>NC_087436.1:27235480-27860480 GCF_036321535.1 Camelus dromedarius
GTATAAGTCTATCAATAAACCAATTTTTCCATCAAAAATGGGATGCCCCCTCCTGTTAGGTTTTAACAGTTGGTTTCAAAACTGTGTTTTGCTTTGTGATATCCCACAGTTCCTGAAATAACAACATGTAGTTACCCATTATCTACACCTGGAATGGGTGATGATTTTCTTTTTTAATATGTAAAATGAAGAATATTAACTTTCAATTAGAGTAAATAATTGTAAGCAACTATTTCTAACCTTAGATGACTATTTTTTATGTCTTAAAATAACAAGAGAGAATATTTTAAAATAAAAAATCACATCTCTTTTTTATGAATATACATTTAAATGATAAGTTGTAACTGTAACATATAACGTATAACATAATACAGATTTTGGAAAATACTTTTGTCTATTCTTTCTTCCATTAAGTGAATTTGCATTTTGAAAAATTAAATAAGTGTCAATTTAAAATTATTTAAATACATGAGAAAACTATTAAAAGGCTTCTGCTTCCTAAGAAGTAAGACAGAATAAAATTAAACTGAAGTGATCTGGGAGATTAAAATTGTTTTTTTTTTTCCAGTTTAGCATTCTATTTTGCTGAGAACAATAAAACTAAATAACAACCCAAATTATTTTTTATTGATAGCGATTACTTTAAAAAAATATATGAAGTAACCCTCTGAGTTGCATATTACCTGATCTCTGTTTGGTGTTTGGTACTGTTGACCATTTTCTCCAACTTGAAATTTGTAATTCCTTTGATTTCTATGACAATGTTATTTCCTACTTCACCTTTCTCCTTAACTCCTCCTTTGCAGTGTTTTATGTCTTTTCTTTTACTCAAACCTTAAATGGTTATCTTTTCACATTCTACTCTCCCATTCTTTGTAATTGTTTTTACTCCTTCCACGTGAGTTCCCTTAAAGAATCCAAGTTACCCAACCTCATCACCTACAACTCACAATGAGTACAGGCAGAATCTTGTCTGGTAGTGAACACATAATTATTTAAGGGTATATGTGACAGGTATATAATATTCTCAAATTAGCTCAATAGGTTCTCCTGAAACCTTTTCCTTATTTTATATTTTCCTTTTTGGTTAATAAAAAATACTGTTAGATTGGTTACCCAAGTAAGAAACTCACTGTAAAAGTTAACTATAAAATTGCTTCTTCAGTACCTAGACTCAAGTCACTTACTAAGCCTGTTGACTTGCTGTTTCTACTTCTTAATATCTTTCACATCTGTCTTCTTCATTTTTAGGCCTGCTGCTTGTTTCACATCATGATTTACTTCTGCCTTTAATAATACAAAAACAAAATCACACACACACACAAAAACTGACCATGGGATAAAAACAATGCCTGTTATAGTGGATAAAATTTATCAAGTATATTTTATGGTTTGGGCACTGTTCCGTTGCTTCACGTGGATAATCTTGATACATCCACAAAACTGCCTCTGAAGCTTCTACTGTCTCTCTTTCACAGAGGAGGAAACTGGGACCCTAAGTGTTTAGGTAATTTGCCCATTGTCACTTGGATAACAAGTGCAGAGCTGAGATGGGAAAACAGAGTCTGGGATTTCGTTTCTGAATTCTTGAAACCTCCTCTATGTGATCTCTTATTTAAAAAGTCTAGTTTTCTTAATGTGAAGAGCTTCCGTAATTAAATGGCTACCTCTCTCTCTATACCATCTGATAATATTCTCCATTTTAGGTCTTCATCTCAGGCATTCCATGCCCATACAGCTTCCTGAATGTGTGCTTCATTCTTTCCTGTCTCCATGTAGTTGTTGCCTCTGAAACATTGTGCACTCTCTCTTTGCTTCTTAAATGCCTGTTGAACTATTTTCCACTCAGTATCCTGCTTAATTATTTTGCAGTTCATCTTTAACCAACTAGAGCATGGTTTGTTGAGTTCTTCTTTTGCTACACTGTATTGTTGCTCTTATAGCAGTGCATTTACACCATTTACGTATCTTCCTGATTCATCTGCTACAACATGGTACAGGGACAGGTGTATCATTGCATGTACATTATTTATCTTCATACTCTTGCATACTATAGACATTTAGTAATATTTACTAAATGAGTTCCAGATTTCCCAATTATATTTTTTCTCTAGCAACAGAACTAGCACTATTTTAGAATAAGGCTCCCTAGAGTTACTGTATGTCTGATATTTCAATCACATAATAATCTCAATTCATGGGAGCAGGCTCTCCAAGTGAAAGATTCAGAAGTAGTAAGCTGAGTGGACCTACCCATAGTACAATGCATAGGTGTAATCCCTCTTTCGACACATTTCTTACTGTGGGTATTTGTGGTCTCCCTTATTTTAGTGTTGTTTTCACCTTAGTTCTAATATGACCTATTTTGAATCTGTAAAATGACTTGTTCCTGTTAGTAGGATCCCATTGGTCTGTTCCTTCCCCAGTAGATTTCCAGGACTTCATGAGTTCAGCCAGCAAACAAAAGTCAAATACAGTTTCTTCCAAAGTGTACATCCTCATTTTAACACTACTTTAAGCAATTGGCAGTTTTATATACTAAATGTGTCAAGTTTTATGAAATCCTGAACTAAGAATCAGGGTCCCAACAGAGAATAAATAAATGCATTATGAATAAATAAATGAATATATAAATACAAAATTTCATGCATTAAATTAAACCCATTTTTTCCAATTAAGTTATAATATAAAAATATTGTGACACATTAGTTCTTTTATCTCTATCATGTCAGATAGTTATATAATTAATATTGATGAGCTAGAAACTATTTTATATTAGACTATCAATACATATTAAAATTTTTAAAAATGAACAAAGATATCACTTGGATATTGTGTTAAACTACTTTCACAGTTTAGCTGGAGTTGCAGGTTTGAGAGACTAAGACAATTTGTTTTATTGTTCCATTAATTTTATAGTTTCCTTGTAGTATTATAATACTTATCTATAAAATCAAATGAGTTTTGCTTTGGTGTTGTTTTGGTTATTAATTGCTGCATAGCAGACTATCCATAAATTTTTGAATTAAAATAATAATCACTTTACTATATTTCATAATTTTATGGGTCAGGAAATGGAGCAGAGCTCAGCTGGACAATTCTGCTCTACACGGCAAAAGCTGGATTCCCTGGGTGGTATTCAGCTGGTGCCTGGTGTGGTCTCGAGGTCAAACAAATTAATCCTCATGCCCAGTGACTTGATGGGAACATCTGAATGGTTACATTCAGTAGGAACCCTCCCTCTCTCAGTGTGATCTCAGGGCCTCCACGTGCATTCTCTCCAGTATACTTCGGCCTCTGACAAAGCTTCTTAGGGATCCAAGAGTGAACTTTCCAAGAGGCCCAGGGAAAAGCTGCAAGATTCTGATGACCTAAGCTCTGAAGTTCTAGAACAACTTACCTACCATATTCAGTTTCCAAGCAAATCCCTACTCAAGCCCTGATTCAAGAGAAAGAAATAGATGCTTCTTCTTGATGGCAAATGAGGTACCTGTTTAAGAAGAGAAAGGACTGATGGCAATCTTCTTGGAAATTTTATCATAGTTAGTTACTCTCAGCAAAAAAAAAAAAACCTTTAAGAATCACAACCCAAATAGTCCTAGATTCCACCAAGATTGTCCTAATATCTTATTTTAATTTTTTAATATTTAAAACCATGCACATACTTTACCAGTTTTGTTATATATGTTTATACATGTGATATCCAACAATTCTATTTATAGAAAATTTCACACGAAGTACATAATTGTGATTTTCCCCTAAAGAATATGCTTAAAATTTAGACCAAAATAATGAAATTATTTATTTAGATGCTCAATTTCTACTTAGAGCCAAATCTCATTCTTCATTCTCCAGTGTACTTCTATTCTCCATCTCTTTGGGACACAGATGGCTCAAGTTTCAGGGACAAAAAACAAATGTGAGCAAATTTGGAATTGAGTCTGGAAGAGCAGAAATTTATTTTTTTTCCTCTTTTCATGTACTAAGTCCAAAAATATTCTTAGCCACTGAGAATATGTTGACGATGGGTAGAATATGACTAGAGTGGCTTTCTTAAACTCCTCTTTCTGTATGCTTTTCAAAGTGTATCACTTCCCATATTGTTAGGTTTCATTTGCTGTATTCTTCAATATTTTACCTATGGGTGCTAGAATTTCTTTTGATGTTATTATTTCAGGCAAACATCACTTTACACTAAATTTTAATTTTTGTCAAGTGAAACAAAACATTGGCTAATTCCAGTGTATTTCTTCATTCAATAAATTTCATGTGAGGAAAAATGGTACTATAAGCAATTCACTTTAAATGCATTAATCTTGGATCCTAGAGTGAATCGACTATCTCCCACTTAGTAATGTTGCAAATTTTACATTAAATACTAGGACCCTTATTTGTGTAGTAAAAATGCTATCATCCATAGGGCTACTTTAATAAAAATATTTACTGTGATAAATTTTCTTTGTATCGTTGCACTCAAATAAATCCGATTTGATCAATATACTTTTTTCTTTTTAAAATTTGAATAAGAATGAATTCAATTGCAATATTTTCATTTAGAACTTTTTACCCGTGCCTCTGAGTGAGATCGTCCTTGTCAGGTTTGGTGGGAAGTTTACGTAAGCCTTGTAAAAAGATGGGAACTATTTCCTCCTTTTGTATTCTCTTCAGATACTTGAATAATATTGATATTATTCACATACTCTTACATATGCAATAGAAATTAATGGAATCCCTCCGTATTCCCAGATTTTATTTGTATATTTTACCTATTGATTTATTTCCAATGATCATTTTAATTTTTATGTTTTTTAATCTTCTATTTCATCTCAGTAATACATTTTTAAAGAAAATATCCATCTTATATAGCTTATAATTTTTCAAAAGTATTGAATTAAAATATTTCAATTGATTATAGTTTTATTGTGAAACTGTTCATCTCTACAGGAATGGAAATTAACAAATAATCATCATTTAAAAAAATAGTAATAAAATAAGCAGCATGATTCTCATCACCCATTTAAAGAAAAGGAGAAGTACCAAAATCTCTGGAGCTGCCTTTCTGCCCTTCTTAATTCACTTATTCTTCTCCCTAACAAAGTAAAATTAACTGAAAAAAAAATATGAATGTATGTTAAAAAGTAAAATGTATTATAAACATAAAGATATATATTGCCTTATGTTGTTTTAATTTATTAGTATATATGTATGTAACCATAAAATAACAATTGTTTAGCTTTCCCTGTTTTGGGACATTTTATAAATGGAATTATACAATTTGTGTGAAGCCAATTATATCACACAAAATTAGCTTTGGTTGTGGAATAGGAAGAATGACACCCCTAAGAAGCCCACAGCCTAATCTCTGAAATCAGTGACTATGTCATGTTACCCAGCAAAGGGACTTTGCAGGTGTGACTAAGTTTATGGACCTTAAAACAGGGAGGTCACCAGGATTATGTGTGGGCCCAAAGGAATTGTATGAGCCCGCAAATGCTGAGAACTTTGGCTGAATCAGAGAAATGGGGACAGAAGAACTGAGAGATTCTGAGCATAAGAAAGAAGGAATGCACTGCTGCTGTTTTGAAGATGTAGGGAGCTATGTGGGAAGCATGAGAAGGAGAGAATTCTGCCAACAACCATTCAGCTTGGAAGAGCATCCTGAGCCCTCGATGAGAACTGCAGCCCCAGCCGCTTCTTGAGTACCCTTGAGTGTCCTAGACTTCTGACCTAGAGAAATTATGAAATAATAAATAGGTATTGTTTTAAACCACAAAGTTGTGATGATTTTTATGGAACAACAGAAAATCAATGCAGATTGATTCATATTGATTTGTATTTCTGTGCATACTTCCTTTCACTGATGAATAATATTCCACTTTTGAAAGTCCTGTAGTTTATTATCCATTCCACCATTAGTGTGCATTCCTTCCATTTCCTTCTATGAAGAATAATGCATCTAAAAGTACTTGTTTGTTTAGCCATATATATATATGTATGTCAAAGTATTTCTCTAAGATGTATAGAAGACAGGAACTATTCATTGTAGATTTTGCCTCTATTAAACTTTATATTTCATAATAGTTTTTAAAAGTGATGTAGGGCCTTACACTCCCATCTTTATGCCAGTAAGCTTGCTTATTCCTTCACATCACATCTTCTGCAACAACTGATAGTGTCTTAACTTCAATTTTTTGTTATCTATGTAATGATACCTTGTTATGATTTTAGTTTCATCTTCTTGATTACTAATCAAGCTGAAAATATTCCTGAGAAATGCTTGTATACACAATTTAAATCATCTTCCCCCCCTTTTCTTTGGTCTTACTCTTACTGATTTATATGTACTCCTAAATATTCTGGAATATAATCCTTTTTCCAGGTATTATTATCTTCTCCAGGTTTGTGGTTTGTCTTTTAGTCTCCTTATGAAATATGTAATAAACACAGAAAACTAATAGTTATTATAAGATGGTAAAATGTATCTATAGCTTCCCTTGTAGTTTGCACATGTGTCTTGCAGTGGAAAGATAATTTCTATCCTAAAGTCATAAAGATATTCTTAAATAAAATTTCCTGAAAGATTTGAAATTTATTTCATAGTTAACACATTCATACATCTGGATGGAGATATTTTTTTTGTGAAGCCAGGACAAATCCCCATTGCATTTGGATCTAGATAAATGCTAGTCTTTGTACCATGTATGCAAACTTCAGTTCTTTCTGCACTAATATTGCCACTGTCATGTATCAACTTTCCGTAGCTATGTACTCCATTCATATCCAGTATTCTAGTGCAACAACAGTACACTTTCTTAGTCACAGTAATTTTCTACTTTGTGTTGGTATCTAGTAGAGCAAGCTCTTATTTTTACCTCATTCTTCTTCGAGTATTTTGACTGTTCTAATAGCTTTGCTAATTCACATACATTTTAAAAATCTTTTGTCAATCTCAAGGAAAATTTCAATTGGCATTCTATATTTCTTGGTAAATTTGATATATTTACAATATTGGATCTTTTCCATAAGAACAGTACATCTTTTCTGAATAAAATAATGTATTAAGTATCTCAATGTAATCATACTTTCCTACCTCTATATCATTTGGGGGCAATATTATAGTTTTAACGTTCTTTAACCACAGTTAGAAGTTATTTTTATTGTTTTATTCAGTAATTTTAAAAAATGTACCAAGTGTTTGAAGATTTATTTGGCACCATTGCCTCATGCATCTCAGAACTTCCTTCTTAGATCATTTTCTCTTTTAAAACTATATACTAGAAGTTAACTTAGTGAGATTTTGTTGTAGGAATATTTTCCACTATTTGACCTACTTTTGAATGATAATTTACAGATACAAAATTCTATTTCATGCAGTATTTTGTATATAGTTCACTTTCTTACGTGTTTCAATGTTGCTGCTCAGTTGATTGCTCTCAGTTAAATTACTACTTCTTTGCAAATCATCTGTCTGCCTTCTAACTGGCTGCTTTCAAAATGCTCTTTGTCTTTTGTGTTTAGCAGTTTTCCTATATTGGGTGAAGAGTATGGCTCTTCTCAGTGGTATACTGGTAAACTAGCTCTCCAGAGAAAATCCCCTGACCTGCAATGTTTGTAGATTTCCATTGTGTAGATATTTTCATCATGGACTATTCAAGTGACCAGTTTTTCAAAGATCAGCTGGCAAATTCCTGAATGTTTAACAAATGACTCTTGTGGGGCAATATGAACTAGCTCCAGCATACCACTGCCTTTCTTCAGTTTATCCTGTAATGGAGCCATTTGCTTACTGAATCCAAGGCTTCATAAATTTCATCAATTTTGGAAAATCCTCAGTATCTCTCTGTGTTTTTATCTCTGTCTCATTCCGAAACTTCAATTAAATACATGTTAGACCTTCTCATTCTATCCTCTACATCTCTCATCCTCCTCCCTTTTATCAATTTTCTTTTCTATGTTGTATTTTGGATAATATATTTAGATCTGTCTTTCTGTAAATTTTTTTATCCTTCTTTTCATTTAGGTTGTAGCTTATCAGTGTTCCTGGCTTGTTGTAATATTTGCTATTACAGTAACTCAGCTAATGATCGCTAAGCAGCTTGTCTCCAATAAACCATTAAAATTCAAGGCTCCAAGTTACTGGTATCAGTAGAAACTTACAAAATAACGTTTGCTTTGGCTTAAGTGTTTTCTTTGAACTCATTTTAGATTTCTCTTAGATTTTTACCCTTGGTTTATTATTATTGCTTAATTATGAGCTCTGTCAAAAATATGAAAGTGCATTTGTTATATCATAGTCAGCATTTCTAAAGGTTTATAAAGGAATAGTTTTAAGAATATTAATCTGACGTGTTGCCAAGAGTAGAATACTATTTTATTTGTATATGCAAATCAATAACTGACTGTACTTCAATTAAAAAAAGTAAAGTAGAAAATTACACAAACAGTAACAGTCAGCAAATGGTGTCTATGACATTGTGCATGATATGTAAATTGGTGGAAATGTTCTGCTGCCACTGACCTTTCCTTCATCCATTATGTGCTTGTCATGGTATAGTTACTTAATGATATGTCACTTGAATTCATGTCGTAATTATTTATTTAGAATAAAAACATTTAAATCATTTTATATATCAAGGTTCTTTGTGTTTTGGATGTTATGCTAAAAAGCCAGTGTTTAATGTGAACGTCATGTAAAGATATCAAGAAGCTTAATGTAGACAACATGCAAGTGCGTTCATTCTTTACTCCAAGGAAGGGTTTAACTTCATTTTGTAAAACAGTTTGCATTCATGTATATGACTCATATTGGTAGAACATAAAGATACTTGTTTTTGAAGCACATGATGTATTATTCGGAAATTTTCTATACTTTAAGAGTTGGAACTTACCATTCACAGTTATGTAAATGTTTACTCTTTTTTTTTCCACTCTAATTTTACGTTGAGCCCCAAAGCTACACTCAATAAAAATTATAGTCATATTTTGTATTTAAATAAATTATGTTTCATATAATTTAGCATCATTTATAGGCAACAAACTAGAAAAGAAGAGGATTTGACATACATGTCTAATATTTTAGTTAATAACTTGCTGTATATATTGACACCATTATTCAGAAAAGTAAACTAGTGAGAGCAAAGCAGTTTTGTGGCTTCTGTTTCTTAATTGTCTTTTAGTCCTGCATGTAATACACAGAGGTAAGACAATAAATTATTGTGAAAATAAGCTGACTTTATAGTGAGCTATTTACAAATATCTCTTGAAAATAACCTAATACTCTTTGAAGAGGAAGAAAAAATGACAGATTAAATTCTAGTTCCTCAAATTATTTGCATAGACTGATTGACATCAAAATCCATACTCTCGTTGAAAAACTCAGTATCTTGTTATATTCTGAATTGTTAATTTTTATTTGATAGTTCCAATGGTGAACACGCTTAAATGTTTTAAATCAACACTACAATTGTATGCATGAGACATTTTATCTAGAAAGAACACAGAAGTACCCTATTACTGAATTAGAATTACATGTCAATTCATGATAAAAAATAATAACCCCAAAATCCCTGGTGTGAAAATTCCAATAGATTATAAAGGTTGATTTTTTCTTTCTGGAATAGTCATCAGTCAGATGAGGCCTTCATAGTATGGATTTACCAAAACTCAGTATGTCTTTCCTTACTGCCATTTGAGCTCCCGATAAAGTTCTGTACAATTCTTTTTGAAAAGGAAATTGTTTTTGTCAGTTTTCTAATCCTTTGGATTTTCTTCCTAAAATCTCTTTTTAAAATTCAATGGTGAAATCTGTATATGGTGGATATTTACATTGCCTTATTAAAGATACCCCACTTCATAATTTTTAATCTCTTTTGCAGTCACAATATGATTTACCATAATTGTGAGTATGTGAGCCTCTCTGGATCCAGAATGTAGCTACATTTTACATGACCTCAAATCTTAATATTAGGGATTTCTGTCCCAATTTTTTAATTACTTTTCTTATTTAGATGAAATTAACATAATATACAATTAAATATTTTAATTTATAATTTAGTGTACAATGTACAATTTAGTGGCAGTTGGTCCTTTTGCAATGTTGTATAACCACCACCTCTCTAGGATCAAAACTTTTTCACTGTCTCACAGAAACACCATATCTGTTAAGCAATTTTTCTTCATCCCCCTCCCTATACACTGGCAATTGCTAATCTACTTTGTGTCTCTATGGATTGGCCTGTTCTGGATAAGTCATATAAAAGTAAGCATACAATAATATGAACGTTTCATGTCTGGCTTCTTTCATTTTGCATAGTGTTGGTGATGTTCACTCGAATTGTTGAATGTATCAGTACTTCATTCATTTTTATGACTGAATAATTTTCCATTGTATGTATAACCATCATTTATTTATCCATTTATCTGTTGGTGGACATTTCTGTTGTTTCTACCATCTGGCTATTGTGAATAGTGTTGCTATAAAAATTTATGAATATCTGAGTATCAGTTTTCACTTCTATTAGATATGTACCTAGGAAAGGAATTACTGGATCATATGATAATTCTGGTTTTAACTTTTTCAGAAACCACCAAATTGTATTCCACACAGTAGTACCATTTTATATTCTCACCATCAATGCATGAAGGTTCCTATTTATCCATGTTCTTAACAGTTGTTACATTATTAGTTATTGTTACCATTATTTTTAATAAATGTTTTCCTTGTTGGAGTAGAGTGGTAACTCATTGTGGCTTTGATTTAGATTTCCTTAATGGTCATCTTTCCATGTGCTTTTTGGTCATTTGCATATTTTCTTTGGAGAAATATCAAAGCCCTCTAAAAATTAAATTGTCTTTTTTGTTAACTTACAAGAATTCTCTGTATATTCCGGATACTAAACTCATCAGATTTGTAATTGCAAATATTTTTTATCCCATTCTGTAGGTTATATTTTCACTTTCTTGATAATGTCTACTTCAGACTGAAAGTTTGTGTCCCCCCCAAATTCATATGTTAAAAGTTAATCCTCACTGAGTTGGTATTTGGAGGTGGAGCATTTAGGAGGGAGTTAGGTCATGAGAGTAGAGGCTAATGAATAAAATTAATGCCCTTGTAAAAGATATTCCAGAAAGTTTCCCTTTCTCATTCTGCCATATGTGGACACAGGGAGAAGAAGAACATCTGTGAGCTGGGAAGCAGACCCTCATCAGACACCTGATCTGTTGGTGCTTTTATCTTAGACTTCCCAACCTCCAGTACTGTGAGTAATACATTTCTGATGTTTATAAGCCAAATAGTCTATGGTATTCTGTTATTGCAACCCAAATGTTCTAAGATAATGTCATTTGATGCATGAATCTTTAATTTTATGAAGTCTAACATATCTATTTTTTGTTGTTGTTGCTTGTGCTTTTGGTGTACAATCTAAGAATCCATTGCAATTCTGAGGTCATGAAAATTTACTCCTATGTTTTCTTCTAATAAATACTTTTATTAGTTTAGCTCTCAAAGTTGTTCATCTATTTTTGAGTAAATTTTTGTTTATGAGTTGAGGTTGAGAGTCTGACTTGATTTTTTTTTTTTTTAACCATATGCCTATCCTATTATTCTAGTACCATTTGTGCAGAGAGATTCTTTTCTCTCATTGAATGATCTTGGCACTCTTTTCAAAAAAAATCAATTGGCCAAAAATATTTAGGTTCCTTCTAAATTCTTAATTCCATTTCATTGCTCTCTATGTTTGTTCTTAAGCCAGTACCACACTGTTTTGATTATTGTAGCTTTGTAGTAAATTTTGAAATCAAGATGTAGGTCTTTCTACTTAGTTTTTTTTGTATGTTTCTTTGTTTTCAGTACTGTTTTGACTATTTAGGGCCTCTTGCAATTCCATGTGAATGTGAGGATCAGCATTTCCATTTCCTATATAGAAAAGCCATTGGAATTTTCATAGTGATTGCATTGAATGTGTAGATTGCTTTGGGGACTGTTGTAATCTTAACAATATTAAGTCCATGAACATGTCATGCCTTTACATTTAGATATTCTTTAGTTTATTTAATCAATAGTTTATAATTTTCACTGTACAAATCTTTTACGTCACTGGTTAAATTTATTACTAGCTATTTTATTCTTTGGGATACTATACCAATTAAAATTATTTTCCTAACTTTCTTTACATGTTAATTGCCTGTGTATAGAAACACAACTGATTTTTTTGAGTTGATTGTATACCTTGCAACTTTGCTGAATTCACTTATTAGCACTAGTAGCTTTCTTTGGAATTTTCTTTATAAAATCAAGAATAGAATAGAAATAATTTTACTTATTCTTTTCCAATTTGACTGCCTGTTATTTCTTTCTCTTGCCTAATTGCTCTGGCTAGAACTTCCAATACAATGTTGAAAAGCAGTGATGAAAGCAGATATTTTTGTTTTGTTCCTGATCTTAGGGGAAAACTATCAATCTTTCACAATTGAGTATGATGTTAAATGTGCGTTTTTCATAAATGATACTAGTCATGTTAAGGAAGTTCTATCTACCCCTCATTTTCTGAGTATTTTTATCATAAAAGGGTGTTGAATTTTGTCAGATGCTTTTTCTGCATGTATTGAGAGAACCATGTATTGTTTTCTTCCTTCATTCTATTAATGTGATTTATTACTTTGATTTTCTTTTATTGAACTAATATTTCGCATCTGTGATAAACCTCATTTAATCGAGATGTATAACTTTTTAAATGCATTATCAAGTTTCGCATACTAGTCTTTTGCATCTATATTCATGAGATATATTAGCCTGTAGTTTTGTTTTGTTTTGTTTTTTTCATCTTAAATTTCTTTTCATTCACTGGCTTTGGTATCAGGGTAATTCTGGCCTCATACAATGTGTTAGGAAGTGTTCATTCATTTTCTATTTTTTTGAAAGAATTCAAGCAGGATTAATTCTTCTTAAGAATTTGGCAGAATTCACCCGTGAAGTTAACTAGTTCTGTACTTTATTTACTGGGAGGTTTTCAATTAAGTTTCTTGTTAAAGATCTGTTGAGATTTTCTATTTATTTTTGATTCAGTTTTGATAATTTTTGTGTTTCTAGGAATGTATCCATTTCTTCTAGATTCTCTAAATTGTTGTCACACAGTTTTTTTTAATATTCACTTATTATCCCTTTTATTTATATAAGGTCACTGTTTTTGTCCTAGTTTTATTTCTAGTTTTTGCTATTTGCTTCTTAATTTTTTGTTTCTTCATTTAACTAAGTAATTGACAGAAACCAACCCTGAGGAAGCCTAGACATTAGACTTACTAATAGACTAACTGTCTTAAACATTCTCTAAAAGCTGTAATAAATTATGAACAGAGAGTGAAGGAAACCAGGAAAATTAATAGAGATTATCAATAAAGAGAGAGAAATTATAAAAAGAAAACTAATAGATACTGTGGAGTTGAAAACTGTAATATCAGACATGCAGAAAATCACCATAAAGAATCAACAGCAAATTTAAGCAGAAACAAGAAAAAATCAGCAAAATTAGATATAGGGCAGTTGAAATTACACACTATAGGAGCAGAAAGAAAAAAAAATGAAGAAAAACAGAACCAAGGGAACTATGGGATATTATCACCAACATACACTTTTCTATTAGAATTTTATTAATTTTGTACTTAAACTCTACATTCATACACAAGGAATGATTGCTGGATGAGAGTTCCTAAGTCTGTTCTCTGCACTTTTGCTCTTATTATTTATGTTTACTTTCCCTTCAGTCAAAGAAATACATACATAGGCATTATGGAAAACAGAAAAAAAATTTAATTCTATAATCTCCTGATAAAAGGGACTAGTATATAATTTTCCTATTATACAAGTAACCTAAATATTCATAATCAAATAAGCTGCATAATTATTCAATATTTAATAATTTATTGAAAATATTCAGTGAAAATGAGTTTCTGAGACAAGAATCTAATATAATTAAGATTATATGACAAGGCCTATATGTGTAATTAATTTATTTTTAATAAATTTTAACTGTTAGTAATACACATTTGACATTTAACATATAAGCTACCATGCTATTTATATCAATTAACACACTTATGTAATGTCAATTTGCAGTTTAAAGATTAATTACTATGAAATCAATTTGCCATAGACTACTATTTAAATGTTAATGTGTCAAAATTCTTTGTGATTACAAGGCAAGCATTCAATTTAGTCATATGAACATTTATTATTTATATTATGTGTGAAATAGCCAATAGCAAAATAATTTTCTGAATGTATATGTCAGTAGCAAAAGTTATTTTGAAATAAAATATACTGACATAAAATCAAATTTTATGTCAGTTTTAAAGAATCAATAGCTTATTGATAAATAACATCTCAGAACTTCTTTTTAATCATCCATTATATTATGTTTTTATGACTGTAATTATTCTAAGAATATGTAGAACAACAGTAAAAAGATGGAGCCAGAAGGTAAATTCACGTAAGAATCAGTTAATGAGAAACAGAACATAATTTAGGACTTAGCTTGTTATCTTTCTACTGTGTTTATTTGTGGCCTAGAGAACAGCTGCTCTGTATCGAGACTGGCATTGCATTGAAACTGTTTCCACTGCAGCAGGTGATGAGAACCCGAGTTCAGACTGGCTTAGATGAAAAGGCATATGTGTCGTCTTATATAAAATATAATGATGCCTGTGGAGACACAGTACCACAGCATCAGGAGATTAGGACCCTCTCTCCCTGTCTCTGTCTCCCTCACCCTTTCTCATCTTGGTCTGGCTTTCCTCTCAGTTGACATTGCTTCTAGGCCGGCTTTCAACCTGATAGATATTCTCTAACTCAGACTTAAATTTTCCAAAGTTAAAAATTGTGCATGTCCTTCTCAGCCAATTAATTCAAACTGAGTTCCATGCACGTGGGCTGGGTCATATGCCCATCTCTGAACAAATAATTATGGTCAGTGAATAAAATATACATACTTATAAGGGCTAAATCATATAACCACTACTAGTGATCTCCAAAGAGCCTGGAATTAAAAACCGCAAAAATGAAGAAAAAATAATAAAGGGGCAGAGTAGAAGAACAAATATACAAAAAAATCTCCCGCTGATCATAAAACTGAATTATTGACTTCCCTCTGCATTACATTTTTTTCGGTTTCATGTACTAATTGGTTTATAAAGCACACTGTAAATAACCAACACCAATCAAGAAGTATGTTCAGGAATATTTTAAATACTTTTACCAGAAAAAGGGAAATATGCTGGGCAAGCAAAACCACAGATACCCACTATCAGAACAGGTCTCACTTAGATATTTCTAAAGCCATAATCCAGGAAAAAGAAAACTCAGTTCTAAATTGAAACAATAAAGAAATACCCTGAAGACTAATAAGACACAGTTGTAAGCTGAAAACACTATGCTGCCTGCCAGTTTGTGGTTGTGTCATAAAAGTTCCAGGAGAAAAGCATACAGATATATACTTTAGTTCTTCTCATAATAGAGAAATAGGTTTACAGAAATGTAACTATTACTAGGAAATCAAGTAAGAAGACATATTAATAGCATATTAATAGGGGAAATGTTTAGTAAAATGTGGTATAGATGGTAGGTAGATACTGCTGAAAGTAAAGTGGAATGTACTAGATGCACTCCACCAAAATAGTTAATCCTCCAAATGACTTGTTGGATTTAAAGCAAGGTACAGAAAATATACAATTAAATAACATTTGCATTAAAAAAAAAGCATAAGAATACTATATAATTTGTAGAGTGATGGTACTGGTCAGAAGATTTATTGCCTCTGGGAGGAAAACAAGAGGAGACTAGGACAAAGGGAAACGATCAGATAACTTCTGTACCATGCGCTATATTCTGATTTCTCAGAAGGACAGCTTTTTCATATGTGATGTTAACTTGTCAGGTCATAAATAGAACAGAGCAAGAATGCATAGACAGGGAGGAGAAGATAAAGTATAGAACCTCAGGGAAACTCTGAGTAGATGAAAGTAAAAGCGGGAAGAGGATACGGAACAAGACAGAGAAGCAGCTGAGAGAGGAGCCGGCCTCTCAGATACTGGGGAGGCGAGGAGTCACATTCAAGAAGGGGGTCCCAGTGACTTGTGTTCTAGAGAATGAGGGCTGTGAGAACTGAAGATCCAGGAGACTGAGGCCAAAAGTTGAAGTAAAAAAGGCAAGTCAGATTACTGCCATTTTAAATAGAAAGGTGGAAAGTGAGGTAGTTGGGTCAGCAACAACACTCTGATGGTTTTAATAGTAAGATTGTTTCAGTTGTCTGTACAGTACTCTGTATGCAGTCGCTGGCCCTTGACTTACATATATTTAATCTTCACACAATGTTGGGAGGTTGGCACTATTATTTTCCCTGTTTTTAGACATGTTTTAGTCAAAGGTACAGCAAGATTAAGTAACTTTCCTAAGGTTTCAAAGTTAGTGCTAGTCTATCCAGTTCTGATGCCGCATGCAAACTACAGAATCAATGTTTGAACGCTGTGTTTGTTACATGGCAAGACGTCAAGTGCCAACTGAGACAAAGAGAGAATGATTCCTTAATCAGGGTTAGAGGGATGTAAATTCCAATTACATACTGAAATGAATTGTGCCTTAAATTTTGTTTGGTTTTGGTCATGGTAGACAGAAGAAATGATTCAAAGGAGAAAAAAAAAAAAAAAAGATGATCCAGAACATTTGAGTAAAATCTGAGTTGTAAGATTGGAGATGGAATCAAGGATGTAAGTGGGGTGATTAGCTTTGTAGAAGAAGAAGAATCAGTTTTGAGATAAAGAAAAGGGAGTGAGAGTCATGGAATCATGATCCCTAAGAAGAGAAACTGAAGGTTTTCACAAAATGGAGAGCAAATTTGTCTGCAGAGAGTGAGGGGGAGAAGGTTGAGGAGAATAGTTTGTATTTAAAACTTGAAAAATATCTGGGAGCACTAATTAGAGATTATTGTTGTTTGTTAAGAATAAAAGCTCTAGATTGAATAGCAATGAATAGGTAATGGAATCAATCAGCCTGGTTTTGTTATTTTTGGTAGCATCCATCCAGAGTACTATGGTGTTAATCTTATAAGAATATTCAGTGAGAAACAAAAAATAGATTAAATGTATTAAACAAGAAGGATGTCATTTTCAGTAATTTGTAGGTTTTTATGCAAATGATATTATTTTCATCTTATGTGGTATCTCTTCATTTACTCCATTATTCAGTTTCTACATTCTGCCACATTATAATTTAAACTCAACACATCTTAATTTCTTAATGTTCAGTAACATATTTTAACAAGACAGCATTAAAAATTAACCTTGCAGAACAAAGCAGTTAAAGTTTTAGCTTTATGATAATGTATACAGATATAGTAAGGAAATAGATTTACATTTTAATATATATTTTTGGAAATATTAAAAAGAAAGATATTTTAAAATTGGTTTTTTTCTCATAAATTTCTGTTTGAAATAATTTAATTATATTGAAAAATAGTATTTTTAATACTACTATATTTTTTAAAAGGCTTCAGAAAAGCTTCACATGCAGCCTTAAATACATGCAACCCTAAAGCAAAATTATGCCTAAGAAATTGAAAATATTGAGGATGATAGTTCAAAGTAAAGATACTTACCATTAATTGAGGCTTATCATAACTTTAAAACATGTATCAGAAAACAAAACATAGGATGTTAGATTATAAACTATCTGTAGGGTACGCTACACTTCATCATACAAATTCCTTATTATACATCATATAGATTATATTAAAAATGGCCAACAGTGTAATATATTGATATATAAATTGGTACATAAATTTTCGATAAAGTATTTATCATCATGCCACTGCTAGATTACCCTTAATAAGTGGGTAAGCCAAGTTATAACTATTCTCCTAGACTTGCCTTTCCAACCTTCTCCTGCTGACTTTTCATTTATTGAGTTATTTATTCCGTCAGCAATCACTGCTATGTTAAAACAAGATGCCATGTGCTGTTAATTCAATACGGAATAAAAATAGAGAGACTTCTACTACAAAGCAGAGTCTATGACGCAAATGAACTTGTTTACAAAACAGAAACAGACTCACAGACATAGAAAACAAACTTAGGGTTACCAGGGGGAAAGGGGTGTTGGAGAGATAAATTGGGAGTTCAGGATTTGCAGACACTAACTACTATATATAAAATAGATAAACAACAAATGTCCTACCGAATAGCACAGGGAACTATGTGCAATGTCTTGTAATAGCCTATAATGGAAAAGAATATGAAAACTAATATACACACGTATAACTGAATCACTATACTGTACACCAGAAATTAACACATTGTAAATCGACTATACTTCAATAAAAAAAAAATAAGTAAATAAGAAGTGAACTAAATTTGGGAACTACTGGGTGTAAATAAAGTTAGAAAAGATTTTGCAGAAAGAAAAAGCAGAGTCTACGATAAGGTAACTCTAGGCAGCAACTAGAAAATGGCAGACTTTGTGTTAAAGTGCTTTGCATGCAGTAATTCAAGCATCATCTTAACAAACCTGTGAGTTGTGCGCTACTACCACTGTTACTTTACAGTGAGATAACGTAAGTTCAGTAACTTGGTACCCTCAGAGCCAGGAAGTAGTAAAGAGGGAAACAGGGTTGAGACAGAACAAATTCTCTATATAGTCCCACACGAAACACACTCTTCACCAATTTTTAAATGTCTGCCTTCTGCCTGGAGTGATGTCTTTGCTTTTATTCTCAGCATAATTGTTATCACCCTTTATATGGTAGGTTCAATAAATATTAGTAAAATGAATGAAATAATGTTTGTTTCTCTCAATGTCATATCTGGGCATAACCATGAAATGGATTATCTAGTTCTAGGTACTGTCTCCGGCTGCCTTGTAAGATTGCATTTCCTTTTTGTCCCAAAGGCCCCTAATGATTTGTGCCAGAGCACACAGTCCTCCAATGCATAGGTCTCGGGACTTCATCAAACACTTTTCCTATCAGTACAATAAATTTTGACCACACCTATTGAACATGTATTTGCTGATTATAAATTATATACATGTTAAAACTATAATGCAGATACAGTCATTTTCAAAGACTGAGCTAAAGTTGAAATTCTTTAAAAATATATTGAAATGACTTCTGGGTTGTGAAGTTTGATGTGATCATAAATTGATTCTCAAGGCATAATGCACCTGAAATGAGGTTCATGAACAATAGTGGATATAAGTCTTTATATCAAAAAGTTTTCTTAATTCTTTAAGTTTCAGACCCCAGTAGATAACCAGGGCTTTTATCTTGTAGGAAAGACTGATTGTGATCCCACAGTTAAGTGCAGAAATGTCAGCTCTACCAGTCTTGTTTCCTTAGACTTATATATTATTATCTTCAACCTAGTTTATTTAGAAGAATCTTTAAAATAACCTTTGTATTTTATGGAGTTTGCCTTAGTTTAACTTAAAATAGATGGTATAATATATATTAGTACTGGAGACACCACTGTCAGCATCCTCGTTCTTCTCTCAAATTACCATTAGTACCTTACCTGAAACATGATTATCGGAAATATAATTTGCCATCTGTGCAAATCCATGTATAAAATATTGAAAAGTTTAACTTATTTTTAATATAGAAATTACCAGAAATATGAATTGTGTTTTTCCTGCATCCTAATGGCTTAGTGTGCATATCCCCTGGTGTGCACACCACACACACTGAAGTCCACAACTTAGGGAAAACACACTTAGGGGCCTGTCGTGTTTGAACATTAGGTCCATTTCTACATGTTCTGGGCCACATTCATGTTTTGCCAATAAGGAAAATAAGGGAGATTAACTGACCCAATCTGTACTAAGAATAAAACTGCTTACTGTGTTCATGCTCTATGCCTTTGGGGACTGTAGGATATGTTGTGACAAAAGCTTTTATCAGCACTATGTGTCCTGATCCCTTGGGTCTGACTTTGTTATCTTGTCTGTTATACTATGTAGTTTTTGAGTCCTTGGTCCTGGCACACTGGTAGGTCATTGTGGAAACGCAGATACTTAGGTGGAGGGGATGGTGGTGGAATAGCTCTCTACCACTGGTAACTCTAGGAATACTACACTCTTGTTTTTAAACAGCCATTTTTGGCACTTTTCTTTTGCACCTATGGATAAAAGGGATTAATAGTTTTTAAAACTCTCTGTATATGTTGTCACAAAACAAAATCTAAATTGTTTGCAGGTTGGCTTAAATCCTTGGAGGATTAATAGTGTGTTTACTATAGCATAACTCATTCCATTCAGGGCAATGTGACTTAGTTTTAGGGAGATGTATACAAAATTTAACAATATCATAATTGCACTACCAAGAAGTATTCCTTTATAAAACTAACACTGAAATTATTTCTATCAAGTAGTCAAAGTATAGTTAAATGTAAAAATTTTAAAGATTTGCAACAAATTAATTTGACCTATTTACTTGCATAGGGTATACGTGTATGTGTGCGCTTGTATGTATAGTTTGTATACATAGTCATATAAAGTACATAATATCTGTGTAAATAAATCAAATTAAATAATACAACTCAAAATTATACACACAAATATGCACACGCACATATACATATATATGAATACACACAGAGAGATATATGAAATGTATGAGAAATATATGAATATAGAGAAAGAGATTATATTTTTATATTTCAGATTATTATGGCTTTGCACTTACTATTCTGCTCAATTATTTATGATCAAGATTGTGCCTTGCTAGTACAACTAATATAAAAACAATGTACTCATCTTTTACCTGGACTGGATCCTATTTGTCTGAATTTGGTAAGCCACATAGTTTATCCTTCAAGAAATGAATACCATCCAAAGATGAGTAGAAGAAAATATGTAAAATTAAAGGCAGGTTACAGATTACAGAGAGTGGAATTTTTTTTCTGGGACCAGAAAAGTTACCTACTGTGCTTTTATATGGGGACACAGCTTTCAGGGTGAGTTAACATGGTAAAATAATGGAGTCAGGGAAGAAAGCCTTTTCTCAAGTACAGCATGGTTATTAGCAACGCCTCCTTCAGAAACTTCTCTTTCTGCTGCCTGTCCCTTCCTCTATTGCTTTTCTCTATGTTGGCTGTATCTCCTCTGAGTTTCCTTAGTCAGATCGTATCATTGTTCTCTATCCCTAAATATGAAACTTCCTTGTTGAGAACAGATTCCATTCCATCGGGCTCTTCAAGCTCAAGTTTATGAATAACTTCCATTCTTTCAATAAATACTTATTGAAAGTCTGTATATGTAGGGATACAGTATCAGTATATCATTTTATTATTGTCTTTTGTTTCCTTCAAGAGGGGAAATCATGCTGAATCTATTGTTACAAATGAAATGAGCTACATGCTACTTTTATGTTGGAAAAAAATTGTGCCTTCACAACTATGATTTTACCTTTGTAATATTCTTCAATGGAAATTTTTACTTTGAAATGAATCAATCTCTCACCTTTGAGAATTTTGGCGGCAATCGACAGGGTTTGCAAGTCATTCCTCTGCAGGGTTATTGGAAAAAGAAAGAGCTAAATGATGAGGGGGAAAGGAAGAAAATCACAAAGTTGAACAGGAGATCTTATGATTATGTCTTAAAATATATAAAAACATTAAAGAAGCTGAAAAGGAGGAAACAGAGAACTTACACACGTACTACTGAAACAACTGAGGTGGAGGAAGCCGCCATGGGTCTGAAAGGGTGGGCAGTCTGTGCATAAGAGCCATATTTCTTAGACCAGGGGCCAAGGGGAGAGCTTACTCTTTGGGTGGTTCTTAATTAATCACAACCTCAGATAAGATTCAAATACTTGATTCAAGGGAGAAACAAATAAGCATAAGGCTTCAACAGGAGTAAAACAACTTTACTAGAATCTCAGTGTAACTGAAAGGAAGAGAAACCTTAGAACAATTTTTAGTGAACAATAAATTATAAATCTGACTGCAGATTCAAGATGCCATTTTGCAGATTCTTTGGTTGCATTGTAGTAGATTCAAAATCGCTTATAAAGAATTACTGTAACTTTATGAAAAGTATCTCATTCTTTTAACATTCTGTTTTAAAGTCTTTTTCAATTAAAATAAAACCTCATACTACTTGAATTCATATGTCTAATTCATCAGGGCCTCTACACACATCTAGAAAAGGAATGGGATATCTACTATGATTACTCCATATCTAGTCATTCTTAATTATAGAATCTAAGTGAAATTTTTCTTTATAAAGATGTCATCACCAATATATTTCATGAGATTGATAGTTCTTACATATGATACATGTTTCACATATAAATTTGAAGTGTTCCTCTGTACTCTGAACATCTTGTAGTTTTGAAATTCATTAACTCCACAAAGACTTGCTTTGGCAAGCTTTTGGGCCATGTACTGGGAATTTCTATGCTGAACATGCTAGACATGTTGCCTGCCATAAAGGAACTAAGAAACTACTGGGGGAATTGCTTCTAATTCTGAAGTAAAAAAGCAATTACAGCACAGGACACCACTGAGGCTCATAGCTCCCGAGAAGCCCATTTGGTTGTTTATAATGACATCTGGGACGAAGTAGTGTCTAAAATAAGATCAATTTAAGATGAGTAGGGTTAGCTGATAAATTAGGAGGAGATAAAGAGTATATTTCTAGCAGAAGTAAGAGTCAGAGCAGTATCATTTATATGTGGAAACTAAAAACCATGACAAGTTAGTGACTATAACAAAAAAGAAGCAGACTCACACACACAGACAATAAACCAGTGGTTACCAGTAGGGAGAGGAAAGTGGGAGGAGCAACATGGAGAAGAGTAAGAGGTACAATTATTATGTGTGAAAAAAAGCTACAAGGATACATTGTACAATTCAGGTAATATAGCTATTATTTTATAATAACTGTAAGCGGAGTATAACCTTTAAAAATTATGAATCACTATATTGTACACCTATAACTTATATAATATTGTGCATCAGCTATAACTTAATAAAAAAAAGTTTATAACAAAAGCAAAGTTTATAAAGGAACTCAAAGTTTGCCTGGAAGAAGCAGAAAGAGGGGGTGGCTAGTGCCAGAGAGTAAGTAGGAACCAGACCAAGAGTGTAAGGAAGAAAGAGAGAGGGATTATGAGTAATGCCTGGGGTTCTTGTTTAAGCATTTGGGTACAGTTGATGGGTGCCACTTACTGAGATAGAGAATTTATAGGAAAGATTATTTGAAGGACGTGTCAACTTAAGTTTTTGTATATATTGGGCTGAGGGATTTTGCGATCATACATATTGAGATGTCTTGTAGGTACTTGGTATTCTGAGAGAAAATTGAACTGGAGGAAAAAATGTGGAACTCGTCAAAAAATAGTTGATAATTAAGTAATGGGTGTAGGTATATTTCTGCATGGGTACTATAGAGAATAATTAGGACTCAGGATATAATTCATACAACACCAAAACTTGTATTTTATTTTCCTGTCCAATTGTTTAAAAATTAACCATGAAAATAAGAGATTGTGTTGTTGAAATTCAAGTGTGATTCAAACATATTCATTGTTTTATACTACCACTGATAGACTCATAGTCCCACAATTTAATAAGATAACTTTACCTACATACACTGGAAATACAGTGTGTATTTAGCAAACATATTCTGAATTCTAGATAAATTTTGCTTGACAATGTGTATTTTCCATTAAGAATGTTTTAATATTAAACAAAAGTGATTTCAGTTTAGCAAGGTATTAGATTTGATAAAAAGTAAATAATAGGGATATCTAAATTTATGCTTCAAGCTCTTCTTGCAAAATGACAAGGTAATTTCTTTAGACTGAATCATTCATGTATTTGCTTCATCTTTTCAATTTTCCTGTGTAAAAATAGGTTTAGTTTCTTTGTGTGCTAGAGATCTGAGGATTAAGTCAAAGGCTCTTTCCAATTTCAGAAATCTCTAGATACAAATACAGATTCATTGTATCTATTCGTTTAGTGAAACAGTTTGATTGTTATAACTATATCAAATATATTACTGTGAAAAAGTGCACCCCACTGGTATAAAGTTAAGGAATAATATTAAACCTTCAGATCTGCAAAGCTTTATGTCCAGCATATTAAAAGTATGTTTCATCCGTACAGTGGGGTATTTTTTTAGAAATGAAAAATATTATGCCACAACTAAAATTAGATACATTCAGTTGTGAAGATTCAAAACCCAATAAAGACCAAATGATACAGTAAAGTATCAAAAAATAGGTTTTGTATTCCAAATAAGAAAAAGAAGATAAAATAAGCATCAAGTACTAATTCAGGTTTTTTTAAAAATAGCATGGTTAATAAAATAGAAGTTAAGGTGTATGAATCTAAAAGAATATACTTGTTCATGCTTTCTTCCAGAAAGAAGAATATGGAATACACATTTTTAAACTTAGAATCAATAACTTATGTTGCTCCAAAAATACTCAGGTCTTTATAACAACTTGAGGATATTATTAAATATCTTGTAACATGGCATAGCATACATATTTATATACTACCTACTTTTCATGCTTTTAAATCCTCAGTTTTAATCTAGTTTTGTATTTGTATAAAAAGGACCTAATGAGTCATATGTGACTCCTTAGAATTGTTATGTAACATTATATCTCACAGCATGTAGTTTAACTTTTAAATAGACGTTTAAGCATTTGCTGCTCATTTTTCTTGCCTGTGATCTTAAAATAATAGTTTTACAACGAATACAATAAAAAATAAAATATATTCCTGGGGCAAAACAAATTCTCTCTACGTATATAGTGGTAAATAGAACAGTGCCAATTCCTTATATGTAAATTTAAAAATTTCATATAGCTGGGGAATATTTGAGTAAAAATCATATCCATGACTTTGTGTCCATATATTGTACTATGCCTTGAATGCTGGAATTCAAAATTGTAAATATTAATTTTTAGGAGATTACATATCTGAGTATTAGTAATAAATACATCTTCCTTAGATAGCATTATCTTGAGCATTTTATTAGTGAATTAAATACAGCAGTTCTAAAATGTATTTTAACTCTATATCATTGTGGCACATTAAGAAAAAAAAGATGGTTGTAATTGATCACACTATTAGGTTTGAGTGATTGAATACAATTTAAAGAGTCTCTGATTTTAAATATAAATTGTCTAATTAGACTCTTGCATGAAATGTGTTTCTTAAATTCCTGAGGCAAATTGTAAGCTGAGCAAGTCTATTTCTCATTTATCCTATATATTTTATTGATCAAATAATAAAAGAGTACATAAATTTAGTTTTACTGTAGGTTTCCTCAAAGTTATAAAAGTTTATCACTGGATTTAGTAAAAACTTCAAAGTGCTGGAGGTATAGAGAGATACCATATACAAACTGTAAAAGAGTCTAAAACTCAAACTTTTATTTTAATGTATACTTGTAGTTGTCACAGAAATAAGTATAGTGGTTCTGGTGGTGTCTATATAAGTGTCATGGAGAAACAGCCAAAATAAGTTATTTATATTTTCAAAAATACTCACTCCACAGTCTACTTATGTATGAAACTGTGCTAAGTAATACTGTAGATAAAATAAAGATAAGACAGATGCAAGCAGAGGACTCAAATATATATGTGTATATGTAATATACTAAAGCAAAGTCATTTGTCATCAGGAAATGTGTAAGAATACAATTTTGTGAATTTCAGAAATACTGAAAGTAAAAGGGTATTTCTGAAACTTTTCTCATGAGACGTTATTCACGCTAGTGTAATAAAATAGATATTATTTGCAGATGAGTGCTCAAACCAAATTATTATATTTTCATTAATCTGCATTCATTGCTCCCTAAATAATAGAAGTTAGGTTTATATTGAGTTTGCAATTTTTTCCCCTTTCTTTAGATTTTGCCATTAGCACTATTGGAGGAAAAACTGAGAATTAGAAAGAAGTACAGGATTTCATATGAAGTACATTACATGATAAAAATTTCATAAATTAATTGCTTTCTAGTCATTTTGGTCTTATGACCTCTTCCAAAAAAAAGATGGAAACTTAATTTCATTTCCCTCTTTCACAAAAAGCACCCAGGTCTTTATGGCCTAGATTTAATATTCTGTTACTTCATTTTACATGCAAATGTAAGCCTTGTATCAAATAATAAAAACATTTAAAAATTGTTTAAAATTCTAGACTGTATATTAAATGTTTTATGTGGATAATTTCATTTACTCTCCATAATAGCCCAATATATTACCTTCCCCTTTCAAAATGGAAAAAACTCAGACATAGAAATTTTATAAGATTTAATTACAAAGTTATACTGCTACCTTCTCATCATCATCTTCATCATTTTATTCATCTTCATTATTGTAATGAAAGAGACTAAATAATATGTTTACTTCCATGATGCAATGAAATGTGTTTTTCAGCATGAAATGAATGCTTAACTCTTCTAATAAATTGTAAAAGCTAAGTAATATTTTGGGAATAGATTAGTTCTTTTGGCATCTTTCCTGTTGCCAAAAGGAACACAGATAAAGTGCTATGAGAGATAGAATTCTATTGTTAAAATAAGAAACCATCTTCAAAAATAGAGCATTTGGACTGAGTCTGAAAGATAATACTGAAAGAGAACAGGGGTGTGTGTGAAACTAAGTCTAAATGTGAGCTTGACCAATGTGAGGGCTGAGAACACCCAGCTGAGTGACCGCAGCTTGGGTCTAGAGGTTTCATTGATCTTCCTTGCAATTCTGGAACATGATGTTGTGGCTGAAGAGGAAGCACCAGGATATATAAACTGGCAGAGAACAATAGTAGGTAATTGGAAAGTCACAACTAGGATGTTTCTAGAAATCTGCATCAATGCTTCATCCACTGGGCTGCATTTTAGGGGATTCCTTATGAAGAGGACAGCCAAACCAAACAGGGCTCACCTCAACACAGAGTAATAACGTTTCTACAATAGGAATTTAGGAATGTTAAATCTTAGGGGTTAAATGTTAAATTTAGGGATTAAATCTTATGGCAACAATGAGGAAAATACCAAAGACACTTCCTTTTAAAGAGCTTACTTTGAGGCTTCGCGTGACTTCTGCTCACACCTCCTTCACCAGAACTGACCATTGTCAGCTGCAAGGGAGTTAAAACGAATACTTCAGTTGGACAAATTGCTGCTTCAAAGGATATTAGATTTGTGTTGTAAGCAAGAAGGACCAAAAAGACACCAGCAGTGTCTACATTGGGATATGAAGGGCCTTTACACTCCAGAAAATGAATGAGAAAAGAGGGAGAATTCATAAAATGAGAAAAATCCTAAAGTGTGGCAGGCACGCCATCCTCAGTTGAAGTTCATAAAACCTAAATTTCAGGTTCCTCACATATTTGGTGCCTTCTGAGGCTTTAGCGGGCTTTCTCATGAATGTATATATTTATAAAATTTGCAAAATTATGATATTTAAATGATTTTAAATTGGTTAAAAGTATTCTCAATCTTTTTATCATAATTTTTCCTCTTATGTGCAGGGTGTGCAGGGTGGCATTGTTAGTATTTAGTCAAAGAAAATTTGAGTAAATAATGTTTCATGGTAAAAATATTTTGGAACATCTCAATAAAACAATAGGAAATTATAGAGTTCTAATTTGTTCATTAAAGGATAAAGGATAACTTATTTAGTCCCTTTTAAAGTTATTTATTATAAAGTTGAGATAAAATAATTATTTAAATGTAATAAAATAATAAAAACAATGGCATCAATAGACATTATCTGGAAATCAAGCACTGGTATATAAATTAGGTTAGTTCAAATATAGCAGTTAATTAAGTGGAAGAGATAATTTTTAAGAGATGTTAACAAAGAAGCTCTTGAATTATTTGATAATCTGACTATGAAATCATCAAATAAACAATTTGGAAAAACATTTAAATTTATTCCTGATGGTGTAGAAATTCAAACATTGATGAAGATTGCATGAAACTGTATCAAACACTGCCATGAAAACACTGACAACAAAAGGGCTAGTGAAATTCAAACAGTATTTAAGATTTGCCATTGCCTAAGAAAACTGAAATGCCTGACATGTGAAAGGAGCTTAATTTTTCCTAAATTTGACAACATTCCTAAACACTTACCAATTATGACTTATGAAGACAAAAAAATAATGAAGACAACAATTTAATAACAAGTTTTGAATTAAATAGTAGAAGTAAAAGAGTTTTGTTTCTTTTTCATTTTACAGAAAATATTAGATAATATTTGTCTTATTGGGAAAGTCTCAAACTGTATGCACCTGAAAATAAATGTAGAGAAAAAGTAAAAAATATTAGAGAAATGTGTCAAGTATGAATGTTAGTTCAGCTCCTAATTCCTGCATAACGATGGATAGTATATGTAATCTTTCTGAACCTCAGTTTGAATGAGACTGGATTTGTTTTAATTAGACTTTAATTGTTTTAATTGCCATTGGTAGGTTGATCTGTGACAATTATATAAGGCATATCTATAAAACATACAGCTCCCCGCTATTTGTCAAGAGCAGAGATGCTCTAAGTGACCGTACATATGTATATTGCGTGTAGGACCCTCAACTCTGTGTTCAGTGCTCCTTCCCATCTCACCTTTTGTGGTACTGTTGCCGATAGATGCAACCGGTGTTCCAGGTTCTTGTCCTGTCCCAGAAAGAATTCAGAGACAAGACTTAGAGGCTAAGAAAGGTAAAGTGAGGATTTATTAAAGGTTGGATAGTAGACTCTCAGGGGGAGAGCAGGCAGGCTCAGGTGAGCAGCTGCCCTGAGTTTCTTTGGCAAGTTAGTTACATAGGGTGTAAAAATGAATGGGCGGAATATTCATCGGGGAGGGAAGGGTTTGGGTTCGTATTCCCTGATTATCATCCCAACTCCACCTTCCCAAAGGGAGGAGGGATTTTTGTCCTTATTCAATCTGGATCGGAAGTGTCATGGCTTCGGTGCATGATGGGTACTTCTGATCTGCAAGGCTAATTTTATTGAAATGAGGGCATAATGAGCAAAAGGTTACATTCGGACACGAGAAATTCCTGCCTTTTCTCACCTTTCTTTGTTCTTCTCCAGGCCACTTGTCATCCCAAAAGTCATGATCCCTTATCAGCCCCAAGGTTGCTGCTTTTCTTTCTCTGCCCAAGAATCCCTGCTGCTTACATGATGTGTGGTTTCCGGCATTTGGCCTGTGCCCCTCCTTTCTGCCCAATTCCTGCCATTTGGTCTGTGCCCCCCTTTGTCTTCTCATATCTAGCTGTCTGCCTGCTCTAACAGTACAGTACCTGGAACTGTGATCCTTTTTGAGGGTGATCGGCTGGTAAGTTCTAAATGGTGATCACAGCTCAGTGTTCACAGGTATTCAGGTTCATCCTGATTCCTGTTTTCACAACGTGCGTTTGAGGGGACTAGTTCAGGAGGATGCCTGTGCTTTCCTGTCCTACCTTATGTTTAGGTCAAGTCCAAGATTGCATTGCTCTAAGAGCATCACAGGCTCCTAAGTCGTGTTTGACATTTGAAGAACTATAGTTCCTAGCTAACAACTGAGGAGAAATAATTCATTGTTAGCGCAGGACCCAACTCAAACAAGGAACAGATTTAAAGATCTATTTTTCTTCCATTAGGTGGAGAATCTCTCTATTTATACAAAAAGAAATTGTTGGCCTTTCAAAGTTTTTTTCGATATACCCATATTTTATAATCATCACTGTATCACATGCTGAATGCTTTGAACACTAGGAGTAATGGGCGCTGGAAGGCATTTTCCATGGAAGTAGTCCTAAGCTTAGGACCGCCTGTAGACAGCAGCAGTTTCCACTTATGCCCACCAGGGGGCAGATGCAGGTGAAACAAAACCTTGGACTTCGCTTAATATTTCAGATTCCAAGTTAAAGACTGCCAAACAAGACCCAGTCCTCTGGATAGTGTCAGGAAAAGAGAGGAAAACTAGCTAAAGCCAGAGAAGCTTTAGAAAACTCACAGAATTTCTTGGAAATGGAAGAATTTCCAGGTACCTAAGGTGGCATTAAATTAGCAGAAATCAGACATGAATGAGACTTCAGAGCATTGGACAGTAGAGGATGAGATCGCAGATTCTGGTACTAGACTGCTTAGATTCAGACCTGGCTCCACTACTTACAAGCTGCAAGACCTTTAGCAAGTTGCTTTAAATTTCTTTATGTCTCAGTAGTCCCACTTTAAAATGAAATCACTAATAGTACCAACCTTATGGGGATATTATAAGGATTCAGTGATTAATGTTTGAAGTATATTTTTTTAAACCCAACTTAGAACTGTTACTTATCACATGGCAAACATTTTATAAATATTAGCTATTATTAGCTCCACAGTTAACTTTGTGGACTAAAGATGGGGAATACAGTAAAATAGAGTGCTCAGAAGACAATTTATGGACAGACAACTTTTGGTACAAGATGCCTAATCCCCACCCCTACTCCTAGAAATAAACACACAGCCCCAAGTGAAAGAGAAGGGAAACCCTTACACCAAATAAGGTAAAGTTTCTGCAGTTTGCATGGAATGGGGGCTTAAAAATAGTCAATTCAATATACAGATAAAATCTACCCTTGAGTTTGTGGACCAAGTTAGTAGCCACCAGAAGAGTTGTGAAAATTACAGGATATATTTGAATTGCACATCAGGGAGACCAAACTTAGTTTCAGACACCAGAGAATGTTACACAAAGAAAATTATTATAAGCTGAATCCTAAAAGGTGACTAAAAATTCTCAAGGCAATGAGATTTCTTTTTTTTTTTTTCTCCAGCAAAAGGAAACCTCTAAGTTCTTGCATAGACAACAACAAAAGCATTATAAATCCTAACAGCTGAACAAAATCCAGAGTGTTTTGAGCCTCCAGGTATTCAAGGAAGAGTCCTGTCATTTCTGCTTCTGATATTTATTTTAAATGAACCAACATATTTCCATTTTCACTGCTACCAAACTGGTTTCTGACCCAGATTTCTAGAACAGCTGTAACTGATCCTCATACCTGCAGAACTGCTCTAATCCAACCCAGTCCCCAAATTATGGCCAGGCAAGGACTTTGAGGAATATATATCTGATGCTTTTCTTTTTAAAACAATCCAGCAGCTCCCCCATGCATTTAGGATAAGTTTCAGGAGCTTGTATAACATAAAAAGTCCTCAAAATGCTGATCTCCTGTGTAACTCTCCAGCTCCATTTCTTGTCTAGCCCTGTTCCAGCCTCAGTAGAATGTCTCCCCCATTAAGCCTTTCTTTCAAGGAAGCCAGGGATGTAGCTCATCCACTATGTCTCAGGGACCGTAGCTCATGCAGTGGGTCCTCAATGACCAGCATGTTGCCCCACTTAATGATAGGTTGGATAATTTTTTTCTTGAATTTATATGAGTAAGACATTCATGCCCACGTCTAAGTTCCTGTTCTCTTCTTCATTAAAACCTTAGGAGCAGAGGCTCTCGGATATTTTAAAGACAGCGTTAGTTCTTTTATCTAAAGAAATCTAAATAAAGAACATTCCCATAATTTGTTAAATGCCAGTACAAATATAATAGGTGTAATAAACCCCAACTATCCATCCTTGCTATGAGAGGCAGGATGAAAGGGAAAAGGACTGAATTACCCATGTGCTGAGCTGTGTGGCATTTTTGGCACTTACTCTACATGAAGTAGGTGTGATAATGCAATTTATTGTACTTTATGTTTCCGTTATTTTCCAACAAGTGTTTGTAAATATTTAATCATTTGCATAAAACTTAATTTCAACTATCAGTAGGGTATTATTAATATTTAATGATCAGTTTGAAAAAGAATCATGATTATTTTCACTGTAGATAACTGAATAATGTAAAACATTCATTTATTTATTTAACTAATATTACACAATCAGTATGTGCCATAAACGGGTATATTCAGAGGATACAAAACAGATAAAATAGAGATTGATTCTCCATGAGCTTATTGTTTGGTATGTTCTGATCATTTAAAAAAATATCAAAAACAGATGTAGTATACTTTGTATTCTTTTAATGAGTAAGTATTTCCTAAAGATTACTTTTTGATCTCTCAATTCTGAGTAACATAAATATATAATTTTATCCAGGTTATTTGTAAGATAAGTATAAAATTTTAAGGTAAGACCACCTTTAGTGAAAGAAAATGATAAAAAAAAAAACTGATAGCTAAGAGACATGAATACAGAGAAAAATGAAACTGCACTAAAATCTTTGTTTGATATTTTTTCTTGCCTATGATTTCAAATTCTAGCCAGTCTTTATAATTTCATTCCTTTGGGATTTGGCACAAGTAGAAAAGTTCACATTGTCTGAAGTAAAAACGTCTTTAAATGTTGAGTAACAGTCAGAGCCCAAATGAAGGGGTGATTTCTTCTGCACTTCCCAGTGACTTGGACACACACAAAACATTTCCAGATCTTGGGAGAGGAAGAGAGATCTGTGAATCACAAGAAGATAGGTGACCTGGAGGTGGCAAGAGACCCAGGGTCAATGGCATTATGTTAGGGTTGCCAGATTTTGTAAGTAAAATACCGGGCACCCAACTAAGCTTTAATTCAAAGTAAACAACAAGTAATATTTTAGTATAAGGATATCCCAGGCAACATTAGGACATTCTTATACTAAAACATTATTTGTTGTTCACCAAATTCAAATATACCTGGATATCTTGTATTCTATCTGGCAATCTCATCATGTTTCACTTAGGGATATCAGATCCTAGACTCCTGAGAGGTCTTGCACCAAAGAATTGCATATTCCAAATTTGGTAATAACAATAATGAAAATTCATAGAACACTTTTACCCTGCGATGCATTTTTTTTAAGTCACATGTTCATTATATCCTTCATCCTCACAAGAATCCTATGAATATTGTTACTATTTCCTACCTCATAGGTGAGGAAAACATGCAAAAGAAAAGCTGGGAAATTTACTGAAGCTCTTAGTGCAATCAGTATTGTAAGGGCCCCAGTCTGTCCAGTAGCTCTGAACAAGGGAGAGATTCAGGGAACTAACCAAGCAGTCTGACCACAGAGGCTGCTGTCTCAAGCAGGCACTTCTTGATCAGAGAGGATGCAGGTGAGATCCTGGGTATGATGGACCTATGAGTTGGGAGAATGGCCAGTTCAGACAACCTAGTGATGACAGCAGGGCCCTTCCCTAAAGCTTAGAACTTCCTGTGATCCGGACATAGCTGGAGAACTCGTCCATAAATGCTAGAATGGATTGTTTACATGGTATTGGAACCTGCACTTTCTGACATCACCATCAGGTCCCTGTCAGGGAATTGGGTTCAGATAACACATGATTGTGGAATCTCAGAAGGCACTGTTGATGTTAGCTATCTGGGTGGACTATGAAAACACCTAATTTAGATATAACTGCAGACTACTTTGAAATGCTGCTCAAATAGAAGGTAGTCACAGAAGAAAGTGGAAAGCTTAGCATTTTTTGACTCTGCTAGCAAGTGCAATTTCTCTGAGATTCCTAAATGAGCATTAGAACTGGAATGGACATCTAACATTCAGATGCTTTCCTCCAATTCTTAAAAAAAAAGTCAAATCTGTCAACACCCTAAATCTGGACATACCTCTGGATGCTGGGCAACCATGCTGAGACAGACTGTCAGCCTGACATACTATCTATGCCGAAACAGGAATCTACCAAAAGTGAGTTTATCTTCTGAGAATAGGACCAATACAGTAGAACAAGTGATGTCCCTCCCTCCCTCCCCCTCCTTCCTTCCCTCTTTCTTTCAATTTCTCTTTCTTTTCCTTCTTTCTTTATCTTATCTTTCTTTTTTCTTTCTTCCTTCCTTTCTTTCTTTTTCTTTCTTTCTTTTTCTTTCTGTCTCTTTCCTTCCTTCCTTCCTTCTTTCCTTCCTTCCTTTTCTTCCTTCTCTTCCTCTTTCTTCCTCTTTCTTTCCTTTCTTTTCTATCTTTTGTTTGTTCAGTGAATATTTACCAAGCTCCTTCCACGCATTAGGTACTGTTTTAAGTGCCTGAGATAATCCAGCAAAAGAAACAGTCCAAAATCTCTGGACTTGTGGATTTTACATTCTAGTGGGTAGGCAAAGGAAAAAAAAAGATATATGTCAATAATGTTCAAAATTAATAAAGGCTAAAGAAAAAAACTGTAGAGCAGGTTGCAGTTCTTAAAAGGGAGTCACAGATAGGCTTCACTGTGAAAATCATATTTGAGCAAAGACTAGAAGAAGTGAAGTGAAGTTATTAATGGTATTTTCAGTTTCATCTGTTCAACATCACATATTTCTTACTCTTTCCTTTCTGATATTTTCATTCTGGTCAGAAATTATTCAGAGGTAAATTTCAATTGAAATTACTGCTAAGTGATTTTTTTTTTAAAGGACTAACCAATTAATTTTATTTTGCCATCTAATCTTATTACAAAATTACCAAGCCTATATTCATAGCTCCAAGCTTAAGCTATTGCTTGAACTCATTATGCATTTTGAGTTTCTTTCAAGTAGTGTCAAGTACTCTACATTATAAAGTAGCCATATGTTCTTTCTTTCAATTTTTTTCTCAAATAAGATTAAAATATATACAGTTTTTCAATCTAAGTTTTACTTTGAAAACATTAGAGTGATATAAATCAATTTCCTTTTATCTAACCTGTTAAAATAACTAATTCACACACACCTTTTGTTAAATACATTTTCTCTATTTATTCAAAAGTAATGTGGGGAGTGAAGTGGATTTAATCATTGAGGTTAACAATTAAAAATCCAGGCAAAGGCTCTTCTTTCAAACTTGGCTCTTTAAAATTCAAAAATCTATCATCATTTTTTCCCCCTGTGAGATGTTTGGGATTCCTGTATTACTTCCTATATTACTTCATAGTGAATTTGAGCTTGTATCACCAAATAAGAGCCAAGGGATAGTTGTGGGAGAGAAAGCACATGGCTATAAATACATACATACTTAACATACAGACCTAAGAGCTCTTGTTAGTTTTGCTCCGTTTAGGCTAGTGAAAATGTAAAGCATTAAAAATCTCTCAATTTTAAATAAATATCACTAATGCAAATTGATCAAGAATAAGATACAAGAAAAGCAAGATTTTTGTTTAAGAAAAGAGGATCACATATGAGTAATTAGGTAACTGAGTGATTGTCATATAATAGCAGATATAGCATATATAATAAACTCATGATATTAAAATATGTACCCTTAAGATCCAAATTCAGTGTAAAACATGTCAGTATAGATGTTACGGTTTGCAAAAGATGAAGCAGAAACATGAAAGTGTAACCTTAGAATTTTCATGAAGGCTCTGGCTTATATCCTTTGTTTATCTCTGATATTGTTTCTCACGACATTTTACTAAGATATTAATAAAAGCAGGCAAAAGATGTCAATCCATAGAAATCTTTAATGTTTGAGACTATGTAGATATAGTCCTCACAGTCTAAAATAAATGGACAAAGGATTCAATAGGTGGTTTGCTTATGGTTTTGTCGCCGATAGATGCAACGGGTGTTCCAGGTTCTTGTCCCGTCCCAGAAAGAATTCAGAGACAAACAAGACTTAGAGGTTAAAAAGGTAAAGTGAGGATTTATTAAGGGATGCATAGTACACTCTCAGGGGAGAGCGGGCAGGCTCAGGTGAGCAGCTGCCCTGAGTTTCTTTGGCAAGTTAGTTACATAGGGTGTAAAAATGAATGGGCGGAATATTCATCGGGGAGGGAAGGGTTTGGGTTCGTATTCCCTGATTATCATCCCAACTCCACCTTCCCAAAGGGAGGAGGGATTTTTGTCCTTATTCAGTCTGGATCGGAAGTGTCATGGCATCGGTGCATGATGGGTACTTCTGATCTGCAAGGCTAATTTTATTGAAATGAGAGCATAATGAGTAAAAGGTTACATTCGGACACTGGAAATTCCTGCCTTTTTTGACCTTTCTTTGTTGGTTTCCAGGCCAAAAGGTGTGCTCCCTTATCAGCCCAAAGATTCCAGCTTTTCTTTCTCTGCCCAGGGATCCCTGCTGCTCACATGATGTGTGGTTTCCTGCATTTGGCCTGTGCCCCTCCTTTCTGCCCAATTCCTGCCATTTGGTCTGTGTCCCCCTTTCTCTGCTCATATCTAGCTCTCTGCCTGCTCTAACAGTTTGATGACTTTTTTCCAGAGGTAATATAATGAAACGTTAATTCTCTGTTGCCTACATGGCTACCAAAAATGTAGGCTATCCTATTTCTAATCTGTGGGCACTTTCAGTTTAGACAGCATTATTGTATATTTTGTATCACCCTCTCCCCATACTCAGTCAGTATTACTATTTTTATATCCATTCAGAATTCAAGGAAATGAATGATTGAAGAAGATGTTGTGGAGAAATCACCTTTGTACATGAAATTTCTATGAACAAAGTTTTCAGACAAAAGGTCCTGAGCCCACTGAGGAATGAGTCTTAGAGTTATGGATTTGACCAGTTTACGAGTGTTTGACCAGTTCAGAGGGTTAGCCATCGAAATATTTGGTATAGGAAAAAAAAAATGGAGCATGAGTTCTAAAGGAATTTACTGTATGAATTTTTGCCAGGAATTAGAAATTAGTCTAGAAATTATTCACAATTTTCCTTTCAGCTATAGATGAGAAAAGCACACTTAAACAGTACTGAAATATAGAAATGAGCATGACAAATACCTTAAAGATTTTAAAGCACAGTGATAAATGTGCAGAATTCAGGCCAAGCAATATAACATTAGTCCCTAGAATCCCTGATACGTTGTTTTTTCACCTTAGTCTCTTAGGATATCTTAGCCTTTGCACTTTCATCATACATTTATCTTGCCCCCAAAGGTTGTGATTTTGTTTGAAATTGTTTTGATTTACAGATCAGATTTACAGATGAGAAGAAAACTAATAATGATATTATTCTTCCTAGAGATACCTTTCTATTTATTTCTATGTATTGAAGTATTTCAATAAGGAGGAAAAATATGTATTATTATATCATTATAAAGGTCTTGCATCTCATTTTGTTATTTTTATATATCATATAGATTTTATGGTTATTTAAAAAGATAAGGATTCTGTTTGTTGGTGTACAGAGTGTGTGCAAGTGTGTGTGTGTGTGTGTATATATATATATATCTCATTAAATTTATGTGTTGAAATACCATTTTTGATTTATCATATTGCCAAAGTATCAGTGTCATTAAGCATAAGAATTACAAACAGTATATTTACAACCCCAGCTGAGGATGGTTTAGTAGTATCTAATAAGATAAGGAATGCACATATCCCTTTGCTGTCTATTAAATAGAGTTGAATCTATTTACTATAACACATAATAGAATATTATGCAATCATAAAAGAAATTTAAAACTGTCTCTGTTTTAAAGAAAGATCTCCAAGATACGTTGTTAAGTGAAACAATGAATAGCCAGTTTAACGATACGCTACTATTTGGTAAAAATATTTATATAATTTTCCCTTTGTATATAAAATATACCTGTATTACCTCCAAAGAGAGGAACTCAGTGACTTCCAGACAAGAATGAGAAGGAACCTTTTCACTGTATTTTTTCTGTACTCCCTAATTATTGACCATGTAAATATTTTCTCTATTCAAAATATGTTATTTTTTTCATTAAGCTTCTATTGAAATGATTAAAAAATGAAAAGATGACAGGCTGAAATAAAAGGGGAACATAATTATATAAAACATCTGGGTCAAGAAAAGAAAAATAGTTATAGAAGAATTAAAACCTTACTTGAGCAGCACAAAACAGTATTAATGGTGTAAAATGTTATAGAAGGGATATAAAGACACACTTTTGTATTTTTTTAAAAATCTGAAAAAGAAGGCAAAGGAATGGAAAAGGTGAAACATAACCTCTGTTGAAGACAAACTAGAAATACAAACTAAAATGTGTGGACATTCATAACTGTAAACAATTATTACATAATTTTTCCTATTGTCCTGAAATTGTCAATGAGGATTCACAGCTGAAGATAAAAACTCATTGCTTATCCCATATTTGTGAGAAGGCTGTCAAGGACCCACTAAGAATCAGGTATGGAGGACTTGCCAGGGTCTATCAGTGTCTTTCATTGACTTCCCAAGCCATCACCACCATCTTCTATACACACAGGACACTGCAGTGGTGGGGTGGTGGGGAGTGTATTTGGAATTGTGTCATTGGCCTAGTTGGAAAGGTTGTGGTTTCTATAAAGGGAGGTTACTTTTCAGGCACAACTTCAAGTCAAGTGAGGCTGCCTAGTCTCCAAAAGAACCATTTGAAGAGATTAAATTTGACTTGAAGAATGAAAGCCTGGCATTTCATTTCACAGTTGGAAGTCTACTTACCCAACAGCATTGATTAGCTGCTCTATACCGGTCTGAAAGGTTGGAAAGGTAATTGAAGAGAGATAACAGGATAAAGAGGATGATTTGCATTGGAATGTCCTGCTTTCTCACTTCTTGTCACAGCAAAGATGTATAATTTTTCCTCGGATGTACTGCAGAGGATAACCTAATTGAGCTGTCTTACTGGTTACCCAATTCAGGAAGATGGCCTGCTTGGTGAAAGGGAAAAAGTGGTGGATTTGGACCTAGATTTTCTTTTTCAGGGAATTGTACTCTTGTATGACCTTGTGGTGTCACCTAAGAGAGGTAGAATTTGAATAGCTGTTGCTCAGAAGACACTGACTGACAATCAGTGTTAGCTAGAAGTGCAAGAAGTGGGGGGGATAGCTCAAGTGGTAGAGTGCATGCTTAGCGTGTACAAGGTCCTGGGTTCGATCACCAGTACCTCCTCTAAAAATCAATAAATAAATCTATTTACCTTCCCCTGGGGGAAAAAAAAAAAGAGAAATGCAAGAATAACAAGGACATAACAAAATCCAACAGTTAAGTAAAGTAGAATTTGCTTTTATAATTAAGACTTTGAGAAAGGAGGAAATATAGGGGAATATAGCCATTCCTGAGGCAGCTCAGACACATCTCCATCCTACAGTCAAAGGGACTGGACTGCAAGGAGGATTAAAAGATGGAGACAAAACCCTTTCATAATTCCAAGTCCCCAAGACTATGAGTGTAGCTGGGGCTTGGGAGGAGGAGAAGGGAAGGATTGGTTTTGAATAGGACACATATTTGGCATTTTAAAGTAGATGGATATTTTATCACTAAACGTAATAAAAAAGTAGGCCATCTGTCTAAAATAGCTCTAGGAGTCAGCAATTAACATTCTGGAGAGCATGCTTGAAAGCAGACATTGGAGAAATATAAAACTGTTTCAAGTGTGTATCCCTACAAGTTTAGACTGCTAAATAAATTAGTACCCAAGGAAGCAATAGGAACAATTGGAGCAGAAATGGTAATACAACCATGCCTGAAAAGATAATTCAGACTTAAAAAAAATGAAATCACAAGTTTACATTCTTGCAAGGGTCTGGGATTTCTTTAAAAAAAAAAGTGTACAGTAGTAGAAATGTGCTTTTAGTAGAGATGTGCTTTTGGGTTGTCAGAGCCCACAGATGTGGACATGAAGCCACATAAGGGAAACTTCAGGCAGAAGGCAAGAAGAGATAGAGTATTTGGATTAAACACAGAATATTTGGTAAAGACCATCTCTGGGTAGTTGAATTTGTGAAATTGACAAAATATTACCCTGTGGTGTATTGCAAACTGTTAAGTGTAAAATTTGTTTGTCTAAAAATTTCAAAGCCCCACAGTGAAAAATCTTGGGCACTAAATACCTTTGCATTCTAGATATCACCAAAAGGTGATAGATCTGGACATTTTATCTTGTCTGAAGATGCTCAATCAGTGTATTCGAAGAAGTAAGATAATAATTATAGGAGTTATCAGTCATTGGTTCACAATTGTTAAGGAGGGACTCTGCTCTGGCTTGTGACTCCTGTCTCCATCCTGTGTCCCTGTTGTAGATACCAAGTTAAGAGAGGATCTCAGAGAATCAATTGTAGAGATGGAAGTTTTCATCAGGAAGAACTGTCATGTCACAACTTATGTGGGCATCTGTGTGAGCCATAGCCGCTTGATGATTTTCTTTCTATACCTATTTGGGGACATGAAAGAAATGTTATAAGAAATTTCAGGGCATGGAAAAGAGGCAGCAAGGCAGAGAAAAAGGTCATCAGCAAAAAAGACAGTATGAGATAGATATCAAATGAGCAAGGTCACAGTTAGAAGCTATTATGTGAATTATGGAGATATGCATAGGATGATTCAAAACACCTCTTCCATATCAGACGGTCATGCAGTGAGAATCCCCTGAACCTGCTCTGGATGGTTTGTTGAGAGGAACATAAGCCTGGAAGAGCTGCAGCCATTTTGCAGAATGAGAAAAGAGGAAAGACAGTCTGAGCATGAGGCTAAAACTTTGAAAAAATGTAAGAGAATAAAATAAAAATCAGAGACCCTGCAAAACAAACACACACACAAGAACCATTCCTAAAGCCAATGATATACTGCTCCCTGTTTGGGGTGGGAGGGTGGGAACCCTAAATTGTAGCTTTTGCCATTATCCTGAGTGTAAATACTCACATTGCTAATTTCAAGATACCAACTTGATGTCCCTGAATATGGAAAGAGATGAAAACTAATGGCTCTCACTAGCTGATAAGAACTGGTTCCAGTACATCACTGCCTCATTATAATTAAAAATGGTGGCCATAAGATACACCACTCAAAGATTTAAGAATGATGGTGTTGCTAATATTAATTTTGATGATACACAAATCCTAAACTTGGACTTTCTAGACAAAATGAGATGTTTGACCACCCTAAGGGAGACAGTTTGAGTTGTGGTGTGATGATAATTTACATAAAATATCTTCACTATTTATTATTAAGTAATGTAAATGCAACCATATCGCGCCTGTTTGTCTATAAATACAATGTAGGAAAGATAAGTGTGGAGGACTTAGACGTGAAGCTCTTAATTAAATAGAAGGAAGTCTCATAAATTACTATACTCACACAATGAAATATTTTGTCAAGTAAAGATCATAAACTGGTAGTCCTGTGGTCACTTGTCAAATAGAGACATTTTCTTTATAGTCAACAAGGTGTTCTCCAAACTAAATGTATTTATTCCTGTATCTCTGTTCAGTATTTGTGTAATGGGAAGCTCAGATGATCTAATATCACTGCTTGTTATGTTTGCTAATTTCCTCATACCGTAGATTTGTTTTCTTGCATGTTTTATAATTTGGGATTATGAGCTAATCTTATCTATTGAAAACCTGTCCCTCCAGAGCCTGTTTGCTTTTGCTACTGTCTTAATTTCCTGACATATCACTGGGCTGGGGCCCTATTTTATGTTGTTTTTGGCTGCAGATTTCCTGATCCACACTTGTCGTATAAATGTGAATCCCAAATTTTAAGTTTATAGTTATAAATTCTAAGGAGTAATTTCAAGATCAGAACTGACAAAATGGTCCAGGGTAAATGCAGCATAAATTTGTACACTTCTTTTTAAGGTTTTTTTCCTCTCGAGAGTAACTTAAATTTCTTGAAACTCAGATATTGATTTAGAACTATCTTGATATTTGACAATTTGGGGCCTTCAGGATATTTGTTTTTCATAATGCCAAAACTAGAAATGGAAACATATTTAAACTGGTATCAATTAGCCCGTCATCTTAAGTAAGACCTGTGAGGGAAAAAAACAACTCTAAAAAGATCTCATGTCCATGATTGAATCAGTTTATACAGGTAATGAACATGCAGTGAATAATTAAACCCAGGTGTTATCATGGTCAACTTGGATTAATTTAGTTCTTCTCATAACTAGGAGAACCCTACAAATGGCATAAGTATTACAAAATGAGAGAGAGAGAGGTAGAATGGGTGTGGACGTGTATAACACAATGGCTATTACATGTAGTCTGAAAATTGTGTTTTGTTTTATAATATGTAAATAAAAGAGAGACTCTTACCTATAACCAGAGAGCAAATATGAACTTGTTTTCCACAGAAGGAGAAAAAATCAAAAAGTTCCTCATGACATAGCCAAAATCAGGACATAAGGGAATGTCATCTACTTTGTGTTCAAATCATTATACAAAGCAACACACCAAATAATATACCCAGACATATTGTAATTTATTTGTGAATGCCTAGGAAGTTATTACCATATATTCAAACACTCAGAAGGAAGGGTATCTAAATATTCATTCTTAAACAAATATTTCAAATGAAGACTACACAACAATTGATTAAGCAAAATGATATGCTGAGGTATAGAATAAATCATCACATTATCAGAGGATGCATGCAGGACACTTCAAACATTTATACAACGAAATATAAATTGCAAAGATAATTATAAAGCATTCTACAAATACAGTTCACTAAAATACTTAACCATTATGAACTAGATTTAAAATATAACAATATCAATCAATGTCTTAGCCTGACAGATAGAAGGTTTGAAATAGGAACAAATAAAATTGTACCAACTTACTTATGCTACATAAAGCTCATGACCTGGAAGTGGTCAGCTGATACGGACACTGGCATCACTGTTGAAGGCAGTAATTAGTATGATAATCCCTGCAAGAACTACTGGCAATGTGATCAAAAGTCTTAGAATATGATGCACTTTAACTCAAATTACATTTCAGGTATTATAGTCTATGGGTAAATATCCAAACATTGAAAGTTGTTGAATAAACTATGATATTCCTATGGGATTAAAGAAACATATAGAAATGATATTTGGAGGCATTCTTATTAACTAAAAACATGGTTGGGACATAAAAAGAAAAGGCAATGCCTCTAACCAAGCTGACTCAAGAAAACCATAGATAAGCATCTGCTGGCTCTTACAGATTCTGCTCAGAAGAGACACATGCCACTTCCACTCACATTTCATTATCCTCTCCCACAGGACAATAGATATTTGATCTATTGTCAAATACATTCACAAATATCATACCAACAAAATCCTTATATAATCAATGTAATATGTTGCGAGGCGTGTTTTGACTTTTACATAATTGTTATCCCATAGAAGAGTAAGATTGCTGTGATAGAAAGCATTTAGGATAGCCTCCAAAATTCCTACCCCTTGCTGAGTGAGTCTTGTATAATTCCTGCCTGTGGATATGTGAGTAGGATTTGTGACTATCATGGAATGTCACTCCTGTGATCACTCACTTGACTTTGAGTTAATCAGGAGATTAACTTAGGTGAGCTTGTCCTAATAAGGTAAACCCCTTAAACGAGATTAAAGAGACTTGAAGGGAGAGAATTTTTACTGCTGACCTTGAAGTAACAGAGTTCTATGTTGTCCAGAAGACCACATGTCAGGGATGGGGACAGCCTGTAGAAGTTGATAATAGCCTTTGGTTTGACAGCCAAAAAGAAAGGGGAGATCTCAGCCCTACAACCGCAAGGAACTTAATTCTGTCAACAACCAATGAGCTTGGAAGAGGATTCTGAACGTCAGATGGGACTGCAGCCTGGCTACTGCTTTGACTGCATCTTTGTGAGACTGAGCAGAAAAGCCAGCTGATACATGTATCCAGATTCATGATCCACAGAAACGATGAGATAATTAGAGAAGTTTGCTTTAGGCCATTAGCTCTCTTGCATTTATTACACAGAAATAGATAACTAACGCAATTACCTTAAAGACCTATAATGTCAATAATTCTAACAGAAGTAGCAACAGTAATATCAATGACAAGCATTGTATCTCTTTATTTTATGTACGTGATGCTGTTGCTCAACTTCTATTAGATTAGGCACAAATACACTATTTGATTAACAAAAACAAATATTATGTACTCTTTTTTTCCTTAATAAAATAAAGAGTGCCTGTGAATTGAAGAACAATAACCCATAACTTTATTTTACTAACACCTTCAGCAGATTTACTCACATTTTGATTTATTCTTCCTTTTAATTAAGGTTGTGATTTTGAAAAATTCATTTTGCACTTGCTAAATAATACTTTAACTCCTTTATTTTCTTTTAGTGTTAGAACAGTAATAATTTTTAAAAAACTGGCCAGACTAAAATTAGCTATATACCTTTTTATACATAATGTATCTTTCATTTACATATAATTAACAATAGTCAATACCAGTAATTTATTATGTACACACAAGGGACTTTCAGCTCCTATTTAGGAAAGGAAAAGCTGGAATGAGCATCACCCCCACCCTGACAGTAAGAGAAAAAAAAACTGTAAAATCATAGCTTTTCTTTAATCCATCAATGCACTGAGGTCAAAGGGCAATCTGTGACTGATATCTAAGAAAAGACAAGTGCTTCCAATGAGAAAGAGAAAATAAGACAAAGAACAAAAGAGGATAGGGCTGCCATATAAGTAAAGTGAAATTCAACTAAATTTTTGGGATGGACTGCTAAGGGCTGGGTATATGCTAGCTTGAGAGCATAGACACACTGGTAGCCACAGACACGAGAGGAGTCTGTGTCTACTTTAGGTTCTTTTCCACAGTCCTTTACAATGTGCTCATGAGAAAGATTAAGAGCAAGGCAAGATACAGGAAGAAGCTTTTCTTTGTGAATTATATACAAAGGAATATGGTGCAGTCATGCAGGAGGGGTGCAGCAGCTGCTATAGGGAAACTGTAAAGCCCCATGTGATAGTTTTCCTCTCTGGAACTAAAGACTTAAGGAGCTGTGGGAGGGCAGCAAATGAGCCACACACGGAGCAAGGAGAATCCCCATGATGGACAAGAAAAAGAAGGCAACCCCTAACACTCAGGGAGGAGCAGGAAACCATACTGGCCTCTGACATGTAGGCCATATCCCATTGCTGGGAAAGGGACAGGATCGTTGAAAAGCCCCTCACGCCTGAAACCTAAAGGCTGCTTAAGACAGACTATACAGGACAACAAAGAACACCCTCTCCCACCACCCATGACCAAGCTAGGAAGCATAGAGCAAAAAGCAGGAAAATAACACTGGGGTGGGGTGAGAGTGGAGAGAGACTCCCTTTCAGGAAAAGATATGTAGGAAGATGTAAAGCTGATGGAGGAGATACTGGGGAAAAAGAAGAAAAAAACGAAAAACCAGTCTTCAGCCTGAGCACAAGGAAACACTAGAAAAAATTTTAAACAGAACCACCTGAGGTAGTGACACCCACAATAAAACAGAGTCACAGTTGGACTCCCACATACTAAAGGCTTAGCAGAAGAAGAGTTATATAACAGTTTCCAGGAAAAAAACAACTATTTACCATTGTCTCAAGAGGTGCACAAGATGTCTGCCTCTCTACTGAAATTAAGAAACAAAAAATGCACATACTTACCCAAAAGACAAAACACTGTCCAAAGAGACAAAACCCGCAGAACCAAAGCCACTTGTAACCCAGATGTTGGAAATGTCTGAGAGAAAATTTAACACTATGATTAATCTGTTAAGGGCTCTGCATAACGTGGCAGTGAATTTCAAGCAGAGATGAGTCTTGAAAGGAAGAGTCAAATTGCAATGTTAAAAAAAAATACATTAATAGAGAATAGTAACTTTGATGTATTCATCAATAGACCTTAAAGAATTACTTTATTTCTTTGGGATTATGTTAATACCAAGCCAAGGGAAGAATTACTGAATTTAATGATAGGTCGATATAAATTACCAAAACTGAAAAGCAAAGAGAAATAAGAATTAAACAAACAAAAAACAACTCACAAAGAATAGAAAACTGATGGGCTGCAGGACAAATTCGAGTAATCCAAACAAACTTGTATCTGGAATCCCAGAAGGACAGAAGGAATCCAAGAAAAAAAAAAAAAAAGAGACAGAAAATGGGCAGAGAAAATAGTGAAGAGATAATGGCTGAGAATTTTCCAACAACAACAACAAAAAAGAAAATAACAAAACAAAACAAAAACAAATAATAAAAAAAATGCCAGCCACACAAATTCATAAAGCTCGGAGAACACCAAGCTGGGTAAATACCAACAGAATACATACAAACATGAATGTCTACACTTATTATATACAAAGTATTTAAAATCTAAATTTAAAAATACATGTTATTGAAGGAGCCTAGGGGGAAAAGTAACGTCATAGAAAAAAGAGACAAAAATTATAATTATAAAAGTTAAACCAAAGTGAGAGAAGTTTATAAATCTCTTATTGCCTAAAAGTTACATTAGTTAAATGAATCTTGTTTTTTTTTTTTAAAAAAAAATATAAATTGCTCCAAAGAGAGAGATTTAAAATCATGTTTTTTCCTGAAATTAAATTACCTTCAGTGATTTCAGTAGCTTGTTAAAACTGAGCTTATACCAGAGAGGAGGGAATATACTTCCTAGGAAAAAATAAATCTATGTAATCTTTTTCTGATATTTTCTTACAACCTTAATAAAATCAATTTTAGAATGTACTCTATGACATGTACACAAAACAAATACACATATTATCACACAGACTCCTGTAAAACAGCAGGTTAGGTTGATAGTATAATTTCTGTTATGTATATTAAAGACTGAAGCTCAGAGAGATAAAGTAGGGACACAGCCTCAAATTGTAAGTGGCAGAGGAAGGATTTGATACCTGGCTTTATCTCTGACATAATAATTCTACTCCCCTTCTGCCTGTCTATACTTCCATGGAAAAAAAAATAATGCTACTGTTTTTTTAAAATTTAAATATAGACCTTTGGGTAATGCATTATTGTAGGCAATCTCAAGGAATTTTTTTTTCTTTAACAAATTTTTTTTAATTGAAGTATAATTGATTCACGATATTAGTTTCAGGTATTCAGCATAGTGATACAGTATTTTTGCAGATTATGCTCCATTGTAAGTTATTAAAGGATAATGGCTATCATTCCCTGCATTATACAGTATATCCTGTTGCTTATTTATTTTATACATAGTAGTTTGTATCTGTTAATTCCATACCCCTACTTTGTCCCTCCTCCCTTCTCTGTATTAGTAAGTCTGTGTAACATTTTGGACAATATTTACCACTAACAGTCTTCTAAATCTGTGCAATTAATAACTACAAAAACAAGATACAAAATAATATCAAAACCACAGACCAACCCAAGTTCTTATCACTTTGGATCATTTCTCACATGGATGTTGTGGAAGTGGCTGTCCATGATCTAGAAGGGGCACTGGTCCTTTCTGGGTTTAGGATGGCCTGTGTGTGTGTGTGTGTGTGTATCAGATAAGACATGCTCTGAGGCACAGGCAGTTTCTACACAAGAGTAAAGGAGGCATTGGAAGTGGCGTAACTTGTTTTCAGTTGGTTCCTATTACTTGGTTAAAATTTTTGTGATTCACATAGAGCTTATTCACAATTACCATTCTAGAATCACCACCCCAGAAAGTATAAAAAAGGAGTTCCATTTCTATTATGTTACAGATAATTTGCATTTAAAAATGCTCCACTAATGATGCTCTTTTTATTACAGGATAAAGCACATTGTGCAATTTTAATTATAATATTTAGATATTTCCCCAAATAAAAAAGCATTAATTATATGATAATTTGAAATGAAGTAAGGAAAAAGAAGATAGATTTAGAAACAGTAGAAATTGCTGAATGATGCCACTCAAATTTCATTATTATATGCAGTGTGAAAACATTTCCCATTTTTTAAAACTTAACTTTCCATTATCTTTGCTAATATAATGGAACATTAAATTATTCTAAAAGTGAATAATGTATAAAACATAGTTTAATGGTATCAAATATTGTAAGCACTATTTATGAAAAGATGTAAGTTATTTATATTTTCAAAAAGTAGAAAATAACGTATCCTTCAAATATATAGTTAAAATAAAGTTAGTATATATTGGATAGAATATTATATATATAATTAATAGTTTCAAACACTTATTTACTACTCTGTGCCAGTTACTATAAGCCTTTTTCTTAGATGTTAGTTGAAATCCTCACAAGAACCCTGAGAGGCAAGAATTATGCCCATTATACAGAGACAGTAACCAAGACTCTATGAGACCTGAATCTTTTTCCAAGTCACCCAGGGTTTAAAAGATTATATATGTGACTCTAAAACCTTTAAAAATACATATGCATTTAAAACATGTCTAGGAAAATGGAAGCCAATCACAATAAAATATATACTATAAATTATATAAAAGGATATATTTTATATATATAGTAGGTATGTATACATTATAGTTAGGAGAACAGCAGCTTGTGTTGTAGATTTAAAAGCAACTTTTCTCTGATCCCTATTTCATCCCATGCTAATTATTTCATAATATAATGGGCTTATGGATGATTTTTCTTATCCTTTTGTACACCCTTAGAGTATTTTTTAAAACTCTGTGATGAGCATGTATTACTATATATAATCACTAAAATAAGCATGCTGTAAATGAGATCACATGCATCATGATTTAATTGTCTCTATAATTCATCATAATTGTCAGGCTTGGATTTGTTATTTATTTTAGAATCACTTTTTAGCCTCTGAATTAAAAAAAAATTCCTTAAGTGTAGCATTGCTCTGAATACAATTAAGTGAGGGCTGGTTAGAAAATAATGAGAACATGGGGGACTAAAGAGCTGAATTTCAGTAAACTATTTTCATTGACTTTCAGACTGTAACTATGGCATTGGCTAACTATGCCATGAAATTCGATTGCAAATCTACCTGGAGGAGGAGACCCTGATGCCTCAGTCCTCAAAGAACTAAAAAGCCTGCTTAAAGCTTTAACCTAATCTGTGAGTTAGTAATATCATATCAATTTGTAAAAGACAGGAGGTACTATATTTTAGTTACATTTCAGATTTCATTATGCGAGTATTTTCATACTTTTTTTCTGAAAGAAAATCTTTGGATTTTCAAGAGATACCACTCTTTACTACATTATCATTATCATCATCATCATCATCATCATCATCATCATTATTATTATTATTATTATTATTATTATTATTATTATTATTATTATTATTATTATTATTATTATTATTTACTGTAGATGAATTCCAGTGAAGTATAAAAGAGAAGGTACCCAGAATTCTCAGTGGAGAATCTTTAAGCCAAGAGCAGGAAAGAACCTCTGCCAGTTTCACAATATTATTTCACATCAGTTTCAGCTCATGGTAGGTAAAATTCAAACATAGTAGCATGAAGAAGTTGTTGGTAAATATCTTGAGTTTTGCCTTATGTTTAGTAGATATGTTATTCCAGACTGTCATCCCTTCCTTAGGAATCTGCCTTTGCCTTACTCTTGTCCCAAACACAGTAGAAGCAGCCAAGTAAAGCTGAAGCTATTATACCATATGTATCATAATTTGAGTCTTACGTGAAGAGGCAGAGGGTACTCAAAGGAGTTAGGACTTAACAATCAAATGAAAGTCTTCTTCTACTTAAGGTTCCCAAGAGATACCCTGACTCTTGTTTTTCCCAAAGATTGTTTATTTTACTCTTCTGTTGATTCTGAACTAAATATGCCATCCTTTTTCATACTACATTAGTCAAAGTTTGCTTCTATTGCTTACAAACACATTATCTGAACTAAATCATATTTCACTATACAAACACAAATACACTGGACAGGGTTTTCTTCTGGGATACATGAAAACTGGAAGTATTAAAAAGCACTGTTTAAAATCACAATATATTGTATACATTGTAACAATCATGTTGCCATGTGATATGGTAGAGATTGAATTGGATATCTAGTGGAAAGTCTGTCAGAATCTATCAGAAAAATCTATCAGAATACAGGTCACAAGCAACTGTCCAAGAGAAAAGAGTGCTACAGACTGATATTTAAACTCTATAAAATTTGTCTATTATGTTGTAATTATTGGCCAATTATTATAATTACTGGTTTCTATAAATTCTTTATTTTTAGAAAATGGCAATTACATTATTAAACTTCTGAATACAATAAAATCTAGACAAAATATAGAACAAGTCTTTGAAAACATGGGTCTTTCAGCAATTCACAGGCTCTTCCTCTGCTTTTAGTTTTTCTCTGAGAAACTCCCTTTGACTATTGGCTTTTAAGAACTACTTGTCTTGACTAAATACATGGGGGTACCAGATATTTCAACATAAATCTCTTATAATAATATTTAGGATATTAATTACGTTTTTAGCCTTCCACAAGCAAATGAGTCTTTAACACTTATAAAAGAGGCCAAGATTTTACTGTTGTGACATTTTCAAATCGTTTGGATTTCATCTGTGATGATAAAACACTTTTTAAATAAAAAACTATTTTCATTTACCTTATTCAGTTTAGAATTCTAGCTTAAAAAGAGATTTTTCCTGGATTATTCTACTTGATAGAAATGGAATACTCATAATTAGTCTGTGTCAAATAAACACAAATCCTTACTAAATTCATGATTTACCTAAGTTTGATTTTGTGACATTTATAAAAATAGCATTCAGTACTTATAGAAGATGACAAAAAGTTATTCTCACTTGTCTCTTTTAGTAAATGGCTGAAAATGAGTACAGGCATTTTTGTCAACAATATTGTATGTATACTACAATGTGTTGCTAAACTGCAGGCTAATTAAATAATAAATCTTAATGATCTAAGCACAAAGATGTAATAAAATATGATGATAACATTACTAATTCACAATTCCTGTCTATGAAATCATTTCCTATTAATGGGGTTTTCCACGTAAGCATAAAAATTCATGGCTTTCTGGATATTTGCTAATTTTATTTTTTTTCTTAAAAATGCTCTTCATAAAACATCTCAGTTAAAATTATATATATTTTAAAATATTGTAAATAAATACCAATTATAAAAATTAAGCCTTTATATTTTTAACTTTTGAGTAGTATTAAGAACAACATGGAAATATTTTATCAAGATAATTTTAAAATAATTAAGAAAACTTAAGTATTAAAACTGTCTTTCAAGGAAGATGATGTCAAGAAAGTATATTTGTAGAGCTAGGCTGTGTCTTTTTACTTTTCAAAACAAGTAGTTATAAACAGTTTGTGTGTGTCCGTGTCCGTGTATGTGTGTGTGTGTGTGTGTGTGTGTATGTGTTGGGAGGGTAGTTAAATAGTATATAAAAGAAAGTGTATGGGCCTATAATGAAATAAATATTATTTATTTATTTCAATATGCATTCTATGCCTTATAGGAGCATAAGACTAATATATCACTGAATATACTATTTAACAAAAATTATCTCCGATATGAACAAAATAATCAGTCCTTGATTCATGATGTGTTATTATCATTGGTTTGTGCATAGCCAGGTTTCATCTTACCTTTTATACCTGATTAATTAATGAATTTATTCATTTTAATAATATAATGAATACCTCTGAACCCAAGATTCAACCAAGGCCTGCAATATTAACAATAGCTTATGGTAAGCTTCCCCCATCTTTCACCTATCTACAGGATTTAACTTCTGTCTTGAATTCTCTGTTATTCATTTCCTTGATTTATGTGTTATATTTGAGTATCTATCCACTCATCTATCTATTATCTAATTAAACCTTATTTAGTCTGGCTAGCTACTGGATATTTTTCAAATAATTTCATATTATATGTAATCATTTGTGATTTTTTTATATTAAACATAATGTTACAAAGGTCCATCTATCTATATATATGAATATATGTATATATATATTTATTTATTTTATTGTAGTAAGAGTACTTAACATGAGAGATACTCTGCTAAGAAACTTTTAAGTGTACAACACATTCTTGTTGACTGTAGGTACAGTGTTGTACAGCAGATCTCTAGAACTTATTTGTCTTGCTTAACCCATCCATATGTTTTACATGGTGTCAGCTTATACATATTATTACAATACATAGTTTTCTGTATGAATATGCTCCCTTGTATTTGCTCATTCTCCTGTCAATGATACTTTGGTTTCTATTCTTTCAATTATAAATTGCGTCTTAAAAGTTTATTCATGTAATTTGTAAAGCATGCATGCACAATTATGTCTATAAGTAGAAAGTCATGCAGCAGGAAATATTTCAAAGGTACAATGACAATGACACACTGTTTTAAAAAATGGTTGTAGAAAGAGATCTCATTGATTCACATTCTTTCCAATATTGAGTATTTTCAGATTACTGAATTTCTACTAATTGAATGTGTAGAATATTTTATTGTTGTAGACCCATTCAATTTTTATTTTCCTGATTTTGAAAATATGAAGGTAGAATACTTATTCTTGGTGCTTTTCTTTTCTCTTCTTTGTGATGACAGTTCATGTTTTTGCCCATTGTTCTATTAGCCAACTATTTTGTAGGAGTCCTTCCAATATTCTTGACACAAATTCTTGTCAATTGTATGTTTGAAAAATGTACATGGGTAGTTTCACACTTTGATGTGACATTATTTCATAAATAAACCACACCCGCATTAACCGTGAAAAAAATAGACAAATTGAACTGCATGAAGAATAATTCTGTTTACTGAGACATTTAAAAAAAAAAAGGAAAATGTAAGAGTGAAAATATAAGCTACAAACTGGGAGATAATCTTTTCCACATAAATAATTAACAAAGCATGTCTATTAAGACTATTAGAAAGACTCCTTGGACTATCTTCAGAGGGTGTGGGAAAGTTAAATCTAAATGCCTGGAAGGAAAACAGAAAAAATGTGACACATTGAAATTCTTCACCCCAGGTTGAATTCATGGTATATTTATCGGGTAAAATGCTCAAAGTTTTATTATCGTATATGGGAAATAAAAACAAAGAAAAGAGTCAAGGTTGATGCTAATTGATGAAATTCACCAGTAATGCAGATAAAAGGAAGAGAAGATGGTTTTGGAGGGAAGATAATGAGTTCAGTTTTAGACACACTGATTTTTCCATACTCTAGGGCTCCAGGGGACCGTGCTGGATCACATTTGGATAAGACTGTAGTTATTACTGATAGATGGGCTGGTGTACAGGTGTAACTAAACTTACGGTAGTTGTAGAGATTTCCTAGGGTAACTATAGTTAATGTTTATGATGAGAACAGAAAAACAGACAAATGTGGGAATGAACACTGAGGAGCACAAACATTTCTCAGCAAAATAAATTTAGTAGAACTCATGAGAACATTTGGAGGGAAAGCAGGAGAGAGTTGTAGTGTCAGAAAACTCAAAGGGAGAATAGTTCATAAGCTAATAATCAGCTGTATCAGCAGTGTACAAAACTAGGTGTTTCCACTAGTTTAGCCATAGGTAGGGAGTTTTTACCCTTGATAAAATCATCTACAATTTCAGTTGGTTAAGGATATGCTCAGAGGTAAAGGGAGCATAATCTTTTCACCTTTTTAAGTCTTTAAATAAATAAATATGCTTAAAAGATTAAGTATTTTATCAGAGAAATGTGAAAAACTATGATTCTCCTACTTCCCGTTTTGAACTTTTCTTGAATTCATCAATTCTGATTCTGTACAGGTATTTAAATATGGGTAAGCATGATGATGGTGATTTCAAAAGCACATAACTTTAATAATACATTATATTCATATATAAATAATGCACTGTAAATATCTTAGCTGAATCATTTTCTCTGCTTGCTTAGAACTCTTTATGTAGTTAGGTAGCAAACAGAAAGAATAGACAATCTATTATTTAACAAATTGTGAAATCTTAGCATTTTGAAATTCTCATTCAAATTCATCGGAATAAATAACAGCTATTTATAGTTTCAAACAGGAATGTAATAACTTCATAGGTTTAGCTGAATGTTTGTTTGGATTATACAGCAGCCCTATTTTATTACTTGAGAATGAGTATAGAATAATGATAATGGAATTTATTTATTCATTTAACAAATATTTACTAAGCACCCACTTGTGTTCTGGACACAATTACAGTTCCAGGGATAAAACTGTGAAGAGAGAAAAAAGATCCTTCATGGAATTTATAATCCAATGTTGGATATAGATGAGAAAAAAGTACACACAGTCACGTACACATAGACATATTCACACTCACATCCACACATGTATATGTGCACACAGACTTGCATGTACACATGCAATGATGCATGCTGTAAAGAAAAATAAAGTAAAACAAAGGAATCATGAATGATGGGAGTTGGTGGTGAGACAGAGATTGCCTTTGTGAAGACATGGCATTTGAGTAGAATACTGAGGGAGTGAACCAGTGAAGATCTTGGAGAAGAAAGTTTGAGTGATTGGGAACAGAACTTCAAAAGTCTCAAGGCAGGAACCAGCTTTACCTGTCTGAGAACTGCCAAGAAAATCAGCACATTGAGCAAAAGGCAGGACCCAAAGGAGATGATATTCACCATGGTAGGAAATCATGGAAATCATAGAAGGATTGTAATGGAAGCAATTATGCTTTTAGTGGGGAGTACTTTATAGAATATATAATGTGAGGGATAAATTTAGAAAAGGTGATTATTTGAGAGGCTTCTGCAGACCTCCAGGCAAAAGTGATAATGGCTGAAAATAGTGTGGCTGTGACTATGGTGGAAGTAACAAAAAGTGGTAGGGTTTAGGAAATATTTTGAACTTAGAATGAATAGGAATTTCTGCTAGACTAGATGTGGGTGGGTGAATGACTCCTAGATGTTTGGATAAAGATGATGCTATTTACAATTATGGGGTAGTTTGGATAATAAATCCAAAGGATTTTTTATGAAGAATATCAAGTTAAATTTTAGATATTATATTCATTAAAGTATTCTAAGCTACATTTCAGTGATTGACACCCAAATCTTAATAGTTGGTCACCCAGTGGTTAATTTCTTTCACAGGTATTAGGTGATTGGTACAGGGCTTTGCCTCCACAGGCTGAAGCAGACACCAGCTTTTACAGTCACAGCATCTTGACAAGACCTTCCTGTTGTCTAAAGCAGAAGAAATAATTACGTGGAGATTTCACTCTCAGGCTCCTGTGTTTAGGCTCAAAAGTCACACACATTTCTTCTCTCAGACCGTTGGCTACAAGTACTCACATAGGTTTGCCAAAATGCAAGGGGGCTTGGAGTCTTCTGTGTGCTGAGGAGAAGCATACTGGGGGTTCACTACTAACATTTACTACAGATGCCTACTGAGTATACAAATGGAACTGTATAGTAGATAATTAGAAGCAGAAATTTGGAGCAGGGGTGTGGTTAGGGCTAAAGATCGAAAAGTGAAATATATGAATATATAAATAGTACTTAAAGATATGGTATTAGATGACTATCCAGGTAGCAAATGTAGATAGAAAGAAGGAACAAAGACTCATTTCCAGGTACTTTCTCCTTTAAAGCTGAGAAAAGAAAAGTTAAGCTGCAAATTGCATGGTAAACCAGCTGATGAGGAGCTGGTGAGACAGCTAGAAGTCTGTGATATTCCAGAAACTGAGTGAATAAAGGATTTCAAAGAGGAGAACATAGTTCATAGTAATAAGCTCTGCCTGCATTCAGAAATTGAACGTGTAGTATGACAAGATGAAGATCGTTAAGGGCAGTGAAAAAGGGCCATTTAGTAGAGGGACTGAGAAGGAAGCCTGACACAGTGGGCTCAGGGTAAATGACAGGTAAAGAAGTGAAAGAGCTAATAGAGTCAAAGGAATCAGCATGTAAAGTAATAAAAATCACCTAGAGTCTACCGTAAACACTCGAAAAAGTTAGGTATTTTTATTAGTAATCGTGCTATTCAAGTGTGCCATTTTGAAGGTTAGGGAGAAACAGGGCAGTTGCTAAAAAGGGATCTGAAGTATAGGATATTTTATCATTGTTTTTTATGGGAAAATTTTAAGTGTATTTGTATCCTGATAGAAACGGTCAATAAAGAATAAAAATTGGATTATTTAGGATAGAGATGAGATAACTGCAGGAAAAAAATAAATTTGAATAAGTGAGAGAAGATAATATTATCTAGTACACAATTGGAGAGATTAGTTTTAGGAAGAAAGAGAAAATGAGAGAATGCAAAAACATATTGATAAAGTTATAAGTGGGTTATAAAATATTGTATTTTAGATTATATTTATGTTTAAGTGAACGTTTTTAAAGGCATATGAACAAATTAAAAATGTAGGAAATTGGTGATAGCAGGTCTAAGAGAGAAGGAAACATATGGAACAGTCACCTCAAAGAATGGGAGAGTAATTAACAAGGAAACCTAGGCAATACAGATGGCCGACCTTCATATTGTGATTTTTAGTTTAAATTAATATTTCTTATTCCACCCACATTTAACCATACTAGGCTAAAAGTAGAACAGGAAGAAAATCGAATCTAAGCAGCGTTCAAATTGACTAAGAACAGAGTGAAAGAGAGAAGGAAAAAGGAGTCAAGAATGCTTCAAGTGAGCAATCACAGAGGTGGACGATGGTGTCTTGGATGCGTATAGAGAAGTGAGTTATAGGGAGACATGGGAAAAAGAAAAATGGTAGTGTCAGTGGATTTATATCCATTAGTAGTGATCATGTCTAGAGTATAAAATATACAGTTTTATTGAGGAAGCACAGAAGAAAAGGCACTTGGAATTTAAGAGTTCAGGAAACTGGGAGGCACAAAGGGATGGAATGTGGAAGTCACTGTCATTGTTGAAGAGGTTGTTACAAATTTTGATCCATAGTTGCTGTCCTCTGAGTTTATGTTTCCCCAAAATTCACACATTGAAATTCTAAGTCCCAATAGAGAAGATATTAGTAGGTGGGGCCTTTGGGAAACAGTTCTGCCCTGAGGGTAGAGCCTTTATGAATGGAATTAGTGCTTTAATCCCACTATGAAAAAGACCCCACAGAGCTCCCTAGCTCCTTTCTCAGCAAGAGGATACAATGAGAAGCCTGCAACCCAGAAGAGAGCCCTGATCTGGGCCATGCTAACACCAAGATCTTGAACTTCCTGCCTCTGGGACTACAATGGGAGAGATGGAGAGAGAGAGAGAGACAAAAGAACAAGAGGGCAAATATGCAACTAATGATAAATGCCCTGGGGATTGGTAGATAGCAAAGGAGTGTGGGTGAATTACATAGTCCGAAGGCTTGTCATTCAGTGGAACTGTTGTTTGTTTGTTTGTTTGTTTTTTGATGGAGGAGGAAGGAAAACACAGAACCAGCTATTATGAGGAATGAGGATGTCTCCCTCCATCCCAGGTCTTGTGTTAATTTATCTATAGGGAAATTAGAAGAGTTAATTCCGAAGGGAACTCACAGGAAGCCACATATTCAGGAAGGCGCCAGCTTCGTCAGGAATGAGGAGGAAAGGAAACATTATGAGAAGTAAAAGATGATTTTGTTAATGAGAAACTGTAAATTATAAAATGCAGGCATGAACTATTTGGGGGTGACAACTTGAACTGGAAACTGACATAAGGAGAGTTGTATGATAATGAGATTATTGATCATCCCCCATCACCTGAAAGATTTGGACTGCCAATTTTGAATGAAGGCAATGGAGTGGGAATGAAGAAGGAATTACAATTTAGAGCCTCTCTCGAGACTGTTGGTAAAAATTCTGAGCATGTCTTCTTCTTAAGCATGCGAAGCCTGAGTAGTGAGAAGGTGGCTGAAGTCAGGGTCTACTGGAGAGGTATTCAGAGGCTTTCTTGGACCTTGCTGTGGAAACAAAGCTCATAAAATCCTGTCAAGCCTCTGTCTCCCTTCCAGGGTTGGGGAAAATTTCCCGAATTTTAAATCCAGTTGCTTCCACCTCCTACCTTTAAGTTCTTTTTTGGGTACTGTCTTGCATAGTCTTCCCTCAATTGCACCTTTACACTGGCTTCCTAACATGATTATGAAGAAAGAAAATTAATTCTATTAGCCAATCAATTTTTATTTCTTTCCAGATCACCCTGTTGCATTTCACCTGTTTGTCTCCTTTGTATCTCCTTTGTCCATGCAGTAACTAGTTTATAACTGCTTTTTAATAAACATTTATTGAATGCTTGAGTGCTTCTTTTACCTCATCATCTAATACTTGTACAGTAACCCAGAATATCTAAGTTGTGAACATGAATAATAAAATGGGCTACATGTTAGCCAAGGAAATTAAAATATGTGATGTGGAAATTCATTGTCAAGGCAGAAAAATCATTGTATGTCAAAAAATACAGATTTTTTTCTCACGTAAGTAAATAGTAATGGCAGGTTGGAGGTGGCAGCTTTATGCTCCTTTGGGTATACACACAAGTTCTCTAAAGAATTTGGAATTGTCTTAAGAGATATCTTCAAGGTTCATTTTCTTCCCCAATGTGCAAGACTTATGCAGTATTTTGGTAATAAAAGACATTTTATAATTGAATGTGTTTTAATGAGGCTTTAATTGCATTTTAGAAAATAATAAAGAACAGCCCCCATAGATGCTAATAATGCTTAGTTGTGTTTTTTCCAAGGGCTCAGAAGATTTCAATCTTGTTTTAATAAGTAATCCATTTTCTACTCATGCATCATATAAATTAGATTTAAATAGATAAGGTGCATATTTTTCATCTGCACCATTTGAGACTTGCAGCTGTGCTATTGAACTGACATTATATATTATGGAAATAGAGTCTGAATTTTAAAATATCACACAAATATTTTAATTGACAAAAATATTTTTCATATGCACACTCACACACACACTCAACTTAGAATGGTAATTTGAAGTGTCTTTTTCTACACGAAATCTACACGTATGCATATTCTTTCCAAAAATTAATTGGCAGTTTATAAAATGTGAGCTGAGGGATTGAAGCATAGAAATGTAGGGACAAAAATCTTAGTTGTTACTGTATTAAGTATATATTTAGCCAGTAGGCTTTGTCACAGCTGTGCCAATTGGTACAATACTGAAATATTTTAGTAGAGGAGAGAAATGGTCACTGGTTGAGTCCTCAAATCCCCCTCCCAAAGAGGCCCCATCCACCCCCAGTGCTACCAGAGAATGCCCCAGCTTTCAAACAGCCCTGCCTGGTTCATTCACTCCATTCACATACTTTAGAGTTAGGCTAGTTTTGATTCTGTTTGGTCAGTGCTCATTAAAGCTTTTGAATATCATCATTGATTTTATAGGAGATATGAAAGAAAAGCAAAATTATATTTAATGGGGTCCCATTATCACCACGGTTTTCATACAGATTCTAGTAGCATTAAAGTTTCTCCGTTAGGTCCAGAAGAGACTCTTCAGTAACTTGATGTTACTGACTCCCCTGCTTTGTACTATGTATTGTGTCTAATATGCCTTTCTAATGAGTACAACATCACAAGAGTTTATAGATGCAAGAAGTCAGGAAATTCTATGATCCAGGTAATGGAATGAAGACCTTTTCTTTTTCTTCTCAAAGTTCGTGAGACTAAGCTGCCAAGGGCAAGATCAAATTGGAGCATAGAAAGAAACCTAAAGAGAATGTCTGATGGTGCAGTTATCAAACAAATGGGAGAGAATCTAGCACTCCCAAGTGGGTCTCCTCAAACCTGTGTTTAGAACAGCAGGTTTGGGTGCATAGGGTGGGAGGAAAAGTTGCTTTGACCCTGTTTTGTATCATAGTGAAGATGGAGATGGGGCAGAAATACACATTCTTGTCACTTTGTAGGTGTTGTAAACATTTTATTATTCCATTGCTTGATCTTCCCACTGTTAACTGAAAGAAATTGAAACAGTTGGCTCTATAGGACATTGTCTTTTAGAACTAGAAGAGCTTACTTTAAAATTTGTAATATGTTTATAAGAAAAAAACATTTAAGAAGAGGCAAGATATTTATGAAAAAGGAAGGGTAATTAATGTATTAAGAATGATTTGCCCTACCAGTTATTAGAACATGAAAATTAATCATAATGATATCTGCTATCTTGTGCAGCAGGTTAAGTGACAAACTCTTTGATATTTTATGGTGCCACTTCTTAAGGATTATCTCTGTTTGAATGGAGGTCAAGATATGACCTGCTTTAGGCTGATGTAATAACTCTAGGTCCAGTCAGTGACACTCCCAGGAAAAAGAAGAGGAATGCTGCTTCTCTGAGTAGATGTTGAATGGTTTTTGTGTGGAGTTACTTTTACCAAAAAAGAGACTGAGGTATCAACTCACAATTTTTTTATATTATTGTTCAGTAAATTTATTATTTTGCATTCTAAATAAGAAGAATTATAAATCAAAATCCATGCATTCACCATTGAACTCACCAATTCAGACGTCTGTGTTCTCTTCTCAGTTCAACATCCTTATTGCCCATTTTTCCTGTCAGAAGGAAAATGCACACTTTAATTGAGATTTACTGTTTAAAGACATTAAAAATGTTTTTTACTCTATATAGATTTATTCCTAAGGAATACGTTATTTTTTATATATTTTAAAACTTTATGTAGCTGGTACAGTGCTCTCTGACTTCTGGAAATTGCATTTTTCGTCCCCCAAAACTGATTTGAGTGACATACATGTTGATGTGTGTGACTCTGTTTCATTTAATCTGCTATTGCATTCCATTATATCCATTCTTTCATTGTTGCACACCTATGAGAATGTCCCTAGTGTTCACTCATAGGAGTAAAGATTTAGTGGTAATAAAATAAATGATGCTTTCAAATTCAATAGATCTTGTCCAAGAGTTTTCAAGGATGACTGTACTAAATCACATTGCATTAGCAGTTTATGAGCTTCCCATTATTGTACAAGCAGTGCCACATACACTGTTTTCGGATTTTTAAAGAGCCAACTATATCTTGGATATGAAATTTTATCTCTGTCATTTTAGTTTCTATTTTCCTGATTCATTTCACCTATTTATTGATTATTTAGGTTTATTTTCCTATATATAGTTTTGTCATGTATTTTATCTGTTTTACTATCATATTTAACCTGTTGATTTGTAAAAGTTCTTTACATATTATTAAGTGAATTAAATATATGCATGGATAATCATTATTATTAACACCAATCTTTTGCAATATATTCTTCCAAAACGTAACTATCTTTATTCTTTTATGGTGTCTTTTGATACCCAAAGTTTATAATTTAATGTTGCCAAAGTTTAGGTATCTTTCTGTATTATTAATACTTTTTATAAAGAAGTCCCCTTGTAATTTATTTGTATTTTTGTCATTTATTGTGTTTATTGTATTAAGGCATATATCCAGTAGAAACTGAATTTTCTTTGTGATGTGAGGTAAGGATTTTTTTTCCCCTCATGGATGATTAAACATTTCTAGTTATCCCTTACCCATTGCTGTGCAAGGGTACTTTTAAGCCCCTGTTTAGGCCTGGGTTCGTAAGCTCTCTCTCTTGTGTCCTGCTGATCTATTTGTTTATTAGTGAAGCAAATAATTGGGATCCTCTAGACTTTACAGGTTTGCTCTGGCAGAGACAGTTCTTAACCAGTCAGCTTAGTTTGGATTTCTGGGTATGTTTGCTGGTAATGTTCTTGGGCAGGTGGGGCCTCCGATTATGGTCTGTTTTGAAGAGAGGCAACAGTTAAGCTCTTAGGATGGGAATGGGGATAGTGTGCCACTGGCTGAGAACCTCTGGACAGGACTTCTGGCTCTGTTACCTCCCCTAGTGATGCTGTAGGGCAGGCTCCAGAGATGGCTGAATTCTCTGGCCAGGCCGACTAGATGACTGAGACTGGGTACTATTATCAGTAGTGGATGAGGCTCTGAATTAGCTTCCCTGCCCTGACTGGGCAGCAGGGTGAGATCCAGGGCCTGTACAGCTCGCTGTTTGGGGACCCACACTAGTCCGGATTGTGCACTGAATTCCCTGGTCAGGTGAGGCTAGCAATTTTGCTGTGCAGATAGGGGAAGATACAGGCTACTCTCTGTTCAGGTGCCACTGTATGGAGGGATGTTGATGGGGCAATGCAGCTTCCTGTGTGCTCGGGTCAGATTCCGTGATCAGATAGGCTGAAGGCTGTATTCAGCAATGAGCAAGGCTATAAATTAGATTCCCTACCTAGGCACAGCAAGAGAAGCAGCTCTAAAGCCAATAAAGCTTTTTGTTGTCTTAAGTCAAGCTGACCCACACCCTAAATTTCCTGACTGAACAGGCCCATTGGCTTTGCACTGCAATTTTCAGGTCTGCCTGCCTCTTTTTCTCTAGTGCTGCTGGGCCAAATGGTTTCCAGGAGTTGTCTCCATCCTTTCTGGTCAGGTGGGTCCGGAGACACTCTCCACAGTGGGTGAGGCTATGTCAGCTCTCTTGCCTGGGATGGAGAGGGAGTGGCCACTCCAGGCTACCCTCAACTTCCCAACAGGCTCTCACATTAAGAGGGGCCAGGAGTTACCCTCAACCTTGGCTATAAATTAACCCCCTCGCCTGTCTGTAGCAAAGGGATGCCCCACTCTCAGTACCGGCTTTGCTTTGTGGGTGGTCAGCCCTGCTCGCCTCTTCTCCTCTCAAGCACCACTGGACTTATGGCTTTTAGGAGTTGTCAGCAGCCCTTCTGGTAAGCTGGGGCTGGAAGACACTCTCCACAGAGGGTGGGGCTGTGATTCAGCTCCTTGCCTAGACATGGCCAACCCTGGGCCGTGGGGCCAGCAAAACCTTTCATCTGAAGATCCTTAATAGGGCAGATCTACACCCCACCGAGTTACCTGGTTAGAGTGCACCCTCAACTTGGTTCTGCAGCTAAGCAAAGCCTCTGATTGAGATTACTACTTGGACACTGCAGGTGTGAACTCAACCTTGCAAGTTTTTACAAGCCCCTCCCCCTTCTCCATCACGTTCAGATTCCTCTGCATTCCTTGTGGTGCAAGATCAGAGTTCAAGCACTTGCAAAGTGACCCACAGTGGTGGAGAGGGACTGGTTGTCCCCTCTGGGTTCTCTCTTTCCACTGGAGGAGCTGGAGGCTCAGGGGAGAGCTCTCTGCATCATGCCGTGATGGTCTGGGGAGAGGGGCAGTGCAGTCAATATGCAGCCACTTCTCTCAGCTCCTAATGCAGTCTGTCCTGGGCTCTGTGGTGCAGGGAATGCTTCAGCCTCAACCCATGTTCTAGGATTCTCTCAGTGGTGTCTTGGTCTTGAATAGTTGTTAGTGGTTCTCCTCGTGTGAGGGGAGCAAAGTCAGGAACAATTTAAATCATCATCTTGGTGAGGTCATGTCTCCTGAAATGTCTTTTTATGGGGTTGAAAAGTGTCCTCTAATATCTCATTTGCTAAGGGTTTCATTGTTTATTTTAACCACATTGCATTTTTGAATATTATCAAAATATATATTTCTGTTTCTCTGCCTTGAGTAGTCATTTGTTTCTTATCCTGTTAATTTTATAAATTACATTAATGTGTGTATATATATGTGCTTGTGTGTGTATAAAATAACTTACTGTTTGTTGCAAGTATGTTCATAAGTAAGATTGGATGGTAATTTACTTCTCTTTAATATCTTTATCTGATTTTCATTACAAGGTACATTACCCTCATAAGTATTACTGGGAAGTGGGATCTTTCAGGTCTTTTCTCTTGTTATATTCCATAGAACAGTGTGAAATTATACACCAATGAATATGATAAATAAACTCGGATTATAAATTCTTAGTGGAGACATTTTTCTCAATGTGAGAACAGTTCTGAAACCTACATTTGGCTTATTTTCTCCATTTTCTGTGCAATAGATTTTTTTTTTTACAGCTGTTTTTTTCCAGAGGGTGTTTCTTTAAGGGACCTTGCAATGTACAAGTCTCAATTCCACTCCCCCTTTCCCACTCTGTGTGCTGACACGAAGGTACCTGCCCTTAGCTGCTTAAAAACTTAAAGCTCTGGGTCTTGCTATCAGTGAATGCTACCAGGAGAGCCCCGGCTCCTTCCTTGCTCACCCACTTCAGTTTTTATGTCTTGAACCTTTTCAGTCTAGGCAGTTTTACATATAAACATGCAATTAAAATGATGTTTGTTATATTTATGCAGCAACTTTAGGTGTTTTGTTGTGGGGGATTTTCTCAGACATTTAATTTTTGCTATGGTGAAAAAGAGAGATCCCACATAATTTTAAAGATTCATAAATTTAGTTGTAAAGACCATTTTGAAAATGTTTTAGAGAAGAAAAAGTATCTTACGGGTATATGAGAAACTTTCACCATTTATGTTTGTTTTAAGTCTTTTAACAATATAGCATAATTGTTACATTATTTCATTTGAGTGACCTAATTACTAAGGAATGTTTATATTTTTCACATGCAGTAAGCTTTGAAAAAGAAAAGCTTTCATCATTTTAGAAGAAATGGTAGTTAAATGATATTTGATTACAACCACAGCATTAAGAAACAATTCTATAAAACCCAAAATCAAAAGAAAAGAAAAATTAGAAGGTATTACTAAAGCTGAAGACTCAGAAGTAATTTTAGAAATGCATACCCACAGTTCTCTTTGGATATTTATCTAGTAGAATAAAACAAGAAGTTAATGACTTTGAGGGACCAGACCACTCATTACTCACTCGTTTAAAACTTTTTTGATTTGTTTCTCTAGTGCCTAACTCAGTTTTTGAGATATAGCAATACATAAGAAAGACAAAATATGTTCCCTCGTTAAGCTTGCCTATGTTATGATAAACAAGGCTGAAAATCAGTTAGTAAAAATATAAAATATAAATAAAACTCATGTAGTGAAAAGTGCTAGGAAGGAAAAGCAGAGCAGGCAGCCAGAGGGATGGGAGCAATTTTAAAATGTTTGCCAAGGAAAGCCTCTTTGGGACATGTCATTTTTAGCAGAGACATGATGATGTGAAGGAAAAAGCCATTATGAAATCTGGGGAAGACGTGTTCTAAAGATATAAAAATGAGAGCAGAATGAGCCTGATGTGTTCAGAAGACATTGGCATTGGCAGTGTGGTTGGCATGTGAGAGCCTGGGAGAAAGTGGTGAATACTGAGTGGGGAGAGGAAGGCAGGGGTCAGATCAGATATCGGCTTTCGGGTGGGCTGTCCGCATAATTCACTGCTCTACAAGGACAGTTTTGAACAACAACAGACATAAACCATGACTGTCCCAGGTATTCCAGGTCACATTGCTGCACTGACTACAAACAAGATAGGGAATTTGTATTTTACCCTACGTGTGATAGAAAAACTTCCGAATGCTTTCTGTGGAGGATTCATGTAAGCTGATTTGTACCTAAGAGTCCACTCTGGGCTTTCCCATTCATTTATTTTATACTTTGGAACTGAATATGTAGGAAAAGACCTGAGACAGCATGAGAGGAAACAGTGAGACCGATTAAGAGGCCCCCTGGGCCATTCAAGAGGGAGAAGATGGCTGTTCAGGGTAGGAGGGGAACTGTGATTACTTGCAGATTTGGAAGTGTCAAGAATCTTCAGAAGGAGCAAGTAATAAACTTACTTTAGTAATGAAATAAATATTTGTGTGTGTGTGTGTATGTATGTATGTATATATATTTGTTCAAGTATAGGTAATATGAAACTACAATGTTTTAGCTAGCTATGGACTCAAGGTTAATAACGTTTATTTTTTTAAGGTACAATAATTATTCTGCAGATTAAAAGCAATCGTGTTACTACTATGGCCTTTATATTGTGTAATGTCATTTTATGTTTTTCCTTTTAACTCATAAGAAGATTAAGGATATTTGATACACTGGAAACAGCATGAACTCTGGAGCTAGCCATCGTTTACATTGTGTGTCTGTCACTTGCAGCTGTGTATTTTTTACACATTCCCTAATTTTCCTGAGCCTCAGTTTATATAAGACAATCTATATAAGCTGCAGTGTGGTTAAGAGGATTTAAAGAGCTGACAAATTTAAAGAACACAATATAGAGACTGTTTCATCCTAAACTCCCCAGAGAATGGTAACTATTTGTTGTCATCTTCATCATCATCCTCATCATTATCACTTTACTGCTCATTGAGATCTGGACCATGATGTTTCTGTCAGGGCCAGGTTTTGAAAATGGATATTGTATTCATCCAAGTAAATGAATAGGATTCTTATAAAAGTATCCACCAACTCAGCTTCTTGAAGACTCCTAAAAATAGAAGTTAGTAATTTTAAGTTTTAAATCAGAGCTATTTATATAGAATTTTCCATAGGATTTTTTTTTAAAGGAAAAAGGGTGTGAATTACCTTGAATTACCTTGCCTATTCTGCTTTTTATATTACTAAGTGCTAAGAAAGAGAGAGAGAAAGAGTGCACAAAAGGGAGATGGGGATGAGCAATTTTATTATTCCTGTTATTATTATTAATATTGGAGAATGGCATGTTTATAAAAAGTGTTTCCATATTCCTTAGTGTATTGAATCTTTATTAAATTCAGTAAAGTAGTATTTTTATTAATTATTATTTATTTTATTATATAGTAACATTTCAACTATTTTATGAAACAGGACACATAATCATAGAGATTAGCTAATCTGTTCAGGATTATACAGTAAATTAATGATAAAAGTTGCATAGCAGTGTATGTTATATAGTCTCACTTAAACTCTCAATGTTATTAAGTCACAAATAAGAGCCATATGGGTAATAAGGCTTGGTTTCTTTATAAAATTTTATGTAATTAAAAAATGCTTTATCAATTCTATTTCTTTATTTTAGAGTCTACCATACTTCTACTATGTTTAAATAAGAATAGTTTTTTTTCTCAACTTTGACCCAATATCTGTAATACTTCAAACCACATCAAGAATTAGGCCTGAAACAAAGGTCATAAAGCTGGATGACTGGAAACCTAGTGACATAGCTTTCCTATGATATTATTTTTAACCTCAAAAAAATTGGATGTCTTGATTTTTCAGCTTTTTATGAAAACTACAAAATGATATGTTACCACACATACATATGTATGTCAAATTACATGAGGTACATAGATTGCCAGCTAATAAATTAGACATATGAATATTAATATTCACAAAAAGAAATAGTTATATTTTGACCACTATATATCTGGCTTTAATTTACTTACTGAAAAATAGTAAACAGAACACTGCTTCTGAGGACCATTCACATTTTATGGGATATATACATACACATACATATACTCTTCACTTTCCTATTCTCATATTTTTCATCAAGTATCTACTGAGAAATCAATTTATATCTCTGAAAATCTTTAATAATCTGAATGTGTATGTTCAAAAATCCTTCACTTCATCTCCAATTTTTAGTATTTTTAGTTCATTGCGATTATATTTATAAAATAAATAATAATATATAATCTAATCAAAGAAACTTAAATTGATGTGTATTTTATAGTTTTTAATCCCTTTCAAATGTTAAGAATGGAGAAAAATAAAATTCAAATAACCATTTTGTAGAAGTAAAATATTAATGCTACCAATCTTCATCAGAATAAAATTTACTCTGGAAAAATTAAAATATAATACATATATTACACTAGGAAATATAAAATTGGAATTCCATTTTAGGTAAAATATTGTTTCACTGTGAATTATTAGAGCATTAAAATGCTGAAATGCATTATGTTTAAAGTATGAATAATATTCTATCTTTAAATTTTGTGGTATTTTTCAAAAAAGTATTTTAACTCAAAGTTAGGATATTTCTTTGTCAAGATCAAACTGACTAAACTTTATCCTTGTGGAGATGAGGTCCTGATAGAGTGTGACTTAAAGAGCACATAGTGCAGTCTCTCCCAAGGTTCTGAATAATCTGCCTTTTTTTTGGTAAAAGTAACTGTCTTCTATCATATATATTTTGAGTTTATTTATGAAATTGAGGGTGAAATTGATTTATAATAATGATATCTCTTTTGGCCTTAAACCATCTTAAAGTAAGTTTTAACACATCACTTTTCCATCTGTCATAATGATAATATCATATTCTCTCTAATACTGACTGAAAGTTAACTTTAACCTTCACATCATCTCAATTTGTATTATTTTTAAAGAGGAAAAAGAAGAGGTAAAAACTGTATATGTGAAAAGATACCTTTCGGAATTTTGTTCTGAAAAATAATATTCATTTAAAAATTTTGGCAAATTGTCCTCTGAGTGAAAATAAAATATTCTTTTAAAGTGCAAATGATCATAAATAAGATGCTAACTTGCTAAAATACAAAGTGTAACACAATTCATTTGTATTTATATAATTAATTCAATGGCAAATTATATGACCTAGTTTCATGTATGCAATTAGCAGTTCAACTAAACCTCTTACTCTGAGTTACTGGAAATATATTGGTGCCCATGAGAACCAGCGGGGAACTGTCTATTCTGTTTGCCTTAATAGCAGGTTATGATCAGCTTTAGGATATTTTCATTCATTTAGTAATTTATCAACTTTTGAGAACAGTAAAACTATATCTAATACACTGCATAAATCACCACCTCATTTCTAATTAGTAGTAAATAACAGACAAGAAATAAAAGTGATTCTTTTTTTTCCCCTCTCTCTTAAATTCCTAAGTTAAACTTAATTGGTGAAGAAGCATAAAATAAATGAGTTTTTTTTCCTATAAATGAAAAATGATCACTTTATTTTTAACTTATTTTTATGATGGAAGAGTTATTTGATCTTTTGCTCTATTGGTGCAGGTTTAAGGGAGAAGATTTATACCAGTACCCAGTACTTTGACTCATATATTAAGCTAATTTTTACATCTCAATTGCATACTTAATAGGAGAAATAGGTGGGATTTTAAATTTTGAACTTAATGTTTAATAACTTGAAAATATTCAAAAAATATGAATTAGTCACAATATTTAAACAAAGAAATTGAAATTAGATTTGAATGAGATAAAACATATTTCCTAACCCTCTGTATTATCACAATTCTATTTTAGTAGCTTTTTTACCAATAATATTAATGTAGTTTTCAGGATTTTTTCTGGTTTTGTAAACCAGATACACATCTTTTTGTAATTAAAAAGTTGGCAACAATGTTACATTTTAATGGCATGTTTGTAATTCTTAAAGACTTTATGTTTGATATTTCCCTCCTAAAACCTGAAACAGGTATTTTTACACAAAATTTAGTTGATTTATATTAAAGAAATGTTATAATTATTTAAATGTAAATTATTTGTTATTAGTCATAAATTCACCCAAATTGTTTACTTATGTTTTACCTTAATTGATAAGTATTTCATATTTATTCATCATAAATGAGATAATGAACATATGTTTCTTCTATGGTATTAAACACTATCTATCTGAATGTCAGCAAAAATTATTTATTTCAGGAAATATATTGCTACCTCATAAAACTAAATGATGGCTTATTTATATTTATTAAGGCTAATTAAGTACACAAATGTTAATTCACTCAATGGTGAATTATTTCTCTTTCAGTAGTTTTTAATCATTTTAATACTTTATAACTGGAAGATAATTTTTCCATTTTTCAAATACAGTTGTGATCATCAAAAGTAAACTTATTAAATGGTTTGATTTAGCTCCATCCAGAAACATGCATTCTATTCTCAGCCACTCAGTATCATAAGAGATAAAGCAAATTCAAACATAGAAGATGCATTTAACCTTTCCTCTTATTCTCTCAAATTTTGTAGTTTCCTAATTTGATATTTTGTAGATGTCAAGCATCTAACATTCCCACCCCACCCCAATACTCGAATTTTCTGTATGTGTGTTATCTTGGAGGGAGAGTGTCTGCTATCCAAGGCGTTAGGGACCAGATCCATTCCCACAGCCCCACTTTCACTTCCTGGTGACCAGATGCATTATTGTATTCAGCCATCTGATACTCCTCAGAACTACTCTCTGCCACCTACCTACACATTGGTCAGGACTTAGTGAAGAAAGGATGTTACAGACTGTGAGCAAGTGTTTCTGTCCCTGGCCTTGGATGCAATTCCTGATGCCTAGACTTCGGAACATTCTTAATTCTTATATTTTCTCCAAGTCTGTACTTCCAAATGATTATCCATCTGGGACTCTGTGATAAATGCCAAGTGAATTCCACTTTTGTGTAAAGTAGCCTAAATGACTTAGTGTTGTATTTTAGTAGTTTGCCAACAAGTGCCTTTTTGACTTGTATTTTTTTCATATTTTATATTTAATATTGAGACATAATTTTTCCCTCAGTCTATTTTATCTCTTTGGAGCTTTGCCCTTTTTGGGGGAAAAAAAAGTCCTGATTCTGCAAAGGGTTTCAAAAATATTGTAGTTTTGAGAAGGTATAGATTTTTTTTTTTGAGATTTAATTACTTTAGTAACTACTATTCTGGCTTCTATCACCTGTTTTAGCTTCATCTCTTGAACTTCATAAAAAGAGTCAGTAAAATAATGCCATTTGCAGCAACTTGGAGGGACCTGAAGATCATCATTCTAAGTGAAGTAAGCCAAAGAAAAAGAAAAACACCATATGTGGAATCAAAAAAAAAAAAAAAAAGACACAAATGAACTTATTTACAAAACAGAAACAAACTTATAGACATAGAAAACAAACTTAAAATTACCAGGGGGTAAAGGAATTGGAAATTTTGGGGAAGGGATAAATTGGGAGTTCAATATTTGCAGATATGGACTACTATGTATAAAATAGGTAAATAACAAGTTTATACTGTATAACACAGGGAACTATATCCAATATCTTGTAGTAACCTATAATAGAAATGAATATGAATAGGAATATGTGTATATACATGTATGACCGAAATATCACGCTGTACACCAAAAACTGATACAACATTGTAAACTGACTATACTTCAATTTAAAAACAACAACAACAAAAAAAACAGAGTCAGAATGAGACAGGAGGAAAGAGGGCAGGGCATAACCATTGAAGGAATGACACAGCAACTGAGGAAAGAACAAATTGGTTAGAACCAAGATGGTGGAATATTTGACTTCTAGTAGACCCTGAGCCTCATGGCACATCCATAGGAGCCATGACAGTTCCTAGGTTGACCATAAAAGGTCGAAAGTGGGCGTGGTCTATTTTCTGGAAATCCACGCCCCTTCTCCAAAGTAGTTGTAATAACCCTCCTACTCATTAGCAAATGAAATTACTGAGTCCATAAAAGCTAATAACCCCAAACCTCATGGTCTGTCTCTCTCTCTTTCTTGCCTTCTCAGACAGCTTGCACTCTGTCTATGGAGTGTGTATCTCCCTGAATAAATGTACTTTCACTTTACTATGGCTTGCTCTTGAATTCTTTCCTATGTAAGCAAGAACCTATTCTCCAGCAACAAGATGATATGTACTCTTTGGTTATAAATTATTTTTCTTATCATTACACATATAAGCTTCATTCCTATTGTTCAGTGTGGCAGTAGTTGTTTATATTTTATTTCTGTGTCATATTTGATTGTATAGCTATACCATTGTTATATTGAGTCTACTTTTAAGGAGTATTCAGTTGTTTTGGGAAAAATTTTAAATACAGTTGCTTTGAACAGTCTGTACCTATTTTGGAGGGGGTAAACATTTGTGCTATTTACATAGATAGATGACAGATAGATAGATAGCAATATAATATTTGTGTATACTACATAATATATATTTGAAAGTCCTTAGTGAAGAAGAAAAGAGGAAAATGCTTAGCTTCATGTGGATTATTAATTTAAAAAAAAGTTTGCTGAAGTGGTTTTTATCAATTCATATGCCCACCAAAAAAATGTGTAATTTTACAGGTGTTAGACATTCTTGCCAATACTTGGTATTATTAACAAGGTATTAGTTCTTTTAATTTTCTAGTTGATATCTCATTGTGATTTTAATTTGAGTAATAGCCATTTGCTATTTCTTAATTGAAATACCCATAGAATTTCTGGCCCATTTTTAAATTGAGTTTTTTGTCTTATAATTATTGAGTAACATCTTTATTTTTATGTTTTTTTTTATTTTCAAAAATTTATTGAAGTATAGTTGACTTATATTAATCTCAGTTGTATAACACTGTGATTTGATATTTTTATAGATCACATACCATACAAAGTTATTATAAAATATTGACTATATTCCCTGTGCTGTACATTACATCCCTGTAACTTGTTTACTTTATAACTGTAGTTCATACCTCTAAATCTCCTTCACCTATTTTGTTCCTCCAACCACTTCCTCCCCATTAGTAAGCACTAGTTTGTTCTCTCCGTCTATGAATCTGTTTCTATTTTGTTACATTTGTTCATTTGGTTAGTTTTTGAATCCACATATAAGTGAAAACATAAAGTATTTATCTTTCTCTGTCTGACTTACTTTACTAAACATAATACAGATCCATCCATGTTGTTGCAAATGGCAAGATGTTTCTTTTTTGTGTTCCATATAATAAATCTTTGCCTAGCCCACCAAGCTCTTAGGAATAATTTCTTAATGTTTTTTCCTAGAAGTTTTCTAGGAAAAAAAATGAGACTAACCAAGTGTGTATTTTCCCCCAAAGGGAGCTTGCTATTTTAAAATAAAATTGTAATTAGCATGCAATTATTAATTGTAAATTATATTAACAAACTAAAAACGGGTATCTATATAATCATCTTATTTGTTAAAAAAAGCATTCAGCAAAATTCAACATCCATTCCTGGTTCAAACAAATAAACAACTTTCATCAAAATAGAAATAGAAAGACAATTTTTTAAGTGCCTAATAAAGAACAGTTAGGAAAAATCCTGTAGCTAACATCATACTGAAGGTAAGAAATGAATTGTTTTCCCCTAAGGTCAGGAACATGACAAAGATGTCACCTTTCATGACTTCTATTTAACATTGTACTGACGTTCTAGCCATTGCAATCAGGCCATAAAATGAAATAAAAGTCACTCAGTATGGAAAAAGAAAATGAATAAAATATTTTTATCTGTAGGCAGCATGATCACCTATGCAGACAATCTGAAGTACCTAAAAAAAAACCTGCTAGAACTAATTAGTGAGTTTAGCAAATTTTAAAGGACATAAGATAAATCCAACTATCAATTGTATTTCTATTTGCTAACAATGAACAACTGGAAATTAAAGTAAGAAAAGAAAATAGCATTTACAATAGCACAAAAAAGAAAAACACTTAGGGAAATCTGACAAAACATGAATGAGGGTATGCTGAGAACAATAAAACATAATTGAGAGTAACCAAAAAAAAAAAAAAAAAGACCTAAACAAATAGAGAAGTATATCTTGTTCATAGGTTAGGAGTCTCAATATTATTAAGATGTCAGTTCTTCCCAAATTTGTCATGGATTCAACAAAATCTCAATGAAAATCCCATGTGCTCACATATGTTTAGCTTTTCTGCTCTGCTCATAGCTAGGTTTAAGGGCTTCTCAACATGTCCTTCCTTTGTCCTTGGTAGACGTTGGAAGGTCTATTTCACCTTAAAAGGTGTATCTTATTACAAATTAAATTAATATGGTTTTATTACACATCAGTTACTGAAGTTTCTTTGTATCCTAAATGGTCTAGTCATTAAGTCCATTCATTTATTACCCTCGTGCTTTAATACAATGATAGTTGAGCTACAGGAGAAAACACTCAATGATCCAAGAAGAAAACACTTTGTGACTTGACAACTTAAAATATTATATTGCTATATCACTCCAAAATGTCTGAGTCTATGTTTGATCTAAATATCTGAAAAGGGAATGAATATATGGAAATGTGACCAAGAATGCCAAGGAGTTAATACAAGCCATACCCACTTCTTCCAAAAGAGCAAAATTCACTAATAGTCTTTCACATTTTCACAGGCTAAAATATTAGAGCTAAAGTGAAATATAATGACCTTTTTGATAGGCATTATGATGCTTTATGATGAACTGACTTGGTTAGGCTGAAGTTCCTAGATAGTCAAGCACTAAACTGTGTATTCCTGTGAGGGGATTTTGCAGATTTATTAAAGTCTCTTGTAAATGAACTTTCAATAAGTATCTTACCTTTGATGTGCCTGACTTAACTAACTGGAAGGTCTTAAATGCAGGGCAGAGGCTTTTTAAGGAGAGAAATTTTTTACCTATTGTGCACAACAGCTTTGGGTCATTCCTGTGGGGTCCATCCTGTTCATTATCTTCCCTTCTTGATCTGCCCTATAAAGTTCTGAATTCCTTAGCTGGCTCCACAACTGCTTATGCCAGTTCCTTGTAATAAGTCCACGTACAGTTGACCCTTGAATAATATGGGTTTGAACTGCATGGACCCACTTATACACAGATTTGTTTTCCATAAATCCTACAGTTCTACATGATCCACAAGGTTGAATTTGCAGGTGCAGAACCCGGGTATAATAAAATTTTACTGGCTCTGCTTCTCTAGTTGAATCTTGACAGATACAGACATGAAGCTTCTCCTGACATCTGCATTAAGACTTTATTTTATTTGAATATGTTCTAATGAACCAGAATTCCTGTAAAAATCAAAACGGCCATTCCAAAGACTACCTCCTGTGTTATATTCCCTCATATATCTAGTGATTCATTAATGAATTTCCTCATTTACCCTATATTTTCTAGGATTTAGATATGCTACCAAGAACTCAGACTTCAACTGGAATTGGGGGAAATTGAAAAGATTTGAGTATTTAAAATACCTGTAGCTATATTTTTCTAGCTATCATAAGACTCTATAGTAATATGATTAGCATAGGTGTCAACTTTTATCAAAGAAACTGGCAGAAGATGGCACATACAAACGTTTTGATCTGACTGAGGGCAGAAAAGAATATATCAAATAATTTCAGAATCAGAGTACATGTAATTAGAATTTTTAACAATGATGGCTGAATTATTATTTATGTTAAGGTTGGTTCCTTTTTAAAGCTAATTCTTGTTCTTCTCCAAAATGAAAAAATTACTAATATATATTGTTCTGAAAAAATCCTTAGTTGCTATCCAGTATCTTTTTTACTTGACTTTTTAAAATAATATATGAGTAACATAATATGATTCTTCAGATTGAACCAAATCTGAGGTCTTTACTATATGCAAAGTTCTATAACAAATATTGTAAAGATATCAAAATGTATTTGTAATGCAGGGTCTTATAAAGTGGTTATTTTCTCTGAAAGTAGTTTTCTATTTTAATGCAGTTGTTGTTACTGAGATATACGCATCAGTTATCCATTCATGAATATCTACTCTCATGAATATGTTAACTACCAAAACCTCTAGTACTGTCTATATCAAATGTTGAATTAAGGTCTATACACAATAAATTTAACAAAGTCTCTGTAGAACTTAAATCATCATCCACTAATTCATACAAAGTTATACATTGCACATATAATCTTTCTAATCAGAAACATAATAAATCCAAGTCAATGCATTTGGCAGAGTATACTTTATAAACTAAACAAAAATGACATTATCTACATCATATTAATATAAACTTAAATCACACTGAAAAATGTATAAACCTTTGAAATGATTCAGATGATGACAATAAAAAGCTAGTGGCTTTTAGAGCTTCTCATAGCACTATTAAAATGGATAAGATGCAATACAAAGCAAACTTTCAAAATAATTTCAAAATTATATATGATATGCCATCCAGGTAATTATGATATACCACAATTAATTTAAATGTTGAAGTTTTCATACCATGTCATTAAAACAAACAAAGACTAGACTCAATGGAACTTATTATTTTGAATAATTTTATCAAGAAACAAGTAATTCATGGAAAGAAACAGAACTAAGAAACTTTTGGGCATCTGTCTGAATCATAGTTTATTTAATTTCCTGTTACTTCAGAGAATTATATGTCCTGATAAAACCTATGTTGGAATTATGACATCAAAGGAGTAAAGTTACCTATGTGAGGTCATTTGAAGAGGCCCAAATGCTGTGCCAAACCTAAACATTACCCTCTTCCCCACTAGTTACATCTTACAGCATTGTTTTAAGTTTCAAAAATGGAAAAGACAAATCATACAGAAACTCACTTTTAAAATCATATGTTAACCAGAAGGAGGAAAAGATGGTCAACTAATCTCCCATTGGACAGGGTACCTCAGATAATTGCATTAAATTAAGAAGTTGCTGGTTTTGAAAGTTAAGAGAAGGTGTGATGTTTAACGTCTTAGGGAAGATGAACAAATAGGGTGAGTTAGATCAACAGGCAGAAAACAGTGTACAGCTTGAAGTATACTGATGGGGAAATAAAGTGGAAGCAAACTGGATAAGAGAGATTTAGTATATTTTCCATACATTACCAGTCTATCGATGCTGTTCTAAGTTCCATAGTGGGCTCAGACCTTCCTCTGACATCCATCACTAAAGAGCAAATGTCAGGGGAAAGGCAAGAGTGAATTTTGCATGCGTATTACGAGAGTCCAACTGCTGACAGTTTCTCAAATATAATAAATAAATGATAAATATTTCATTTTATATATTACTTTTAAATACTAATCTTTCTTCCTGGAGCAATATTAATTTAATTTATGGAAAAAAATTTAAGCCATCTACTTCTTCTGGTAAAGGTTAAACAGTTTCTTGTCAAATAAAAGCATGCTATTTCTTAAATAAAAGGGCAGATTTGTTAATATAACTTGGATTTACTTGCACATATGTCTTAAGTCTTACTGGATGATTGGATGAGATGACCTTTATGTCCATCAAAGCCCTGAGATTTGATGATTTATGATTAAATAACTTTCATTTACTTCTATACAATAGGAAATGTGATATAGCTCCAAAATTTTTAATTAAGTAGTTCTCTTCTAATCATAGAGATTTTCATGCAAAGGACACAGTCATAAAGAAGAATAACCAACTCTAAGAGGCCTTATTTTGATCATGTTAATGAGTGGCATGGCTGGGACTTCAGGCACCAGGGTCAGAAGTTTGCAAACTAATTGGAAGAATATGTGAAAGACTTAAGACAAGCATGTTGAGATAGACCAAGAATTCATCGCTGTTTACCATTTGTTAGTTTTGTAACCCACAGCAAGTCTTCTTACAGCAGAGAATTTTGTGAAGATTAAATAAAATGTTCTATGTGTAACCACTTCCCCAATTACAAAGTTTTGTACAAATTAAACATTTTTTACTCTTAAATATTATCATGATTTTATGTTTACATTAATGTTCTAGACATAAGTATAGATACATTTTCTATATCAACTTCTGCAACTCTGTAGGTCGTGTCTTTATAGGACTTTTCTAGAAAAAATATGGTAGAAGACAAGAGAAAAATACCTTTCTCCTGGGTTTCTAGGCTTCTAAAATGCTCTTGAGCATGTGCAGGGTACACACTGATGCGTCTTCTAGCTTTGTACCTTGTGTCTTGTTTAGTCAGCTATCAGTCTGTGACTCAAAAAAATTAATCATAGCTTGTATAAATAAGGTCCAGTGAAAGAAAACTCTGAAGAATGCAAATACATACTTTCATGTGTTCTGCGTCTGCCTAATTACCCTATCCACAATTTCACCTCCCCAATGACTCATACATCTCTTCTTTGCTCTATAATTCCTCTGTAGCATTTACCATTATGTCTTTGATGTAGTGATGTTATATCTTTGTAGTGTCGATGCAGTGTCTAACATTACACACTTCTTTGTTTTTCCCTCTAAATTGTGAATTCTATGAGAGATTTTTGTCTGTTCTATTCACTGTTGTGTCTCAGGCCCTAGAAGAGTTCTAAGTATTGATGGTATCCAAAAAATATCTGTCTAATGAATGAATGAATGAGAAGAATGAGAATACTAGTTTCCAGGAAATCATTTTATTTACATTTTCACATCCAGAGGTGTATTTATCCATCCCTACTCTCTGTATGATAAATGTTTCCTCTTGATACATGGCAAAAATGAATAAATACTGAAGCAATTCAGTGCTTTTATCCACCACCTTGAACGTTATACAGATTTGGAGGACAAAGTTAGAGTTAAATTTACTTCTATTCTTGGAAAATTTAGACAGACTCCAGATTTCTTCCCACATAGTAAGTTGTTCAAGTAAAATTCATTACATTTTCATTACGTTTAGTTATTTTCTAAGTAGTAGCATGAAATGCTTAAAGCTAGAGTTGGCTTAATTTCAACAAATTAGTTTTACTTTAATAACCCAGAAAATTAAGCAAGCTTACTTTTCTCTGGGTTTAACATTTGAACTGAATTTATAAGTTTAGGAGAATTATTAACTTGGTTTAGTAAGAGCTGGTTATTTAGATGTTTTGGAAGATAAAGATTTGTATTTTCACAGGCATTTCAAAATCATTATAAGATACTATGATGATCAACCTTCTCTCAACACCAAATAAGATTTTGAATTAAGTTTTATTTTCATATTGGGCCTAGTAAAATGTTTAATTTCCCAGGTAAATTTTTATTTAAAATATATGAATTCTGTTGCTTTCATTATATGTTTATTTAAGAAAGTTAATTTGTTCAAGATTAGTCTTTATGTACTTGCTTGTAGTGACATACAAAACAAAACAATGATAACCTTGCATGGGTCTAATGAACAAACTTAGGCAGGGCGAAAACTGATGCTAACAAGACTTTTAGCTCAAATTTCCTTCACGTATATTTTTTCTGTTTATCAAATATTCCTTGAATGCCATTATGTGTCAAACACTAGTCTAGACACTAGGAATTCAGAAAGTGGAATTTATAATCTCCTGAGAAAATATGTATAGTAAGCAAATAAATGTATAATATTTGGCCATTATGGGTGCTATGAAATAAATAGAGTGAAATGATACTGACTGCACTTTAATATTTAAGCAGGTTTAATGGATGAGGATGAGAAGACCACTGAAAGATTATCTAGTCATCTTGGAAGAAAATTACAAGTAGGGAGAACAAAAAATTCAAAATTTTTCGTAGGGAATAAGTGCAAAGGAAGAAGGAATTCTGCTCTTTTCAAGGACAAAAAGAACAATGTGGCTGGAGAGTATAATTCAAACAGGAGGATGAAAGTCAGGTGGGAGAGAGGGGCAGGGTCAAGGTCTTGTAAAGATGAAGAGCATCATCCAAAGAAGAACTCCAAGGGCAGCAAGTAACTTCTTGTCCCTGATCTCACTCTAGTCACTTCCAAAATTAACAAACTACATTGATATTTTTGTGTATATTACTAATATATTGAGTTTAAAAATTTCAAAAAATGTATACCAGTTCTAATGGTTACTTTCCATTTACAGTTATTACAAAATACTGGCTATATTCCCCTATTGTACAAAACATCCTTGAGCCTATCTGATACCCAGTGGTTTGTACCTCCCACTCCCTCACCCCTATATTGCCACCCACCCTATGTTGACTTTTAATTGTTTGCTGCTGACTTCATTTAAGTATATGCTATATATACTAAATGGTATATGCATATAACATATAGATAAGTGTGTGTGTGTGTATTTCATCAAAATGATTTCCAGTGGTTTACAAAATACGAGATTTTCCACATAAATGCTTTTCACCTCATATTCTAATTTAATAGCAACACCGGCTGTGGCTTTAGATATTGCATTGCCTGAGTTTCTAAGGGGTTGTGTACCAGAGGACTGCAAATGGCAATCCACACAAACTTGTCTATGTAAGAAAACAGAGTCAGAGGTGGGTAGGAGTCAGTTACAGGAAGAGTTGAATTAGTCAGCACCTCTCACTTACCCCACCTCCCCACCCTATCATTCTCTTGGCTTTGAAAGTAGGGAGAATACAAGTGGCCTTCAGAATTCAGAGTTTTATCCAGAGGGGAAAAAAGACAAATGCGTATTTTTTCTCAAATAGACATAGTTGAAAATGAAAGACTGACTGGCATATCCAGCATCCAACACAGGCAGGACACATGGCAACCTCAGACACCCAGAGAAGCAAAGGAGGCACCCTTCCTTTCCAGAGACTCTTTGAAGGACCCTGCTAGACCATGGTGGGCAGAAATGGCAGCAGTATATGCGACAGGGAAGGAGTCAGTTGTGGGTCGGTGTGATGCAGGTGAGAGACAAAGGGCCACACAGCTGCCCCTTTGACGTCCTCAGCAATCAAGAGCCGGCTGCATGAGAGAGCTGAATATGTCACACACGTGCTGTGCGCAGACCTCACTGTCATGATCACCTGACTGGCTCTAAACCAGCCTGAAACCACAGGCTGGCACTGCCCTATTTATCTTAATGAGCCCTAAATTGTGTAATCAGACTCCTCTCTTTGGTACCTTCTCCCAGGCAGAGTCATACCCTTTGAAAAGAAGCAGGACAGGTGAGCAGTTTAAAAGGGTGCTAAACATACTTAAAGAAAAGCCTGGATATTGAAATGACTGGGCAATTGAAACACTTGACAGCAACCGGAATTTTAGTACCAGGTTAGGGTTTGCAGTCACTGGTCTGGATTGAGAAAATCTGTGTTTCCCCAGAAGCATCCCCAAGACTCTAATTCAGTGCAAGTAGGTTCTTTGAGAGGTGACAGAGAGGGAAGGAGAAGTGAGAAGGGGACACTATGCAGTTAACTGCCAGTGGGGACGACTGGAGTTCAGTCTCACTGGAGACAACGAGGAAACACCAGTCAGAATAATTTTACCTGGTGGGTGAAGGAGCTGGGGTCTTTATATACCAACCCTGGTGGTTCTGCCTGAGTGTGTGAGGGGAGGTATTAATTCTACAGCATGGGTAGCCTGCTGCATGGGTGTTAAAGTGGGATCCAAGGCAAGAAAGCGCAGATGCAAAGCAATGCACCTGGCATTTGGAAGTCAGGCTAGTGGGCCCTGAAGTGCTGAGGCTGTGGGCAGGGCGCTGCCAGCGGGTAGCACCCGAACTGGCGTAGGAAAAGATGACTGCATCAGGAAAATGCAGGTTGGTCCAGTGCCAAGAAAGACATATGTAACTATGTAAACTATGTAAACTAAACAAAATCAAGTTTGCACATATTTGATGGTGAGGGCCTAATCATACTTGTTGTGCATATTGATATGACTAATTAGATTCCAATTGTAAGTGTGGAATGGGAAAACTAAGAGTTATTATGAAGCAAAGAGGTGTCAGGCATGCTACTGGACACATTCCTTCATTTATTTTCACTATAACCCTTAGGACCTTACTGTACTTATTTAAAAGAAGAAAAATTGAGACACAGAAAAGCTAAGTTTCAATTTCACATATCTAGTACAGGATAAATATGGGATTCCCCACAAGGCTACACTTGGCACTTTGCTAACAAATAAATGCATAACAAAACGATCAACATGAATGAGTGAAAAATGAAAAAAAAAGACATTTTGATATGAATATTGTAATTAAAATACTTTTAATAAGGACATAACTTTGAAATGTTCTCATTTATGTGTAATAACATGAAATTCCCCAAGCCATAGTGATTTAAGATGTTACATTCTAAACATATCTGTATCCAAATATAATGCTGGCTAGAATATCTTGTTCTCACTCAAGTCTCTTCATTTGGGGAAATTTTTGTTTTAATATTTGCATGCTGCTCAGTGGAAGCCTGTCTCTCCCCAGTGTGAAACTTTGCATTGTCCTGAACACCTGCTCCATATGGTACCTTCATCTCTGGCTCCACTGAGCAGCAGAACTCCACTCCAGGACATCATTTTGTTATGCACTAAATGTGGAGATAAGATAAAGGAAATCTAGTTGTCTGGATGTAAGGAGTATATCTGCTATTTTCATCCCATGCCTCTCTCATTATTTGACTGTCTCTTCTCTTTCTCCCATTTTTATATTTTTTCCTTGATTGTTTAAGGGGAACATCTGCACCTTGAATATTAACTGTGCCTTTTTTGTGTTTATTTTCTTCATAATTCTTCCTTTATATACTTTCAACACTTTATGGTGTCAGAGCATGAAGTAAGAATTATATTTGGTAATATTCACAGCTCAGAAACCTGACCAAAAGCATGTTATAAAATTTCAAATAATTAAATAATAAAATTTTACTATATTTAATATTTTTCAAGTATATGCCATATACTATGTGTTTGTAGACAAATTACCTGGTATCATCTTATTAAAAGCCTCATACTTTTGGTGTTATCCTTAAGAAGGATCAATGGTATATCATAATTCTATTTCCTTTATGTGGCCTTATCATCCTGTACTATAGAGATACTGAAATGATTTGGTTTTAAGAGTAAAGCTCAGCTTTAGCATACAAAATAATACTATACACTATTGAAAAATCAATGGTATCCATAACTTCATAATCATAAAATACATGCATTGATTAAAAATATAAATGGGGATAAGAGAAGTGTCGTTGGCTAACCATCTGCCATGTTTCAAGTAATTAACATAGGCACAACTACCTGCTATCTCAGTCGTTATAATAATCCTGTAGTAGAGGTAGAATCACATCCACATTACAGAGAAGAATTTGAACCTCTGAAAGTTAAATTAACAAAAGGAATAGGAGTTATGTAAAGATTTCTTGGTAACTCTGGAAAGTAAAAGGAAATTGATAAGTATCTTCAAAGATCTTATGTAGTTTTCCATGATACTTGTTAACACTAGATGTCAATCTATTTTTCTCCAAATATGAGTAATACAAATTTGAGGATGACAATTAGAAGATCACAAGTGAGAGATACCACTACTGAATCAATATGAGTGGGAACCAAGAAAATATGAAAACCCATTCTATCCAAAAGAGAGTGAAAGGACAAATTAAAGACAGAGGAAAGAAAAGGAGGAAGGAATGGATGAAGAGGGAGGGGGAAATCGATCAAGCAATTTTGCCAAATGGAAAATACAAAATACCATGGTAGGAATACCAAAAAAAAAGTCTTAACTCATTAGTAATCAAAATGCTTAAGATTAAAACAAAGTGCTATATGCTGTTTACAAGGGTCACACCAAAAAGTAAAAATGATAAAATAATGCATGATAAAACACTGATAAAATTAATGAGTATTCAAAATGTAAGAAAAAATAATAAAGTAAACATAATAGTAGTTTATATTTTAAGCTGCCTCAAAAATATTTTGTAGACTTAAAGAGAATAAGAACATAAAACATGAATTATTTAAAACCCATGTGTTCATAATTAACAAGCCTGACCACATATATTATGTATTATTCAGCAAACAGAAAACACGTTTTTTCAAGCATTTAAAAATTGATTAATTTTAATTAATGCCAACATTTTTCAATATGAAGTCCAAATTATATTCAAATAATACTGTAAATTGGGATTTAAAGGGAAAATATTGCAAAACATATATATAATGCTGAGCAACTATGAGGCTGTTTCTAAGCACTGAGTAAGATTCCTTAAATAATTTATTACACTTGTGTCTAAAAATTAGGTATAAATATGCTCAGTGCAGCATTGAAAACAACCCAAATGTTTGTCATATGGGAGGGTTGGAATAAATTATATCCCATTTTGACTATGGATATAAAATCAAATCTATAGACTACTTTTTTTGCAATTTAAAACAGTTGCCTAGACATAAACGAACAGATTTAGAGAGATCTCCAAAGCAAATATTAAAAAAATGTCACAGATACCCAGCAATCCCACTCTTGGGCATATAACCAGAAGGAACCCAAATTCAAAAAGACACCTGCACCCTAGTGTTCATAACAGCACTATTTACAATAACCAAGACATGGAAACAACCTAAATGTCCATTGACAGATGACTGGATAAAGAAGTTGTGGTATGTTTATTCAATGGAATACTACTTAATCATACAAAATAACAACATAATGCCATTTGCAGCAACATGGATGTCCCTGAAGAATGTCATTCTAAGTGAAGTAAGCCAGAAAGAGAAAGAAAAATACCATATGATATCATTCATATGTGGAATCTAAAAAAAAAAAAAGAAGAAGAAGACAAATGAACTTACATATAAAAAGAAACAGACTCAGACATAGAATATAAATTTGTGGTTGTCAGGGGGGAGGTGGGTAGGAAGGGATAAACTGGGAGTTTGAGATTTTAAGATACTGACAGGTACATATAAAATAGATAAACAAGTTTATACTGTATGGCACAAGGAAATATATTCAATGTCTTCTAGTGGCTCATGGTGAGGAGGAATATGAAAATGAATGTATGTATATTCACCTATGACTGAAGAATTGTGCTGTACACCAGAGGTTGACACAACATTGTAAACTGAATATAACTCAATTAAAAAAAAGTCACAGATAAATATGTATAGCACCTTTTATGTAAACCCTTGTATAATGGACATTGATATATTTTTGGTTATCTGTAATAAACACATCAAAACAGGATTGGAAGAATGCATGGTTACCAGATTCATAGTATTTATCCCTGAGTGAGAGAAGATGCAGTGGAAGAAAAGCCATCGGAAAAAGGACATTCATATTTATCTCACTGTATTTACACATTATTTGAAACTCTTACCACAAAAATGATTTGTGTATTATTTAGTAATTAAAAATGTAAAACACGCACACATGCACCACTTAGATATATAATTGCCAGTTTCTTAGTAGAGACTGACAACACTAGTGTTGCTACATGGTACTTGTCAACTCATATTTAGATGTCACATAATTTATTGTAACAGAATCCTGACTGTTTCTTTGGGAAAGTATATTTATGTTTACACCTTGATCACTTTTACTGCTCCTTTTTTCTACTTTTGTTTCAAATTTAAAAGAAAAGCATATATAACTATATTGTCCATTGCTGTTGTACAAGATGATAGACATCTAAAGCATCATGGGAGCAAGATAGGCTAGAATTTGAGCTTCCAGGAGGATTGGCAGGATCAGAATTGTGGTCACCAAGACTTGGGAGTGCAGTGTGGACTGGGCAGTGAGAGAACTAGGAAGTGACATGCTCTTTAGTTTGGGGCAGTGGAGAGGAGAAACTTATTAGGATATAGAATTGGTCCTTGGATGAATTGGTAGAGCACAGAGGATTTTTAAGGCAGATAAAATTATTCTGTATGATACTGTAATGATGAATGCATGTCATTATACATTTGTGAAACCTGATGTAAACTGTGGACTCTAGTTAATAAAATGAAAAAAATTTTGAAAAAGAATTTGTCCTTAAACTAGAACATTTTGGCTTTTGAAGGTTGATGGATGTAGCATGATTTGTGCTTCTGTAACACAGTGGGATTCTAGATAGTAGTTACCTTTTGAGTGTTGTCTCTGTGTGTTGGAGAACATTGCAAAAAATGTTCATGGATCATGAGGCACAGTGAGATAAGAATTATGGCACTGGCTAAATGGATGACCTCATCACCCAGGGAATTAACTGCAGAACAGTTCATGGCCCAATCCCAGCTTTATGAATAATTTCACATAGAACATCATTTTTACTGCTTCTAAATCCTCCACTGGATGTTCTTGTGCTAAAGACACCTGTATTAACTATGGCCTCACAGAGGGGACACAATTTTATACTCCTGTTTTCTAATGCCAGACTAGGAAGTTCTCATTAGATTCAAATTTTAGGAATTCACCTAAATCAGTGGTTAACACTATGAGCAATAATTTCACTCAACCATCTGCAAGAGTTTGACTAATTAAAAACAATCTTAGAATAAGTTTTTTTGTCTATTTTTTGTTTTCAGTAAATTGTATGTTAAAGTTTCTTCACTTTTTAAAATTTAGTTGTATGTTTTCACCCTTATGCATATATACTTGTGAGAGAGATATCAATTACTTGCAGAATTTTAACAAATTGTAAAAGAGATCATACATGTTCCCTTTCAATCAAATATTCTTAACTTAATTTCATGGCAAATATTTATCCACACTAAAACACAGCCAATTATTAAATATAATCAAGATTTAGAATATGTCAATGCATATTGAATTTTTAAGCCTGAAGTGTTTTCTGCCCAATGGGCTTACTTCTTATTGAGGACAGTCATAAATAACTTTAAAATATTCCAATGTGATAAGAAGGAGCTGTAGATTAGGTCATTGTGGAATTATAGTTCCCTTGCTTAATGATTGTAGAAAATTGCCTGGCAATTGAACAAAGAGAAAAAGGGTGATGTGGTGAATGCCGGCTAATTAAACCAATAATTGCTTATTGTTGTGTACCCAGATAATGTGCCCCTGATAATTTTAAATGAAGTCTTGAAGCAGTCTTCTTGAATGAAATGCTGCGCTGGTTAGAGCTCTACAATACACAATTCTCCTCGTCTTTAGATGGTGGCCTACTTCTCAGAGTTCCTTGTATGACTTAATTAAAAAAAAAAAAAAAACAATGTTATGAAGGACTTCTTATATTAGAAATGTTTATGTCAGATAATATCTTTGGATTGATGTTTTTATTTCTTATAACCTATTCATGTCAAGTTATATGTATACATTTGGGAATTAATTGCTTTAGCTGTAGAGATGCCACATTCATGTAATTTCCTGAGAAGAATTCTAAGTATTAAAATGTGTTGAACTCCAAAATCTCACTGTGTTAACCACAACATATTTTATATTTTATATACTTGACCTTATTTTATTAAAAATTAGCAATAAGATATTAAGACTTTCAATTTATAAATATCTTTGATTTAACTTGTTTATCCTGCAAGATCATTAATACTGTTTTTGAACCTACATCATTCAATAGTTTTGGTTTAGATATAGTACACTAGTGTCCTCAGGAAAATAAATTCATTTTTTAATAAAATTTTATTACTTAATATATATATTTTTATGATAAAACTTCTAGTGAGCTTTTTCATTTATCTACATTGCTTTCCTACAGTAACCAACATTATAACACTAACAATAAAACCAACATTACTCTTTAAAAATTTTAATATAGAGGAGAGTAAAGGATGGCAGGGTTTACATGATTTATTGAATACGCTATACTGTGATCCTTAGCTTTTCCAAATTTCACTATGGATTGTAAACCTTTACTGTTACCTTTTTGGTTAGCATGTCATGACTTTACTTTCTTAATAGTCCATTTTCTGCCACCTTCCAAGAGTAAACCCTAAAATACAAGTTTGACATTCAAACTCACCCAGTTTCACTTATTTTTCAGTTTTTATAAGATAGTGCTTACATGAAGTAGAATGAGGTGATGGAGGTATGCAATTATTTGCATATATTCCCTTAATCAAATATTTTATTCAAAATTAATATATCTCTAGGGATTCAGGGCTTCTCAAACTAAAGAGTGTCCCATATTCAGGGATTTATTTTTGTTTACAATTATATGTAGTTACTTCAGAATATATCACATATTTAAATGATAAATAAATACCATGTGTGCCCCAGCACCAATTCATGGAAACACTTCGTGAATATATCTTCTTTCTTCTAAATAAACAATTCTGAAAATACATAGATATTTAGTGTTTGTATGTAAACAAGTTACAAAACATTTTTTTAAATACCTGAGAGCTTTTCTGGAAAAGCACGTAGAAGGCAGGGTTTATAGGATCTTTCCTCAATGCATTGCCTGACAGAGCTCCATGAATATAAATGCTTTCTAAATGTTTTGGGGTCATACTGTATAAGTTGATCTATAAGTTTATATTATTCTATGCTTTATTCAGACATATGTGGATGATACCCCTCAAAATGGAAGTTTTAAAGGGAAAATAAACTGTGAACAATAATAATTTATACATTAAATCTAAATTCTTAAAACTCTTTATCAATTGGAAACATCTGAAAACATGATGTTAAATAGAACAATTAATTTTAGAACTGTAAGGAATACTAGATGATTTAACAATATCCTTGGTGTCAAATTACAGTCACGAATTAGGGGAACCCTGCCTCATTCTGAGGGTTTACTTGTGATCCTGGCAATAGCATTAGTTTTTCATATACACAGTCAGCAATCTGCTGAGATCCTCTAATAAACATCCTGATGCTTTTAACACAAAAAACAATCTTCCTTGTTACAATAATATGTCCTGTAACCCAATCCCATAACCTACTAATCCACTCTGCCCCCATGCTCTCTAAGATGGCCAAATAAACTTTCTATCTACTAGTTGTTTGATAGGCTTTTGAATGTATAAAACTAACCAATATAATTCAAAAGATATGCTGTACCCATAAGATTAAAAAATATATTTATATATACACACACATAGACATTTGCCTCTGATTGTATATGAGTAGAAATCAGTTATACTTAAGTCCTGCCTAAATGATTTTTCTTATTTGTGTGTGTATTTCTTTACATTTTTATTAGATTAATGTAGGAAAAAGCTTATAATACTAAATAGATGATAGAAATCTAAAACATTTCCATATGATGTTGTTTATGTTACTCTTATTTTGATGTAGACATTGAGTAAAAGCTTTTAGGTGTCTAATATTACAAACTCTCTTCCTCTTCATGACAGGAAAATTTTCATCATTTGCCTCAGATATGCGTATATGAGACCAATATTTCTAACCATGTTTTTGGAAACATACTGTTACCTCTTAAAAAAAAGTTGGTGAAGCATTTTATTAAGCAAGATGAGTGCTTTGTAATGAGCAAACAGGTTTTCTATAAACTTATTAATTCTCTAGGAATCATGAGATATTAAAGCTGGGAGTAATTTAATATTCTAACTTAATTCTTATACTTTAGAGATGAGTAATATTGTAACTTTGTAAAGTTGTTTGTTTAACTATAACATAGATATGACCTTTACTTTCCTGGTTTAATTATATAACGTGGCATATATTTCTCTATATATATGTACATTTTAAATTTTATGATAGCATTTCACTGGTCTAATCTAACTACAGGTTACACTCAGCACAGAACTGAAGAACTGAGGTTTAGAATAACCCATTTTTCTAGCAGAACCTACAGTTTGGTCAGAAAAGTAAGCCTTGCACAGTGATTCCCCACAAGGAAAATTCTTGCACCCTGTTTTTAACAAATTAATTATCCTGAAAATTCATGCCAAATATTTTAACAAGTAGCTTATCATAAAAAATGAACTTTTAAAAGTGTGCAATGCAATTACAGTCTTTGAAACTGAATAGAATTTCAGAGATACACTCAGTATGCTTGAGTTTGCAGAAATTCATACAGTGAAATATAATTTGGCTGTAAAGAACTTATTTCTGTTTGTTCTTTGTCTTGATAAAAATTTCTGATATAAAACCATCTGTTTAAAACTTGTAAAAATAGTCTACCAATGCATGTAATTCCAAGCATCATAAATTACTTGAATACTGAAAGTCTGAAGTGTTGTGCTGATATAGATGAATCTTGATGATGAATGAATATACAGAAAGACCAAGTATGCCTGTTGTGAATGAATAATTGTATATCATTAGTGTTTTATACACAAATCATCCTACTCTCTCATTTCAATTCTAATTTATACAATAATCATTTTGGCTTATATCAAAGTGTTTAAGATTACCAAAACCATAATAAATATTCCTCCATTTGCAACACAAAAGCTCAATAAAATGAATTTTAAGTTAATGTCAGGAGAAATAAAAAGAACATTGTACCTGGGAAAATAAATTTTACCTAACACATTATTAGGTTAAATATTTTTCACATCAACCACCCAAGACATAGTATCTTAACTGTATAATAACAAATGACTTAAGCATCATAACTCACTATTTAAAAAAGGAAAATTTCAATATATGTCAAAAGTAGCAGAAGTTTATAATATGATGTAAAAGTCAAAGTGCTAAGCAAAAATCTTTTAAAATGTGAAGTGAATATATATTTAATTATTCACCTATGTCAATGTCAGATATTTGACTGTCTTACCCATAGAACAAAATAAGAACACAGACATTAGTAATTAGGAGGCTCAAATACTAGTTTTAAACTTTCATGGCAGAAGCTCATCCATGTTACTTCAGAGGAAAAACAACATTTCTTGGGTCATATAGCATCATCTTTTACTGTGAGGTGGAATTGCTTGATGGTGCCCTACATGGGCACTGGGTTGAATTCTGGCTCTTCTGACTTCCAGTTGTGTGCTCTTGGCTAATCATCCAGTCTCTCCATTCTTTATTTCTTAAATGAAATTTAATACTGTCATCTTCATAGGATTGTTGGATAAATTAAAAAAGATAATGTAAAAATGACCATTAAGTCCACTGTTAGTTTATGCCTAAATATATAAAAATTGTTTTCTTTTTTAGTGGCACAACATTAGATAAGTACTCTCTCTTGTATAAGTACCTTCTCCTTCCCACCAATTCAGTATTATCTCATATATTCTTTACTTACCAGGGAAGTTGTGTATATTTGTAAATCTTTCAAACATGGAGAAGCTAAAAGCTTAACATCACAGGTAATAGCCTGTGTAAGTCATAGAATATAGATATCAATTATCTTTAAGTTGAAGCAATATACATATATTTTAATTCAGTTAAAAACTAAAATAGCTGGTATAACAAATATTGATTACCTTTATAAAGATAAAGAACATCAATTAACTTTAAAAATTGCAGTCCCAAATCGTGTCTTTTTTTAAAGGCGTACATCTATAAGAAAATCTTTAAAGTAATGAAATGTTTGAAAATTAGCAATCAGCAGAATAGTAGCAAGTGCAAAACAAAAAAAATCAGCATGAAAAATGAATGTCAAGTGAGTAAAAACAAGGCTACAAAAATTGAGTGATCTAAATATCGTATGTTATAATTATAAAACATATTGTACTGTATACCACCATGATAAAAAGTTATGCTGAAAATAAAGTAGAATAGATTTAATTATTGTGTTTTTTTTTCAATATTGTTAAGAGAAGGACAGTTTAGTTGTGCTCTTTCTGCTTAAATCAAAAGAACTTGATCTTAACATTTTACAAATTATATTGTATTCTATAGCTAAAAATATAAATATCTGTATTATGGAATGGCGTGATGTGATTTTGCCCCTTATTCAGAATTCTGTAAAACAAGTAAGCAGTATAAATGTTCTGTGAAGGTAGCATTAGTGAGAGATGCTGTTCTATAAGTCAGTATAAAAGTCTCAGAACTTCTTATGCTCCCCAGATTATTTTGGGGCCAAAATTAACAAATTAATGAAAGCAACAGAATTTGATCTCACCCTAAAGATTTTGTGATAATATACAAACTGTCCATAAAGATGTTTCTGAAACAGATGCAGCTTATGATTTCCCATTTCTTCTTCATCCCTCCTCCTTCTCTCAGCATCAGTCATGGGACCAATCAATGATATCACCTAAATATTTTCTCCTTTCTCTCTGTCCCCACTGCTATCATCTTAGTTAAGGCAAATTATCTTCAAACATATCAGAGTGCTGAAATAAAGACATAACTTTAGTACTTCTATTCTAGATTTTTTTTCTATAACCACCTATTATGTAAATATCTATAATTTACCTATCAAAACAAAAAACAAAAAACAAAATCTTCCATTCTCTCTCTCCAAATCTGCTTTATCCAATTCCCCATCTCAGTGAGTGGCATGTCCATCCTTCTATTCCCTGAGACCAAAATCCTTGATATCTCATTGATTAGGCATTTCTTGTCATATCCCACATCCAATCCAACAGCAATTTCTGTTAGCTGTCTTTAAAATATATCTAGAATTCAAACATTTCACCTCTGTCTTCCAGCTCTGAGCTACTTCCTCTCCCATCTGGATTTAATGTATTAATTCCTTACTGAGGTCTTTGCCTCTGTATGTTCTATTTTCAAAACATTTGGCAAGACTGTTCTTTTAAAAGTAAATGCCTACATCATGGTGTAACTCTTTCCAAATCCCTGCAATGGACTCTTCTTCTTCCCCTTTTTTTATTTTTATTTTTTTAATAATAAAAGACCAGATCCACCCATTCTAACCAAAGAGTTAATCTCTGTTCATATTTTCTATTTATAGCACCATGGCATGACTGATCAGCACTAGCTGATTCCGCTTACCATATGTGGAGGTTCACATTGGTTCTCTGGTTTGTTTATTCCTCTAGCCAATTTCAGTGCAACTTCTTCCTTTTTTTTGCCTAGTTACATGTGTTTATAAATTTCATTACCATAAATAGCAGACTGTGACATCTTCATTGGGGGTATGAGCTTTGGAATCTAACTGCGTATGTTCAAAACATTGATTTTCAGATGACATCTTTGCAATGTTGGAAAGGTTAATATACCTGTATGTGCCTCAGTGTTCTCATCTCCAAAATAGGAATGATAATAGTACCTATTTCATGTTCTGATGTCAATATTAAAGGAACTGATACATATATAGTATTTAGAACAGCACCTGGTCTACAGTAAGGTCTCAACTCTTGTTAACTTTTATTATTGAAAGTAAATAAAAGGTGACAATAAAATTTCTAGTACTTTAGTGCAGTTGACAGGTGATAAAACTGCCAAATTTTAAGGAGCTTTCAATTTTAAAATTGAACCATGCAGTTTTATTTTACAAAACGTGAGTGTTCTAAATTTTTTGATATTTCCTACGTTGGAAACTGTGTCAATATTATGCTACCTACCAGCCATATTATAAAAGGCAAGGGAATTATTCTTTCAAAATTCATACGCTCTTACTAACAAAGTTTGTTATGTATATTATTGTCTTGTATTGTCAATTTTATTTACTTTGTTTTAGTTATCCACAATTCAGTAATTTTTAAACTATAGCTAGTTTCTAAATATTGAATATAAATAACCAGTATTTTAATATGATTGTGTGATTATTATTTACTGCAATTGCAATACATTACCACATGTAATAAAATATTATTGCTTGAAAGAGGCTCTACTAAAAATCAATATTTTATTAATACTGCTTTACTTCATGTGGATAACAATCATCTAAAATGGTTTCTGATCTCTTACATCATTCTCCTCTTTTAATTACTTTTTTACTTTGTTGAAATAATGTACATATTTCTTTACAACTGGATAGATATAGATATAGGTCTAGATACGGATATATATGTAGGTATCTAATTGCTCTAAAGGCTGATATGCTTTTAGTTGGCTCTCACACGTCGATAATTTTTAGGCTTGGTATATATTTGTTTCCTTCAGGTTTGAGCTATTGTTCATTACATTTCAGAATGTTGTATTGCAGTTGAGAAGTCTAAAATCAGTCTGGTATTTTTCCTGTGAAGGCAGATTGAAATCTTCTGTGTGTTACTTTTACTTTTCTTTCCATTCTGAAGGCTTTAAAGATATTTAGACATGTCACTTGGTTTGTACTGGATGTGGATTTGATTTCAACCCCACCTACTGGATCTTGGGTGGAATTTAACTCTCTCAGGTGGTCTGAGCTCTGTCATGATAGGCCGGCTGCAGTAATATTCCTTGGGCCTTTTTTCTCTCAGTACTTTCTATTGACTGCAGGCTTGGAATTTCTTAGCCCTCTTGGAATGAAGCGTATTTTAAAACAAAAGTAAACCTGCCCTCATAGACATTATTATGACGGTTGTCACATACTGTATTATTGCCTGTAGAGCATAAGAATACACATCACTATAAACTATTTTATGGAAAAATTCTGTGTTAGTATAATTAACCAGGTCAAACATAATGACGGTGTAATCTCGAACATGTTAGCACTTAATTTATCTTTAAATCTGAAGATATATAAACTCATAAAAAGGTCATAAATTCTATCCCTGATCCTAAGACAAATAAGATAGAAAAATAATTACAAAATGGTGATGAGTAGAGGAGTGGTTTTCTACATGATGCAAAATTTCCTGTGGAAAAAAAACAAGAATGAACATTAGATCCATTAAAGTCTGATCAATAATTCGCTCTCAGTAATGTGCTGCTAAAATCTATTTATTCCTGACCACTTTTTCATGTTTTCTTCCTCCCCCATAATAAAGCAGTGATAGATGGGGCCAGTACACCATCTGTAAGTCCTATATTAGTGACATGTTATCTCTCCTACAACCACTTTGCAGTTACTTTAGTTTTTACTAAAAACAGACCAGATACTTATTCACTGAGTCAGATAGTTTTGGGTTTGACTCTCAGCTTCACTACTTAAAGCTTAAAGCTTTGATCTACTTAATCTCACTAGCACTCAGGTTTGACATCTTTTAAGTGGGGAGTGAGGAAAATCATACCTTTACTGCCCGGTGGCAATGCTGACATGAAATATCCTTTATAAAATGCATAGCATTTAGTTGTTGTTCTATAAATTCATTCTCTTCATCTTCTTTTACCTGCTTCTCCTCTATGTCTGCTGGGCCAATGCAAAGGAAAATTGGACTGTTTTCTTTGTAACATCTTTTTTTTTTTTTTAGTTCATTAATTTACTTCTTTTATTTTTCTTTAGTAATTTTTGGATGACTTTTATGAAATGAATGAGGCACAGTCATCATGTGAGGTTATCGAGTAAACTTGGAGATTTATGTGTTTGGTGGCTGAAAATGTGGAGGAGTATAATTGCAGAACTTCTTGAAGCTGTTGAGCTCTGAAATGTAGTAGGTATGTAAAGATGCTACTTGGCAATTAGAATCAGGAGATCCTATTAGGATGTGTATTAATAAAGTGTTTGTATATCCTCAGTGACTCACTTTTTAATTATTCAAGGAAGCTATGAAATAAAAATGCTAAATTGGCAAACTACAGCATCAGTGGTCTAATACAGAATAGCATGCTAAGGATTTAAATTAGAGGATTCCTCTTTGTCTCTATACAAACACTATTAATCTGAACGAAGTAAATTTAGTTTCTCTTAGGTTAAGCTCTCAGACTTGAAAACTATTATAAAGTGTTCCTTATGCTTGTCAACATGTTAGTTTCACCTTTTTTCTTTGCTGAGTGGACATTTTATTTAATGTCCATTGCATTAAATTTTACTTAATTTTGTTTCTTCTAAGTGTATAATGTATATGTATAATGTATGAGGAGGGTCTATGAAAGTATAAAAAAGAGATGGCAGAAATATGACAGAAGCAAACGTTCATAAATACAGACGATGAGCTGGTGATCTTATGTAGTCTCTCTGAGAAATAGGTATTGTTATTGAGAGTTTAAGTGACTTCGGCAAAGCCACACACTTAGTAAATGGTGTGGTGGGAATACAGAGAAGGCCAGATGATTGTCTGGGTTTGATTATTTCCAGTTTAGTCTTCTGCTGTTAGCAAGGGATGTGACCGCCACTTTCAGAACATATGAACCTTTCTTAGTCTTGCCATACAGCAGGAAGGAAAATGTGTGACATGACAATGAAGATGAATATACTTCTACTAAGCTCTGAGCGAACGAGACAATATCACGATATGCTAATCATGTAGAAAGAAAGTTTCTTTACACATGATTTTATGGATCAAAAAAAAATTGTTGAAGTTTTTACTTCCAAACTTTTATTCTACTAACCAATATGACTGCAGCCTGTCTAATATTGAACTTTCAACTTAATATTTGAACTTGGATTTCCAATGCACATCACATATTTAATATGTCCAAAGCAGAAATATTAATCCACTTCCCTGTAAACCTACCTCTCTCTTAGTTTTTCCCATCTGAGTAAATTTCACTATCATTTTCCAGTAGGCATGCTTTGAATTGCATTCAATCTTTATTTTTCCCACTACCTGAGCAAGTTCTATTGACTATAAATACCATAAATATAATCATGTCTCATGATTCCACCTTCAATATTATAGTCCAAAACACCATCATTATTTTTACTTGGGTTGTTTAAATTACCTCTTACCTAATCTTGTTTTTTTCCCTTCCACCTATTGTGGGTTGACTAGTGCCCCTTCCCTCAAAATAGATACACCAGGAACCTCAGAATGCAAACTTTTTTGGAAATAGGATCTTGTCATATATAATCAGTTAAGGATCTTGAGATTAAATCTTCCTGAATTTAGGATTCCAATGACAGATGTACTATAAAAAGAGGAGAGGACACATAGAAACACAAAGAGAGAAAGGCAGTATGAAGATGGAGGCAAAGATTGGTGTGAGGGTCTAAAAGCTAAGGACTTCAAAACTTGCAGGCAACCCCAAAAGCTAGAAGGCATGGGACAGGTTCTTCAGAGCTTCCAGAGTGATCAATCTGCTGACTTTTGGTTTTAGACTTTAGCTTCCTGAGCTATGAGACAATAGATTTCTGTTCTTTTAAGCCACCCGTTTGTGGTAATTTTTTATGCATCCCTAGAAACCAATACATTATCCTATCCCTCTACTCTCATTTCTTCACTAAACACCCAGAGTGCTTTAAACAACAACAACACTAACAGCAATGATCGATTCACTTCCATCCTAAAGTCCTTTAAGGGCAAACCAACATATTTCAAGCAAATACATAGTGCTGGGCGTGACCTACAAGTTCCTAGGATCTGGTCCCTAACTTTCTTTTTGACTTCAATACCTCCTCCTATGTCTGCTTGCTCTCTTCAAACATAATGACCCGAAGACTGGTTGCATAGTAGGTGCTCAATAAAATGAATGAAGAATTGACTGAATGAATGATACATTGAGTCAAGATAGATTTTAGCTCTAAACAACTAAAGAAAAATGATCTAACTTATCATTTCTATGTCTCTAAATCAATCGGTACAAGAAAGAAAGCAGGCATCATCTGAAGACTTTTTTGAAAAGTCATGCTGTTAGTTCACTTGGAAGACTGCTCACATTATTTGCGTTTGCCTCTGACATACATTAAATGTTACTTTTAGAAACTTTGCCAAGGTACCAGGATAATTCCCTTCTTTTTGCTAAGGCCTGCTTAATAATTTGGTATTCTATAAAGCATGATGTGGACATCCATAACAGAGAGAGAGATACCAGTTCAGAGAGTTTTTAGTTGACTTTGGATTTTATTTGACAAGACTCTTTTCTTAAAATTTTCTTCTTGATGTAATATTAAATAATAGACAAATATCAAATATCACCTAAAGGTAGGTTTTTTAAAATTTCAAAATATAAAATCTTTGTCACACAACCTGGAGTGAAGAAGGAAGCAAAAATATATTTTGCTGATGCTATTATATGAATGTGATTAGTGATTCCTTCTCAAGTAAGAAAATGCTCTGATATTCTATATAATATAGATGATTGAAGTTATGACATTTCAGTGTAACTTTTCTTCTTTGGGATGCAAATGGTCAATTTTATCTTTTACCCAACTGAGCCATTATAAATAATCAAGAATGTGTACCTATCACACCCCACCCCCAGAGAATAAGGCATAACATTTTTGAGGCAAATGATATGTTTCTACTTACTATTTTATCTTGTGGTGGCTTACAAAAATCATCTCTTGTGATAATACAGCAGCAAGATCTAGAAATATGGTGACAGCCTATCAAACATGTCTTCCCAGGAGAAGATTAAAAACCCCAACAATGGCAATGTAGAAGAACTGGAATTCAAGGAGGATTGTCTGCATATAAAAAAGTATTTGTTGTCTAACAGTGCAATCCCTGGCAGCATTAAATAACTAAGTGTCATCATGTGGTTTCCAGGGAACGAGCACTGCAAAAAACATTAGCACTTTAATCTCTTGCTTTTCACTGAGTTGCCTACTTAGTAATGTTGAGCAACATACCTCACCAACTATAGAATAGCCTCCTTTACCTGCCCGTAAATATGATCTCCCTCCTCATCATGATCAAATATATTGATAAAATAGTTTATGTTTGCAAGTCTCATTCTGTTCCATTTTTTCATCCACAATGCAATTTTTACTTTCAACATTAGCTTTTAACAGAAAATTTTCTGCAAAACTCATCAGTGATCTCATATTACAAAATTAAACTTTATAGATTTGCATCCTTCTGTACCTACTTGCATTATTTCATCTCTTTTGAATACTTTCTCACTCTTAAAACCATCCTCTGTTTTGTTTTCTTGTTTCCATTTTTTGTCAATTGTTTTTCTCCTCTTTCCCCACAAAAACTTTCTCAGCCTGCTGAAAATAATCCTCATCCTTTGCTTGTTTCTTAACTTTGGTGATATTCTACATTCATAATCTTTGCTCTAACTATAAGCTTTTGAAAGGTCATTTCTTATAGACACAGACTAGATTAACAAATATTCGTATTTTACATTTTCCTAAGAATTAATTTTGTAAATAGGCTGTGACCCACACCCACACACAAACCAAAGACAAGCTTACCCTTGGAAGGATTGCTTCTTGTACTGCTTACATTTCACAGTGTTTAGAATGCACATAATCAGTCCTTAAAATATAGGTAAGCAGGTTAATGTATAGAAAGAGATTGTTCTATAGTTTTATCTTTATCAAGCTACACATAAAATATCTTTGGAGTTCTTTATTATTCTTTACCTTGACTAATTCAGTAGGCTAAGCATAACTAATTGCCAGGGAGAACAGAGTTCAGGGTGCAAATAAAGGGTTGATTATGATGAAGAATCAGGATTTCAATGGGATAAAAAAAAGAAACTGACACAGAAAGTGTGATGAGTAGTAAAAAAGAAAAGTGGTAGGATCTACGGTTTTCAGTGTCTCACTGAGTGTTGAATAATTGCAGGAGTACAAGTATTGGATGGAGTGAGGTGGGAATTAAGGATGTTGGTCTGAGAAGGAGAGGTTTTGGAATTGAGATGAAGGTGGAGGAGAAGTTATTAGTAATGATAATACTAGGAAATAACCATGGGGAAAAGTGGCTAAGAGCAGAAGATAAGATTACTTGAAAAAAAGAAAGCAACAGAGGATAAAATTCAAGGCTAATCCAAGGCTTTTGAAAACAAGAACTATCATGACAGTAACAGTGAACTAAAATACTCAAGATCATTTCTCAATGTGTTCAAATATCAAATGATTATGTTGTACAGCTTAAACTAATGTAAAGTTATATGTCAATTATACCTCAATAAAAATAAAATAAAATACCCAAGAAATTACCCAAGCATTTTAGATCAGCCATTTGGGGTAGTGGAATATATAATTTGATGATATGAAATTCAAAGTTTGAGATTCTTATGGAAGAGGGGAGAGTCATACAGAAGTTGCCACGTGGTTCATGGAGGACAGACACCACACATCCAGGTCCAGTCACATTAAGATTGAGGGAAAGAAAAGAGCTACCACTTGAGAGGGCTTGGGAGGACCATGCCAGAAACGTACAAACTTCTGGAGCCGTCATATTCATTCTTATGCACGCTGGGTTAGAACGCTAGGGAGAAGAGTTTTCCAGTTACACCAGGCTTAAATATATTTCCAAGAAGGTATGGGAACCTGGGAGCTACAGTCTGCCCAGGGTTATCCAACTTCCTATTTGCACCTACACCCATCTAACAGAATATGACTGAAGAAGAAGCACGTGGTGCAAAGAGGTCTCACAGGCCTCACTTTAATTTTAAGGTCACTAATCCCACCTAGTTCCCTAATGTTCTTGGGTAATCATTACTCTAGTCCACTTTTCCCATCTCCTAGGTAGCTTTTAATCTCCAAAACCTTCCGATTCCCCTCATTCTTAACTGATGAGAAACTCCAAAGTTTCTCATTTTTTTGAGTTTCATTCAGATTATAGAAGCAATTGGAAGAGTATTTACACAAGCCCCTGTCACTTATCCACGTACCAAAGGGCACCTATGCCCACATCCTCCATTCTTCTCCAATGCCATTGAATGACTCCCTACTCTTAGCCAAGTCTAAAATACCCATTATATGCTAGAGTCCTGCCCTAGTCTGGGTTTAAACAGAAGCAGACTCTGAGACAATGATTTGAATGAAAAGAGGATTTTAGGGGAGGAGAGTATATGATATATAACTTAAAAATGAAGAAGTGATTAAGGGCAGAGAAGTCATCCAATAAATTATATGTTATTAAACCAGATACCACAGTTATCTGGAGAGATTCTAGGGAAGAGTATAAAATGCATGCTTTAGAACTATCCACCTAAGGGATAAAGAAAATGAGTATTTTATACATAAATGTTTAAGGCCCTTGGTTAAGGGCTGCTCTTAGGAGATGTGAATTCCTTGGAACTTCTAGCTCATCTTATAGATGATCTTCCATGACTCTAGAGAATAAGTCCTCAGGCATAGAAATGAATAAAGGAGGAGAAGGAAGTTGTTCACTGGAGGCACTTGGGCAGGTTGTTCTGAGACATACGAGTTGGGCCCTGACAAAGTCTGCCACAAGCCCATGCCGTGCCTTCTACCTTGTATCCGAGGGAGTCACTCCACAACCCTCCCTTCATTCTCTTTCTTAGATATTTTTTCTTTCTACTAGATCTTCTTTATTGGCATATAAGTAGGGTTTTAGTTCCTCATTCTTAAAGAAAAAGAGCCTCTCTTGACTCCCTTTGCCACCCATTATCACCCATTTCTCTACTTCTCATAAGAAAAGAAAAGGAAAGAAAAAGCTTTAAAGACTTGTCTATCCTTGTGGTTTTATGTCTTCTCTACCCATTTCTTTTCCTACAAGAGTTATCAGCGCTGATATCCACAGAGCTGAACCCACTGTGCAATTCTCAGTTCTCATCTCACTTCACCCATCATCATTTATCACAATTGTTCACTTTCTCCTGCTTGAAACACTTTCTCTATTTGAAATTCAAGATGCCACACTTTCCCGGCTTAACTCAGCACATACTCCTTTGCGGTGTCTTTTAGAAGTTTCTACTCCATTTATAGTATTTAAAGATCAGAAATTTTCACTTCTCAGACTCCGAACCTCTTCTGTCTTCTATCCACACTCACTTGCTTGGTCATCGTAAGAATTAAGTATTGGATGATCCCAGGAATGACCCCAAAATTCTGTTTCCCAGGTTTAAAAAACTGCATTTTGATGTTTCACATGGATCTCAAACTTAATATGCTAAACTCTTATCTGCTGTTCACCTTAACACTACCTCCTTCATACACACATGCCTACTCCTACACCAACCTAATCAATAACCACTCCATCGTATAGTTGCTCAAGCCAGAAACTTAGAGTCAACCTTACCTCTTTCTTTCACATCTTGTATCTTACCTGGTCCACCAATCTTGTCATTTCTACTAACAAAATATATCCAGCAACACTTGACTTCTCATTATCAACATGGCTGTCACCTACTTCCCAGTCACTGTCTCCTCTCCGCTGGTTTGAAAGTAGCCTCCTAACGTTTTTCCTCCCATGTCTACCCCGGTGCTTATATTATACAGAGGAATGAAAATGTCATTTGTAGAACACATCTATAATCTCTACTCAGCTCTTCCAATGACTTTCCATCCCACTCGGAGAAATAAAAAACCCTCGACAGATGGTCTAGAAGGTCCCAGCCCTGTCCTGTCTCTGACCTCCTACCACGCTTCCCCTTCCCACACCACTCCGGCCACTGTTCTTTGTCTTCCTAGAGCCCTGCAGACGTGCTTCTGTCTCAGAGTCTGTACTGGCTGTTTCCTCTGCCTGGAATGTACTTCTGTGAAATATCTACATGGCTTACTGTCTCACTTCTTTTAGGTCTTTGATCAAATTCTGTCTTTTCAGTAAGGTCTTCCTTGACTACTCTATTAAAAATTCCACCTTATCAGGGTTCCCTGTACCTCTTAGTCTGCTTTATTCTCTTTATAGCCCTTACTCACCATTTGACATTCTCTGTATTTCATCTTTATTATTCTTGCCTCTCACTCTCTGCCCTACAGAAGGCAAGATTCACAAGAGCAAGAGGCTTGCTTTGTTCATTTAGCAGTGTATGATACATAGGTACCCCGTAACTGTTGGCTGAGTGAATAATAAAATTGATGAGTGAAAACTAGTAGACATTCTCATTGATGGCTAACTCTATATAGTAAATATCCCTAAATATCATAGTACTCTTTTAAACAATCTGAGTATAATGTTTTGAATCTGGGAGCACAATTAATAAAGGTCAGATAAAAACTATTATTTACCTATTCAATGTCGCTGCAGATTTTATGTGCCTACCTGGATAAGTTCACTTTGATATTTCTCAGCTTACTTTTGGCTTCTTTTGGGGCAAGCCATTGGAGAAAGCATTGACAGATATTTGTCCATATTATCCAAAACAAACTGTTATTTTAGGTATGTTATTTTAGGTTCTCTTAGAATTAGATACCACTTTGGGATTAAATATGCAAAAAAAATGTTTTAAGGGAAATATCTGTGAGAGAGAATGGGAAGGGAGCCTGGGAACGTTGGGAGAGCCATGAGGCCCCAGTTCAAGTTAGTCATCAAGTAAGGGAGAGAGGGAAGGAAGAAAGGAAGGAAGGAAATAGGAAAGGAAGGAAGATTGGGTGAACACATGTAGACTACCATGAGTTCTAAAGGAGTTTTAGCAAAGTCATTAGAAAGTCCATGAGACAAAGTCATCTGTCAGAGGAGTCTTGCTTCCCCCAGGGACAGGCTTGCCACAGTGTCCCTGATGGCTGAGCCACTGGCAGGGAGCAGACCATGGGAACTTAGCCTCAGCCTTCAGTGTCAACACAGATTCCAGAGGGCAGCAGATGGGTCCTTGGATCAAGTAACTTATCTGCCTTCAGAGATGTAAAAAGCACATTCTCAGTAGCTACCACATTCAGTAAAATTCTTTTAGATTATTTTATATTATACGATCTTGTAGAAATCCTCATCTACATTCACTACCCATGAACAAGAAAATTCATATGCAGCAAATAGCCTTAAAATAGTCAATTAAATAGATCTATGCTTTGTGAATGTTTAAGTGACTCTCTGCTTGCATTTTATTTTTGTGTTAGGCTGTGAGTGTATGCAGGTCTAGAAGTAGAAGGACTAGGCACCAATTTGAGGGACTCTGGAATTCCCTGAATATTCCTGTCTGTATGAAAACAAGGTAAACTGTCCCCAACATATGTCAACAGGATGGAAAATGGTGGCAGATACATCTGCTTCACTTAAAAAGTAATTTATATTCAAATAGAATTATGTAAGACTTGGGGATTTTTAAATGATTTTCATTCCAGAGCTTTGTCTATTCTCCTTTAAGAGAGTGTAAGTAATGTAAAATATTATTCTAAAAGATTATAATATAATGGGGTTCTGCTTTCAAAAATAAAAAAGTTATCGTAATTCTCTGATTCATGAGCATGCTTTCCATTTGCTTTCATTGCATTGATTTGGAAATTATACAAAGTTTGATGTATAATTGTGTTGATTTAACATTTATAAATTATGTCCTTTAAAATATTTAAGAAACTTTTAAAATATAAATATATAAATATTTAAAAATATAGATTTACTGAAAAAGAGAAATGCTTACCTCAAGTGGGGAAGGGAACACTTGTTAGCTTGTGAATAACATTTTTTTTTTTGTACTAAAGCACTGACCTGAATTTACATCTTTTATCTAGTAGCTAAAATTTGCTCTGCCTGTAGGAACAGCCATTACGTTCCTACCATAGCAATGCTGTTCACCCAAGCAGAATCTCAAGAGCCCTTTGAGTCAGACTGCCCACAGTAGCTATATTTAACCAGCTTCTCAAAAAACAAGCTACACTATTTCTTATAAGAATACCTGATAGTTGCTTAAGGATAAACTAACACAATAGGAGGCAGCTTTTTTGTAACAAAGAATCTCACTTATGAGAGAGAAAGAGAATTTCAAAGAAAAAAAAATCTATATCTTAAAATTTTACTCAATCTGAATGCCATGTAAATATCTACATTAATAATCTGTCATTTACTTTTACAGAGTGAAGGCTTATTGTAGCATACATAAGTTAGTGATTTAAGCTACAAAATGATTGTGTCTCACATGTGTGGTATACAGGGTTGCAAAAATATGTTGAAATAATTAAAGTTATAGGCTTCTCTTTCCAGCTCTTCAGAATATGAATGAATTGGTCATCTTTTAAGCTTCTTATAGATGCTAATTTGCATCTATTAAAACAAATTCCTAAGCTTTGATGTTCATTTTTATTGAGATTTCACATATTTTTCTTATCTTCTTTCTCTCTATGGTGACACATGCAATGGTCTTCACACTGATACAAACAGAAAATCTCTGAGGAAATTTCTTTTAACGCGATTTGGTCACTCATCCATGACTGTTGTGTTTATCCTGCTACACGACTAGTTTCAATAGAAAATGGCAGTGTTTTCCAAAGTGTGAGCTGTGGGCACATAATTTCTTTCCTACACCTTAGTTTCCAGGGGGATCTTGTTAAAAATAATGTCTCTTGAAGTCACCTCACACATACTAAGAAAGGAATTATGGGGCGATGTAGGAATCATTTTAAACCAGCAACCCAGTGTCTTTTGCCACTGTCTTTTGTCCAAAAGACAGAAGAAACAAAAAGTGCCCAAAACCCACTGTCTTTTGCCCAGGACAGCCTGAGGTCCATTGATATAAGATCTGAATTCAGTGCTTAGAGTTATTGATTAAATAGGATTTTCAAAATACTCATTTATTTGGTTAGTTTTCGGCATGGCATGAATAATGCTAAAATGCTGTTAGAATAGTTTGTGTTTTTATCATTATACATCACTAGATCCATACTTATTGGAACAGTCATAGTTTAAATGGCTTCTTTCATGCACATATTACCTCTGAGAGCATGCAGTGATATGATTTTTAAATATAAACGTTTTTACAGAAATTCATTGCAAACTTGCTGACATATGGGGGAAATAGTTTAATCGGTAAATTAATCAGTAGGTTTGCAAAGTTTGGAGAAAGAGAAGACATATTCTACTGAATGATAAAACACATAGCAGACTCCACATTTGACTCAGCTGCCACCAAGAAAATTCATCTCCATGTCATCTATAAAAGAGTCCCATCATATACTAATTTAATCGTTCTTTGCCTCATCTGAAATACCATTAAATTAAATTTAAAAATTTTTTCAGACTTGAATAACCATAGAGAAATATTTTAACATACCTTTGTTAAATTCTTCACTAGTGGATATAACTTCTTTTTCAATTTCTTTTTAGTCATGTTTATTTTTTCTGCTTGGTGAAAATACCCGTATAACTGCTATTTGTGTAAATGAGTGCTTAGGGATTTCCTCAAATCAAAACTCACCACAAAGAGACATCAAATGGAATATTTGGGTGAGTTGCTTGCATTTTGGGGTGGTGCTTTGTGTAGGGGACAGCACTCTCCACGTGCATGTTTTCTAGATTTCTGCTGCTTCCATGGGTCCCACCTTCACTTTCACCTCCATTTAATATGCACATAAAAATAACCTAACAGTTATGTGCAGACATGTGGAGAACCGAACAGCATTTCCAAGCACACTTAGCCTATTTTCCATTATATTCTTAGAGGAACACCTAGCAGATGCTAAGCAGGAAGCCATGTGTAAGTACAAATTTGAATTTCTCTTAATTTATGTTATTGCTGAGAACCAAAAGAGTATAAAATTTTCAATTCTTTCATGATTTGGGGTGTCAAAAGTACTTTGTAAAGACTGAGGAGTTGAATGAAATACTTTGTATCATGATCATGAACAGCAAAATCTCTGACTGATACAGTTTATGGAAACTATTATGTGGATGAACTAACATTCATTGAGAATTTACGACATGCCAGGCACTGAGTCATCCATGCATGTATATGTCACCCCATTAAACTTCACTAAAGAAACACAAACATGCATGTTGTATTATAGCACTTGACCAAGAGAAATAACTTCTCAAAGATCCTTTGTTCATTAATGCACTGATCCATGCATTATTGGCCTTAATTAAACTCATCTAAAATATTTACATAATAATATAGCAAGGATGAAGGTAAAATTATTTATGTATATAGTACCTATAAACATATTACCATAGATGCAAATACATATAAAATTTAGTTAATGGCTTTATTAAAGCTCCATTGGATACAAGAAAGTGAAATAATTCTTAGGTGAAACATGCTATAGAATCAAGATATAAATAATTCAAGTATGTCCCCTAAATAAGCAAATTTGGACTTTTTAAACTGTAAGTAAATGTCTCCAGTAATAAATCCTGTCTCCTTAACTCAAATCATGAATTGATACCAGTAGCATGAAAATGACCAAGCTGTATGATAGTCTAATCCATTTTTCTGCTTTGAATAGTCCTTTTGTAACCAGTTTCAATGAAGAAAGCATGTAGATATTACAAATATCCAAAGGCAGCTATAGTCATCTGGCATTTATTGCCTATAGTAAATTGTTAATATCTAGGATTCTACTTGATAAACATAGAAAATAAATTAGCCTTAATATTAGTGCAATGAGTTGTTTCAATAATTGTAATAAACCACATTAGTGACACACAAGATCTTGAATAAAATTATGGTGCCAATCTAAATACAGTTTGGGCAGGAAAATCAGGATAAGTGATGACTTTCATATAATAAAATTTTAAAATAACTGAACACTCATTCATTCATTCAAAAATATTTATTGAGTGCCTACTATATGCTATACATTTTTCTAGATGCTGAAGATAGAGCAGTCAACAAAACAGATCAAATCTCTAGTCTCACTATTTACTGGAACATACATTCTAGTTAGGGGCAGGTGTGGAGATAAAACATTTCAAAATTAACCAGGAGATATGGAATATGTTAGGTGATAGGAAGTAATATAATGGAAAATAAAGCAGAATAATGTGGTGGCAATCTGGAGCAGGCTCATGCCAGCTCTCTAGAATTGATTTTTAATTGATTATTATGGTTTCAGGAATTTTTGCAAGCTGTTTTAAGTTTCAACCACCAGTAGCTTAAAGTAAGTTGTATGAGAATATTTCACACCACAGAAATTGGAAATTGGCAGATCTACAAATCAGGGAGCTCCTTTTCCTCCACTGTCCCACAGAAGCTATTAAACATTGATCACTAGAATCAGATGTGCTGGGTGGGGGTGGACATTAAGTGAAAAGAAGGAGCCATGCAGATATTCTTAAATAAAGATCCTAATTTAAAAAATTCTCCTCTTTCTCAATCTGTCACATAATCACTTCAATTTCAGTACTGCTCTGTGTGTGGGGGTGTTTACACATACACAGCTAGTGGAATGAGGAAGAAAAGTACAGTAGTTAAAACCAAATATCGAATAAAGTTTTTCTAAGATTTTTAATTCAAATTTCTTTCTCTTTTTCTATTTTATCTCTAAATTTCTGTAGTCTTATCTGTGAAATGGGGATAATGTAACTTACTGTAAAAGTTGGCTCGTAATGACATAGGTAATATGCCTTTATCATAGTGATAGTTTAATAAAGGTTAAATATTATCATCAGTATTAATGCTATTACTGCTCTAGTTATTACTTTTAATAGCAAGAAAACAATTATATATTTGAAAGTTGCTGAGAAAGTATATCTTTTAAGTTCTCATCACAAGAAAAAATTATAGGTATGTAAAGTAATGGGTGTTAACTGAACTTAGCGGTGTAACCATTTCACAATCTATATACAGCAAATCATTATGTTGTTCACCTTAAATTAATACAATGTTATATGCCAATTTTCTCTCAATAAAACTGGAAAAAATAGCAAAAAAAATGTTCAGGGATATAGGTTGATTTTTCCATTGTTGCCATTAGCTACAAAATTTACTTGGCCATTTTTTCCAGAATAAATATAATAATAATTTTAATTTTAATAATTAATAATTTGGTAATTATTTAATTCCACCATGCAAAGCTATTTACTTCCATTAACTCACTTATTTCTTACAACCATGATTTTTATCAACACGATAAACATTATTGATATCTTCATTTTGTAGATGAGGAAACTAAGCTTAGAAATGTTAAGTAACTATCCAGAGTGAGAATCCCAAAGCAGTCCTGAGGACTTTCAAATCCTGTGCTCTCACAGTCTGCATGGAATGCTGGTTCAAAAATTTAGTTGCAACAGTGCTTAGTAATATTTCCTAAAAAATTAGACATATTTATCACTGGAGTTAACCAATGCAGAGAATAAACCAAAATTAAGAACATTCTTTAATATTTTTCTTCTTCTATTTAAATGTTCTAAATCTATGGGTGTCAAATATTTAGTATAATTAGTGAGAATGTTGTGTCGTGTATTAATGAGCATTTTCCAAAGGATCAGGGATTTATTAAATTATATAAGTGTTTTAAATGTATTCCAGATCTGACCTAAATTCAGAAATGTTTTCTTGCAAGTCACAAGGAATTTTAAGGACAATATTAGATTGATGGTGCTGATTCCCAAAGCTTTGCTTTCCTTAATATTTTTTTCTATTTTAAGAGGATTGGCAGTATTGTGAATCAGTACTTAAAAGAATGTATCCTTAACTTACACTGAAAATATTATTTTAAAAATGTTTGTGTTTAATGTTTTTAGATTGTAAAATACATGCAAACAGAAACATACCACATAAATCATTATTTAAATAGCTTAAATTCAAATGTCAACTTCACAAATCACCCCGCTCTATAGATGGTCTTTTAAGACCAGAAGATATATTTTGACATGTAACATTTTAAGAAAATACTCAAAAATGCAGAAAACATTAAAGTAAGATTTACTAATTTTTACACATGTGATACCTTGTTTTATTTAGGTGTATTCACATAGACACACTTGCACAAAGTCACACACAACTGTACTATTTACCATAGCTTTGAAAGATGATATTTTTTATATTGAATTATTCATAAAATCCTAAGGCTAATTTATACATGAAAGAAAAGAAAAACGTAACTCTTGCTCATAAATCTTTATTTATGAATAGAAATCTAAAAGATTTATAATCACTACGTTATGGCAAGTTTTTATCACATGATGTATTAACTTGCAATCAGACTCAGTAGAGAAGTCCTGTAGTGGTAAATAAATCACGGGATATTTGGTTTGGAGAAAACCTCCTGGGAGTGATCATGTACACAAGCCTGGGAGGAGGGGAGATGAGGGGTCTCAATACCCCCTAGAGTTTTAATTAGATTGAATGAGCATTCACTTTACTGTGAGGAACAATACTCTCTGTTCTTAAAAAGATACCTCATTATAAGCCAATTGTATAGATGTACAAATTTAACACTTAACTCCCCAAATCTGGCATTGGTTTATATCACTTGTGTATGAATTCCTCCATGATAAGAACAATTGTAGTTATCTTGCTAAATTAAGTTAAATTCTTAAACTGAATTGTTAGAAATTTTAATCACAAATGTGTAAGGGTGCTTCTGTTTTCCATTGCAATTAAGCAGAAATACTGTTTTTTACATAGTCAAGGTAATTCAGAGACATGTTTTTAATTTAATGTGATTCTTTTAATATATTTAACGCCTCAGTAACTCCATTACTTACTTGCTGTGTGATCTTGGGCAAGTTGTTTTACCTCTCTGTGCCTCAATTCCATAATTTTTATAATGAAAACAATAATAGTCACTACTTTATAGGAATACCATAAAGATTAATGAGTTAATACATGTAGAACATTTAGAGAAACCTTTTGCACAAAATACACACTGAAGAAACATTTGCTGTTACTCATCAAAGCTAGGCCAATTTACTGGAAGCACCCACGCCCTTCCAACCAGCTTTGGACACCAGCTCACCAGTTTGTAATGCTTAGACATCGTTTGTCAAGTTTCCATAGTTTCCCTTCATGGTTTCCTCTACAGTTTGGGTGGAGAATATTAGTTGAGTCTAGTTTTCCACATCTCAAAACCTTCCCCCTGTTCTCAAGGCTTTGCATTTTTCTAACCTTTCTATAGTTTCTCAGTTATTTGCTCTGTTATAAAGTGTTTGTAATATTATTTTTATTAAGATAATACTCTCATTAAGAATTTTAAATTATTAAGAAAGCTATTTAAATTGTATATGAGAATGCATTACATATACAATTTTCCAAAATTTAATACAGCTGGTACTTCTTAAGAAGATAGTTCATAGTTACAAAAGCAGCACTGAGGAGGTGTTGTGAGTAAATTCTTATTAATGTATTGTTTGTATACATTAGTATAGTTATTTACAGTAAGTATATTAAATGTTGTATGCAGATGCTTTTTCAATTGAGGCAATGTCCTAGAGACATTGTTTTAAGTACAATAACATGAATATAGTCTCCTCATTTTCTTAGTCTTTGAGAAACATCATTTTTACAATTCTTTACAATGTAAAGATAATAACATACCCATGAGTATTTTATCAGGGGTAAATAATTTCATTTTCTCACTAATCCATAAAGAGTATTTAGGAATATGTTTTTACACTGTTCTTGTTTTGAGTTCCTTCTTTTCACAAACCAACCGCACAGGTGTATGATGACTCTGGCTCTCTGCTTCCTACAAGCTCCTTACCCTTAATCTCCAATCAACTTTCATTGTTGGTCTGTCTATCTTGCTATGTCCCTCCCTGAGAAAATTCCATACTGCAATGGGAATTATTTGGAGTTCTTTTTTGAAGGGCCAGGTAGCTTTCAGAATAGCTGCACAGTAATGGGACAACAGTTACTGAACTGGGTGTCACACAGGGTGAGACACTTTCTCATTATGGACATAATGTCTGTCTTTATTTTCTCTCCCCTTTTCCTCAACCACCTCCCTTCCTCCTCAGGAATCCCATTAATCCCTCTGTCACTCTTTGTCTCTTAAAAACTAAGCTTCCCACGTGTTGGGCAGAAGCTGCAGAAAACCTCTTCTAATTATCTGCTCAGTCACTTGGGCATGATGGAGACGGTAATTATTGTTCCACAGTTAAGGCAAAAGTGGGTACTCAAAGATCACTTCCGTCTCCTTCACTGTTAATGGATTTTCTTTGTCCCCCCCCCCCCGCCTTTTTTTTTCTTTCAGCTCATTCAAGGTATTTTATTTCTTAGTTCTTCCCTTAAGAGGCAAGCACATCTCCCTAAGGTATGCAAATTAACTTTTCTTGAGAAAAACAAACAACTGCACCACTCCCCCCAAAATTAATTGTACATGGGGAATGCATGCTCATTTTCCCATCACCTGGGCTTTGACAACATTGTTAATGAAGTAACAAACCTCACATAGTCATATAAAGGAACAGTTATGGGACTCTTCCTCAACTCAGCTCCATTTCAAGAGCCTCCATTAGCTGTAAATGGTTCTCCTTTTTTTTTAAATCCCAGAAGCATGGTACAATTTAATTCAGTTTTTTTCATTCAATCTTTTGACTTATTGATAAGGGGAAACAGGTGCAAGAGGGATACTATACAAACTACAAAATTAAAAATATGACCAACAACGCATTCATTTTATACTGCTTATATAACAGTGGAAAGTATATACTTTATACTTGTATATAACATGCTACTTTTTGTCTACAAAATCTCAAGAGATTCTGAAAAATTCTGCATAGTGGACTGGTCAGAAATCATTACCCCCATTACACAGATTTAAAAAAAGCCTGAGATTTGACATGGTTAAAGATTTCTTGCAAAAGTATATTTTTTAAAATCAAATGCCAGAGAACTCCATGTCAACTGATATGAAATAAAACATAAACATCCAATGCTTTATTTTTATAAGCAAAATGGACAGTATTTATTTACTTTTGAATAAGAATAGAGTATATGCTACTGAATCAGATGAGAGATCCCCCTAGCTGAACCCAAGCCCTCCTGGCTTTGCAGAGAGTTCTTTCCCAGTCAGGTTTCCTGCTCAAGTTCCCACAAATAACAAAACTGAATTTGATGCAAGCAATACAGGCTTTTATTTATTTTTATTATTTTTTCCCCCAATGGCCAGAGAGACAAGCTTTTTATAGAAAAGGGTGATGGAGGTTATAGTGGGCAGGGTCTTTTATCATCCTGGTTCATGGAAATGGGTGGCAATTTCCCAGAATGCAGTTCAGGCATCCCTTCTGCCCTTGTGTGGCCCTTTGGTGTCTGGGTTGGAAGAGGATTGAACAAATATGGTGTGAGCAGGGGAAGAGATTATTATTACAATGAGATGATATGAGCTTTAGAGAGAATTTTGTCCCAATTTTGAAGTTTAATCAGCTTATACTGATTTCTTCTGTCTAAATTCTCTGGTTCCTGTCTTGTAAACACAGCTAGAAGGTATAGTCTCAATTCTCTGCAGGTTTGCCTGGAGAGGGATTTTTTTTTAAATTAGAAGTGGGAGAGGGCTTCCTTGCATCCTTGCCTTAAACAGGTGTACTTGTTTTATATAGATAGTTTAGGTATGGGTTAGTGACCCTTGAGTTGCTCCCCGGGGTGACATATAACTGATCCTATGTAGTGCAAGAGGTTAGACAGGCCATGAACCTAGGAATAAACTACCTTCCTTATATATGCTTCAGAGACATGCAGAGATGTTTTCAGGATAGAGCCTACCTTCATTGTACAAAGTGTGAGAAATTTAAAGGGAACATAGATAAACTTAGATAAACTTGTAGATGATTTACTTTTATATTTGAAGAATCCATGCCAATTTCCCACACAAAAAGAATCAAGATCACAAATTGTTTTCTTCTCATTTTCCTGGTTTTTTAATTTGTCTTTCTGCCTATTTCTTCCTTAAAAAAACCCCAAAAACAAAAAACTTACTATAGTTATTATTGGTTCATATTGATCTCTTGTAAATTAGCTTTGAGGTCGATTACCAGATAGCTGTCAACATGTCATAGATTTTTTTCTGTCTTGAGTTGAAGATAAATCTATTGGTCTTGATAAATGATTTTCAAACTTTTTTTTAAATATAATGCAACCCCTGGTAAAGAAAGCATTTTATGTTGCCTCTATACTTACATAAGCACACCCACCTGCACACACTATGTTTGTATGTATGTATGTGTGTTTGCGTGTATGTGTGTATGCATACATACATATATAAACTGAAATGAAAAGTAATGAACCTATATTTACTCTTATATTTAAAGACTATCTTCTTTGTTTTTTAATCAAATCCACTTTAGTCTAAATTAATCATTTTCAAGCTCATTTATTCTTTTACATTCTAACTTATTTTTTTAAATGTTGGTCAAAATTCAATTCTCCAATTCTATAACTTGCTATTTGTTACAACCTATTTTGAAAAATTCTCTTCCTGGTCAAATTTGGTAATGTGAAAGAAAGAAAATGTTAATTTCTGTCTAAATATTAAATGTTCAACAAAAACTTGGAATCTGTAACTTTAAATTCTTTTAGGAGGATAGTATGTAAGGGAGTGACTATTATTAGGTACTAAATACCATGAAGAATGGATATATAAATTTTTTAATCCTTGTCACACCAATATAGTGAAAGTAGAACTATGCAAAGTTTTCATCACACAAAACAAAAATTATTTGGGATATACCATTTTATGAAAATTTAGTCATGAGATTTACTATTAAGAGGTGAAGAAAAACTGGATTTTTAATAGCGTATTTCTCTCACTTTTAGGGGCCCTTAAGCAGCTGTGTTGGCCACCAGATTAGGGTTTGTAAAAAACTAGAATCCCATTTCAGGCTAAGATCTAAGATTCTTTTTCTGTGACCCAGATTCCTTCCTCAACACATATTCAAGCCACTCTGGACCTTATACTATGGTGAAATGACAGCAGGAAAGTGGTTCTTAATTCATTGCTGTCTAGACTATTAGGAGATTGACAACTAATTTAGAAAACCATTTTAATAATAAAATAAGACATTGACTTGTAAAAGAGTTGCAGTGAAGTTAGACGTCAGAAAGAACAGTACATCAAGAAATAGGTATATTGTGCGGCATTATTTGCTATGGCCAAGATATGGGAACAACCTAAGTGTCTGTGGACAGATGAATGGAAAAAGAAATTGTGGTATATGCATACAGTGGAATATTATTCAGCTTTAAAACAGTAGGAAGTCTTGATATTTGCAAGAACATGGATAAAACTAGAGAATACTATGCTAAGTGAAATAAACCAAGGGTTGGGGAGAGGGAGAAATAGGGAGCAGTTGACAATAGGATACAAACTTCCAGCTGTAAAATGAATAAGGTCTGAAGATCTAATGGATAATATAGTGATTATGGTTGATAACTCTGTATTGTATGATTGAAATTTGCTAAGAGTAGAACTTAAATGTTCTCACCAACACAGACAAACAAAAAATGTAAATATGTGAGGTGATGGATATGTTAACTTAATGAGGGGAATCCTTTCACATTGTATATGTAGATCAAATCATCACATTGTGCTTTAAATACATTGCTATTTTATTTGTCAGTTATACCACTGTAAAACTAAAAAAAAAAAAAAACATGCAAACACACACACACACTCACACACACACAAACCCTCATACAGACATTCAACTTATTTAAATAAAGAAACCACAGACTTCCAAGTTTACTGGGATTATAATTATTCTGCTTATGATGAAAAAACAAAATTTAACATTATGAAAATCAGAAATAAAGTGACTGTTTAAGAATCAAAAACTTCTGGAAAATCTTCAGAGTTTTATATTTTTAGCAAGACTAAACCTACATGGAGTCATCTAATTTTTTTAGTTTGTCTCAGGGTGTAACTTTGTTTGTTTTGTGTTCTGACTTCTAAGTGTGATGAGTATGTTGATTTGGGGCCAATTGCCAGTTTTGTTTCCACACAGTCCTGAAGCACCTGGATTAGAGGCGAACTCTTGCTTCCATGCCCATCTTTGCACACAATGTGTCCAAGTTCTTCATCATTAATAGGAGGCTGTGGGAATGGTTACTGAGCAGGGCTGCTAAGCAGAATCTTGAGTGGATATTCAAAGACTGATTGGCTGCTTGCCCCTGGCAGCCCATATTCCTGGAATTCCCAAGGTCCCTGCACAGCACCAGGACTCCATGCTGAACCCCATCTTCACTCTGACTCCATTTCTTCTTGCTCAGACTTTGAGTCCCCCTCCTCACCACAACCCAAGCAAGTGTTTTTTTCCATGTTTTCCACCTTTCTTCCTCACTTCAAATGATTCAAACAAAATTGTTATTACTTTGAAACAGGATATTTAGAGTTATGAGTGAAAAATTCTGTCTATGCACTTATAATTCCTCAAAGAACACTTCAACCAAGACATCTTCATCAATATCATTTTAAAACTGATTTGACTCTCCTCTCACATGCTCTTCAAAATACATTTCTCCCTCACCACCAGTTATATTGCTATATTGCAGCAGTAAAGTGGTGGTTTTTTTTTTTTTCTTGCTGATTGTCCCTGGCCCTGATCTCTAATAGGGTTATTCATTCTCTCTGAACTTGTTTTATATTTCCTCCAAGACAGTAAGTGCAACTTCCAAACTGAAAGCACAGTTAGGATCAGAAGTCCTTCTTCTTCTTCCTATATATGTAAGAATGTACAGAATTATGGCTACCATGATATTTTCTGATTTCTGTCTTCAGGATGCCCTCTCCATCTCTTTTTAGCTCAGGGCTATATTATGTGCAATATCATGTGTGTTATATTTTAAAAATCCATTTTATTTTATTTTAATAATGCTTCTCAACCACAATTGTTCTACAAAGAGTATGTCTTACCTCACTATCTATCCATATTAAATGCTGTAAAAATAAATGACTTGAGGAGTCTGTATAACTCAATCTAATTTACTGCAAGAATCTTTAAAAAGTGGAAGTAAAATTCATATTAATATTTATGTGCATCAAGTACTTGGTAAAATTTAATAGAAGTTGTGATAAAAATAACTGCCACAAAGGAAGATGCTCTAATACTCAACAGATTTTTATTTACAGATTTATAGAGCAGTGAAATCTGATGGGCAGATAGTCAATATAAATATATTTTATTACATCATCTGTTTTTATCAGATTTGTTGCTAGACAATACATTTATATTTACTGATAGTAATAAAAATGAAATGGGTGAATAGAATGTGAAGATATTTTTAACAGTTTTGCTGGTTTATATAACATTTAGAATTTTAAAGTAGCATTATTTTATGGGCACTAAGCTCAGATTTTCCCAGCAGCATTATAAATACACAGCAAAGATTTAAAATAATGTTCAGAAATTAATAAATATTTTTTGCTTATTGGAATATAACATTTGAAAACAGTAATTAAAACAAATAATGGTGTTCTTATAACCTCTGACAGACCTTATTTTTGTGTTTGAATTTTGACTTAGATTCTTGTACAATTATTTTATAACTTTATTTTAAATTTTCATATTTTAAGTAGTTATGAAAAGATACGGAATAAAGATGGCTAGTGCTTCCTGATAGTCATATAATTCTATATATAAAAATTTATCATGGAGAATTTCAAGGCAAATTCTTAAAAAAAGAGAATGTAGGCAAATCCCTTTTCCAAAATTTGGGGTGTGACTGTGGAATGGCAGACAAGAATTTTAAGTTTACTTGACTTTTGAGTCTGTGAGAGAAGTTCCATTAACAGTTTTTTTGAATAAGATACTGATGAAAAAGAATAGTGAGTCAGAGAAACCAGAAGAAAAGAAAATAGATTTTAGTTCCTTTTGCCACCTCAGCTCAGAAAATGTAACTCATTTACATGTGAGGGATAGTAAGATTTACCCATTTGCGCTGAAATTGCAGCTAAGGCACAAGTCAGAGGACAAGGGCTCTTAATTCTCACACCTTAAAAAGAGGAGTCAGAGAGCTTCCAGAAAAATTAGAGCCAGATTCCATGCCCTGCCCTCCCCCTACGTCTTTATCCACCATACCGCCAACTGCCCATCCTGGCCTCCTCATGTCAGGCTCAAAAACAATGGCACAAAGTAGTTTTGTTTTAGTGACTTAAAGAGAACAGAGTAAATTTATTACATCAGAATGATTAATAATAATAATAATAATAATAATAATAATAATAATAATAATAATAATAATAATGAAACTGCTTCATCATTGAACTGCCCAATTTATTACCATGTATCAGGTAAAAAATTCCCCTATTAAAAACATTTTGAGGGAGGAGTAGGGGACAAATGTAGTTATAACTGCACCTCACAGATAATTTTCTCCAACCTAGTGACATGTGCCCTCCCACAGGGAACCCACAGCATCCAGAGAGGCAACAAGCATCACAGATGGACACTGACAACGCTGCAGATGAGATGAGGAAGCCGCTCCCCTCAGCAAGGTATGTGTGACCACGCGTGAATGTAAGAGGCTCTTTGTGTACTGCCTTTCATCTGGATGGAGTGTGTATGTCCTCCGTTCCAGATATGGCTGTGCTGTGGAAACCGGACTAAGTAAACTCGGAGATAGATTTGAGATTAGAATTTGAAACTAGACAGGGCTGGTTTAAAATGAACAACATAACCAAAAATTAATGAAATTTAAGTATTAAGAGGTCATGGTGCCAATGAAAGGTTGGTATTAGCATGAGAAAGGCATGGTTTATGGAATATGGCATTTTCATGATATTTCACTACCCAATAAACTGCTTATATATATATGTATTTAAATATATTTAAATACATATATATATTTGAACTTCAGAATTTAAAGTGATTGATTGGATGTCTCTATGATTAAAATTCCCCTCAAATATTGTGCATGTCTGTACTCAAAACACAAAAGAACATTAAAAATACGTCTTATATCTGGAGGTAAAATTCCCTCAGTGTTTCGAAGTTACACATTTCTTTTGACTTGGATAGTGATGTTCACTTCAGCTGTTTAAATAGAATACTGCACTAAATGGAAAAAAAATTATGGAAGTATTGTGACACTTCACATTTCATAAGATAGTTCACTTCAACTTTGTGATTTTTTGCAGTTAAAATTTTAAGTAAATATTTTATTGTACTTTGTCATATTTATGTTTGAAGCAATGCTTTGTGAAGATTATTTCTAGTTGTGAATTATTCTGTCTGTTGCTTCAACTTATTTACAATCAATTTTATTGAATTGCTGAACCATCTAGATATGTTATGTTTGATTGTAGCTAGACAATGTCTTTGTTGAAAAATATTATTTTTTCTAAGTATTACTTACTGTTTTCCCAAGAACAAGCAATGCCATTTATTTGATATATATGAAATAATATAAGCCAATGTTACAAGCCTTAAGTTATCCTAGACATTTTACTACCCTGAAGACATCTTATTTTTGATTCACTGTTTTCATTAAGTTCCCTTTTCAACAATAGTGTTTAACTTTAATGCCATTTATTTTTACTTCTGTCTGCTCTGAAGGGATTCAGTTCTAGCTGGTACCTAGCATATAGTCATCTGACTTTTTTTTTTAACATTGCAGAACATGAGGTTATTTCTTTCAGTTCTATCTTGATGAAAAGTAAACATAAATATGTTTTATCACTCAGAAAATTTTACAGAAATATAATGGGGAAAAAAAGGTGTGTGGTATACAGAAATACCAATGTACAACTTCATTCTATATAGGATTATTAGAACAAAATATTCAATATGCACAAAATTTATCTCTTTTTGTTCATAAGTAAGAGCAGTGAACTAGACTGGTAGAAAGTTTCAAGACCTCTGTTAGATGATACATTGAAATTATTTTTGTTTAGAACATTTGTTTGATATATAAGAGAATATTTCCTGTCTCTATTATATATATTTCAAGTGTATTTCCTAACTATTAGAAGAAAGGAGTCATGTTAAAATGCATCTTTAGGTAGAAATATATTTCAACTTATAAGAGCAATGTACTTAGGGAAAAATGCTATCTTTTGAGTAACAGAAAACTCACACCCTTATATTCATGTTCATTTTTTGTGAAAGCTAAGTATAACTTAAGATATGTAATTAATGAGACCAGATGATTGATTTCTATGATAAAATGAAGTCTATTCGAAAATCTGTATAACACTGTTAGGCCCTCAATATCCACTTGTGTTCTTTCCTAAAAAGCACTTGTGAGTAATTTGGAGGTATAAGAAGCAAAAGAAAGGCTCACCAGTTTCATCATACACCATCAGATTGCCATTGGGACAGTTGGTAAGGTAGATACTCTGAGTTGCTGGCCCAACAGAGACGTTATACGTTCTCACTAGCAGAAATGTAATTGTGTTTTGAGAGATCAGTGTGCTCAAAAGCAGGAAATGGCTCATGGTTTCTAGTCACTCCAAATCGTCTGTGGCCCCTTTGCTAGATCCTGGCAATGAGACTTAACAGGCATTATACTGGAGCGGCTGGAAACGATTTTGCTTTCTCATAAAGGAAATGGACTCCCAGAAAGGCAGGAGGAATTGGAGCTCACCCTGGGGACACAGACACTCCGGCAGCCATTTTTGGAAGGTCCTTGTCCTGGGAGGACACTGGTGCTGGTAAGCACCATTGTGGAATCCTCGCTCGAGCTTATAGCACCTGGACCAGCCCAGCCCACCAGCCTGTCAACACCAGTATTGGGACACCTCAGGCCATTCAGCCAAGGAACCACCAAAAGCTGGGAGAGGGGCCTGGAAAATGTCCTCTCTCGTGCCTTCTCAGGGAGCATGGTCCTACTGATGACCTGACTTTGATCTCTGGCCTCCAGATCTGTGAGACAATATATTTCTCTTGTTCTAAGCCACCCATTATTTGGTACTTTGTCACTGCAGCCTAGGAAACTAGTGCAATATTTAAGTATAAAATGTGCAATAATTTTTATTAATCAAATAATAGATAAGGCAAGAAGTTTTTAAAATAAATCTTAGTAGTAAAAGTTATTTCACTGAGCATATTATTCTATATGTAATGAGGGTAATAAAAATAATAAACTTTCTAAAATAGGGCTCGTATTAATTCTCAGTCTTCTGAAAGTCTGTAATAGAATATCAGCATTTGGTCATTAGATTTCCATAGGCTTAGGTAGTGAAATCTTTGAATTTCAGTCCATTCATAGTGCACCCTTTAGATCAGTTTACTTTGATATTTTTATAATGCAGTCACCTAATCTATTCTTAATCCATGCTTTCTTATTCATTTGGCATAACAATATCATATGATTTATCTTTTGAATAAGGTGAGACTTTTCTCAAACTGTATATGATTCACAGATTACTTTCTTCAGCAGAGGAAAATGTGAGCTCATTTTCTGCCAAACAAAACAACTGCATAAAAAAGGGAAAAAAACATATTAAGATGGTAGAAGATTTACTTTTTAAAGAAAAGGATATGGTGTTAAAGGCATTTTTGTTATGAAGGGTGAGAAGGCAAATGTCTAATGTTCAGCTATTCAAGGATGACAGGCTAAACATTTAAACAATGAAGACATCATATTCTGTTCAACCTTACCTAGAATATATTCTGGGAGAATTTAACAGCAAATCATGTGATTTTACGTAAATCAAAATTTTGTAGACCGGTTTATTTTTGTTAAGTGAATTTTCTTAACAATGAAAAATTCTACTACATCATATTAATATATTACACATATTTAATTAATAAATATGTTTTGAAAATGAATTATTAAATTATAGCAAATGAAAGGTAAATAATCGGAACTGGTACTGTCCAAAATTGGGATAATCAAAACCACAGTGATATTTATAATAATTTCAGGATTTTATTACTCGACTATATGCTATTTTGAACTTTACTGAAGGAAAAAAAAAAGACTAAACCCTCAAAGGCTTTTACTTTACATAAATTTTTTACGTCCAATATAGTTGTTTCTCAGGCAGATTCCACAGAATACAACTCATAAACAAGACTTTGTGGTTAAATAAATTTACCAATGCTATGTACAGTATCCTGCACTGCAAATCTGCAAAACAGATGGGCATATCAAAAGCAAGGAAACATTCTACAGTGAAAACTTCTGTGACCCAGTTTAACCCTAAGTTTTCCAAACTTACGCTACTGGGAAATGCTAATTTTCATGAAATACCTATGAATATCACTAAGAAATGTTTCCTAAAATATAAGAATGTGCTTTATAAAACTTCAAGAAACTAGAATCTGAAAAAAAAGTCAATTTCACTGAGTAATAACAGATCATCCCTGTAAAATGGATTTACAGAAAAAAATTTGAAATTAGATATGCCATTCAATAAAAAAAAAATTGGATAGATATTACCATAGTATATTCTTGGGTAGCAATTAGCAATCTTTTTCTGTAAAGGATCAAGTAGCAAATATTTTAGACTGTAGTGGGAGCTATTCAATTGTCATAGCTACTTAGCTTTGCCATAGACAGGATGTAAATGAATGAGCGTGCTATGTTCCAGTAAAACTTTATTTGTGGACAGAGAAATTTGAATTTCATATCATTTTCATGTCACCAAATATTATTCTGATTTTTTTCAACCATTAAAGAAATTCTTAACTCACAGACAGTACAAAAAGTACAAAAAGTGGTCATCGGCCAGATTTCACCTGCAGGCTGTAGTTTGCTGAAATTTATTCTAGAATATTAATCCTATGGATTTGACACCCCGTTTGTTTGTGCCTTTTAGGAAGAAGTGGCACATTCTTGCATTCAGGCTTAGATTATTTGGGCCAAAAGTTCATGCCCCTTTAGGAGGAACAAAGAAGAAAGATAGGAGAAGGAAGCGACTGCAGCGTGATATATAAATCTGTATTTGAATCTTTATGCTGCAGTGCCACGCTATTAAAATTATAGTGTAGCTTAATGAATTAGATTTATGTCTGCCTATTCTATGCTAAATATGTATTTGGACAAGGTCTATTCTTTTATTTTCTTAACATATGTGCAGTCTCACAATTTGTGAAAAATAAAATAATACACTGTACCATGGAAAACAAAAGAAAGGGAAACATAATTTGTGACTTTATTATAATCATATTTAAAATTATGTAGAAGAACTACTTACTACATGTTAGAAAATCAGCTTGAAAAAATGCATTAATTAAACTATGAATTCAGTGCATTTTTTCAAGGACTTGACACTTTAACTTAACCTATGTTTTCAGAATAACCCAACTTGAAAACAGTTTTTGTAGAGTGTTCATTTTCATTCCTGTGTTGTATCTCAGTATTTTAATATATTACTTATTTATCCCTCCTTTATTTTAGGGACTTATTTTGTTCTCATTTGGTGCTGTTATATGCAACATCACGATAAACATTTTGGATATGGATTCTAGTTTGTCTGTGCAGATGTTCCTTAAACATGTATACCTAGTAATGAGACTACAGGAAACGTATACAATCCTTGACTATATTGGAAATAAGTTAACGTTTCTCATACTCATATGAAGTTCTATTCACAACATTAGAAAATGCATCTATTTCTTCTCAACTCACTAACACTTGATATTTTCAGAATTCATAGTTTTAACAAGCAGAGTCCATCTCCATATATTTATTTTTCCTTGCATTGTATATATATGGACATTTCCTTGCATTTTATATCTATCTTTCTATTTATCTATCTCAGCTTTTCCTAAGTTCCAGGCTCTGTATAGAGATCTTACAAGCTTATTTCATCTCAACATTGTAATGAGACGTTCACTATCCTTAACCACTTTTATAGAAGTAGCAAAGGGAAATAAAATTTCAATGGGGAGAGAGTACTCAACAAAAGCAGAGACAATCTCTCTAGGCCTGGAAAGATGAAGTCTGAAAAGAGTCCCTCGACTTTGGGAACAAAACTTTGATGATCTCGTTAGAGCCCTTTGATGAGAGCTGAAACCAGATTGTGGAGGGGGCTGAAGAGGGAATGGAAAGGGAGAAAAGTGAGCACATAGGTGACACTTTGAAGAAGTTAGGCCTTGGGAAAGAGGAAAAGAGTGAGAAGATGGATTTGTACAAGCAGAATGGGTCTCTCTGTCTCTTAATTGAGGTATGATTTACATACAGGGTTTTACACGTGTAAGCAGCTGTATAACCAGTACCCAGATCAACATATAGACTGTCACTCAACCAAGAAAGCTTCTGCTGCCCCTTGCAGTCCTTACCACCTCCGAGGGCAACCATTATCCTGAACTAAGCACCATACTTATTTTTTGCCTTGCATTTTCTAAAACTTCACATAAATGGAATCATAAAAATTCACATATTTTGTCTTATTTATTTTACTCCATATTATGTTTGAGTGATTTATCGATGTACCAAGTGTAAAAATTGTGTACTTTTTAATAGACTGGACTTTACTTTTAGAAGTTTTAATGTACAGAAAAATTGAGCAGATATTACAGTGTTCTCATATTATTCTTCCTACCCACACACAGTTTTCCTTTTCACTAATACCTTACATTAGTACAGTATACTTGTTAACAATCAATGAACCATTGTTGATGCGTTATTGTTAACTAAAGTCCATAGTTTATTCAGGATTCCTTATTTTTAGCCTAATGTCCTTTTTCTGTTCCAGGATCCCAACCAAGATACTCCATCACATTTAGTTGTCATGTCTTCCTAGGCTCTTCTTGGCTGCAACAGATTTCACAAACTTTCCTTGTTTTGGATAATCTTATTAGTTTTGAGGAATATTGATCAGGGATATGGTAAGATGCCCCTCTACTGGAATTTTTATAATTAGATTGGGGTTATGTTTTCTTAAGAGGAAGACCACAGAGGTAAAGAGTCATTTTCATCACATCAAATTAAGCATACATACTTTCAACATGACATCACTATCAATGGAAACTGATCTTCTGGTTGACAAAGTGTTTGTCAGGTCTCTTCCCTGTAAAGTTACTTTTTTCCCCCCTTTGAATAATATATTCTGTGAAAGCACAGCTTAAGCAATGGGGAGTTATGCTTCCACTCCTTTAGAGTTGATTATCTACATCATTGATTTGGGATTTTTCTGAATGGGACATTTTCTCTCCCATCCCATTTATTAATTTATTCAATCATTGATTTATATCAGGGTAGACTCATAGATATAATTTTATACTTTGGGTTATAATCCAATATGATTTTACTTATTTTGTTGTTCAAATTGTTCCAGCTTTGGCTATTGGGAGTTATTTTAGTTGGTTCCTGTGCCTTTTAATATACTTCCATCATTGTGATTTTTTTTTTATTTGTTGTTGTTATTGTTGTTTCGAAGGCTTCCTTACTCATCTGTGCTAAAAGATGCTCCAGGCTCATCTTGTATATTTCTTGTTCTTTTCCTATAATCACCCATTTCTCCCAAGAGTGCTTACTGCTCCTTTAGTTGGACAATGACATGAGAAGCCAGCTTTAAGACAGTAGGCTTACTCATTGCTATTGGTTGTCATTTCTTTTAGGCCCTCTTAGCTGACAGAGCAAGGAAATATATGTGTGCGCTGTAGTCCAAGTATATATACATATTTCTAAAGATGTCTATATACAGCCATCTGTATCTATACTAAGTTAAATGAGTTCTTACAGATATCTTCAACTCTAGTCTATTACCCTATAATATATTGAATAATTCTAGCTTTCTCCCCTTGCTGTTTCATAAATTCCCACTCAACAATGAGAAAACTGACCCTTACCTGCCATTCATTTATTTGTTCAGTTTCTGCATACATGTATAGCAGTGTCTGAACTGTTAACCCATAAGGCCAAAACAACTTTATCCAGTACAGTATGGTACTTGTGTGCAGTTCCTTTTGTCTTTAATCTTACTGACTCGATTTATTTCCAGAGTTAACTAGGTCAGTGCATTTCTCCCTGACCCCTTCAGTGAGGTTGTTTCATATATTTATTGTACTGTTAGATTCTCTTGTCATAGACTGCATACTTTCCTGGTATCTCCTAACCTTCTAAGTGATTTTTTTTAAATTTCATATATTAAGGGTCCCTCATTATGCTTTAAAGTTCTATTGATTTTAGAAATTAATAATGTCATGTGTCCATAATTACAGTATCATACAGAATACTGAGACCACCTTAAATCCCATATGTTCCACCTTTTTATCTCTCCCTTCTTCCCTTCCCTGAATCCCTGGCAACCAGTGCTTCTATAGTTCTGCTGACTTTTTTTTCTTTACTGAGTCTGTAGTTTTGCCTTTTCCAGAATGTTATGTAATTGGAGTCATACCTTAGGTAGCTTTTTCATAGTGGCTACTTTCAGTAGAAGTATGCATTGAAGGTCCTTCCATATTCTTACCTGGCTTTGTAACTCATTGTTTTATATTGCTGAATGTTAGTTTGTTGTATGGATGTACTACAATTTGTTAAAACATGTATGTGTTGGAGGGCATCATGGTTGCTTCTGGTTTTGGGCAATTATGGAAAAAGTTGCTGTAAGCATTTATTTTAATTTGTGTGTGTGTGTGTGTGTGGTCATAGGTTTTCAGCTCAATTGGGTAAATGCCTTGGAGTGTGATTGTTCATATGATGATACTACATTTAGCTCTGTAACTGCCAAACTGTCTTCCAAAGCGGCTGTGCAATTTTGCACTGCTACCAGCAGTGAATGAAAGTTTCTGTTGCTCTGAATCCTCACTAGCATTTGGATTGTCAGTTTTTTAGATGTTAGCCATTCTAACAGGTATGTAGTGCTATCTCTGACTTAATTTGCAACTGCCTAATAACAGAGGATGAACATATTTGACATATATATACATATATATATATATTCTTTGGTGAGCTTTTGTTTATGTTTTAATTTGGTTGTATGTTTTCTTACTGCTAAGTTTTAAGAGTTCTTTCTATATTTTGGAAGCAAATTCTTTATCAGATGTGTATTTTACAAATATATATATATTTTTGTCTTATGATCCCATAATAATTGCTGCCTCCTCTCTTTAAATTTACTTAAGTAACAGGAAGGATTCAATAAATTTTTCCCTAAACAAAATGGTCTATTCCAGATGACTGTAACATCTATCTCTAAACATAAAATAAGGGGCAACCATTTAATATATTTGTATAGGAACTAATAGAAGTGGAAGAAGAAAATGTTTAATAATTATTGATATGAATCTTTATATTAAATGCACCATTTGAGTTTTTATGAGGGACAGAAAGCATAGCTATTTGGGGGGAAATATTACAGGATTAGTTTTTAAGAAGATGGTAATAGATCTATGTGAATATGTTTAGGTGGCATTTAAATATAGAAAAGAAGCTCAGAACGTCATAATAATAGAAATGTGTATTAGTTAATCATCCATTTAAAGGTGAAATTTAACTGTCTTTAAATTTTTTAAATCCTAAAGGTCTACATCCTGTCTTAAATTTCTGTCTAAGATCTACTTAAAAAAAGAATCAACAATTAAAGCATCTCAAACAGCTTTGGATAATTTTAATCTTAAACCCATTTATTATAGGCTGTAAGTTTAAAAAAATCACAAAAATTGAGCTCATCTTTTCTCAAAATCATTTTGATAATTTTCTTATTATAAATCATAATAACAGTCTATTTTTAAATCTTTCTTTTTCACAAAGTAATATTCTTTCCATAAAGGCTTTTATGTATACTGGCATATTCATTTGAGCCAAAAGGGAATTATATCAGTTTGTGCTTAGCTTAAGTAATTATTTCATTTACTTTATAATTATTATTTTCGTGTATGGAATATTCATCATCCAAGAAAAAGTTAGAGCCCATAAAATTCAATTATCAGCTGAGCTTCAGATATACTGCAGCTAGTGGATTGAAGTTGTTTTCTATTTCTCATGTGTGTGTGCATGTGTGTGTGTGTGTGTGAACTTTGAATTTTATAGACAGAAAATACTAGCTTAGTACATGTGGTTAATTCTCATTGTCTTGCTTTCCTAATGATAAGAAATTAATTTTCTCAAGGAAAGCATATAGAAAGTGCCAACATTTCAAAATATAAATAAGTACAATAAATATGAGACATACAAGCTAAAACTACAGCAGTGTTTTTGAAAATGGATGCCCTCTCTATGCAGTATGCCCAAGTAAGGACCAAGAAGGTCGTCCCTGATTTGGGAGGGAGGATTTTAATGCAGGAAATGTGGGAAAAATCACACTCAGTCCTTTTCCCACTGCATCTGGGGGTTCTCAAATGCCCTCAGATATGTTTTGCTGTCGGGGGAGGTGCCAGGAAAGTAGTATTTTGATGATTTTTGTTGTCGTTATTAATATCATCATGTTGGGGCTGTACTCTCCTGTGGCTTGAGCATTCTTTTTATCTGTGTGGCTGTATCAGGCATATACATTACCTTTTTGGCTCCTGGAAGCAATTGGGACAAATGTCCCCCAGTCCCACATGGGAAGCTTTCATCCTTGATTACTGTACTATTCACATTCTATTTGAGGCTAAATTTTGTCTTTAAAGAAAGAAGTCTTGGAGCGGAAAAGAAAATGACCTTTTTGGAAATTAGGATTTTGGTGATATTTTCCAGTCTTCCACCATCAAAGTGTTTCTTCTTATTTTCTGTTTTTTACATCTCTTCTTTCCTCTCAATGTCTTGTACTGAAATGAACCACGCAGACGTCTTCTTCCCAACTTCTTCCCCTTCTCTCCTCTTTATTCTGCCTCTTTTTACTGGTTTTCATGAAATTGCCAAGTCGTTGAATACATGGAAAATTCACTCTCATTTTCGTCTCCATCCCGTTGATTTTAACTGTCTAAGTGGTGCTTCCATAATACCAGCACAAATCTTTGAAACGTCAAACCATTAACAACCTTTGATTTTCATATAACCTAAATTATAATGAACCATTTTACTTAAAATCAATAAAGAAAAAAAGTAAGAAACAATTTATCATTAATTGGTTGACCACTTCACTGGTGTGGTTGGCATAATACAGGCTAAGGACGTATCTCCTTACCTGTGCTTACTACCAAGTGATCTCTCACTGTACATAAAACCTTATATACCATGAATATAGCAGAGCACTTTACCTCTCACTCATTATGAGCATCAGCCTATTCAATTAGAATGAATGGCCTCCCATTACAACCACTTCCTTCCCCTGCACATCCACAATGTCTCTTCAGAGCTAACCTTTACCTTGTCTGCAGAAGGCAGGTGAGATTACATACGACACCACTCCACACCCCAATTATATTGCTTATAAGAGAGAGAGACATCAGATTTAACCTGGTAATTTCCTTTCACAGGAATATGCAGTTGATAAGAAAATGGGTTTGAATGTGGTAGATTCTACACAGAAAAAAATCATGTAGACTTAGAGTCTAAAGCTACCATTTTGGAACATCCTTGTTAAAAACCTGAACAGGCAGTTACATCAGCCAAGGAAGAAGTTATGCAGAGAGAAATAAATGAAACAGACTTGCAGGGAGAGTGAGAACAAGCAAGCAAATTTGCTTTCTCATCTTCCACCTTCCCAGGCTGAAGTTTTTTTTATGAGACTTACTTGTAATTCCTTCCCTTATTTGGGGTGGATATTTGCTAATTACTATAAATTCTCCAAGAAGAGGGGAATCTGACAAAACAAGATTCTCTGACCTGAATAATCACCATGCTTAATCAGCTTAAACCTGAAAATGATAGGGAAAATTGAAAGTGAATAACAACATTTAGGGAAAAAAAATTAATGTAGATGATACTTATTAGAGTTTGTTTCCTAACTCTAGTCCTAAAATATGTCCTCCTCCTGAAAAACTGGGCACTTTGCTTAATTCAGTTATGAGCTCCTCCATAACCTGTGTCACTCCCAGAGACTGTAAATGACTAAACGGCCGTGCTGGACGGTCACCAGTTGGGAAAACTCCCTTTGCCTTCAATTGTCTCCCCTTTTTCTTTCTTTTTGGCTATGTACCTCCTACCCCTCAGTGAATTTTGACCAGATAACAAACCACAACATTTGCTTGCACTGTTCTCAGGAAAACGTTTTTCTGATAGTTATTGAGATCCTAAGCAAATAGCATAAAAACAGGAATAATCCTAAACCATGAATTTTGCTTGAAGTCAAAGATGGCCCTCAGCTAGAATGCAGGACACACACTCAGCTTTTCCTCATTCTATAGAGACCTTGCTAAATTCACTCATTGTTTGCAGTTATTCTTACGTTTTTTATTTTGTAAATATCTCATGATTTCTAATTAATGAGTGTGTCATCAAGAAATATGCATTTTACTCCTTTCCCAAAATGATGCTACGCATATAGATATTTTAATGATGAAGGAAAAGGAGGTAGATGAAATGGTTTAATAGTAAAAGGAATATCTCTTAGTAGAAACATGCAAAATACAATGACATCATATGAAAAATAGACACAACTTTGGTAGAGAATACATAAAATAATTCTTTTTATATACTTTTAATTCTGTTTAACCACTAGTGATAAGCCACTAATATCGACAAGGAGAAATCCTAGATGTTAAACAAATAACAAACAAAAAATCAAGAAACTATTTCCTTCAAAGCTTATAAAGGAAAGAAAACGCTAATGAGTTCCTCCCACCCTGAAATATCGTGGTATATTTGCCTGTTGTCAAAATATGAATTATCTTTTCCCATCAGGCCCCTATTTATGGGGTCTCTCTTTGAGAAAGAGGTCAGGCCTGGGTATGTGACAGGCTTTAGGCAAGAAAAAGCGAAGGGAAGTGTGCACTTCTGGCTTAAGAGGCAGCCTGTAGCTGGCCCTCGCTCCCCTTCCCACGCTGCCACTTCTCACACAGGCGCTGCTGCCTTAGCTCCAGGCCCCGCCTGAGGATGATGTGAGGGAGAGCTGACGCTGAACCAGGGTTGCCGTTCAGTGTAGAAAAGCCGTATTTTTTAATTGGTGCCCAATAAGACTTTGAATTGAAACTGTAACATAACCTAGAGCACATGGACTGAGAAATACCCACTCCAGTGAAATTAGCTTGATCTTAGTAATGATTGCTTTATGAATCCCTGATTCCACTCAGGAACTCTGCTGCAAGCCTCCTGGGGAAGATCTCCTAGTTCCAGTTGTTCCAATGAGGAGATAGTGAAGGTAAAGGAAATGGCCCTCTGTCCTTCTGGTGTTTTGGTGTTGCTCCTGGCCCAGCTACGGCTGTCTCACCATAATCAGGGAGGATGGCCGAACCCGGAGAGTCCTGGAACGCCAGAACCAGTGCCCTAACTGGCTGGCCCTGATGTCCATCTGATCTCTGGACTTATTTAAAATAAAATAATCAATCCTTTTATTTTTAAAGCCAATTTTGTTCAAGTTTGACATTTCTTTCTTAGAGCACAATATGAGAATTACATATATTCCAACCACAGTGATAGAAATGTTTATATATGTGCAATAGACTACATCTTTAAAATGTCACTTTTAGGTTTATTGTTATATGTTATAACTTAAAAATAATAAAAAACCTATTTTCACAAAATATCACTTTTCCTCAGTTCCTATGGTTGAGGGTCTCTTGTTTTCATTGTAGTTGGGTGCATAAAATCTCATAACTACGAGAAAGCAGCTTTCAGAGAAGCTTACCCGCATTGCCAGATAATTTATTTCTGAAAATCATGTGCAAAATCACTATGTCTTTCTTTCTCTCTTTTTTGTTCTTTTTTTTTTTTTTGAGGTAAAACACTTTAAAGGTGTTCCTATTTCATAATCAGAGCATTAAGGATTTTGTTGGTGGAACTCTTTGTGAGGATTTTCAATTTTGCAGCAGCTTATAAGCGATTGGCAATGAGTCTTGCAGAGCCCTGCGACTCTGAGAACAGCATTGCACTTGGCAGAGAGAGATGCTGTACTTCAAAAAAATTTCCTGAGTTAAAAATGCAAATTAGTGTAATAGTTTTCTGACTTCAAATTAATTTAGCAAGTTGTTGAATATTCAAAAAACAGATAAAATGAAGAACATAATTTGTTTTTTTTTAAAGCACAGAATTCATCTAAATTATGACTTTCTATATACCATCTAATTTGTTTTATACTTGTAGAACACATGGCTGGTGAAGTTTGTGTTTGTATTTTACATGCAGACTCGCACACATTCCCTATGGCTGAGGGAAATATGGGTAATTGGGGCATCCTCAAAGACCCTGGAGAAATAGCATGAGGTTCTTTGAGAAAGGATGTTTGTTTGGAAATGGCTTGCAAGGAATATAATGCTGGGAAAAGGCACCTTAGAGGCAATCAGCACCAGTTATCAGCAGGCTCAGGAGCCTCCAAAGGAAAGGAATGTGCTGTTCATTGAGAATAAACCACAGATGATGTCTGTCTTAGTCCACAACCATGAAGCATCAGTGTCAGCTTCAAGGATGAGCAAGCTGTGCTGTCACATGGGGCTCCACCCTCAGAAGGGCTTAGTGTGACTCAGCACCCTGCTGTCGCCATGTTGAAATTCTTGATGCTTTTTGTCCATGGGGTCCCATATTCTCACTTGCACTGAGCCTCAAAAATTTTGTAGCTACTCCTGCCTGACTTGGACGTGCTTAAATTTTAAAATGTAATTATCAGGCAACATAGCTGAAGGTCTACTTTACGGTCCAGAGTTAAAAAGAGGTTAGTGTGTTCAATACTGTCCATTAGGTAAGATGAAGGTTTTTTAATATTTGTATTATAATGTGCAACGTGAACTTTTAAGAAAGCATGTATTCCAGGTTCTTATATGCCATTCTAGTCAACAGGAGTGATGCACTTAAAAAAGGTATCCTGATTTTTTTGTTCCCGTTACATATATTTAGAGTAATAAGCTTACTTTTTTTTTAAATGTAAATATCCTCTCTTCTCAAGTAAAGATTTTTAGTAAGCATTTTATTAACTAAATACTTATTAAATGGTTTTTGTATCAATTTGCTAGAGTTGCCATAACGAAATACCACAGATAGAATGCTTTAAACAACAGAAATTTATTTCCTCATAGTTTTGAAGGCTAAAAGGCTCAGGCCAAGGTACTGGCAAGGCCCTTGGCTTGCAGGTGGCTGCCTTCTAGCTGTGTTCTCACACGATCTGTCCTCTGTGTGTGAGAGCCCATCATCTCTTTCTGTGTCCAAATTTCCTCTTATTATGACACCAGTCAGAATGAATTAAAGCCCATCCTAATGGCCTCATTTTAACTTAGTCACTTCCCTAAAGACCCAATTTCCAAAAACACTCAAATTCTATGGTACAGTGGGGCTAGGGCTTCAACATATGATTTTGGGGGTAGGCACAGTCAGCTCAAGCAACTTCTATGTGGCAAATACTTTGTATGCCCTAGAAATGGAAAGAGATTAATGGTGGAAGTTGACCTATAAAATAATCATAACTATAAAAAGTTTAAGTGCTCTGTGAGGTAGGGCATACAATGGAGGAAATAATTCTTTTTCCTGGTGAATCTAAACAAGATAGTTCCCAAAGATGGCTGAATACAAGTACGTTGAATAGAAAAAATATCCAAGTAGTAGAATTTATGGGAGAAAAAGCAGCATGTGACAGCATCTGAGTTTTTCAATGAATGGTACTAGATTCTCTCTGATTAAAAATATACTAACGAAATATAAATATAAATATGATGAGATGAAAAGCAAGTAAGAAATAAAATATAGGTTATTCATAATGTATTCAAAATTTACCTGGAAATAGGAGATTGCATGCTGCAGAAATAAGAGCAACTTGTTAAAAAGAGAGAGAGAGAGAGAGAAAGAAAGAAGAAAATGTCTGTGTAGTCAGAGCATCCTAAATTCAAAATGAATTGATACCACTCAGTTGTGTAAAATTGCATGAATATTTGAATATCTATGAGCCTTGGTTTCCTTTCCTGAAAAAAGCAAAACAATAGGACTGTGGCAGAAGTGCCATTCCTTTCAAAAGTCCATTCTTCTATTCTTCTTCAGTGATAAGAACTTTATTTTTTAGGTTAAAGAATTGCTGCCCAAGTAAAACACTGCTTTCTTTAGGTTCTCTTGCATCTATGTCTGGTCCCTGTTTAAGATTCAGCTGCTCTCGTATATGTGAAAGTTTGTTGTACAATTTCCTGGAAGAGCTTTTAAAGGAAAGCCTGCACTCTTCACCTCTGCTTATGACTTTAAAGTATACGGCAGATACGATGACTGGTACTCCAGCATTCTTCTTGGACCATGAGGATAAAATCCGTTTCTTAGGGATTATATATTGGAGAATTGACAGTACAGTTGACCCTTGAACAACAGGGTTTGAACTGTGCAGGTCCACTTATATGCAGATACTTTTCCAATACTAAATACCACTCTACTCCACGATCTGTAGTTGGTTGATCCTTCATTGTTGATCTGTGGCTTCTGAGGAACCTCAGATACCGAGGGCCTGCTCTGAATTATGCACAGATATTCAGCTGTGCAGAGGCTGGGTCCCCTTACCCCAAGCTGTTCAAGGGTCATTTGTAGTCTGGGTCCTGTAGGGTTTGTGGAGCCAGGCCAGTATACCACACTTGGCTTGTCTACCTCTAGGTTTCTTTTAGGTGAAAGAGACATAATCTTTTATTTGTATTAAGGCTCTGTTATTTTTCATTTTCTGCCGCTGTTGACAAAGAACCAGCCATTGTACCCCTATAGTCAAGTTGAGGCTCAGAGGTAGAGTTTTGGGAGAATCAGAAAAAAAACAGCTTTATTGCTTTGCCAGGCAAAGGGGAGTCACAAAATATTAATGCCTTAGAGACTGTGAATCCATCTTGGGGTTGGGGTCCTGAGGTTTTATAGAAAAAATGGACATAACAGGAAGAACCGGACAAAAACCCGGGCTTTTTGTGAGGTGCTGTATTCTTCTCAATCTTGATGAATCCACCTGGCATCACGGAGAAACTCTGGAGGGTCTGTTCATTCCTCTGAGGTTGTCAGCCTGTGACCACCTTCCTAGAACACAGGTTCTGAGTTAAAGGGTAAGCTATTCTGGGTAAAGAATGTACAGGGAGTGGAGAGTGTAATGGAAAGGTTGCAGGCTGCTTAGCACCAAAGTAGTTGAGCAAGTGAAACAGAGATGGGGGTTTGTCAGGAAAAACAAAGAGGAAAACAAGTTGTAAGAATTTTAAGTCAGAATGAATCAGCAAACAGCTTTAGCCTCAGGGAAGCCATCTTGTTAGTTAGTTTCCTACTTTTCCCCACTTCAGTAGTGTTGAATCTTTTATGGGTTCCCAGTGTTGTTAATAAGGGTACATTAACAATTAAAAGTGGTGAGTGCACAACAGGTTCTTTTAGTTTCTTTACTGGTAAAAGGGGCCGTCAATTTAAGGCGGGTTACCAGCATGACAGTAAATCAGTTAAATAAAAATTACTTTTGTAAGTGTCAAAAATATATCCAAGTGGGAAAAGAGAAGGCAAAGATATATTTAGAATCTCTCTGAATCTAAGATATAAAAATACAGAATAACATAGTTTTAGATGGATCACTCAGGAGGTGAGCTGTTGCAACCATATGATATGGAAATAAGTAGGAAAGTAAATTGTTATGCAAGCAACAACTAAATGCAGAGACTGAGTGGACAAAGGAGGGGAAATAAGCAGAAGGAACCAGCAAAAACTTCAACTCCTGAGGCAGAAGGGACAAGGACCAAGTCAGGGGAACAACAGCACTAAGACCAGAAGCATCCATTTGGAATTTGAATTTTGTAACCAGGTTTAGGTAAGTTAGAAGACTTGTCCTATTTAAGGAATAGTAAACATTTTTCTATTACTCAAGTAAATAGTCTTTTGAAATTATTTACAGGCATGATTTTCTATCTGAATAATAGTTCCTTTTTGGTGATTCAATATTCTGGAAGCTGTCTAATTATCATCTTCATTACCTTCTGATTATTTACTATATGACAAAAATAAGACTCTGTACTTGATTAGGAACTCAAGATGAAATTTTGTTTTACGTATATTTATTTAGATGCCTATGTAATTTATTGCTAACAAATAACCCTTAGGTTACCCTAGAAATTAAAATATCCCCAAAACACCTCAGAAAATCAGTGACAGGATCAAGAGAGACAGTCAGCAAAATTATATCGTAAACTGTAAAACAGAAAAGCGAATTAAAATATCTCTATTACTATCTCTCTGAAATGCAGTTTTCTCATTGTAACCATTGACTAGTCCAATTGGTTGAGTATTCGTGATTGTCAAATTGTTCAATGCCTGTTAAAGTGACATGAAATAATATGAGATGTTATGCAAATACTCTGAATGTTTTAAATATGTTGACTATGATTTACTCTAGTAAAATATATATTAATTATTTTTTGTTTTCCTTTAATGCAATAATACTTATACCAAGCTTGAAAAGGGACAGTGCCAGCTAATTAATCTCTTCAGTGGTAATGATTTACAAAATTTAGAGTAAAATACAAATACTAATACAATAATATTACTAGCCTTTGGTTAAAAGGAGAAATTTTATCAACCATTAAAAATAAAAATAAAAGGGAATGTTCTATGATTCCTCTAAGGAAACTACTGATTAATTTTCTATATTTACTGAAAGAAGAAGAAATCTTTGAGAAGTTATTTGCAAAGCAAGCAGGATAACCCTCTGCCTGTACGTAATAGGTAACAGAGATATTTCACCAAAAGAGCTTCAATTCAAGAACCCTTTAGAAAAGTGAAATGTTGGGGAGGGTATAGCTCAAGTGGTAGAGTGCTTGCTTAGCATGCATGAGGTCCTGGGTTCAATCCCCAGTACCTCCTCTGAAAATAAATAAAACTAGTTACCTCCCCCCACCAAATAAAATAATTAAGGAATACAATAATAAGTAGAAAAATGAAATGGAAGAAGACATAATAGCATCAATAAACTTTATAAATCTAAGATTCTGCACACAATATATTAAAATAATTTTCAGAAGTACTGAAGGACACAAAAATTAGATCAGATGGACTTCAACAAAATTAAGGAGTTCTGTGCTTCCAAAAACACTATCAAGAAAATAAATGGACAACCCACAGACTTAGAGAAATATTTGTAAATTATATGTCTGATAAGAGACTTGTATCTACACTGTAAAATGAACTCTTACAACTGAATGGTAAAAACAAAAATAATTAAATTTTTAAAAATGGGTAAATGATCCAAATACATATTTCTCCAAAGAAGATATACAGATGACCAATAAACACATGAAAAGACACTACATACCAGTTGCATCAGAGGACTGCAAGTCAAACCCACAGTGAGAAAATACTCCATACCCACTAGAATGACTGTATCAAAAAGGCAGGTAATAATAATTGCTGCAAAAAACATGGAGAAATTGGAACCCTGCTGGGAATTTTTTAAAAAGTGAATAAAGTTAAATTTCTAAGCATTCAGTGAAAATAAAAACAAGAGGATAATCTTGTTTAAATGTAAAAGCATGAACAGGAATATCTGATTTTAAATGGCTCTTTCTGGGAATAATTGGCAGCTAGTTTGAAATACAAAAATCAAGGTTTCAATTTAGGTAAATACTGGAAATGATATATGAAGAATATTCAAACTAAAGATAAGCTTTCTCCCCAAAAAGTACAGGAAAAAAAGGGCACATATTTAAGGCCTGTGCATTAAAATCGAAGGTAGAATCAGCTCAGATTACTCCTATCTGGAGATGAAAGATTTAAAAGGAGTGAGTAAGGCAGTTATTAACAGAATCTTGTTTTACTGTAACAAACTGTTGGTTAACAGGGTTCTGCACACTTGGTGAAGTTCCATAAGGTAAACTTTAGGAATATGGTAGCAGAAATAATGGCAGGATACTGCTGCTGTTCCAGTTTATTAAATGGATGTTTTTAAATTGAACAGTCGAGCCCTCGTTTTCAATAAATGCTCATTTGCAAGAAAGCATTGTCTTTTGAAAACTTGTCTCTTCACTGGCCAGACTGGAATGTTGGTAGATTCATAGCTTCACAAACTATCCAGTCTCTCTGCCTGGTTCTTGATTATATGTCAATGGCTCAGAGCTAAAAATGGAACAATAACTAATGAATCATCTTGACAGGTAGAAATGCATACAGTGATTTATAATGGTATTTGTTTATGACAAATTCTTTCCAGATTTGTCCCTTACTCAGTTGTTTTGATTGAGTGTCAAGTTTCATGAAGAAAAACAGCACAGCTTAGAAACATTAAATATCCTTGTACAGAATGTTGATGTCATCCAGTACTTCATTCCATAACTGAAAATATCCGGAATTTGTTTTACGTATAACTTGATTAAGAAGCACAGTTCGAGAAACTATCTTCAAAGAAAAGGCAACTAATACTTTTTAGTTTATTAATATATCATGGTAACTAAGAAAAATGGAGCATTTGATCATGCTACAACTGTTGTATTATAATTAAATTTGAAGTACTTTGTACCTGACTGTTATTAGTACTAAACAAAGATGTCTTTCATCACACTTCCCAGATGCCAACTGAAATAAATAATGAGCTATACACATAAGGGAGATGATAAAAATGTGTTTGTATTAAGTAGAAATCTTTCTTTTCTGTTTGACTGAAAAGCATCTTGAACTAAATTAAACAATAAAAAGGAGAATTGAGTGGCTCAGCAAAACTAAACCATGAAAAGGTAGAGCTGAATGAGAGTCAGGTTCAACTGGTTGAAAGACTATGAACATTTACATCATTTCTCCTTCATTTCTTATCTATGTTATTCTGTGTGTTTTATCATCTTCCTCTTCCTGGTACAGATAGATGGTCCAGCCCTATTTTATGTGTGTAACAATGGCAACTGGTAGCTCCAGATTTTATTAAGCCCACTTAGAGACCCAAACTAAAGAAGACTTCTCTCTTGAAACATTGATATAAAATTCTGGGGATAGACCCTGATTAGCTTTGGAGGAATCATGCTGCCCCGCCCGTGTCAATCAGTGTGGGTTGTAATGTTTGGCCAAGACTAGATTATGTGGAATTCATCTGAAAATGTAAAGGACTCAGAAATAAGAAAGCAAACTTGGAGGACTTACATTTCCTAGTCTCATCACTTACTACAAAGCTGCAGTAATGAGGACAGTATGGTACTGGCATATGGACAGACATATGATCAATGGTATAGAATTGAGAGCCAAAAAATAAGCCCTTACATTTATAGTCAGCTGACTTTCAACAAAGATGTTAAGAAAATTCAATGGGAAGGAAATTGTCTTTTCAACAAACTGTGCTGATACAACTGGTTATCCACCTGCAAATAAATAACGAAAGTTGAAGTTGAAGCTGTACTTTACACAACACAAAAATAGTTAATTCAAAGTGGATGGCAGACTTCAATATGAAAGCTAAAACTATAACTCTTAGAAGAAAGTGTAGAAGTAAATATTTATGATCTTGGGTTTGGCAATGATTTCTTAAATAGGACAACAGTAGTGCAAACAGTAATAGAAAGGAATAATGAAGTAGATTTCATCAAAAAGAAATATGTTTTCTCTTCAAAAGCCACCATCCTGAAAGTGAAAAGATGCCCCATAGACTGGGAGGAAATAATTGCTCTGTGTGTGTGTGTGTGTGTGTGTGTGTGTGTGTACATATATATTTTGAGGAAAAATCCCAGCTTTTTAATTCTCAACGAGAAAACAACAAAACCACAAATTAGAGCCATGGAGTAAAATACAGATGAAGCGGAAAACATTCTCTTTTCAGTCTCCCTCCTTTGAATGGCGCTGTACTACAGAATTTATTTTACTGGGACGAACTGAAGATTAAATGCTGTATCTTTGATCAATTTGGACTCTCTAACTTTTGTAAGATGAGGAATACAAGATTTGCTAATTAATAAACTAAAAAAGCAGCAGAAATCCCTAGAAAAGCTCCACATTACCAATAAAAGATGGCAAGAGGAAAAAAAAGATAGCTAAAAACTAGTGACAAATCAAAGTAAAGCCTTTGGTGCGTTTTCTAAACTTCTGTCCTAAAGTAGTGTTTTTCAGTATTTTTCAAAAGAAAGATTACTATGAATTTGCCCTATCATCCCAATTCACCTCTCCCTTTCCCTCTTTCTTTCCACTTTTGAGAAATAAAAGGGAAGCATAGTTCTGTTTGATGTCTGTCATATGATATATGTAGTCATAATATAATTATATCCAGATTAAAAAACCTCTTACAACTTAACAATTAAAAATCAACTCAATTAAAAATGGACAAAAGATCTCAAGAAAGATTTTTCTGAAGAAGGCATACTATGGCCAATATACACATGCAGAAGATGCTTATTTGCATTTTGCAGAATATGTACTGAGTGTTCTCTGAGTACAGTACCTAATGTGATTAAAAGTGAATATTTAAACTTTGTCACTCAAGCATTTAGCATAATATTATGACGTCAATATATATTTTTTTCAGTTAAAGAAATGAGTGATTGGCATACTAGGCATATCTTTGACTCTTAACATTGATGAAGTTATTTATAATGAAAGAAATTAACTAGGGTCCCTTCAAATCTTCATGCCCATGGCTACATAGCTAAGAAAAAACTGAAATCTAATGTAGGAAGTAAATTAGTTGTTTCAAGGTTCCAAGTGAAAGTAGCTTTGTTCTTTCATTTCATGATCCTTGCAGAGTTCCCTTCTCAGATAACACAACAGGAGGGCCCATTATATGGACGGATTTCTTTTGAGCAATGCCCTAGGCATTGGACGATTGCTCATAAGATAAAGATCTACATTATGGATACTACATAAATCTTTTGTGTGCTATTTTACAAATTATATTTTTGTACTTTATTATCTTTGAGCACCCTACGGATATTTTTCAAAACAGTTACCTCCCCTTATATTTTCAGGGATGTGAAGTGTAGAAAGTCTTCTCTGTTGGATGTCTGCTATACAATTCTCATTTAAAAATATTTTTCTAGTCCTTGTTTTGATTTATTTCAAGTCACCCATGTATCAAATGACAAACCAGTTGGTTGCTGACCTTTAAAATTTTTCAGAGCTTTAAGAGAAAACCATAGGGAACCTGTCCAAAATACCGCTCATTTTATTATAAGACTGCAGCGGTTTTCTTTTGCAAACAATTTGTAAGACTACAAGCATTTTTAATAACATTATATCACTAGAATAGATCCTATTTTATTAAGATATATATTTTTTATATGTTCCATACTTGTCTTCTACTGTTGGGGGACTATTTTACGTATGTATGTATGTATGTATGTATGTATTTATGTATTTATATGAAATTGAAAAGATAAAAAAACAATATTATGCATTGTTAAACTACATTAAAATAATATAAAAAATAGATGACCTCTTAAACTTATGAAACTATTTTGTTTAGAAAACAAAATGAAGAGACTGACTTCCAGAATGGTGAAATAAGATTCTCTCTCAGAAGCAATCCATTCTCTCATAAAAATAATGGCAATACTGGCAAAGAACTAAAATTAAACATTTCAGAAATTTTTGAATTGACTGAACAGTGGAAAAAATAATGAATCACTGGTCCATGCTACAACATGGATTAACCTTGAAAGTATTATGCTAAGTGACTGAAAGTCCCTCACAAAACCATATATATCATGGTTCCATTTGTATAAAATATCCACAATAGTCAACTCTGTAGAGATGGAAAGTAGATTATTGTTTGCCTGGAGTCAGGGGTTGGGCATGGGTATGAGAATGTGAGATGTCATTGAGTTTCATTTTGAAATGAGGAATATGTTCTAAAATTCGATTTGGATGGTATTCGCACATCTCTATGAATACAATCTTTTAAAATTGCACTGTGTACTTTAAGTGTGCTATATCATATTGAAATTTTATCTCAATAAAACTCTTAAAAAGAATAACATATATAAAATGAGATTCCTATACTAGTAGGGCTTTAAGAGCTTTATCACATATCAGGAAATGATATGCATATTCATAGTATATGCAAATACGCCTTCCAGCTTTGAGATGCAGAATGGACTCTCTTATTGGAGTGCAGATCTCATTTCCATAATACCTATTTACATTCATTTGCTATCAATGCATCAATAGATGAACCCACTGACACTTTCTTCTTCCCTCTGTAGCCCTGATGCCAACAAGGCACTGATTTTTTTGTTGTTTAGTCTGGATCTGAACCTTCCAGTCCTGACCCATACTGTATTGTAGTGCTCTTATTTGTGTAGTTAGCTACCCAGATCTGGCCTCCACTGAGATTCTTTTGAAATAATGCTTATAAAAGTAGTATTTTTCAGCAGACCTTATATTTAGCACTATTATATTTCTATCCCTGGACAATATAAGGAATAAAATAGAACTATGAATTCATACAGTCTTAAGGAGCACTCTTTTATATTCCAGATACAGACCTTTTTATACAAGATTTTATGTAAAATCTTGGTCTATATTATATAACAGATTTAAGGAGAACACATAGATGCACACAAACAGGATTGTAAGTACAATGTCTCACAAAGCACTGTTTGACAAGATAATTTTCAAGCTAAAGAAAAAGTGTTCTAGGCTTAAATGTGTTTGTTGAAAAAAATGGATCAGACAAAATTGAAATACTTTTTTCCTTGTGGACTCAAAAATCGTCTAAATATATTGAAGTGAGTTGTGACTCTCAAGAGGGAAAATACAGTAGATTCCCGAATATATTTGAACATAGAAACCCCTCTCATGAACATCAAAATTCTTAGATGTTATAAAGCACATTTTTGGGAACTGTGAAGAAATAATTTTTTTTATTAAGTCGTATACACAGTGAATTCAGGAGTTTAAATTCCTTGATGTCTAAGAGGGAGTCTGTATATTCATCACCAGTTTAAGACTATATAGACTTTATTTTATTTAAGTTTATTTGCATAAAAGTAAAACACATACATTATTTTATTTATGTATAAAAGTAAAATGGTAAAACAAGGCCTACCAACAGCAGATTTCCCCTCTTCTTTACCTTTTGCCTGTTCATTCCTACTGTTGGATCGCAACTACTAGCCATTGTTTTAGCTCTTTATTCTGCTATTCACTTTCAGATTTCTAAAGTGCATGCTGTATATTTATCCTGTGCTGCTTTTTTTCCTATAAGTTGTTATTTATGTTGGCCTCTCTGTCACTTTCACTCTCACACATAGTCCTATGCACATACTGTGATTATTGTTACATCTCAATGTGTAGTCAAATAAATATCCATTGCTTATATTATTATGACTATACAAATTCTGCCTATTGTTGAGACACATAGTAAAATAAGATTGCATTTTCTTTCTTGTAGATCTTTTTGCTTTTTATATTACAGTTAATGATTGTGTGTGGGGAGATGTGTTTGTGTGTTGCTTAGTTCTCAGCGTCCTCTTTCCCTGTTTACTCAAAACTTTCAAGCTGGGCTGGAAAATTTCTCTCAATGTATTTAAACAGCCAAAATTCCATAAATCCTTCTTATCCTTCTGTCAATCCTTATCACTTTCTCTGGAACTGCCAGGTTAGTTAGCATTTGGTCTGCCTTTCCAAATACTGCGGGTAATAGTTTTACAAAATATTTTACCCAATGTGTGCCAAGCAATTTCCACATAGAAATTTAGGGACCCAGGATCCTTCCATCGTTGGTGCCCTCATCTTTAATTACATGGCCTGCAAAGTTATTCCTAATGAAAACAGAGAATAGAGAATCACTATCAGAAAATGCTTTCTAAGCCAGAAAGTGTAGTGTATCTTTTGTACCTACATTCTGTTTGACATAACCCAGTCATATAGTCCAGCCATACTACCAGAGGGTAGGAAAAGACATTAGATGTGGGCCAGTAAAAGGTAGGAAAACAGATCTGAGTAGAGTACAAGCCTTCTTCGCCACCCTGAATTTCAAAGATTAAAACAATAATACAAGCAATTTGGAAGATTAAGCAAGTGACATAGAAGGTGGTTCTGAGGAAGCCTTGATCTTCTTCAGTGCTGTAATTTAAACCAGAAAAGAGTGAAGCGACATCTTTAAAGTTGCATATGTAAGAGACTGTGACACAAGAGTTGCATAACAAACTGAAACTAAATTGGAAACCAAGACCCATTTTCAAGTGCGCGAAGACTCCAACCTCTTTGATTTACTCTTTCTGGCAAAAATCCATTTAAAGATGCATACTGTCTAATTAAAGATGAATTAAAATAAAGAATTCACAAATGGGAGGCCAAAGGTAAGAAATAAAATACTGACAATGAGTGTTGGTACCAGTTAACTGTGTAATTGAATTAATGAAATTCGTATAGTAATTAACAAATGAACTTGCTCTAGTTAACCAAATATAATAGTATCATGTAATAATATCACCCTAAAAATAACAATCTCAGGTAAAAATCATAGAAAAATATAAAAAGCGTATTAGGGCTTGTGAAAAGAAGAAAGAAGACTGATGGTGTACCATTTTTTTTTATTCACGTGGGATCAGTAGATTGAATTTTTGACCTTTGTCTGTTGGAAAACATAGGTTTAAGCATATTATATAATGACAAAAATGTTAGCACTTACAGAATTAATGAAAATAATGTATTTAGTAAATCAGGCAGTATTGTAAAAACAAACAAAAAAGCAACATACATCTAATATAGGATGTAGAAAGCTATTAAAATAAAAATATATTTAATAAAGGAAATATAAAGCTATTATCAAAAGAATATTAAAATTAAAAGAATGTTATTAAAAGAATAAATATTGTAATTCAGATCATGTATCTCAAAGTCAGTGTAATCAACTGAACATGTTTAGCTTTTAACAGAAAAACTAAATTCATAGTTGTAAAGACACCCACACACACGCGTGTGCAGAAATTGAACTGAGAGCCATGCTTAGAACAAAGTGCCTCAAAATGCTGAAGTTGAACAGTGGACAATGTTCAACCTTGAAATACAAAACCAAGAGAAAGAAATCAAGTTTTAAAATACAAAATACTTGAGTTAAAAGAGAAGTGAAAGTCTATCAAGACAAAGAAGATGACTTTATAATGACAGAAATATAATGATAGACTGTGAATGGAACTGTGTTTCTGGTGATATGGTATATACTACATATAAAGTACTTATATAAATAGTACCAAAGTTCAAATGAATGAAAAATTAAATGAAATAAAAGGGTAAAAAAAGTCAGTAGATTTTAATTTGCCTCCCTCAATGTATGACAGATTCAGAAATATAAAACAGTAAGACCATAAAGTGCCCATGTGTTTACTCTGTATTTAATTTTTTTTAGCTCTCACACTGTGTTCAGCACTGTGCTATATCAGGATGATGCTGTAAGCATTTTATTTCACGGAGCATATTGTCTAACTGGGGAGAAGAACATTAATGAAGTAAGTGACAAATTGCCTGCATACTTTCAAAGTGATGTTAGAGCCACAGAGGAATGGTACCTAGTTAAATGAGAACAGATAACAAAAGCACATGACTTAGAATACAGAGAGAGTCTCACAAGTGCTTTTGTGTGTATTTGAAAAGGAAGTAGTAACTAAAAGAAAAAGACGAAGACTCTTTACAGTCAGAAAGAAAGAACTGCAGGTATAAGCTCCGAGGCTGGAACAAACATGCAAATATATCCAAGGGACAAACAAAGAAATCCAAAGAGCTGATGGGAGGCTGGAGTCAAGTGAGTTACTGGATGAGGCAGCAAGGTGAACAAGAAACAGAGCATGTGCAGCCTCACAGTTCTTCTTAAATTCATTTCGCCTTTATGCTTGGAGCCATGAAGAACTTTAAGAAGGATAAATGATGCTCGGTTTTGCATTTTGAAAAGATCACAGGATGACAGCTAGTATGGAGGGGGCCAGGAAAGGTGCACAGACTTAGGTAGGAGGCCATCCCAATAAGAGCAGTGAGTGATGTCGTTTGACTTCACAGTGGAGATAGAGAGATATGGAGACAAATTAGAGCTACTTTTGGTGTAACTGGCAATGTACTGGGTTTTGATAGTGAAGGAGAGATGTGTGTTGAAAGAAGGAGAGATGTGTGTTGAAAGAATGGAGCCTACAGGAATTTGCTTTTGCAGCTGAGAGATGTACATAAACACTGTGCATCTGTGCTCGAAGCCACCATCTACCAGAGTGAAAGGCTCTGCTGGGTGCTGGGAATATGCGGGAAGTGGATTGAATTCGGTCTGGTTCAGTTTGAGAAGCATAGAAAGTGTAATAAGGGCAGTAAATACCTAAAATAATATGGTAAAGAGCAAACAGATGGTATTTTTCTTTCTCTTTCTGGCTTCCTTCTCTTAGAATAGACAATCTCCAGGTCCATCCATGTTGCTGCAAATGGCTTATGGCTACAGGATAAAGGGGGTGGGAAGGGATAAATTGGGAGTTCGAGATTTGCAAATATTAACTGCTATATATAAAAATAGATAAAAAACAAACGTCTTTTGTGTAACACAGGGAACTATATTCAATATCTTGTAGTAACCTATATTGAAAACAAATATGAGAATGAGTATCTGTATGTATATATATGACTGAAACATTATGCTGTACACCAGAAATTGACACAGTGTAACTGAGTATACTTCAATTAAAAAAAAAAAGAAATTAAAAAAAAGAGCGAACAGACAGCTAAATGTAACAGAAAAGAAAATCAAGAAATGGAATTAATTTTATGTAAGAATTCAGAACATAATAAATATGTCATTTCAAAACATTAAGCAAGGATAGCATATTTAAACAGTAAAACTCCCATTAGCTAGTAATTAGCTAATGATTTCATTTGTTGAAGGAAGAAGCATTGAGATACTCTTTTTCACATCACTCCATTACAGTTTTAAACACACACACACACACAAAAAAAAACTTCCCAGAAATTAATGGGAAAAAAAAATGTCTACAAAATGAAGTTCTCTTTAGATGGGAAAGATCTTTGTGAGCATGGCACTGAGAGGAGAAATTAGAATATCTTAATACATAAGAATTTTTTTCAATAAATACAGAGATGCTATAAACAAATCACAAATTTAGAGAGCTAATGGAAATAAATAGCTAATTAATCTACTAACAATGCCATGTTTTTCAAAAAAATTAAAATATAATTTTAAAAATAAAATTATATATGACCACAAAATTTACTTGAAAAAAATAGTGATTTGGATAGTTATCTTCTGAAAATCAGATGGGAACAAATTAGCAATGTAGATTGTGCGTGACAGTGGAAGGTGAAAAATACTTTACTCAGGGCAGCAGGAAGACTTTCATGGAAATTTCATGAGTTCTCCAGCCAAATAGACACATTTCCAGGCAATTTGATTGTAGTTTCAATGAAATCAATAATTAAATATTTGTGCCTATATAACTTATTTGACTGTCACCTATGTTGTAGAATATATAAAGAGTTTTATAAGTAAACATTGCATTTGCTTAAGAAGTTAATTCAGTGTTTATGTAGCTGAAAATGCCATAGCATTTCACACCTCTGACTTTGCTGTGAGGGTGTAAAACAGGAAAGAACACTGAAAAAGATTACTGAAGATTGGGGGAAAAAAGGAACCTGGGTATTAGGAGATCTGGCTCCTTTTCCTCACTTTATCCTTTAGTAACCTTGGTAAAGCACTTAGCATCTTCAATTCCAACCGTAATCATGCAAGCTGAATGATCAAAATACATTTTTTTCCCGAAGTCATTAGCTGTCGCAAAACTCAGTAACATTCTGAAGTTACTTAGGACCTCTTTGACCTGAACACCTATTTTATCACCCTTTATTTGAGGTTCTTTCTAATAATTCTTCTGGCTTCCAGAAGTTGATCGGATTTCCCTTTTTTCTTTGATTTTTCTTTAATTTTTTTTACTCTGTTGTGTATACTTAGCCTGCAATAGTCAAAATTATTACTAAATCAATGATAGTCTCCAGGTGGGCCAGCATGTGAAGTTTATCATTCCATCAGTTCCCCGTGATTCTGTTTGGCAGCCACTGCATAAATGCACACCTGCGGGGAAAACAAGGACCATGGCAGGACCACACCAGGCCTACTGCCATGGTCAGGGAGAGAAACGCTGGGAGGCACAGATGGTCTCAGTGAGACGCTCTCCCTCTGCCCGTTGCTTTCTAGGGAAGGGAGCACACAGAAGTCTAGCAGGGCCAGGCTATGAGACTTTGGAAGAGAGACTCTCAGGAGCTGGGGTTAAGCTACACGAACAGTCGAGTGCTGGCCCAGCTCCTGCCCTGTTTTGATTTGGAATCCCGGTTTACCGCAGAACTTTGTGGAAAAGCCTTGGTTTGTGCTCTATGATTGTGATTACAAGTGGCATGGGTCCTTCAGCGCCACAACTTGTTTCTGCAGAGTTTTCAGAAGGACAACTCCTTTGTGGGTAGTCCTGGATGCAGACTGGACTTTCAACAAGCATATTAAGTGTACACGGCTAGTAATACTACGTATGCAAGCACAGGTGTATGTGTGCAGAGTTGTGGTTGGGGGGTGCGCAGGGGTAACTGGGAAAATGAAACGTCCCCTTCATTCTGAGATACACTGGAGAAAACATGATCTTCTCTGAGAACTTAATCGAGGTCCTTTTAGAGGTAATTCTCAACTCCAGCTAGGACACTGCAGTTGCCGTATCATTGTTTTTTGAGGCCTACAGGTTGGGTCTTCATGTCTTTTCTAAATTCACGTTCAACCACCCACCGCTCCTTCATTTAATTTCAGCCACACTGGCCTGCCTTCTCTCGCTTTTGCTTCCTCCAGAGTTTGCTCTTTGAAAGCCCCAAACTTGACAAACTCTTTTGTGGGATCTCCATGTGCTTCCTTCCTTCTACTTGTCATTCCATTCTCACCTCCTGTGTCACCTTCACAGGGAGCCCCTGCCTGTCTCTCTAACCTCTCACGTCCTGTACTGTGCTTTGTGCTGTCTGAAATGATCTTCAATATTTATATATTTTCTGTCTCCGCCTCCAACAATAGTAATTTCATGAGAAAAGGGGTGATATTCACAATTTTATCCCTGTGATCTGGAATGGTGCCTCAGTCTCAATAGGTATTCAGTATGTTATTTATGTCCTGAACACAGAGAGTTTTCTAGAGGACAGTCTATCAGAAGGAGAAGCCTCACCTGAACGTCCACAGCGGGGCTCTTTAGTAGCCGAGGAAGACTGTAATACATGAGGGTGACAATTGTCACCCAGCGTTTGAACCCACAGGAGGCCAGCATGGCCAGGCAGTGCACAGAAGAGAGTCAGGGTTTAGGGCGGAGATTTGGGGTGACGGGAGGCTTTCCACTCTTTCACATCCCCCTTGGGGGAAGCAGAGCGGGAGCCAACAAGGAGCAGGAGCAGGTCCCGCAGCAGGAGGAGCAAATGGAGATAGCAAAGCTCTTTCATAGCCAAAGAAGTGAAAAGCATTCTAAGCAATTAACAATAAAACCGTTCTCAAACATAGACATTTTTCAGTTAGTATCTTCTGTGTTCACTAAGTAACCCAAGAACAAACTGTCTTACAGTTGTTTTCTTTTTCTTCTCCTGGCAACCTTTAAACCAATATAAAAGTAAAGCACTTTAAAGAAAAGTATTCAAGCAGCTGAATAAAGCCTAATTATTTTTATTTTTGGTTAAATGGAATGGAAGTAATTAATTGCTGAGTAAGTATGATACATTTACATGGTGATTTTTTTTTTTTTTTTTGATCACCAGTTACATTCTAAAGTTCCTGTATGAGGCACAGCACACTCAACATTTTGAGTGAGTTGCAAATGTTTGGAAGCATCTTTGGAAGATTGTGTTTTTATATCTGTGGCCATTCATTGATCCCTTGTCAATTTACACAAGATTACATAAGCCAAAAAAACCACTACTAAAAAGCGTAATTCTATGTAATAGAAGTAGGAGAAACACTAAATACTTGGTTTACATATTGATTAAATATCATTTTGGTGCAAATTATAAGGTTTTACCATTTAAACTGTCGTCTCTGATTCACTTTTTTTAAATTTATTTACAGAATCCCAATGAGTAATAAATTGAGCAAATTTTCTTAGGTTTTCTGCTGTATGAATATACCTACTGATTTATCTTTGCTTTTCGTTTAATTTCAAGGATAATTTACAAAATTTAATTATAAGTTGGTAAAGAAACATTTCTATGTTTGGTTATAACTTCTTTTCCTTCTTGCATTTAATTTAAAATATGAATATTTTCCTATGGCACTAAAATAGTCATTATGAATTTTTACCCCTGTGGTATAATAATAATATTATTTTCTTTTATAAATGCTTATTAGTATGTCCTTTTCATAAATTCCTGTTCTTCTATAACCTAGATGTGGTGGGAACAAGACTGTTAAAAAGTAAAAACCCCTAACTGCTGTGGGAGAAGAAAGAGGAATTTGTACAGAGTCTTTAGAATGAGAGGACCTTCCTTGTAATACTTGACTTAGAAGCTCCTCTTATTTAGTAAATACAAGAATGTTCTTAAAACTGCCTAATCAGCAAAATCCAGGGCAGAGAGCACTCAGATTAAGAGCCGTCCCTGGAAGCAGATGAAACTGCAATTGAGCCTAAAAGAAAGTAAGCATCTTAAAAATATATCCTTGGGCTTAAAATAGAAACTTTGAGCCTTTCAGACAGAAAGTGGCATTTTTTTCATTTTGCATCATAGCTCAGTAACACTGCCACCCTCAAAACTAGGGAGGAAATGCAACAGAAGAGAGGAGGAGAAATAGACTAAGAGCCAAGACGATGAAAGAAAAATAACTTGGACAGAGGATGAATATCACTATTCCTCACAGCAACAGTTCCACCTTTGGTAAAGTATTTCAAAAATGTCATTCCTCTTGTTCTTAACCTGTTTATTTCTATGAAGATATGAAATAAAGATCACCTAGGGAGTCAGGTCCCTTGAGAGCAGAAACCAGGTTAGTCTTTTCAGTACTGAGTGCCTCCAGCAGAGTGCCTGGCCTGTCATATATATTCAAATATGTTTATGGAACAAGTGAAAAAACACTTGAATGGATAAATTAAAGAAAGAAAGTGAAATCCCACAAATATTGGAAAGACACTTATTTTCCTTCATCTTCACTTATCAAGATTCCAGTGCCACGAATCAGCCAGTCTAGATAGTTGGACACCCTTATAGATGTTTTGTGAAATGATTATTTTGTTATCTAAGATCTCATAATCCAGCATTTCTATTCATCCCATCAGAAAAGATGCACACATATGAATTACATTATTTGTTTTAATAATCTAGTTAACGTAAACAACATGACTTTCATTAGTAAGAATTGCAGTGGCTGGCCTCAGGAATAAGAGGATTGCTCTTGAGTCCAGGTATCTGGTTTCACACCCTGGCTCTGTCAATTAACTCGTATGTGCCCTTTGGTAATAATTCATCATTCTGCGCCTCAGATTCTTCATCTCTAAAACGGGACTACGAATATGAACTATTTAAGAGGGTTGATGTGAGGAACAAATGTGTTAATATTGGTAAACTAAATGAATACAATACAAATGAGGAGTTTAAATGCAACCATTGTTCTATTGCTAGTTTTAGATATCAGTGTTGAGATAGAGTTGATTGATGAATATTTGGCTTTTAAAAATTATAAATTTATAGGCAGTTCCATACATGTTTCATTTAGGGGTAAAAGACCTTTAAAACAGTGATGTTTGGGTAAGGTTGATCATTTTGTTTTTCTTCCCAATTTCTACATTTGTAAGTGTTAAAATAAGGTAGTTCTTCAAATGTCTAATATGAGGAATCAGGTATAGCATTTAAAAGTAAGATATGGTTTAGATCAAACTTAAAAATCTGTCTAAAGTGTAGTCATAAAATGAAAAATTACCTTTACAAATCCTATGCTTCAATTACACTTTGAATGAATTACACTAAAATGAACCTTAATATAATGAAGACATGAAAGAATAAAACTATATCCCAAGTTTTTTTTCAATTTTAGACTGGGTAGAACACTATTCCCCAAAATTTTTATTCAATTTTTTTGAAAAATATAATTTAATTTTCTGAAATAGCACCACTTCTCAAATGTGATGATGTGTCTTCATTAGAAGGTAGCTTTGCATACCAAGTATCCAATCACCCTAGGTCTACAGTCACAAGGGCCTCATCGGACCCACTGCACATTAAGTAGTTGTAATTGATCAGTTCCCTTGTGTAACCTAAATTTCTATTTGATCCAAGCTAAGTACTTAATCTAAGAAATTAGGCTCTATGCAGTGTGTACTTATTGTACTTGTAGCCTCTATTAGAGTCAATATCCTTAATTTTGTATTGTAACTAAAAATTTAATAATTGCAGTATAGGTGATAGGTTTAAATATATTAAATTTTGTACTTATTCAAACCTCACTTGACAATTCATTCATACTCAAGCATTTTATTCCCCATTGAGGCATTACCTATAGGGACTCTTTACAAGGGCTCTAAAGTTAGATTTTTCTGAATTTAAATCCTCTGCTGCTCTCTGTGCTTTACTTTCCTCACCTGTGAAATGGGAATGATAATAGACCAGAACTCAGACAGCTGATGTGAGGAACTGTGTTAACATTACAAAGCATGCCAGCAGACGCACCATTAGTGATCAGTAAACCTATGATTGGTATTATTATCACTAGGCACTCTATTTGGTACTGGAAATTCAAAAATCATAATTACAATAATGAAAATAATGAAATATCACTACTACTATAGTAAGCACCTTGCATAATGAGCGCTTTTCTAAACTAATTTACATGCATAAAATTAAGGAATGTTACAGGCCTATAAAGTAAGTACTATTAATCTCCCTATTTTAAGATGAGGCATTTGAAATCTGAAGTTAAGTAATTTCCCTCAATATATAATATATACTGAGGTCAGAAGTGGGATTTAATCATTGTAATCTAAAAACTATGCTTTTAACTATTTTCTTATACCTCTGTCATCTATGCTCTATGCCCTCAACTAGTTCACAGTCCAGAATAGAGAAGGGGAGGCTGAAAGGAGAAGTTACAACTGAAAGTAAAAAGGCACACACATTCGTGTTTAAAGCAATAGTCTTCAAAAGCATGTGAAAGAAAATTAACTGTGATCTGGGTCTTACCAGATGATAGACATTCCCCACATGGGTGAGAAGGGCGTTTGTTTGTATACCAGCAGTGGGAGACGTACGTGAAAGGCACGTGCAGGAGTGTGTTGGATGCCAGAGTAAAGGCCAAAAACGATGTGAACTGAGAGCAGAGGAGGCTAGAAGAACCACGTGGTGCCATGACATGAAGGTCTTTAAGAGCCATGCAAAAGTACATGAGACACAGAACAGTACATTGGAAAAATCTTGCAATACTAGTATAAAAAAATGAGACAGTTTGTATTCTTGGTTTCTTTTTTTTTTTTTTTTTTTAATTAGCAAGCAAGGAATATTGTCTACTATGACTTACCTAGCAACAGAGTGGATGGGATACGATGGTCTAGGACTGAGATAAAAGTGAGAAGACAAAGCAACTCTTCAAATAAGAAACTAAAGCAATTGCAGTAGAAATGCAAGGAAAATAATAGACTATAGAGCAGTTTAGGCAGTAAAATTACCACAATTTTTTGTATCAGTTCTCTGTAGGATTCTCTGTGAGAGACTGGGAGTCTGAGGTCACTCTGATGTTTCTAGCATGAATGTTTGGATGGATATTTGTAGAATGAATATAAAGATGTTTTGAAAAGATGATAATCAGTTAGATTTTGAGCATTTGGAACCTTCAACTTCTAGAGAATAGAAGTATGGAAACATCGAGTGTATAGCAGGAAACAAGCTTTGAAGCCCAGGGAAAATAAAGTAAGGAAAAAGGCGGAGATTTTGGAATGAATGATCTGTGGTGTACATAGCTGCTACGTCACACAATGTAACTCTGACAACTGGGATTACTAAAAAGATACTGTCATCCTCTATTTAGCATGAACTGCTAAATTATTCCTACTACATAGCTATTTTACTTTCACAAATCAATTTAGTTGAAAAAACAGATGACAGGGTTGTATTTTATCTGAGCCTGGTGTTTCTGGAAAGTAGTGATGGTCAAGAAATGCCCCCACCCTTTTGTGTTCTGGAAAACAGCTAACAAAAGGACTATCCGGCTCGGGCACATTCTGCAAATAAACTTCGTCCACCCTTCAAATAAGACTTTCCTCATTATTCCCAGAAGACCCACTGATGACTCCCTTGTTTATCTGCTCTGTAAACCCCAATCCTTCCTCCTTTTCTTTGAAATGATACTTAATGTCGAGTGCTTCCTATTGTAACAGCATGAATAAAAATCATCTCCTTAATTGTTTGATGCCTTTCATCTTTCACACAGCAAACAATCAATAGTGATTAATTCCCACGGAGAGTAATGGATCTGGTTCACCTCTTAGTTTACCCCTTTATTAGCCATGTAACACAGAAATTACTTTCTTTATTCCTGAATGTTCTTACCTGAAAATGGAGATTTTACATGCCTTATGTTTAATGTTTTATTTATTTTGAGATTTTACATTAAATCATTGACACTAGGGAGCATGCCTAAATGCTCCCCAAACGAGGAGCCAAGGCAGTTTCCATGCAACGATAAGACAGAAAGACAAGACATCCCCATTCTATCAATTGTGAAAGTTCAAAAGCTAATATTAATCTTTGCCTCCTCCCTTCCTTCACCACTCATTTTTAATAAGTCACTGTATCAGGTTGATTTTTACATTTCTTTTCGGACTTAATGCAACAGTCTTAGTATAGCACTCAACGTTTGTGGTTTATCAAAATAGTCTTCTAACTGCTATTCTGCGTGGGGAAAAAAATCCCCCTCACCCCTGTCTGTCTTCACAAAGATTATTTTATGTTATTTTTTATAATTTTTTTATTTTGTTTTGTTTTGGGGGGAGGAGTAATTAGGTTTACTTATTTATTTATTTATTTAATGGAAGTACTGGGGATTGAATCCAGGACCTCATGCATGCTGGACATGCACTCTACCACCGAGCTATATCATCCCGCCCCCAATAATTTTATTTAAAATGACAATATCAATTTGTCACTCTTCTGCTACATGATTTTATGTCCATTAATATTTAGGAAAAAGTTGACAGTCCTTAACATAACATTAAGCCCCTTCGGGATCTGGCCAATGCTAACATGTTTAGCTTCATTTTTCACTCTCTCCACGGCCATCTCGTTTACCTCTGTAAAATCTAATCATTCACATGTTATATACTACAGTCATAATAAACTACTCTTGGGTCTCCAAATGGAAACTCTTACAACTCTAATTTTTCAAAAGAAGAAAACAATCCTTTCCAATATTCAACCAGCTAACTCTTATTGGTCCTGAACATTTCTTGTGGATAAATTACTCCCCTCCATTTACATTCTTATCAAACTGCACTGTTATCTTTTTTGTTTCTCCCAATACACCAGACATAAAGTAAGTAGAGCATTTGTTTTATTTACACTTAAATACGTAACACCTAGGTACTTATCACAAGGTAGGTATATTCTGTATGAAAAAAGATGTCATGGTCTAAAATAGGTTAAGCAGGTTAAAATCCATCAAAATCCTTTTGTATACATAAGAATATTATTAACTATGAAAGGTAGCATTCAAATATGTGTTTTCAGCTTTTAGCCTACTTACAGAAGCTGCATAAGTTTTAACCTAATGTATGCAAACACAGTAACATTCTCTCTGTCTACACTACGTCACATTAAAAATAACAAATGTATTTCATTAAATTTGGAGGCTATATTTGATATTGCTCAACGTAAACTATAATAGAAAAGAACAAATCTGACTCCAAATTAGATCTGTTTCTTTGGCTTTAACCCTGTGCCCGGTTTTCTAGGCTTAGTCTTACTAGCGCTTCACCTTTTGCAAAAGAATGTTGCCTTTAGCCTGAAATATACAAGAGAGCCTGTTCTCAAGGCTCTGACCTTTAAGGATATTAACACTTTTGCACTATGTAAAATAACAAGTTGCAAAATGGAAAATAACATTTGTTTTGTTGGAGGTTTACAGGGGCACCATGATCTGACCCACATGGACAGCTATAAGAACAAAGAATTCCTACACCAAGAAGTTTGCAACAACCAATCACACCCCCTCCCCTTTTTAGTGTAAAAGAAGCCTGAATTCTGACTTGAGTAGGGTGGTTCTCCAAGACATTAGTCTGCCATCCTCTTGGTCTGCTGGCTTTCCAAATAAAGTCATTATTCCTTGCTCCAAAACCTTGTCTCCTGATTTATTGGCCTTTCATGCAGCGAGCAGAACAAGTTTGGACTTGGTAACAAAACTATATATTGAGTAAATTATTCAGAATTCAATTTTTGAATATATGGGTAGACACACATATTTAGTTCATCATGATTGCCCTGAGAAGTAGGCCAGCTATTCATTCAGTAACTGTCTCCCCTTTGAGGCCCTATATCACATAGGTTCTTAGCAGGCTTCTGATAAATCCTACAGACTTTTGGTTCAAAAGCCACATCTCTCATGTACCAGCTTTGTGGCCTCCACAGTTTAGTTGCCTTCTTTTTGCCTCCAGTTCTTCATTTAAGAAAAAATGATACCTATACTCAGTTTATAGATTTATTGTGCAGGTAAAATAAAATTACACATCTACGGTGGAGAACAGGTGTCTGTCAGTCTGTCACATAATTACTTATTGTTGTTTTTGGCTTGGATTGTTCCAGGGGATAGATACCCTGAAAAAATCCAGCCCTCATGCACTGTATATTCTAATGTAAGGAGAGACAGTAATAACGTATCTGCACACACTAATGCAATATTTCAGTGTTGAAAGAGAAGCTTATATTGCAGTGGGGGACGGTTAACTGAATCCCAGAAATGCTTCTCTGAGGAAAGTATGAGTGACTTGAGAATTTAATGTGATGAAGAGCAAAGGAAAAACATTCTGCAGAGAGGTGGCACCATGAGCAAAGTTACCGTGATGATAGGAAGACAATGAGGAACTAAATGAAGACTAGAGGCGCTGATGGGGAGAGAGCAAAGGAAAAGGATGGGGCTGGGTGAGGTTAGAGAAATAAGTAAGAGCTGAAAAAATGCTGTTTGCAGCAGGGATGTGTGCCAAGATCAGATCTGATTTATTTGAATGATTAATCTGACTTCACTGTGGAAAATGGATTAGGCAAGTGGCCAGAGGGAATATTGATAACCCCTTTAAGAGGTTACTGCAATAGCCCAGGAAAAAGTGGTGGTAATTTGGGGATTAGGTCACAGCTCCTAAATATGGAAAGAAATGAATAGATTGAAGAGATATTTAGGAGGCAAAAGTTATTATTTATTAATGAATTGTGTTTAGAGAGCAAAAGAGAGGAAACAATCTTAAATGGTGCTGGGGGCAAAAAGAACTACGAGAGAGGATACTCTAGATGTGGCATCCTTTTTAAAGTATAAATTTAAGTACTGGTACTGTTGTACCCATATATTTAAATAAGAGGATTAAAATGTATTCCTGTTGTATGAACTTTGAGACATTGGGCACAGATTTTCATATAGAGAATATATTTCATTCTTTTAGTCATTAAGTCAAGATGCTTGAAAACTCAATTATCTGAAAATGAAAGGAAATGAAAGGCTTTTGATACACAATCAAAAAGAACCAAGGAAAAAAAGGCATTAATTACATTAAAAAGGGCATTCAAATATGGATGAAAGCATGTGAATGTAAATATCTGACTTAATTCTTTTAATAGTAATTCTGCCCATCATCAGAATAATGGTTTATTTTTCCTATTAATTTTAATGCAGAGTGATTTTCATTAAAATGCTACAAAGGTTTGAGAAGTGATCTTAAAGAGCTTAAGTAAAGACTTTGCAACCCACTGAAATAGCCTATATGTATCAATTAGAAAATATTCAACAAATTTATGTCTCATACTAAATATAAAATTAGTCTAAATATGGTATGTATAATAAAATAATGATATGTAATGTTGGAGTAATATGTTATAATTGACACAGTACTTTCACATAAATTATTTTATTTATGTCTGTAGCAGTATAATAAATAGGTATTTTTGGTGTAATTTTAGAGATGAAGGAAAAGGATGAAGAATTGAAACATCCAAAGCCGAAGAGCATATTGCCTTTTGAACCCAAGCCTTCTGGCAAGATTATTTTTATTTTTATTTTTATTTTTATTTTTATTTTTATTTTCTTTTATTTATTTATTTATTTATTTATTTATTCATTCATTCATTCATTCATTCATTCATTCATTTATTCATTTATTTATTCATTTATTTATTGCTGTACCAAACTAGAACTTGTGATATCAACAGGAAATCATAGGCTGTAAATAAACAATTTAAGATCATGATCGATAGTTTATAAGGCTAGCAAATTCACAACCCTGTTGGGCCCTTAGACATCACTAATTAATCATATTCTTTCTTGCTGAACTTGAAAGAAGCTGTGTACTCACAACTTTTCTCATTGCAATTTTATTGGCAATAACTTATTGGAGCAGAATTGATGAGTATAGGGTCTGTCATCTCAACCACAAAGAAGGTTGAGAAAATTGCAAGTAATATATAAATTTCATCTTTGCTTAATTGAGTTGTAGAAGTTTTATTTTAAAATATTCTAATTTGAATGATTAAGGGCAATTTAATAAGAATTTCAATGAATCTTTTCAAGTTTTTCTGTTTTCTTTAACAGAAAAAAAAGATCTACTCATAAAGATCACGGAACTTACATAAGATTTCACAGCATTGTAACAGCAAAGGTAAGATTTGCACTCTGCTCTGTTTGAGTTACAAATGAATCCATAATTTGCTTCTTACTTTGTCTAGAAGAGGAACTGAAATGAAAGTGCACAACCACAGTAATTCTGCAATGGGTCTCCTGGATTGTTTTCCACAGTTAGCAATATTGCTACATGCCAGAGGCATGCAGAGGCCAGGCTTGGGAATTAATGTCAAATAATGCAGAACTGAGGCTAAAGGTGATATATTCAAACCAAAATGGGACATTTGCTATGTTCTAATAGATATAAAGGATATCTATATTTCTCAGTTACAAACTTTAATGATTTCCTTGCTCGCATTTTATTTAGAGTAATGGGCATGTTGACTTCACTGCAAACTTAAAGAGAATATAAGATAAATGAAATGTTAAATGTTTGATTCCAAGACACTCTCCAACACTACTCTTTCATTCAGTACTCTATGAGTAGATTTTAGGTTAAAGACAAATATTTATTCTTCAATTTAACCCTTCTTGACAATACTTTTCAGAGATTGGCTAAGTTCCAAGAATCAACATTAATTCTAAATATCTTTAGACACTTTCTAAAACTAGATCAAGTTTATAGAAGTAGCCAATTCTAGCACCTCATATGTGTGTTTAATTAAACACACATATAGAGGTTGTGTTTCTTTGTGTGCCATTAAAAAAATAGTAATAGTGTGTGACATTAGGCTGATTGAAGATCAAAAAATTATTTCATACTAGCAAAGTAAATCAATACTTTTTTAAAAAACAGAATCTATCTCAGCACTCTGAATCTAACTTTGCATGGCTTCTTTCTCTTTCCCAAATGATTCTTAATTGCTAGTAAAGGAAAATTTGAGAGTTGCCACATTGCACTTCTTTTCCTGTCTTTAAAGTTATCTTGTACATAGTTGCTGTTGTCATGGTTATTATTATTATTAGCATTATTACTCATGCACTAAAATAATGTGCTTGATGCAAGCACACACATAATGACCAGTGACTTTTAATCTAGCAGAATAAGCAATGCAAATGCAAACTCACTCAAAGCAATATAGCTCATATTTTGTATTCAAAAATAACACTGCTGACAATGTTAGTATGCATGTTCACATGAGAAAAGTTGGGGGTAAAATTACAATGTGTGAACTACTCTCCCTTCCAAAGAACATTAACCTTTCCAAGCAAAAACATACACTACTACTAATAATAACAAAAAATAGAAGTATCAATAAAGAATGATACTGTCAGTACTGAACAGCAGAGGGGCTGTTTTCAAAGAGGGAATCTACCATGTACAGTGAAACTCAATGATGAGATGGTATCAAAGAGGAAGGAGTAATCAACTGGGCAGTATTATTGCTTGGCTAGAAACGTCACCTGGAAAATTGAAGATCATTCTCTTGTGTGTATGGATCGCAGGGGCAGAGATAGGAAATATGCAGGTTACTTTAAGATTAAATGACTTATTTCCTTACTATAGTCCAAGAGGGTTTGATATCCACTAAGAAAGGTTGAATCAACCAGAGGAGGGCCAATGGAGCTGTCAACACAGAAAATACAAATTCTTATATTTTGTAGTATTTTAAATGAAGAACTGATTGTCCCCCCACAACCCCATTTCACCACTTTTATTGAATAATTTTCTGTAGCTTGTGATCTTCCATATTATACAACTCTGGGGGTAAAATTTTTAGAAAATACTGCTTTATTAATTAATTCGTATAGGACTGGCAGCCATTCTTCAAGACACACCTCAAACCCCATTTCTAATCTATACTCAGTTGTGTTGGAATGACACTCACAGTCAACCTTCTTAGATACTGAATGATAGCCACTCTTTTTCTTCTCTTCTGCCCCTTGTGGCTTGAGGGGACCTAATGCCAACATCCATGATGCTCACCGAGCTTGGTCTCTATTGCTACAGCTCCTCCTGCTTCTAAAGAGAGTCTGTGTTAGCCAAATACTGCTGAGCTAATTTGGTAAAACCAAACTGATGTTGTTGTTAAACCGGAACTGAACTGAGCTCTCTAGAACCCTTGATAAACCCATGCAGTATTGTGTGGTGTCGTCATACACCCAGCTTCTCAAGTGAAGGAATTCTGGTCATTGTTTCACTCATTCCTGTCTCATACTTAAGATAAAAGCTAAATACTTTAGCAATTTGCAGAGCTCTTCAAGAATTTCTGTCCAGCACTTTAATCTTAATTCTGTCTAATTGTGTTTGATAGGAAAATATACTAAACAACATATAATTTCCCATATACAGCATGATCTTTCTCATCTCCCAAGTTTTTCAGGGTATTACTTTTACCAGAAATATTTTCTCAACTTTTTTCATCTTTTATTGTTCAAGATATTTTATGTTTAGAGTTGTTTTAAGTTTGCAGAAAAATTAAGCAGAAAGTACAGAGAGTTCCCATTATCCTTTTATATTTTTCAAATGTTTAAAATGCTAAAAATACAAAAATGAAAATCATAATCTTCTGAGTCTCCATCATCTAGAAATAATCTATATTGATATTTTATGATTTTCCTCTAGACTTTTTATAAAGAAAAATCATTCTAGGTTCTGCTTTTTTAATATAAATATGATAAAAAGACACAAACAATTATTCAAGCAACTTAGAAAATATAAATACAAAAGTAAAACATAAAAAAAAATTTTTAAAGTGAAACATAAAATAACACCCCAAATTGCAGTACAAGTGACCGCTCTTAACATTAAGTGGACTTCACTTTACATGTCTATTTCCAATATAGTAGATACTAGGCATGTATGACTATTGAGTACTTGGGTTGTGTCTAGTGAATGTGAAAAATTGCATTTCTAATTTTATTTAATTTTATTAATTTTTATTTAAATAGCCAACCATGGACAGACAGCTGTAGATGTTATTCAGTGTATATACACAGATGAAAAACAAGAAACACTTTTTTAAAATGCCATATTTTGAATATTATAGCATACACTTTATGTTTGCTAAAATGAAAAAGGGAGGATTGTTGATATTCAAATAAATGTATCTACTAAATAAAGAATACCACTTTCAGACAGATCTCACTAAGGTTAATAAGATTTGAAAGACATTAAGATTTTACAGTCATTACAGTTCTCGTAAGCTCTGTGGTTTAATTGACTCCTTACAAAGAAAAGTCGTAATAATAGCAATTGCCTAATTCTCCAATCTCTTCTGCCCTCACCATCATTTTACTTAGTTATGTTGTCATTTTAACATTGTCCAAGTTCATATAATTTATATCCTGTTTTATATCATAAGTAAATTTTCTGTAGCATCATTATTTCTGAATGTAGTCAATGCTCATAAGGAGTCCTTTTTCATTTCTATTTTTCTATTTCTAAGTGCTTTAATTCAATCTTGATTGAATAATAGTTTTACCATGAATGATTAATAGATATTGTGTTCCTTCATTTAAAAGAAAATGGTTGAGAATGTCTGTTTGTTGCTCTTATTTTTAAATAGCATTTTGATTAAGTAAACTGTTCTAAAGATCTATTTACTGTATCAACAACCCTAAAGCTTAGTGACTTAAAACAGTAAACATTCAAGTTATTTTCTCACCATTTGAGAACGAGGAATTCATTTAACAGCTGGCACGGTGGCTGTCTGGGGCTTCATTGAGATGATGATAACTGATGGGGTTGGAACACCTGAGAAGGCTATTCACTCACATGTGTGATGCCTCCGTGATACCACACTTGGTCTCTCTCTCCAAGGCAGCCTGGACTTCTTACATTCCAGCAGAACACTTGAAGAGGCAAGAGGTGGTAACATCAGCCCTTATGTAGGCTGAGTTTAAATCTGACACAGCATCACTTGCCCTCTTGGTCAAAAGTGATGGCATAGATTCCACTTAGAAGAACTAGCATTTGTGCACAGGGAAGGGATTGACAGCAGCCTAATTTGACAGATGCACTCATGTATACTACTAACCTCCAGTCACATTTTCCTTCAAAATTTCTAGGCCTTACATATTATTTCATTATATGTTGTTAAGAATGTTTAAGTCAAGCTGAAACCCTTGCATCACCATGTCTCTCTCACACATACATTTCTATTTATTTCCTTTTTTTAGTATATGTATTTGACACAATTAGTCTTTGGTCCTTAAATATTAGTAGGTTAATTAGTGTACCTAGTTCCATTTATTCTGGAACTCAGAGTAATACTGTCTGCAAATTTATTGTTTCCTTATACACTGGAAATTCTCCCGCATTATAGCTTTGAATAGAGCTCTATTCCATTTGTTGATTCCCTAACCCAGGACACCAACTATGTTTATGTTGGATGTTATCTAAAAGTTATCTAAACTTTTTTGTCTTTTTCATACATGTGTTATTATCATCTTAATCTTTTTCTGTATGGCTCAATTGTAGTGGTGGTTTTGATTTATTCAATAATTGCACAATCATGCTGTTTTGGTCCTCTGTTCTGTTTGCGGTCCTCCCTCCTTATCTCATTCTGCTGTTTTATCTACTCTAATTGCTCTTCATATTAAGACAATGGTCTAATGAAGTCACTTTTTGTATCATGCAATGATTTGGAATTATTTTCTCTATATTGAGGTATGTTTTTGTCTCATTTTCATTCCTCATGTATTATGAGCAGGGGAGGTTACTTTGTTCTTGTCGAGTGCGTGCATCATTGCCAAGCTGTTTATTTTCATCTTGCTCCGGTTTAACTCTTTCCTTAAATATCTGAGAACATCCTCATTTCACCCCCAAGTTGTAATTTAAGAACAGTATATTCCCATTCTACCAATTTTCTGTTGCAGAAGGAATGACAGAGGAGAAAAATTGGAGAAAGTAAAGCACTCTATTCCTTACTTCTGCTCCCTCTTCTGAGATTTTGTTATAGCTTTTGTACAAATATTCATGCTAATTATTTGGTAGATGGGTGAATAATTTTTTGTGGCGATACCCTTGGGGTTAAAGTCATATTATCATCATATTCTATAACTGGAATCACCTTCATTGTCCACATTCTTAGTTTTTCTATTTCACTTGTTTCTCTCTAGAGTTTTTTTTTTCCCCTACTTTTCCTATGAGAAGAGAGAAAAAAAAAAAAAAACACATAGCTACTTAGATTTTAGATTTACCATTTTGGAGGGATAGGTGAGAATTCTGAGTATTAACTTGACTTACTAAAATAGGCTCTACTGTATGGAAATAAACTAGAGCTGTCCTCCTCTTCTGTATTCTTAGCTTTGTAATCTTCTCTGTCTTTACTTATTAAACTGGAATGATCTTCTTTCTTGTATAGTTGCTATTCATTAGCTATTAAGGAAAGAGGAAGGAAATCCCATAGAAAGTTTTAATTCACTATTTTAATCTAAAAATATTACTCCACATTTTAGCTGAATAACTCTGAACCACTTTTCTGAAATCACGCTAGTATTACATCAGATCCCACCCAGCCTGGATTGTGTAGCCCTTTTAGTTTCCCACAGTACCACCCACCACCGAGTTCTGATTTGTTTCTCTGTCTGTCTTTCACGGTGTTCACGGAGAATACTGCAGGGCTTACGTCCTTTGTGTCTTTTATTGCCAGCGCCTACTATGTAATTAGAATTTAGACTATGTTAGTTTCTCTCTGTCTCTCTCTCTTTCTCTTTTTATTTCTCAATCTTTCTACTGCCACCTCCCTAGCTGTCCAGGAGAGAAACAGCATGGTGACACCATGGTAGTGTTCAAGTCTGTCCCACAACTGCCTCTGAGGCTTTTCCTTGGAAATAAATCATGCACCTTAGATTTTTGTTTTCCAAAGGTGATTAAAATTTCTGTTACAGAATTAGTTACAATGAGTTGCAGAATTAGTTGCAATGAGTTTCCATATAACTAATAAAATTTCCTCACAAAAAGCCCTGAGACAGACCTTTTTGTACCAAATTTGGGGTTTACAAAATATACACAAATTTCAAATACAGTTTACTTTTGAGCTGGGGTCCAACTATACACACACACACACACACATATACACACACACACACATATGTGTGTGTGTGTATATATATATATATATATATATATATATATATATATATATATATATATGTTTTTTTCCTGAACAAAGAATGTAAACTGAGGAGTCTCCACAAAGTAAGCTCCAAGGCATTCCTAGGGATTATAGTGGAAATCACCCATTACTATGGTTTTTGTTGCTGACCCAGCCCCTAATGCAAATGCCCAGGTGGTAGCAAACAGAAAGAAAGAGGTAACGGGTAACACCAACCTCTCTGTTTTTTTTATATTGGATTCTAAATTTTATATCTGGGTACCAGTCCTGATATAAATCATGCCTCTGTTGATTTTTTTAGCGACTACGATAGGCTTCTTTTTTTGGCATCTCACTCTCAATCCTGGCTAGACTCTCCTTCACAATGTGAAAATCACTCTTGATTTTTTACTCTCTCTACCTATCACATATCTCTGGGCAGAAAACATCTAGCAGCAGCTGCAGCTGTTTCCAACCAGAACAGTTGCACATTTATGAGGAGAGAGGTTGCTTTCAAACACATGAAAATGCAGCAGTTAGATATAATCTTTGCTCGGCTGACTGGGAAAAAAAGGCAAAAAGCTTTTTGCACAATTTTAAAGCTTTGGCTATAATTATGCACATATAAGATGTCAGACAAAATCACCCTTGTAAGTAACAATAAATGAGTCTGAATCATTTTATTAACCTTTTTGTTCTTTTGCCATTTATTGGAAAAGTGACCTTTCCAAAGCTGGTTAATTCATTTAAGTTATTATAAATTTGAACAATACTTAGGAAAGAGAGACACTTTATTACTATAAGATTATCCTGTTAACAATCAAAGCAATTCTCTCAGGAGAAATTGTGTATGGATAAATGCTGTAACTGACAGTCTTATTACCTAATTCTGTTATACTAGCCATCGGTGCTTACATATTCTAGGATCCTTATATCATAGTCTCACAAAATCACAAAATCAGAACTGAACTTAGAGATAATCTAATTGAAATGCCTTATTCTATAATTAAAAGAATTGATATCCAAATAATTAGCCAGATCAAGTGATTTGGTCTTACAAGATCACAAAGCTGCTTAATGATGTGTTAAGACTAGAACATGAGTTATCCAATTCACCACTCAGTTTTCTCCCCACTAAGTCACATCGCCTTCCTAAAGGCTAGATAATGTTTTATTCCTATAGAATAATGGTAAAGAACACAGACTCTGGCCTCCTACTGGCTGGGTGACTTTGGTGGAGTTAACCATCCTGTGACTCCATTGCCTCATTAGAGAAGGGGACAAAAATCAAACCGTCTATCTTTTAACTTAAAAAATAAGAAAAATCAATTGTAGTGACTGTATTTTACTGTGCTTTCATGAAACTTCTCCATGTATCTCGAGATATATCAACTCGTTACCTTCACAGAGAGCCATGCCTTTATTTCACAATTAAAATATCAGTTAAATAATGAAAGCACCCTCATTTTCTTGTCATAAGACCTGCAAAGTTATATCATCCAGAAATAATTTTATTTCTCCTGTTCCTTCTCTTACTTTTAAATGTAGCATATTAGTTGTACTTTGAAGTTTAGCATTTTCTTTTGTGGGAGTGTGTGGGGGAGGAGGTGCTTTAACAAACTGAGTTTTCCCCTGTTTTCTCTACTGGCATTTAATCCTCTGTGTTAGGATCTTTCCAAAATAATTAAAACTTCTTTCAAAAATCAAACAAACAAAAAACCCTAAGTGATGCCAAATACCATATTTCAGCTATGGGCTGTTACTGTCTTTCTCAGAGCCAATTGTTTCCGTTGTTTCTTTGTCTATTTTATCGTATTCCATTCATGCTCCAAGTGAGGAAACTTGGAGTGGGCCTCAGTCCCCCTGCTGTAACTCTTACTGCCTTGTTGTTTAGTGCAGTGCTCAGTCTATGCATGGTCTCTAAGCAGCATTTGGCATAGTTAACCACTAAGTCTTTTCCATTATTTCTCTCCTGTTTTAGGGTGTATTTTTATTTGTTTGTTTGCTTGTTTTCATACCCGCCTAGTCAGAACATCTGAATCTCCCCTTTATGGTGCTCTTCCTACCTTCATCCATTTGATTGTCATAGTTTTCAGGATTTCTCTCCTATAGGCGTCTCTCTTTCCACTCAACATACTCTTCTTGGGAAATATTATCTCCTCCCGTTATTTTAATTACCAGTTCTTTCCCATGATCTTTATCATGCCCTGATATTATTTCCAAGCATCTAAACTGAGTACCTATGAGATGTTGCCTTCAGTATCCCTCACTGTTCGGTGAATTTTGGACAATTTTCAGGGAGGTTCCCTTTTCCTTGCTAACCTCTTAATAATGTATTTTAATAAGTCACAGCATGATCAGATCTTTTAAAGATAGACAGATAACTGTCAGAAACAATTTTCAACAAAGTTCTTTTGTTTCTTCTCAAAATTAAAGTAAGTAAAATCATGTTACTAACATTGGTTATTTAGAACATTTTTGATGAGGCCAATCTTCCTTAACAGGAACAAAATTCACAGTAAGCTGGAAAGAGTCCTCCACTCAAGTTCTGGAGGGTCAGACCAAAATATTTCTGCATGCCCCAACCTTCATAGCAGCGCTATTTACAATAACCAAAACATGGGAGCAACCTAAATGCCTGTCAACAGATGAATGGATAAAGAAGATGTGATATATATATATTCACACACACAGTGGAATACTACTCAGCCATAAAAAGAATGAAATAATAATATTTAAAGCAACATGGATGGACCTAGAGATTATCATACTAAGTGAAGTAAGTCAGATATCATGTAACATCACTTATATGTGGAATCTAAAAAAAAATGTTACAAATGAATTTATTTACAAAACAGAAATAGACCCACAGACATAGAAAACAAATTTATAGTTACCAAAGTGGAAGGTGGGGTAGGAATAAATTAAAAGTCTGAAATTAACAGATATAAACTACTGTACATAAAATAAATAAACAACAAGGACCTACTGTATAGTACAGGGAACTATATTTAATATCTTTTATATATATATAACTGAATCATTTGCTGTACATTGACACTAATACAGCATCATAAATCAACTGTACATGAATAAAAAACAGTCAGTATTATGAACACAACCAAGTCACTGCTTCTAATTTTGAGGTAATTCATTTCCTCTTTTATACTTAAAACACTTATAATGATGACATAAAATTACTACTTTTCTCCTCTCATTAAGATACTAAGAGGAATTGTTTATATTTTTTAAACAGATGTAGTCCAAAGTAATAACAATGAAAAATGTTATGGCATAATATAGACATATTAAGATTCAAGACAATCTCATTATTTTATTTTATTTTTAAATTTTATCTAGATTGTTATTTACCTTTTAGTGTGCTGTAACCCTAACCTCCTGGTAACAGTTTACTAAGCCAGTAGGCTCTCAGATGAATAAAGTATTTTACCCTGGCAACCTTTATCTACTGAAAGGTTACTATGAAGGCCTCATTCCACCTTTTAGGATTATTAGGTCACAAACTGAACCCATGATCTCCTCTCACTCCTCAATCAGATCCTTCTCGAGTCTCATGCAATAGCACAAAAATCTGTAGAATACCAGGGTATTCTAGCAATAAACCCAGGTGCTATTCCAGAGTCTTTCATTTCCTTTGTCTCTTATTCAATCATCCACTGATTCAGTCAAGTTTATTTTCTATTTATCTCTACATGTTGTTTGTTATATCTTCATCCACCATAAGTTAGGCCTTACTTAGATAATTGTTAAAAGGTTCCTTAGGTGGTCTCTCAAGTTCACTGCAGCACACACAACCTCAACAAACACTGAAATGTTTTTCTGCAACACTTTGATTATATACCTCACCTCTTTCAGATGCTTAAAAAACTTTTATTATGGTGCAGAATAATTCCCTAAGCAGATGTTAAAATGCCTTTCAGAAGCTCATCCTTGTGTGCTGTAAAGCTACATTTCTAAATAGTGCACTTCCTCTTCTTTACTCTCCTGTCATAGTTCTAGATCATAATTGCCTTTGAACTAGAACTTATATCCCTTCTCCACTCCAATGGTTGCTATAAACTGAAAAGGCAGACACCTAACTCATTCATCATTATATAACCCACAAAAATATTGCTTTAAAATAGTAGATTCTCAGTAAGTACTATTTAAATAAATTGATACCTTTAAGTGTAGTAATACAACTTCGAGTTTAAAGTTGACTTATTAGAAAATCTGTGAAAAAAAAAAAGTAGCAACAGTGGTTGAAAACAGTATTATAGAATGAACCACCTATGTGCTGTGATATGCTCATGTTATAACACTGATATTAGATCCTAAGCAGGATGGGAGGAGGGATCATATGTCTTAGGATTGTCAAAGGATACTGAACAAAATGATACTGGACCTATCCTAAAGACTTAATGTTGTATCTAAAACTTTGTCTTATATTAGATCTAATCTCTATACATTGTTCACAAACAAGAAAATCATCAAGCTAAATGAAGTAATCACAAAGATCTGAAATCTATGATCATAGCATATTCAGTTGAGAAAGAAGAAATCATTCGAAATTATAGCATAAACGTGGGCAGGAAATAAATTCTACAAACACAAAAAGAAATAAAATTTTAGCAGAGAAACAAATTTTAAAGAATAAAATGAAAGTGCTTGACTTTCATATGATGACATTCTTATATAAAATCTACATTTTTCTGGAGGCTGAGTGCCAATAAAAATACTTTGTTTACTAACAAAGAGACTGTGAGAAAAATAACTGATTTACCTAAATAAACTATTATTCTTTATTGTGGTTTAAAAAAAAATACCATGTCTATTTTCTCAACCAATCTTTGAATTTACATTAGAGTATTGTTAATTATAAGCACAATTTTGTACTACACAACTCTTCTTCTTCTTGCATGACTGAAACTTTGTACACATTGAGCAGCAACTCCCCATTTCACACTCCTCCAGCACCTGGTAACCACCATTTTACTTTCTGCTTCTATGATTTTGACTGTTTAGATACCTCATCAAAATGGAATCATTCAGTGTTTTTCCTTCTGTGACTAGGTTATTTCACTTAGCATAATGTCCTCCAGGTTCACCATATTGCAGCATATGATAGAATTTCCTTCATTTTTATAGCTAAATAATATTCCGTTGCATGTATACAACATGGTTTCTTTATCCATTCATCTGTTGATGATCATTTATGTTGTTTTTACTTTTTAGATATTGTAAATATTGCTGCAATAAAAATGGGCATGTGTATATCTCTTTGACATCCTGATTTCAATTTCTTTTGGATAAATACCAGAAGTGAGATTACTGGATCATGTGGTAGTTCTATTTCAAATTTTTGGGAAACCTCCATACAGTTCTCTGCACCATTGTACATTCCCATCAACAGTGCACAATGTTTCCAGTTTCTACAGGCTCTCAACAGCACTTGTCATTTTCTGTTTTTCCAGTAATAGCCATCCTAACAGGTGTGAAGGGATATCTCCTTGTGGTTTAGATTTGCTCTTCCCAGATAATTAGTGATGCTGAGCACTTTTTCATGTACCTGTTGCCCATCTGTATGTCTTCTTTGGGGAAATACCTATTCAAGTGTTTTGCTCATATTTTAATTGGTTACAGTTTAAATGGTTATGTTCATCCCTTCTCTCTCTGGTAAATGTTTTTGTGGACTATTTTTTTCTATTGTTTAACTTTCAGCCTATATATGTCCTTATATCTGAAATATGTCTCCTGTAGAGAATATGGAGTTGGATCTTGTTTTTTTTATCCATTCAGCCACTCTGTGTCTTTTGATTGGTGAGTTTATTTCATTTGCATTCAAAGTAATTACCGATAGGGATGAACTTGCTATTGCCATTTTGTTCACTGTTTTCTGTCCTGTAGTTCTTTTGTCCCTCATTTCCTTTCTCGGATTTCTTGGTGTTTTGTTAGTTTATTGTTTTTTTTTTTTTAATGTATAGTGATATGTTTTGATTCTTTTCTCATTTTCTTTTGTGTCTACTTTATGGTTACTGTGGGGTTTACATAAATCATTTTATAGTTAAAACAACCTATTTTAAGATAATAACTTATGTTCAATATCATACTAAAACACTACTCTCTTACTTCTCCCTCTCTACACTTTGTTATCAATATCACAAATTACATCTTTTTATATTGTGTATTCATTAACATAGTATAATTATAGTTTTGTTTACTTTTGTCTTTTAATTTGTATAGCAGTAGTAAAAGTGATTTATGCACTACCATTAGAGTATTCTATATTTGTCTGTGTATTTGCTTTTTAGTTTTTCTTTGAGCTTTATACTTTCAAATACTTTCATGTTGCTATTTAGCATCATTTTCTTTCATGTTGGATGACTTTCTTTAGCCCTTCTGGTAAGGCAGGTCTAGTGGTGATAAACTCCCTCAACTTATGTATATCTGAAAAGTCGTTATCTCTCCTTCATTTTTGAAGGACAATTTTGCTAGATAAAGTATTCTTGCTTGGCATTTTTTTTTTTCTTTCAGCCATTTGAATATATCATCCTACTCCCTTCTGGCCTGGTAGCTTTTGCTGAGAAATTTGCTGAAAATCTTATGGGCTGTCTTTGTTTGAGCTGCTGTAACAGAACAGTATAAGTTGGGTGGATTATAAACAATAAAAATTTATTTCTCACAGTTAGAAGGTTGAGAAGTCCAAGGTAAAGGCAGGAAAAATGAAAGGTGTCTCTGGGGTTTGTTTTATAAGGGCTTTAATCCCATTTACCTTCATGACCTAGTCACCTCCCAAAGGACCCACCTCCCAGTACTATTCCTTTGGGAATTCGGATTTCAGCATATGAATTTTAGGTTGATGCAAACATTTAATCTATAGCATGGGGGTTCCCTGGTATGTCAGAGTTGCTTTTCGCTTACTGTTTTTAAAATTCTTTGTCTTTGACTTTTGACAATTTGCATACAATGTCTATTGGTGTGGATTTCATTAGTCTCACCATATATTGACATCATTAGACAATTATCAATTCATTTCCTTTTGGTGATTGGTTTTGTTTATTTTATTATTTATTTTATAAATAGTGTTTCAAATGGCCAGGACAAATGATGCACCTCAGACATACTTTGTCTCAATTTTGTTTATGATTTTCTAAGATTATCCTAAAAATCATCATATAACCTATACAGACATTGAGAAGTTAGTTGCTCTTTATTCTTCAAATAAGTTTATTTCCCTGGAGCTATGACAGTGACAATGTTCTATCTGTACTATGATATTTTTGTTTCATGTGCTCGCACTCAGAAAGGTTTTATTTTCAATTTTCTTTGCATTTACATCAGAGGCCATTTGGTTGACCTATATCAATAAAAGGTGAACAAAGTTGTGTTAAGCAACTTCCAGGCTTTGCCCTTTAAATATCCTGTGTGATACTCCAATCCATTCCTCTTCTTTTTGAGACTACCTTGATAATAAAATACACCAAGTGGTGCAACACTGAGATGGAAGCTGCCCTGGTCTCAGGTTGAAGGAAAGCAGTCCAGAAGATCTTATGGTGTTGAGCCATCATTACCTCATTATTTATGTGACATCACACATGTTGTATGTTTTCCTGATTAATTCAGGAAATGAACTGATGAGAAATTTTCATAGGACACTGTGTCAGAGTTATAAAAGTTGATGTTTTGGGAAAATATTTTATTCTCAGTGCTTCTTATTCAGGGAATTCAAATTTCCTGACTTGGGAATGTCTAAGAAAGGTTAATGGGAGTGGATAGTCTCTGATGTTAAAAAACAAATTAATTAGCAATCTGTTGACAAAGAGATGCTACATTCTCTTTGGAATTTTGCCTTCTGGAATAGCAAGATCAGCTTTAATAGACAACACTTCATTTTGGAATGGCAACAAGTTTATTTAAAATCTGTCCTAGAAAACATGGAGAAATATTATATTTTCCAATATTAGAAGCCTTTATTCATTTTTCTTTTACAAAAAGGAGTTATTAATGCTGACCTCATTAGCCCAAAAAGGAACATTAATTAAAAACATTTGGATGTTTAACAGTGACAAAATCCAAGGTGTTGTTCATGAAAAAAACACTTAGAATTATTAAAATTTTATTTTAATAACAATGTATCTTTCCCTAAAATTAACAATTTATCTTAATGATTATTAATATAAAAACACAATCACAATATAACCATCTGCAAATGACTAGCATTTTAAACATAAAATATAGTGAAGCATGAATGGATTTTATAATCCTTTTTTCAGAGGAGAAAAAAATGAATAACATAGTAAAATTTTGTCTTTTTCTGCCTCCTAAGAAAGCTACAATTCAAACATCACTGTTATAATATAAAGTAGCACTTTCTAAGGTATAAAAATAAGAAACTACCACGTTCTTATCAAAGTCTTAATGTTTGTTACAGAATGACAATGCTTCTGTAACCTCAGAAAAGGGGACAAGCTGCCTGAAAAATATAGGTTACTATCACCCTCCATTCTTCCCCTTATTCTACATTCCGGACTAGTGGCTGGGTCACAGAGTTACCAGTTTCCATGTTTTAGGGATTCTGTGATACTAAGGAAGGCAGGGGAAAATGAAGCCAAATTAAGTCAAAGCAAAATGACAGAAGCTTATTTCCACAAAACCTTTCTTTTCTTTTTTCAGTTTTAATATATTTTTATTGAAGTACAGTCAGTTTACAGTATTGTGTCAATTTCTGATGTACAGCACAATACTTCAGTCACATAGGAACATACATATGTTCATTCCCATATTATTCTTCACCAAAGGTTACTACAAGATATTGAATATGGTTCCCTGTGCTATGCAGTATAAACTTGTGGTTTATCTATTTTATATAGAGTAGTTAGTATCTGCAAATCTCGAAAACTAAAGTTTTCTATAATGAGAGATTCCGCCCTGTGGCTTAAAGCACAGTGCCAAGCCTTTCCTGGAGCACTGTGTGTACTCTTGTAACCTGCTGACAAGTGGTAAAAAGAAATGATCACAATGCAGTGTGAGAAATTCTATAATAAAGTGTATACAAAATCTGATTAAGGAATGAACAATAACAGTTAAGTATACCCAGGCCATAGATCTTGTACCTAAGATCTAATTATGCAAATTCAATCTATTGCTCATAAAGGAATAAAAATGATGAATGTGGTTCTACCGGATAACTCCTCAAATTAGTTTCTTCCTGCCAGTTGTTTGTTTCTAATTGATTTAGTTAATTCTTACTTAGTCATAAAATATTCAAATTGATAAAATAAAATACAGGATGTATCTGTCATCTATCTATTTATCACTTGGCAGGCGTTACTTACTTTTTCAAAATATCAAGGTTATTTTTTATTGTAACCCTCTCAATCAAGGTGTTATCCGTTCCCTCCAAGCCATTGTCATGTATAAACTTACTAAAAATACAGTATCGTATCATGGGATTCACTGATTGAAATGTTTAGAGCACTAGGCCTAGAGCCAAATTCTTAGAACATATTCTCATTTGCCCTGCATGTTTTATTTTGAACCAGGGATTATAACTGAAATGACTTTTACCTTCTTTTGGACACCACACAACAGAAACATGATGGGGTTGCATTTTTATTAATGAGTGAGCATGTGTATGATAGGTCTAGTCTTTTCTGATCATGGTTCCTTCTAAAACAAAATTATCAGCTACTCTCAGTGTATCACATTATCAAATTATGAAAAAATATTAGATGGACTTTATTCTTTTCTTAGTACCTAGATAGCACTGGCTAATGGATATTCCAGAAATTGACTATAAATGCTCAAGAAACTAGCTGCAATTGCCTTTTCTTGGTTTAGATCAGACTCCCTCTCAAAATCTTTTTTACTATTTTTTTTTCTCTATAAAAATAAGATTGTTCCTGGCTGGTAATACCATATGGTAAACAGAAAGCTTATTTAGAAATGTAATTTCCTCCTCAGAGAGAGGGCACACACACAATGCTGTACACCTCCCTTTGCACAAAATTAAACACATTCAATTCTCTTCCAGGCAACCTGTTATCATACATGAAAACATATATTCTATAATTACTTTTCTCCTTATAGTCAGAAAAATGTATTTATAAAATTTTGAAAAATACAGTGATCATTATAAACAAGATTTGGGATAGCTCTAGAGATAGTTCTTAAGTTTACCTAAATGAAAGCTAAAAATTTTGAAGTTCAATGAAATCTTACACACAATATCATCAATTTCTGAAGCTCTTGAAGAACACATAAAGTTCTCTTCAAAATCTTTAACAAAATTGAGTTAAACTGTTTATTTGTATCTAGTAAGCTTTTATTTTAATTTCATTGCTATGTTTTTTCTTTTATTATTACTATATTTGTTCCCTTTTCTCCGATTTTAATTGCAAATATATAGCATTTTAGCCACCTTGTTGATAAGTTGCCAAACTGGGAAACCTAGAAATCATATATAACCTTGCTGCTATGCCAAAATGCATCCTAAGATCCAATCACCCAATTCACGAGTATAATTAAAACATAAATCTCCTGTTAATCATATGGTAAGATTTTTATTTCCTCATGACTTCATATAATTTAAACTGAAATTATTTCCCTAGTATGTCTATAGAGAAACTGGACCTATATTTTTAGATATAATGTAATTTATTGAGACCAAACTTTCTTCAATCTGTCACGGTTTATTAAAAGTGCATGCTAATAGTATTTGTTAAATGACCTGCACTGTCCCTCATCATTGATAAAATCACACATAAAGATATAAAGATATCTTTATATATATATCTCCATAAAGATATTTGGAGGCCAAAGTAAAATATTTAAAAATAAGTGGGAAATAAAAGAGAAAAACCTAGATGTTTGCCTGCATTTTGAAACTGAGAAGATACCTCCAACACAGCATAGCTTTCTGCATAAAAATATCTGAAATTCTAGTTTGATCTAATAGAAAGTATATGTCTTCATATGTGGACATGTTTCTAATTGTTAACCTCAATTCTGCCTTTCCAAACGGTGAAGAAAATTCTCACTGGAGTTGTTCTAAAATGTCTAGAAATACTTGAACTCCCTGTATTTCCCTCTGTGCTGTGTCTGAGAAAAGTATTTTCTAAATCCTAATAGTGTCCAGGTAACCTGCAGAGACAACTCTAAATTATGAGGTAAATATAACCAGTTGTAGTCTTTGAATTTCAAAGGTAGCTTTACTGTTTATGGTTTTCTCTACCACGGACTGTTCCTAGCCCTCTGACCAACTATTTCTGGGTCTTTTTTTCATGAAACAGTCTCTTCCAGAGACCAGTTCTGCCAATGCTCAGGTAGGGAAACATTCTCCCTAATCCACTTAAAGCAATGAGGCGCCTGTGTATTCTTCTGTATGTTTTCCTCCACATCTAGAAGGATAAGCAAGCTTTTAGAATTAAAAGACACACATACACACATCAAAATTAAGTTCCTGGCAGTATATCATTAATATAAAATGTTAAGAAATATTTGTTTTGCCTCTGATGTGTTTTTTCTTTCCTTAAATCTTTGAAACAAACAGGAAAAGGTTATAATTAAAACTGCATTTATTGAACACCAACATATGCTAATTCTGAATTTATTCCCATTGCATCCTAATTAAAATACCTCTTTTATCTTCAAAGGGAGAAGAAATCAGAGAAAAGGAAAGAGTAATAAAATATTGAAAACATCATATTGGCATTCTATTGAATTATTTTTAATGCAAAGAGGAATAGTTAATGGTAATGAATGCTTAAGAAGGAAACATTACGTCTTTCTGAACTTTCTTTTTCTTTATATTTTAGTTTTTGCTCTGTGAAATCTATTACTGGTTTGTATTTTTTGGATTATACCCCAGAAGGGTTTGGTGTACACTTACGTAATCTTCACAGCTGTCAACTTCAGACAACACAGGACATAGTTAATGGCAGAAAATCTGCAACCAGAATTTCAACGATGTTCATAAATACATCATTGACAATAGACTCAGTTGTTCACTAAAACTGCCCTAATAGTAGCTAATTTTCAGCAATATTTAATTAAACTGATAATAATGAGAAGTACAAAAATTCACTATAAGGTGAAGAATGTTGGTAAATAGTTTCAGAAGCAAACTGGTACGCTATTGACTTCAACGCTAGGTGGACCAGTAAATACCAGTGAAAACTGTATTATACATAAAATTCTTCCCATTTTCCTTTATAACAAAATGAATTTAGGCTATATTCAAAATGACATTTTTTCAAATACTTTTTCTTTTGCCAATAATTTTTAAATGTATAATTTCAAGGAAAAGACAATTTTAAAAGTGAGTAAGAAAACCAGATTGTGATGAAAAGGCACGTGTAGCCAGTGCAGACAAGAGTGCTGTGTTTTTTACTTTACTGGGGTTTGGTTGTTTCTTTTCAGTCACCATGCTTATCCTAAATTAGGAACTCGCCTGATTTACTGAAAATTTGGCATCATTTAATTGTATTTTTCCCTCTTCAGAGGACGGTATCTCCCAATCTTACTGTGTACAACCTCCCATCTGTAATTGAGATTAAAATTGAGTTCCTCTGCCGAATTTATGATGAACTTCTCTATCCAAAATATTATTTCCCTTCCTGTCCAACACCTGTTCTCTTCAAGATTGAGGAGTATCAAAGAAAAGGGGGGAATTGTAACTGAGCAGGACCTTACGGGGCCTTCCTGGGACAGACGCCTCCCCCATATCCTCTGCTGTAGCTCTCCTCAGAAATACCCAGATAATATATCTCATGCAGATTTCCTGTGTTTTTTAGATGCTAAAAACCACTGCCAAATGGAAGAAATTAATGATGACCATTTGATGATCATGAGCACCTGGCCCCCAGACCTTCTGATGCCTAAGGATTGATCACCATCAATCAATCAGAATTGTCCACAGCTGATCATGTTCCCTGGGACGCCCCTCCCTTAGCTGGCCTTTAAAATGCTCAGCTGAAACACATCAGGGATTCAAGGTTACTTAGGTAGGAGCCACTCATTTTCCGTGCTCGGCCCAGGAGTAAACGTTTCTCTGCTCCAAACTCCAACTTTCCAATTTGTTTGGCCTTCACTGTGCTTTGGGCACATGAACTTGCCTTCAGTAACAATCTTGGTGAATCCAACATAGGAGTCTGTGCTTTGGCAGGTCGACCCAGGCCCGAAGCCGTTCTTTTCCTGGGTCCCCAGCAGCTGCCTGAGCTCACTTCGCCCCGGGAACCAGGAGGAATTCTCCCTGAAGGACGCCAGCCGCTCCATGGCAGGAAGCTGTTTGCAGCAGAGAAACGTCCAGAGCTGAGGTCCACGTTCAGTGTCACTTGAGGGTGAGTCACTCCAGCTTGTGCTGGCTGGGCGTTTTCTCCACTTGATCTAGGCTCATTTCCTTCTGGGAAGTAAGCTGCTCTGGGCTCACTGTGAGCCACTCTGTGTCTGTTCTCTTTCAAGAGCTGGGCTGGTCTGTTTGGAGGCCTCCATCTGGGAGTGGAAGGGGAAATTCTAGATAACGCCTCCTCTGATTGTGCGACTGTAGCTTATTTGTGTTTTTGAGTGAGTTGATTTGGGGTGAGCCACTCCGGCTTGTGCAGGATAGGAAAATACTACCTGTTCCCCCTGGGCTCTTCCATTTCTTGGAAGTGAGTCATTCTGGAATCCATTCTGGGAGCCACTCTGCGTCCATTCTCCTTTGGGAGATAGTTTGTGAGACTGTTTGTTGTTTGTGTGTGTGTGTGTCAGTGTGTGTACTTAACACTGACCGGTTGTGAGGTCTTTGGTGAGTAATGCAGCTCGCATGTGAAGACACCAGGGTATCCTTCCCTATTGCATTGGCTTGCCTTGATTTTTTGCTCTCTAGCCTTGGTCTTGCATTCAGCTTCATTTCTAATGGAGCATTGATTGGGGTTCTCCCCTTTTGGATTTGCTACGGGGAGGAGGGGAATAAGAGTTACCTCGGTTCTTAGTCACCTGAAAAAAAAACATTTTTAATGAGATAGAAAATGTGATATAAACAAGATTTTATTAATAAAGTAAAAAGTAGAATATAGTACACGCCCGAGAATTGGGAGTGGACCAATCCAAGAGGGGAAAAATGGCACTGCTCCTTTATTCTTCCTGTTTTTCATGTCCCGGCTTAGGGGCGTTTTTTGTGGTTGATTGATTCATAGCTCAGGTTCTTTGAGTGCTCAGCCTAATTGACAGCTAACGTTCTTTGTACTCAGGCTGATTGATAGCTCGTGTTCCTTGTGCTCAGGCACGCCTATCTCTTTCGCGCATATTCTTAACCATGATGCACACAGAGAAACCTACAGGAGGGGCTCAAACTGCAGTGTTAATTACATTATCATGAGCACTGGGTCAGGTTAAGCTGGATCCTTCTCTCAACTGCTCAGCCACAGCATCCGATCCTAGCTGGCTTCTTTGTTGGCCCTCATTTAGAGTAAGTTTTTGGAGCCCCTTATTCTGAGCGTGTGTGTACTGTTATTTCCTGGGTTGCTCCCCCAGTCTTCCTCTCCCCTTGCCAGGTGCTCATTTCTATCTGTCTAACATTCCTCTCTCTAGTCATAGGACCCCAAATCTTAGGGACGTAGAGGGCGACAACCACCCTAGCTACTTCCTGCTGATCTGGGGCGATGAAGGGGTTGGTCGGGGTCCGAGACCAGGTGGCTGTCACTGGGCAGGTGGTGAGCGAAGGGTCGGTGTCCATCGTGGGGGCTTATGTGAAGGCCGTCTTGGCTGATGGGTTGATTACCTTGTTGTATAGCCATTTGAAGTTTGACTTGGAGTGTTGCTTGAAAAGCAGTTGCAGATCACTAAGAGGTTTGCAAGAATATGTAGAATCTGAGGTGTCTTGGGTGCCAAGGTTCAGGTTTTTAACGGATTGGTCATCTTGGGTGGGTTTTATGGTGTATCGCTGGCAATTCCAGGAACTTCTACTGCAGTGGGAGAGGATAGAAGAACGAGGTAAGGCCCTTTCCATACAAGTTGAAGTCAGGAGGCTGGGGAGCCATCTTTTTAAAGACTTTGATCAACACCTGAGTGCCAGGGGTGAGGAGATCTGGTTGCCACTTGAGGTCCTGTTTTTTAGCCCAAATTACTCCAGGTGTTTTGGAATTCCTTATGAGCTTGGTCATATGCCCCTAAAGAGGTGATTTTTATTATCTATCAATGTTTCCATCTGAATAAATGGCCCATAAAGAGCTTTATAAGGACTAAGGCCCAGGGTTGCCTTGGGGACTACCCTGGTTTATAAAAGAGCTATATTGGTAAAGCCTCTTTTCAACTTAAAGAAGTTTTGTTTTTGTTTTTGATGAGCCTTTTAAGAACAGCCTTAAGGAACTGATTGACCCTTTCCAATTTTTTTTTTTTTTTTGAAGACTGATATTTTTGACAAACTTCATATCACATTCGAATTAAAGTTCTTTTGACTTGAGCTAACTTTGAGATGTTTCAGAGGGCCCCTGAGGCATCTCAGAGAAAAATATGAAACTACCTAGGATTGGTTAGTATGTTGAGTTACATGGGAAGCGTTGTCAAATGAGTGATAAGCCTGTTCAGATTATACAGTATGGATAAATGTTATTCCTCTCTTCCTGGTGACAGATTGATGGGGTATTGGTTGGGACTCTCCCTTTTGGAGCTAGGAAACTGTGACCCTAAGAGACTGTTCTGCATTGTTTGCTTGATATTTGATAACACCAGCCTTGAATAATTAAGTATGGAGGAGCATAGCTCTGTTACATTTTGCAGTCCCCCTAGGGTATGTTTTGCAAAACTGAAAGATCTTTATTTATGCTCCCATAAATGAAAGAAAGTGATATTTTTTATTGTAACACTGTGGGCTGAGTGCTCCCTGAGATCTGGAGAACAGTGGCCCCTAATGGCTCTGCTATTATCAAAGGGGGCCTTTTGGAGTTTGGCTTTTATCCTGGGGGTGTGTTTCTGTGTGTGTCTTGGTACCTCAGTCCAAATCCTGTTCTCTCTTCTTGGTTTTGCTGAAAGTGAGGCCTGAATGTGAGTGAATAATATAGACAGACAGATAGATAATTGTGGATACTTGGGAATGAAAAAAAAAATTCTGAAAATAAATGATGGGGTTTTGTAGAAGCAGTTAGAAGAGGAATTTGCATTTCTCTTCCTGTGCCTTTGAGATGTAAATGATCTATCTGGGCTCTCAAGGAAAATAGTGTCTTAAAACTCAAGTGGAAAAACTGGATTCTCTGGTTCTGCCTGTCTTCTTTATGTAAAATTAACTTATGGGCTCTATTTAATTGACTTAAAAAGTAAGTGCTTGCAAATTAAATACTAAGTATAAAAGGAGCTAGACAGACCAAATTTCAGGCTCACACAATCTAGGAAATACTCACTATTAATACCTGATACATTTTTAAATTTTATATCTTTTAAAAAATTTATGGAAGTATAGTCAGTTTGCAATGTTGTATTAAATTCTGGTTTAATATCTGATATTAAAGCTAGTTTTGGCTTGTTGGTATAATCAATACAGATATGTCTTATTGTACCTGTGTTTATTAAAGGTCGATAAGTTTGTTATTTCTGTTGCAGACTTTGTCAGCAGAAAGAAAATAACTTGGTATAATAAAATTCTGATAAGTAAATTAAATGCAGATGAGATAAGAGCTTTTGGGTGAACTCTTTAGAAATATGTTTTAGGAATGTCTACTTAAAGATGATCTCCAGCTATTTGGTAACTTGAAATTTTAGAGTTGTGCTAAATTAAGTTAAATAATGGAAGTTTATTGACTAGTTGATTAGCTAGGTCATTCAAAAGCAATATAAGATACTCAAACATTAATTGCTGAACATTGGCTTTCCTTTAAAGAGACATCAAGTGTGTTTAGGACTGTTATTAAACATGTTTGGTGTCACATTGAGATATTCTGTAGAAAGCACATGTTTTTAGAAATTATTGTTGGTTTGTGTTTGCCAAGCTACAGAATGCTAATGTAAGAGATAGTTCATGATTGCTTGCTTCTTGGTTTTCACTAGAAACTAAGATTGAGTTTGAGAATTCTAATTTAAATATATACTTAAAGCTACTGAAAATAAAGGAAACATTTCAGTATACAGTAGGAAAGTAGGACATATGTTTTGAGTAAAAAAAAGAAAAAAAGGTTTGAGGAATACCATTGCATTTTAAGGGAAAAGAAGGTGCTTTGGACCTAGAGCTTTGTTGTTTCTAGATGGGAAAAAATAAGGGACAAACTAATATGGATACAGAAAGTTGTGAAAAGTTTGCAGAAAGGGAGCCCTAAAAAAGGAGTTCTGTGCATGATCAGGCTGAGATTAAACTTCTTTAGGTAAATGGATTTCGTTATCAAAAGTAGTCTGGTGCAGGACTAGATTTGGTTCCTCTCTGTTAAGAGAACAAGGTTACTTAGAATGTGCCTGAAAACAGATTGTGTGAAACTTTGTGATCTTTTTGACAAACTTCCTGTCAAATTTGAATTAAAGTTCTTTTGACTTCACCTAAATTTGAGATGTTTCAGAGGGCCCCTGAGGCATCTCACAGAAAAATATTAAAGTAACTAGGTTTGGTTAGTATGTTAAATTACATGGGAAGCATTGTCAAATGAATGATAAGCCTATTCAGATTATACAGTATGGATAAATGTTATTAATATAGACATTCTAGAAATTATGTAAAGTTTCAGAAATTATGTAAAAAGTTCTGAAATTTAGATATGTCCTGGGTAATGCTGTTAGTCATAATTCTAGTTATCTTAACGTATGTCACAGCAACTTAAGCTTCTTTGTCAAAAACATGGTAATCAGATCTTTTTACCTTCCATTTTTAAGGTTTTTGTTATTCATAGATAGTTAAGCTGATGTTTTGCAAAACTGCTTGGTTTTCAAGAAGATTCCTAAAAAGGACTTTTTGACAAGTACAGTTTTTTTAAAAAAAGTAATACTGCTGAACTGGGTAAGATATTTTAAAAGTCTAATACACTGAGTTTGTAAAACTGTTAGAAAAAAAGAATTAATTACATAGGATTGAGTAAACTGATGAATATGGTTGTAATTTTTTGGTTTTGTCTGAAGTTGTCAGAGTATAACTGCTCATGTATAAAAATGCCTGCTTTAAATCTATTGTTAAAAGTGTTACGGAAACGACAGGCCAGTCAAGAAACAAGCACCACTCGGAGGGTTGGAGTACTCGGATGTATTACGCCTGCGGGCTCAGAGGGGCTTCTGCTCCGAAGCTCTGAGCACCTTCAAGATGTGCACATGAGGTTTTATAGGGTAAAGTACAAGCTTGGGGTATTCGGCCAATAGGCATGGAACAGCTTTAGCAGCAGCAGCATCACAAAAGTGGAGGCGGGGAGGCAGCAAACCAACATTCCAAAGCCAGATATGTATTTTTGAAAATCCAGCTGGCTAGCAAAAAAACATAAACAGCAAACCAACACTAATTAACTTAGATTTACAAGTTAGTCTAGCAGAACTCAGATCAGTATTCCAATACTTAGATTTGTGAGTTACCTTGTTAGACTAGCCCAGCCTCTCCTTCACATTCCTACACTTATGAGTTATCTTGTCAGACCAGCCTGGTTTTGCCTTCACAAAAGCACATGTATAAGCTTGTATAACAATTGGGTCTAAGTGATAAAATGTATGGCCTGTAGAGTGTTTCCCCATTAACACACCTCTGAGCCTGTTCACAATATCTGATTACTTTTCTGATTACTTTTTCCCAACATGGATAAATAGGCAAATATAAAGGAGGCCTAGCACCAAGGGACATGATCTGAACCTGGGGCAGGAGCTACCACCCAGCATCGAAGGACAGATATTTTGATGATCGATGCTTTCTATTGAAAGATTTGCAATTAAGGGGAAATGATGGAAAAACATGCACATGTTGATGTATGGGGAAGTCATTCTGGCTTATGTGTCATTTGACTGAAACTTTATTGACCAAAATGGCCTGTTTCCTGGCCTTTTGGACATGTGTTGTACATCTGCTTCAACCCCGAAGAGGGGAATGCATTTGGAAGTCAAAATAGGGTAGGTGTGGTTCAGACATCAAAGGTAAAACTTGGTGGCCATTGTGGACGTGATTTTAGAAATGTTCCTGTGTTGTTGAGAACTCGAATTTTCTGAGCTATGTCATAGTTGGGACGCCACCAGCCATTCTCAAAGCGTGTCTGCCAGGAGATGGCAGCTGCAACCTTATGACCTCAAGGTCTTCTCTTGTAGCTATTAAATTTTTAGACAATAAAATTGCTTTAGATCAGATGTTAGCAGAAAAAGACATCTGTAGAAGCTAGTCGCCCTTGATATACACACACACATATATACACACCACATCAAAAGTTAAAACCTACTCAGATAAAAGTAGACATGTGGCTACAAGTCTCCCCCAAAGTGCCAAGTCCAAACTGGTTTTCAGGCTTAGTCTCCTGAATTCCTCAGGGAATGAGCTCTTAATCATACAAGACTCAGATCCAGGACTTGGAACTTGGGAACATTTCCAACTCGGTGTCCATTCCCCAGAGGTAGGACTAAACTCTGTTTCAGCAGGAATTAGCCAGAGTGGTCATGCCCTGAAAGAGTCAGGGAATTCGGGGGTTTGGGGGAGCTTGAGCCACCTGTTCTCCTTGCCCAGCCCAGCAATAAACCTTTCTCTCCTCCAGACTCAGACTTTTCCATTTGTTTGGCCTCACTGTGTGTGGGCACAGGAACTTGCATTTGGTAACACAATGACATTATAGATTTTTACTTCCTCAATTATAACATCAACTAATGGATAATTTCCTTTAGTTCCCCCACCATTCATGCAGGATGTTACTATGCAACATTTATTCAAAGATTTTAATTTCAATGAGGGTTAGTGAGAGATCCCACTATTAAACAAAATTGCATTGCAATATGATGATTACTTTATTAATCCACACCTCTTTCTGTTACTTCATTTCCTTACCAGGGAGTGAGCTGATGTCACTTCTCAATACTGATCAGCTCTGAATGGCTAGGTGATTACATAATGGACTTGCTCTGGTGGTTTTGTCCGCTCAGTTAATTCCTTTGAAATATCACTGATGTCATCTGCAAGATGTATTCTATCAACAGTATTTGGTGATTGTGTAATCTGCAGATCTTGTGGCTATTGCTGTGGAGGAAATTGAGCTAAATTGTTAAAACAAATATTCTGTTTTCTTTTTCTGATATGTAAAACTTAAGTAGGTTCTGTTTAAAGTAGGCTCTTAAATAGAAGCAGTGGTAGGAATTATAGGACAACTAGAATTTTCAGAAATTTCAACTAACTGTTGATAATTCTACATCTCAGAGGCTATGAGGCAGAATATTATATCCTGGAAAAAAAAAATCAACCCTCCTCCCCTCGATCTTTCTTCTGGGAGAAGTTTCTGCAACATACATAACAGTAACGATCTACCCTTCTTAGTTAACTCGAGGTATTTAATACGTGCTTCTATTTTTGTTGTTACTTTATGAGGTTAATACAAGCATCAAACTTAACTGCAGAACATTTTTATTTATCTTAGATACATGTGTTGTAAATGTTCACAGCTACTTTGTGAGAGTTCAAGTGCTAGTAACATGGCTAATGTAATAAAATGAGCTCTATAAATTTCCCAGTGACAACAGGATGATGTTTTGGAAATGGGGTTCAAATTAAAAATTACCTGAGATTAAAAAATAGACATAATTTTAAGAAGTTGAGAAAGAATGGGAAGGTAGTTCATTTCTCTAGGTTAGAAGGCAGTAGAGAGAAAGCTGTGATGGAAAAACTAGAAGATAACTATTAGAAGATAAGCATAAGTAAACAGAATGTACCTAAGGCAAGCAAATTTGCAGGGCAGTAAAAACTAAGACTTTCAATAGAATCATCTATTTTTAAAAATAAATTCAGCTTTGCTTTGAGTAAGAGTGGCAAAATCACATGTATATTGTTATTTACTATTGAAGTATAGTTGACTTACAATATTAGTTTCAGGTATACAACGTTTTTATAAATTATACTCCATTTAAACTTACCTACACATCAATGGCTGTATTTTCCTGTGGTGTACAATATATGCTTGTTGCTTATCCATTTTATAAATAGTTTGTTTTCCTGAATACCCTACCCCTATTGTGCCCCTCCCCCTTCTCTCTCCCCATTGGTAACCACTAATTTGTTCTCTATTAACTGTGATTCTCTTTATTTTGTAATATATGTTCCTTTCCGTTAGGTTTTAAGTTCTGCATGCAAATAACAGAGTATTTGTCTTTCTCTGACTTACTTCATGAAGCATAATACCCTCTAGGTCCATCCAAGTTGTTGCAAATGGTAGAATTTTATTGTTTTTTATGGCTGAATAATATTCCATCATACATATATGCCACATCTTTATCTGATCATTAATCTGTTAATGGACACTTAACGTTGCTTCCATATTTTTGCTATTGTAAATTGTGCTGCTGTGAATATTGGGGTGCATATCTTTCCAAATTAGTGCTTTTATTTTTTTCTGGGTGTATACCCAGAAGTGGAGTTGCTAGATCATATGGTAGTTTTTATTTTTAGTTTTTTGAGGAACTTCCACAATGTTTTCCATAGTGACTACAGTGTTTTCCATAGTAACTACACCAATATACATTCCCAGCAACAGTGTACTAGGGTTCCTTTTCCTCCACATCCTTGCCAATGTTTGTTTGTGGCCTTCTTGTTGTTAACCATTCTTTCAGTGGTGAGGTGGTATCTAATTGTGGTTTGATTTGCATTTCTCTGATTAGTGATGTTGAGCATCTTTTCATATGCCTGTAGGTCATTTATATGCCTTCTTTGGAAAAATGTCTTAGTTCTTCTGTCCATTTTTAAATTGAATTGTTTCTTTTTTTAATAGTGAGTTTTATGAGGTGTTTATATATTTTGGATATTAATCCCTTACAGGTCACATCATTTAAAATTTTCTCTCTTTCAGTAGGTTGCTCTTCCATTTTGTCAATGGTTTCCTTTGCTGTGCAAAATCTTTGAAGTTTAATTAAACAAATTTATTTTTGCTGTTATTTGTTTTGCCTTAGACATATTTTAAAAAATGCTGCTTTGATTTATGTCAAGGAGTTTCTGCCTTTGTTCTCTAGGAGTTTTATGATTATAGGTCTTACATTTAGGTATTTAATCTATTTTGAGGGTTTTTTTCTATGTCATATGAGAAAATGTTCTAATCTCATTCTTTTGCATGTAGCTGTTTATCAGTAATATGCACATCAAACCCATAATGAGATATCACCTCGCACTTTTCAGAAATGGCTACCATGAGAAAGTCTACAAATGTTGGTGAAGATGTGGGGAAAGGGAACCCTTGTACACTGTTGGTGGGAATGTAAATTGGTATAACCACTATGGAAAACATTGTGGAGTTTCCTCAAAAAGCTAAAAATAGATCTACCATATGATCAGCAATTCCACTCCTGGGTGGAAAAATAAAAACACTAGTCTGAAGAGACACATGCACTCCAATATTAATAGCAGCATTATGTACAACAGCCAAGATAGGGAAGCAACCCGTGTCCATTAACAGATGGGTCAAAAAGATGTGAGATATATATATAAAATACACACACACACACACACACACACACACACACACACACAAACACAATGGAATTTTACTCATCCATAAAAAGAATTAAATTCTATTTCCAATAGTGTGGATGGACCTAGGGAGTATTGTATACTCTGTGAAATAAGTCAGACAAAGACAAATTCTGTTATCATTTATATTTACGTATATTAGTTTTTAGATTCCACACATATATAATAAATCAGAAACAGATTCACATATAAGGAGAATAAAGTAGTGGTTACCAGTGGAGAGAGGGAAGAGAGGGAGGGGCAAGGTAGGGGTAGAGGAATAAGTGATATAAACTATTGTTTATAAAATAGATATGTAAAGTTACATTGTATAGCACAGGAAAATATAGCCTTTTAAAAAATAACTTTAAATGGAGTATAATCTATAAAAATACTGAAACACTATGTTGTATACCTGAAACTAATATAATCCTATAACTCAATTATAATTCAATTAAAGAAATAAAAGCTGAGGAAAATTATACCATGATTGGAATTGAAAGTCTTGATGCATTTCTAAAATATAGTTAAATGTTTTATAACATATTTAATGAGAGTTCATTTAGTATTATAATTATTTATTGGCATTATAAGCAGGTACTAAGTAGGTAATGTATCTTCACCTAGTGCTGTATATCTTGGGCCACAACTCTGGTATTTGAACTTTTGTTCTTGTGTATTAGCAATTGGTGCTATAGAAAAGAACTATTATAATATTCTGATTCTATTTTCATTTCAGGCAAAAGTTCTTACACATTTTATTTCTCTTCCCAGTGTGGTAATCTGTGTTTGAAGTTCAGAAAAATTTTTCAGTAAATCTAAGATCTGTTTCTTTTTTTCATTAACAGTAATTGGCACTCTGCCTGACCTTTCATTTTATTAAGAAGTTTTTCTTCAAGGAACTTTCTTTTTTTTTTTTTTTTTTTTTTGAAATGGCCAGTTCAGATACTCGGATGATTCTTTTCTTTTAGATCATTCTGATAGGAGGAATACTTACTTATTTACTATTATTGACTAATATGCCAATAACATAATATTTTATATGCTTATATATCCACACAATTCTGTCATAGATGAGCTCCTTTCCTTAGTCTACATCTTTTCCCTTTGATGTTCGCATCATTACTTCCAGCATATCCTATCAGAGAAGGATCATGTTTCCCAATTTGGGCGCCTGCGTGTCAGTACAATACCTGGCATGGGGCCAGTTTCATATAAAATATTACATAAATGTATGCCGAGTTGAGCTTCCGAAATATGAAATGCATTAAAGGCACTGAGGCAGGTCACTTGTTAAATCACTTTAGCAAAGAAAATCAGCATACTAATCATAAAATAAATAATAGTCAAGCAAATTTTTTAAGACAGAGAACACCGGTGTTAAGAAATGAATTTAGCAGACATTATTAAAGGAAATTAAATCCATTTAAAAACTAAGAGATCTAATCAATGCTGTCCAAACTAGTATTTCCAGGCTAATTGTTATTTGCCAGTCAATGGTTTTATTCACTCTAAAATATCTGTAATTTTATATTAGTGCTTTAATAAACATGCATATGTAAATTCTCATGAAATCTGTTTTTAAGATAGTACTGATACTGAAATTTATTTAGAATCCTGAGTCCAAGATTTTTTGAGAAATATATCCTGAAAGTGAAAACAAAGTAGAAAAATATTTTTTAATTAGAAACAAAAAAGGGGAAAAATAAACAAAAATTGATATCATTTTCATAAATAAAAAAATTAAATCATTTACTTAACAAGAGTCATTTTCCCAGTGAATTTATTTTAGTAAATTGAATTTATGTAACTTTATACCATTTTCACAAATAAAAAACATCATTTTCTTAAGTCATTTTCCCAGTGGATTTATTTTAGTAAACTGGATTTATGTATCTAAAAGTTAGCTTCCAATCTTATCAATGTTTAAGATTATGCTTTTCCTCTTTTCAGTAGTATCATAATGCCCAACATCCAAAATCTGAAATGCTACACAACACCTTGGATAGAGCTGAAAGGATGCCTTAACTGTTTTATTTCCTACTTGATCATTCCTAATGCATAAAACACAATTAAAAGGTACATAGAATGTTTACATTGTTTTAAAAATAATTATTTTTATATAGCATCCTTTAATTTTTTTTTTACTTTTTTATTGAAGTATAGTCAGGTTATAACATTGTATCCTCTTATGGAGTACAGTACAATGCTTCAGTGATACGTAAATATACATATATTCATTTTCATTTTCTTTTTCACCATAAGCTACTACAAGATATCAAATATAGTTCCCTCTGCTATACAGTATAAACTTGTCTATCATATATTATCAGTCAGTATCTGCAAATTTTGAACTCCCAGTTTATCCCTTCCCTGCCCTTTCCCCTCTGGTAACCATAAATTTGTTTTCTATGTCTGTGACTCTGTTTCTGTTTTATAAATAAGTTCATTTTTTTTCTTTTTAGATTCCACATATGAGTGATATCATTTGACATTTTTCTTTCTCTTTCTGGCTTACTTCACTTAGAATGACATTCTCCAGGTCCATCCATATTGCTACAAATGGAATTATTTTATTCATTTTTATGGCTGAGTAGTATTCCATTGTATAAATACACCACATCTTCTTTATCCAGTCATCTGTGGATGGACATTTAGGTTGTTTCCATGTCTCTGGCTATTGTAAATAGTGCTGCTATGAACATTGGGGTGCAGGTGTTTTTTTGAATTAAGGTTCCCTCTGGATACATGCCCAGGAGTGGGATTACTGGGTCATATGGTAAGTCTGTTTTTAGTCTTTTGAGGAGTCTCCATGCTGTTTTCCATAATGACTGCACCAAACTACATTTCCACCAACAGAGTAGGAGGGTCCCCTTTTATCCACACCCTCTCCAGCATTTATCCTTAGTGGACTTTTGAATGATGGCCATTCAGACTGGTGTGAGGTGATACCTCATTGTAGTTTTGATTTGCATCTCTCTGGTAATTAACAATATTGAGCATTTTTTCATGTGCCTGTTGGCCATTTATATGTCTTCATTGGAGAATTGCTTGCTTAGTTCTGCCCATTTTTTGGATTGGGTTGTTTGTTTTCTTCTTATTAAGTTGTATAAAATGTTTATATATTCTGGAAATTTAGCCCTTGTCACTCTCATCTTTTGCAAATATTTTCTCCCATTCCATAGGTGGTTGTTTTGTTTAGCTTATTTTTCCTTTGCTGTGCAAAAGCTTGTAAGTTTAATTAGGTCCCATTTGTTTATTTTTGCTTATATTTCTATTGCTTAGGTAGACTGCCCTAGGGGAACATTGCTGAGATGTATGTCAGATAATGTTTTGCCTATATTTTCTTCTAGGAGGTTTATTATGTCTTATGTTTAAGTCTTTGATCGATTTTGAGTTTATTTTTGTGTATAGTGTGAGTGAGTATTCTAACTTCATTAATTAACATACAGCTGTCCAGTTTTCCCAACACCATTTGCTAAAGAGACTGTGTTTATTCCATTGTATGTTCTTGCCTGCTTTGTCAATGATCAATTGACCAAAAGTTTGTGGGTTCATTTCTGGGCTCTATTCTGTTCCATTGATCCATATGTCTGTTTTTATGACAATACCCTGCTGTTTTGATTACGTAGCTCTGTATTATTGTCTGAATTTTGGGAGGGTTTTTCCTCCAGCTTCATTCTTTATCTTCAGTAATGCTTTGGCAATTCTGAGTCTTTTGTGATTCCATATAAATTTTAATGTGATTTGTTCTAGTTCTGTGAAAAATGTCCTGGGTAATTTGATATGGATTGCATTAAATCTGTAGATTGCCTTGGGCAGAATAGCCATTTTAACAATATTGCTTTTTCCAATCCAAGAGCATAGGATATCTTTCCATATCTTTAATTCTTCTTTAATTTCCTTAATCAACTTTTTGTAGTTCTCCATGTAGAAGTCTTTGACCTCCTTGGTCAGATTTATTCCTAGATATTTTATTACTTTGGGTGCAATTTTAAAAGGGATTGTTTCTTTACTTTCTTTTCATGTTGATTCATCATTAGTATAAAGAAATGCAACTGATTTTTTTGTACATTAATCTTGTACCCTGCTACCTTGCCAAATTCTTTTATTAGCTCTAGTAGTTTTTGTGTGGAGATTTTAGGATTTTCTATATATAGTATCATGTCATCTGCATATAGTGACAATTTTACCTTTTCCAATTTGGATTCCTTTTATTTCTTGTTCTCACCTGATTGCTGTGGCTAGGGCTTCCAAGACTATGTTGAATAGAAGTGACAGTGGACAACCTTGTCTTGTCCCAGATTTTAGTGGGAAGGTTTTGAGCTTTTCACCGTTGAGTCCTATGCTGGCTGTAGGTTTGTCATAAATAGCTGCTATTCTGTTGATACGTGTTCCCTCTATACCCACTTTGCTAAGGATTTTTATCATAAATGGGTGTTGAATTGTATGCCTTTTCTGCATCTATTGAGACGATCATGTAGTTTTTGTCCCTTTTGTGGATGTGGTGTATCACATTGATTTGTGTATGTTGAACCATCCTTGTGTTCTTGGGATGAATCCAATTTGATTATAGTATCCTTTTATAAACCGACTTTATGTGACTACTTGCTCATACATTATACAGAGTAATTCATGGTTACATAAATTGTGATGTATAAATTTGATGTTTAAATGTAATTATTTTACCTATCATTCAGAACAAGGGAATATTTCCTGCCTCCCACTAAGTAGCTATTGTGATCTTTTATAACAGCCTTGGGAAGTATAAACACACAAATTTTATATATAATTTATCACTAATTTATGTTTATATATTACTAATAATGATATATTAATACTAAGAAAATATTATACTTTATATTTAATAATAAAGTATATAGTATATACGTATGTTTAATATTTATATACAAATATTAATGTATATAAATACACATACATTTACATTAATATAGTTATATTAATATGTAAAAATGCATATAATTAATATATCAACAAATATACATAACCCTATACATATCAAACCTAGGAAGACGATAAGCAGTTCTTATTTCTCTACATGTCGTGCACTTATCAGAAGTTGGCATTATTTTTGTGTTCCATCACACTTGTAGTTTCCCTTTGTACTTAGCCATCCCCTAATCAGTTTATAAACTTAACTTATCAGATAAAATGTTTAACTTTATCTTATCAGATAAAATGTTTCTTCCTGAAGTATCCATGCATTAGTGGTTCTGGCTGTTTTGAGTTGTAGCTTTCTAAAAACTTTAACTACTGGCAATGGGAGTGCTAATAAGCAACTCAGAGGATCCCCCTGGATGTCAAATTTACTAACTCTTGCCTTCATTTGAAGGAATACCCAATTTCCAATTGATAATTAGGCTCAATCATCAAGTCAATAGAGCAAACCCATTGTTTGGGGTTCAGTGGCATGTGTAGCCCACAGTAGCCAGGAGGTGGTTTCTGTATCTGGCTCAATGAAAATTTCTGTTGTATTCTCTGTTGAATTGTTCCTTATTTGAGAATTAAGATCTTTAAGCCAATCTTCTAGTAAGAAAATAGAGATAATAATGAGAATAACCATCTTTTATTCCTTAATTGCTAGATCTGTGGCTATATGGCATATATTATATAGTGTACATAATATATAAAATATCAGAGCACAAAACATGTAGAAAAGCACACAGACTTCATACCATATAGTCACAAGCAGGGCTGGCTTTGTAATTGAATCTTCTACGGACTGTTCCTATGTTACATGAAGCCAGTTGCTTCAGGATAATTGGAGTGTGGTAAGACCAGTGAATTCCATGGGCATGAGAACATGGACATACTTTTTCTTTGTAAAATGACTTTGTCATAAGTGATTCTATGTAGTATTCTAGGAGGTAAAGTGTGTCCCTTAAACCACTATTGCTGGCAGAAGCATTTCAGGCAAGAAATGTAAATCCAGATCAAAATTATCTGTTCCACTAAGGGCCAACTGCTACCCCTTATGTGATGGAAGAGATGCAGTATAATCAGTTGGCCATCAGGTGGCTTGCTTGTACCTAAGGAAAGCACTAATATTAGGAGATTAGTGCTACACTCTTTTATTGTTAAGCAAAAGCCCCTGTCGTGCACTAACCTCATCTGTTACATCAGTCTTACTGAGTAAGGGCTAGAGTAAATAGTAAAGGAGGGTGTACTGACATCATCAGAATGTGTTATCTTGGTCACTTCATTAATGACAGTCTCCTCTGTAGTGGTTGCCCTGGGTGCAACCATGTGAACATTCACCTATTCACAAATACCCTTACTCTCTTAGTAATTTTCAGAAGTCTACACATGTCATTCCCAGATCTCTCTACTGTCAATTTACAAGTGTATTTCCGCCTTGAACTGGTAGACAAACTTTTAGCTGCTTCCATGAGTCAATTGTAGATCTTTACTTCTAACCATTTTTTCCATTTGGGCAAAGGAACTACTAAGTGAACTTCATGAAGACTTGTTGACTGGTAGGATTTGTTTTTGCTAAAGGCTTTCTGAACTATCCTGGAGTGAAGCTGTAAGGCCACACCATTCACATTCAGGTCATGACAACACAAGTGTTTTAATTCACATAACAAACCAGGCCGTAACTTTTTCTTTTATCAATGAGTCTTAAGAAACTCAAATTAAGATTATACATATGAGTTGCAAAGAAGGTCAGTTGTAGTTGGAGTTACATTAGAGGATTATGAGAAATTTACCTTAGAATTCATTTGTACCTTTGCAGACTTTCAGTACTGATCTAATATATGCTATTTTTATTTGATGACTTTGTATACACTCTAGTGTACACAAAAAATTTATGGTTTGATTCATGAAGCTTCTGTTCACAATACATAGGAATTTTCTTTTCCCCCATAAACAAATCAAGTAAAGTTTCACAAGTTGGCCAATTTATTTCACTTTCAGGATCATTTGGCAACTGCCAAAGATCTTTGTTTCAAACCATTCTGATGACTTGTTCAGGCTGATAACCATCATGATAACCATGTCACTCATTTGTCTGGTGGCCATTTGCTATGTTGTGACCCCCACTGCTCCAGGATCTATCCATTGCCATTCAATTCACAAAGCCTCTTTCAATGGCTGCGCCACAAAGAGACACTTTAGACAAAGTGCGTGCATATATGAAACATTAAGGTGCTAGATAATATGATGTATTTAGAGAGGTAAAAGTAGTTTTCTACCTACATATTAAGTCATTATGTTAGAAGTACACATAAAGAGTGGTGGGACGTGATGCTGGAGAGCACATGTGAGCGTATCACAAAGAGCCTCAGTGCTATACTGAAAACAGCTCAAGGTTCTCAAATGTTAGAATTGTACATGAGTGCTCTTAATGCCAGATGGAGTAAGAAAAAATAGCGTGTGCTTTTCAGCACAGATTTAGAGGAATCCCATGGAATATATATTGGGTGGAAGAGACCAAATACACTCTGTGAAATTTCTGTCAACAATAGCTATTTAGGTCCAAGAATTAGAGGAATATATATTTTAATATTTTTGTGGGTTTTATTTGTTGGTATAGAATGGACATTTCTTAGAATTTTAATAAATCTGTAGTTCTCCAAGGAAATAAAATCCTAGCAATAAATGTTGAAAATATTGTACTTGGCACAAATGGTAATTGGTACAAATGGGTAGCTCTTATAAAAATATCTATTTTGAGCTGAATGCTATTTGCAAAGTACTTTACTATTCATTGAGTATACTTCAGTAGCAAGAAAAATTGAGCTTTTATTCTAATACTCATGACATAGGGATTGCGCTTTATACATGTAGCAAGAACGGCAATTATGGAATTGTCAACATAAGCTGTAGTGGGGAAAAAAGTCAAATTCACTAAACCATTGTTTATTTTGAAAATAGCCCATTTGCTATTGCTTGACTGACAGCCATTTTCATATAATTAGCTGCTCAATTAAGCACAATGTGTTTTTATTCAAATTGATTCCAAGTAAAAGAGTAGTAGAAGCAATACATTTCAGGAAGACAGAACATAGTCTCTAACAGATCATAAGAACAGTAATTTAGGTTAATATTTAGTATTCATAATTTATACTGACTTAAGTGCCTTGTTTTGAGACATGCTATTTCCATAATAAGTTTTGTATCTTGGAGAAATGTTGAATAGTTTGTCATCCTCTATATTATTGCATCCATTTTATCCAGTTAGAAGCATATTTCAAAGACTATTTTTACTAAAAGTCATAATAACATGTGCCTCAGATTTATGTATTGGTTAGATTCACTTTTGTCTTAACATTGCCAATAGGTTTGGCTTGACTTTCCTGTCTGAAAGTGTTTTAGATACAAATGTATTTTTTTGAAACAGCAACATTTAAACAAAATTCTCATTTGATTAGTGGCTTCTAATATTTTTCAGGTTATGCTGGCACGTCTGCCCAAATATCATTGGTTTACTCCCTTCTTGATGGCAAGTGCAACTATAAATGGAATGAAATAAAATAAATACGGAAGATTACCAATTGCTGCTTACCAATTGCATCCAACAAGCTTAAAGAGGTTTTCATTTATTATCAAATTATTAACATCCCGCCAACATTTGAAATGAGATGCAATGACACACAAAATCAGAGCATTTATCACTGAGGCAAGCGGGCTGCCTCTGCTGGTTAGAGAGCATGTTTGTACTCATTAGAAGTTCAATATGATCATTAAACTTAATCTGTTTCAAGTGGAAATTTTTGCACGTTACCATTGCTTCCATCTGTGCTTTCTGTTATATGATTTTAAATCATGAAACAAGGTTTTCAAGTAATAGAACAATTCCAGCTTTTACCCTCTAATTTCTTCACCTTTAATAAGCAGGTTGTTGTCCCTCTCTTGGCATTTTACAGCTATTGACACCATAGTGAACAGATCAATTATATTTAATATTATCTTAACTTTAGTGGCTTATTCCATAATCTAATATTTTTACCTTATTGTCCAATTTTCTTTTTATAATTCAAAATTCATTCTTTACTCCATCCTTTATTAGAATTGTTTTAGTTAAAAGCAAATTCACCAAATTAGTGAATTCTAAACAATCCTAGTTGAACTTTGAGGTAGTTTTTTATAATAAGGGACATTATATGGTTGAATATTATCTGATTGAATATATTCTATTTTACCTCATGGATGCATTATACAAAAGTCACTGTGCTTACAGTCTCTTGCTTAATCTTCCTTACACATAACTGTGAGAATAGCTTTTTTAATCATTTCATTTCCCATTAATTGTATTCATTGTTCTGAAATTATTTAACAAATATGTATTTATCACTCCATATGTATCAGGAACTGTTGTAAGCACTTTATAAATATTAATAGATTTAACATTCAACTGACTTTTATTATCTTGCAAAATTTGGCCCCATTGCTCATTTTCTAATTTGCCAATATTTATTTATTTTCCCCCTATTTAGAATCTATTTTTTCGTGTCAAGAATCAAACAGTTGGTACACTCCAAGTCTCAGTTCTCTTTAGACTGACCACTAATTTATGTGTTTTCCCTTAAGTTTTTACATAGGTTTGTGCTTAAAGAGTTGAGAATCCTAATGCTTAGAAGAATTGGTTTTATGTGCCTAGATAATTTGCTGCTCTAGTTTAGTCAAGAAAATAAAACAAACTTTTGTTTTTATGGGAGTACTAATAAACTAATAGAAAAATAATAGATAACTTATCAACTATTTAACTTCAAAAATAGCTAAGTAGTCATAATTTGAATTTTGTTATGTGTATGTTATATATATGTATACATGTATATTTGTATAATATGTATATACATGTCTTTGAGGGTTAGGGGAAAATGTATCAAAATACACATATTAAAATTGTTGATATAGGATTGAGGAAGCTGTATGATGCTAACCAATTTTACATCAAATAGTCATACGATTATATATCATATATTACATTATAATATGTATATCATACAGTACACATATGTGTAGATATTATATAACATAACATACAGGATATGTGCAGGATTATACATACACATACAGGATTATTTATATATATGTACAGAATTATAAACATAAAGCAAATGTTATGCCATGTTAAAATAAGATTTCCTTTTGCTCTTATTTTTCTAGAGGGAAACAAAGTTTCTCTTAAGAGAGATTAGTTTAAACAGATGTACCACTTAGTAAAATTACAGCAAGCACATTAGATGTTAGCTCATTAGTATGACTTAATTACTAATTGTTCTGTATTTTAGTCAACTCACTGGAAAATATAAATTTCAACATTGTTCTTAAATGGCTTCATTCTGGTAGCTTTGATAAGCATAGGTGATATTCCAAGCTGTTAATAAGTATTTTTTATATGTACTCTAAATAATTACTTTTGGTTAAAAAATTATTTTAACCATTTTCAATATTTTAATTGACATTTTCTAACTAATGTCAAGTGAGTCAAGAATAAATAAAACATGGGAGTCTGTAATGATGTGATACAATGATTTTTGATTCTTCAGTAGTCTTTCCTGTAAATCAGTTATTCCTCTATTTTTATTTCTTATACATCTTGAATAAATCGTTCTGATATAATTCAAATTAAACTGATCTAGAATATTAGCATAATCTAAATTAAAAGGGAGATTCTTAAATTCTTCTTTAGAACTAGTTTAGAATGTGTAATTTTAACAGCTCAACAGCCTTAAGTACTAAGAATACTTTAAAATTTTTATATAAAGAATATTTCTCTACATTATCCCCAAGTAATAGTAGTTTGCAAAAAATTTCAATTGTGAAGTGGCATATATATAATATGTATAGATATAGATAGATACACTTTCTTCTCTTTTTCAAACTCCCACATACTTAGTCTGCTGAAAGCAAAACAATAAGTTGCTGATATTTAATTCTTAATAATCCCATACACTGAGTTACTATAGAAGTGAAGGTAGGATCAAGTATCTCCTCTTTTATATTAACTCCCTCAATCACCCTAAAGTAGTTACTTCTAGCAAGTAAATACAGATAAAGTGAAAGTAGAATTATAAGATGGAACTCTGTCTCTATTGAAATCATGTTTCAGTTATCAATAGCTGCTAACAAACTTCCCCCAAATTTTGGCTCTGTAATGATTATTTCTTATGATTCTGAGGGTTGGTTGAGTGATGTATTTCCTGCTTTCGATTAGCCTGGGAACAGGCTTTACCTGGAGGGGCCTGTGTATCTGGGTCTCTTTCTCTAAGGTCTTTTATCCTTGTTTCTTCATGGCAAAATGGACAAGGGCAGTGCTGCAAATGGGTACAAGGCATAGTTGTGAAACTTTTTCAGACCCAGGCTCTAAAACTTATGCAGTGTCACTTGTTGGTCATTATTGGCCAAAGCAAGTTATGATGACAGGCCAGGTTTAAAAACCTGGAAAACGGATTTCATCTATTTGTGGGTAGACCTGCAAATAAATTGTGGCCATGTTTAATGTACTCCAGTGAACTAGCTTTTATTGCGTTAGTATCACATAGGCACTTTTGCTTTGTCATAATATTTGAAGGCTGAAATCTCAAGAAGAGATTCCCATTGATGCCAAAATAACTGTGTGATATTGGTGAGTTACTAACCTTTTCCAACTCAATTTTCACATCTGCAAATACAGTTATTAACTACATAGCTGTCTAGCTCAGTACCTGGCATATAAGCTCTAGATAAATTATTTGTACTTAGCTATTTCTAATAGCCTTTCTTGCAGTTCTCAAGAAATGGTAGTCATAAAATAAACATGTTATGAACTATAACTTTATTCTCGGCATATGTAAGGCCTGCTGTTCGAAAGCAGAGCCTTTTTAGGTATCATGTTTATAAATTAATATTAATGTTTAAACTCTGCTCTTTCTAATAGCACTTTTCCAGTTGGCTGAGTAAAATCAAATATCTAATATTTACTCAGTGTAAATGTATTATTTACTCATAAATGTTAAATATGAACCTGCGTGAGTCTTCCCCTCTGCAGCAGTGCAGTCTCCAAAGTAACTGACCCAACGTCACCTGTAGACCCATCTCTTCCCTGTGCCATATCTTTACCCCAAGCCCCGGGATCAGCAATGTCCTGGTATTAAATTTATAATGAGCTGTGAGCCATTACCTCTCTGGTTCTACTAATTAATGATTAATTATCATTACTGGGGTTAAGCCTGACTAAATTCTCTTGTAATATTATGGACTCAATTCCCAAAGATTAAGCCTCTAAATTATTCAGACTATCGATCATTAGGTACCAGTATATTTTCTCATCCAAACCTAATTGTATATTTCTCTCAAAAGGATCACAAAATACACACCCCTTAATACATACATTTATATATATGCTTACATATGGGTACAGTCCTTGACTGTCTGGCAAACCCTTATTTTTATTTAAAATATTAGCTTAAAAGTTAAATATTTGGATTCCCGCTTCCAGATTTCTTGACTTTCCCACCCTCACTACTTTCAACAAATATCACACAAGAAACTAGAGTATTTCCCTCAGTTCTCTAGTAGTTAGTTTTCTCCACTGCCTTTTTAGAGACTGTATAATTCCATTTCATATGTCTGCTTTCTTTACTATTTGTGATCCTTTTGTTTTTAGGAATCTAGTGTTACCATCTTAAATGAACATTTCTTGGTCTCAAACTTTTTTTTTTTTTTTTACAAACTTGAAGTTCAAATGATTAAAGAATAGTTCTATTAGCATTTCATCTGTCATTTTAAATGTTAGATAAAACCTCTAGTTTAATCAATATGTACTACAAAATGGATTTTGTTGAGTAGAAAAATACTTTGTCATTCCTCAATTCCAATAATGGAATATTTGAGAAAACAAAATGAGAGTTTAATGTAACTATCCTAAAGGAATCCAATTGCCTTATTCTGACCATTGCTGAGTAATCAAGACATTTGTTGTTAAGTAGTGAACTGAAGGTGTATTTTTATTTAAAAAATGTAATTTGAAATTTATAATATAAACCAATAGTCCAGATTTAAAATAAAACCATATATGCAAAAGTATAACTTTCATGGTAGGAAAGTAGCAATTATTCATCATATTATAAAACAACTTTTATGGTAGGAAAGTAGCAGTTCATCATATTATAAAATATATTAATTCATTTCCACTCTCTCTGGCTAAAAAGTGATGTCTTTTACACAATTTTGACAGTCTAAATCATTTACAGATAATGGTGTAGTGAATTAGAATACACAAAATAAAAGTATTCCAATTCATGAGATTTCAGGATAAACAATCAAAATATGCTCATTATACACGCAGATATTCTAACACCCTAACTAAAGTATGACTAATCTATGCAAAAGCTACATATAAAATCCAACTATTCACCATAGAATGTATAACATCAAGAGTGACTCTTAAGCTAAACTATGGACTCTGGATGGTTATGATGAGTCAGTAATGTATTAGCTCATTCTTGGTAGAAATTGTACCACCTTGGAAGCAATGTTGATAGTGGGGAGGCTATGCATGGGTGGGAGCAGAGGATAATATATGGGAAGTCCCTGAACCTCTCAATTTTGTCTTAAACCTAAAACAGTTCTTAAAAAAACGAAGTCTGAAAAAATACATTACCATCTATATATTTCCATATTTATTCATGTATATATCTCCATTTTTATGTAAGCTGTAAGTAATCCTCAAAGGGAAATTATAGTAAAGAAAACTTTATAGCAAGGTAATTTAGAACATGATATAAATATATTTTTCTTTTTACTAAATGCAAATATAATTAGTTTTAAAAGACATAGTGTGTATACTATATAGTACAGTACCATACTGTGATTCCAAATTTAGGAAAGACCTTATTTTCTTTTCCTTCCATTTATTCATCTATCCATTTACCTATTATTGCCAGCAGCATAAGTAAAGATTTATATATTTTTTTTATGAAATGTTAAATACCATCATTTTACAGTGGCTGAACTTGAGGAAACTTTTAATATTTTTTGTATTTTTCTTTTCATCTTCATAGTGGGCTTTAGCCATTCAAACATTATATTTCTTTAAAGACTAAATAAGAAACAGGAATCTTGTCCCTACAAGATATTTACTCTGTATTAGATAACTGAATTTCTATTGTAGATAAACATACTTAGTACTCACTTATTTTTCCTTTGTAAAGAATCTAGTGGGTTGACTGTATGAAAGCTAGTAGATACCATTTTCATGTTTTTTTCATTCCAAAAAACTCCAAATTATCAGATTAATATGGTGTGGTAGGTTGATTACATTACTGATCCTATTCTTGGCCCCAGGACCTATCCATGCCCTTTGTCATATGGTGATACTGTTCTTTACCAAAAACAAAACAAAACAAAAAAAAAAAATGTGAAGTATATTTTCCTGCTGCTTAATTTTGAATTAATTCTTGAGACTTATTTTAGCTCATAAGATATTAATCTATGTGATGTAAATAGATGTTCAAAAACACCTTCCTGATTGGGTTTGTTTACTCTTGTTTTTCTGTAGTTGTGATGAAACCTTGTACCTCCTGACCTGCAGGTCAGTGAGAGTATGTGACAGGGTGCTGGGTTCCCCTAGTCATTCCAGGCAGGAGTGTCTTAGTCTGCCATGCTAGAGGTGCTCCCCAAAGTGAACAAACCTGCTCATAGTCACCAGAGCTGCCTAGATGACCCATACTTGACCACAGATAAATGAGTGGGCCCAGCCTGATCAATTAAGCCCAGATCAATGAGACTCATGAATTAATAAGTGCTTAGTACCATAGGCCTCTGAGATTTCGTAGTCCTTTATCATGCAGCTTTATTGCTATAGCAGATATCTGATACATATAGCATAAGTTCTGCATTTAGGTTTTAAAATCAAATTACTTATAAACTTTTTCTGAAATCATGCATGTAATAAACTGACATTAACTCACTGCTTTAAAAGGACTAATCTTCTTTGTTAGGCAGGCATATTTTTCTTAAATCTGAACTCTATCCAGCTATGTGTCTGCCTAACTCTCTTTATACCTATGTTTTTTCTCTCCCTTCCACACACAAGAAACTAATGCAAAATTAAATCACAGTTTTCTCTGCATCGTGAATTTTGTTGCACTTTCTCTTTAAGAAATTTATGCAGAGATTTAAACATTAGAAAAAGGAACAGAAGTGATATTCTTCAGTTCCTGTAAGAAAGTAAAAGTATATATAAATATACATTTAGTGAATGCTTTATATTCTTTTCATTTTATAAGGCTATAAATAAAGAAGAAACAGTGTTTTACCCAGTTCTGAAATGTGCAAGATTTAGTATGGCAGAAGGCATTCTATTGCTTGTGGAGGTTTTCTTAAGTATTCTGTGTATTAGCTTGATAATTGTGAATACCTACATTAACCCTAAACATTAAGTATATAGTATTCCATCTTAAAATATTTTTACAGTATGTTAAATTTTTTTTACAATATGTCCTCTCAGAGAAGTGTGGTTATATAGTTTCAGTTTGCAAAAATTAGGTCATAAAGCTGCTATAATAAATGTATTAAATGCATGTATGAACATTTATTAAATATATTTTACGAGTAAATATTTTTTCCTAATTTTAAATAACCTACATAGTCTTCTAAAATTGCTTTTATTTTTTATCTTTTTGCTGTGTCATAAAAAATCCCTTCTTATGCTTTAGTTTCTGTATCTTGAAGGGAAAAAAAATCACTTTTTCAGCAAAATAATAGTGATTGTAGTAACGTTAGTTTGTACCATTACGGACTATTTTGTTCAAGGTATTACATAACATTTTAATTATATTTCATGTTATTTTGAATCAACTACTAAGACACTCTATAACACTAAACAATTTCTATATAACTTTTGAAGTCCATCTAATTTAAATACATATAAATAAATCTATAAATGTATCATTTAAATCAAATTTAAAACAGGTAAGAAGGGCCAATCTTAACTCAGAGCCCTGACTTCTAAATTTTCAACTATAAGGGTGTGAAGAACTTCTGTAACCCTCATACTTCCTTTTTAATGCATAAAAGTCAACTGACTGCAAAATTCCTATCAACTTTGTAGCTTAGATTTCCACATAGACATTTATATTTCTTCTGCACAAATAGAGGAATTAGCATATAGAGAATATAAGTAGATGGTAACAAGAACCACAAAATACATGCAATTGTTGAGGACAATAAATTGACTTTGGCTTCTCTTGTTTGCAATGCTTTCAGGACATCTGAATTTACTCTGATAAGCCTACTTGCATCTCTTACCCCCACTAAGAGATTTTGCATCGTGAAAGTGCCTCCTCATCTACTGTGGTAAAATTCCCAATATTGTGGAACGTTCTTTGACAGATAGAATGGTTCTGATTGGTCTCCTGTGCCAATACCTGCACCATTTTATCCCTAATTTTCAGAACTAGAAATACGTATATTGTATCTCTCAATCATAATTAAAATAACTTTATAGATTATATTTGATAGATGGAGATTCAGTAGAACTCAGAACTGTAATGTTCAGAGGGGAGCTGCAGACTCATCTTTTGGAACGACTCGGGAATTGTTCTGCTGTCACTGCTTATCACAAGACTTGATCCGCTTCTTTCTGATGTTCTTTTCATCATGTCTACTATGAAAATAATATACATAAGCAAAAGTTCAGAGGTTTCAAAACAAAATTTACAGTAATTTAGATACCCTTTGAAGATACTTGCAGATATTTCCAGAACATCCTATTTCCCCTCTGTTCTCACAGGTCGTAAGATATATGTAAGAAAACAGTTGGGGTGATTTCCATTTCCTTAATATAAACAACATCGGATATTGTGACAGGCTGAATGATGTCCCTCAAAATTTATGGTAAAGCCCTAACCTCCACTACCTAGGAAAGTGATTTTATTTAGAGAGAGGGATTCAAAGAGGTGGTTGGGTTAATTGAGGTCAGTAGGGCGGTGTCTTTATAAGAAGAAGATAGAGCACACAGGGAGATTCTAGGGATACCCTCGCCCAGAAGGAGGCTGTGTGAGGACACGGAGAAGGCAGCCATCTGCAAGTCAAGAAGAGAGGGTTCAGGAGAAGCCAGAACTGCTGACACTTTGATTTAGGCTTTCTAGGCTCGAGAACTGTAAGGAAATCATTTCCTGTTGTTGAAGCCACCCAGTCTGTTGTACTTTGTTATGGCAGCCCTAGCACACTCAGATACATTTTTCTTTCAATTACAGTAACCATGACTGCAAACTCGCGGTAACTTTGTAGCTGTTAAATCCAAGATTCTCCACCCCTACGAGGCTCTTAGTAGAATTTTAACATGTAGGATTATAGTGAATTCTTACGCTTTGTATGATAATCAGTTCCTCCATATAGTGGGGGTTATTAGTCAGATCAAGTTCTAAAGATAAATGTTTCTTTAGCAATGGCAAATATCTTATCCCTTTTTTTATTAAGATTTTTTTCTGTATCTCACAAGAACATCGCCATTGTTGTTCCAGATACTGTATTCAGGATATTATATTTTTAAGCAAAATGATAAGGAATATTGCGAAACACAATACAATATGAAGAGTACTTGAACTGTATTATTTTCAGAGATATGATAAAAAAAAATGGCAAATGTTTAGTTATAGGTGGCCGATATTTAAAATTTTAATTCAGGTCCTAAGTACTTCATATTATTGCCAGTAAAAATTCACAGCCTAAATTTTTGCTTCAGGTTAAGTAAAACTATCTGTCAAATCATTCCTTTTAAAAAACACTGTCCCATATTAGTATTAAAATTTAAGAATAAAATTTGTGGAGATGGAAATAATGTTCTTCAACAACTTGCATGACTCCTACAGATTTTTGAAATAACTCAAAAAGGGTAAAGAAAGTGGAGCATTTTTATTCATTGCTTCTGCTTAATCAGGAAAATTCAATACATTTTATTTCACATTTCTGTCTATTCCTAACAGCATAGGAATTGTGGCTGCAAATTTTCTTACTTGATTGACAGTTTTAGTAGTTTTCATCTATATAGTAAGTTGCTTGTCCTTTGTTGAAATTGATTCTGTGCAGAAAAAGAACTTTATTCATCTGGATTTGCAATGGTGGTAAATGAGAAAAATTATCCTGTAGATTAATGCACTTTTAAATATTCTAACTTGAATCATAAAACACCACACTAGAAGGGAATTTAGAATTTGGCTGTTAAATTATTTTTCCTCTGAATAAGATGCTCTATATATTAGAAGCAAATGGATTTCTAACCTGTATTTATTTTTAATTTCTCCTTATAAATTAGACCTAAATGGTCTACCATTCTGGATACTCTTAATCCTACCAGTCAAGGGTCATTCTTATGTTTAACCTTTCCAATTGGACAAAAATTTCCTTTTGTTTGTTTATGTTTAATTGACCAATGATGGCTTTAATTTCAAATGATAATTTGGCCAGATCATTTTTTCCTCACATATCTTTCCTCGGTTTTCTGCAAGAAGTCTCCTTATTGATCAAGTTTACTCTAACAATTTCCAGATAATTACAGAGCTCTGAAGAATAGGTTACCACCAAATTTAAGGCCATTGCTTGGCATCCAAATTGTGAAATATGTTGTCTCATTTGATCACGTCACAACAAGGAGACATTTATTACTATTTTCTCTTGACAACCTAACCTAGATAATGATTTCCATCTGAATGCTAGATTAGGCAGAGGTTTTTAAACAATTAGGACGCATTCTATTTTAGTCAATTAGGATTAGTCAGAAGAACACAGCTCCCGTCTGTGGGCAAAGTTAAAATCATTTATGGTGTTCCATTGTTGAGTAGTATTGCTCACACAAGGAAAGTATTGGATTATGTTTAAAAGAATTTTATAGAGGAATTTCTGCAGAGAATATGTGCAGTAATGCAGTAATGTTTAGTAAATACAAAATGGGTTAATAAGTTCATACTTCTTTCTACAAAATTGACGAAAAGAAAATATTTTAAATCAATTTTAAATCAGTAATATTTTTAAGTTAAAAAATAAGTAAAATGTAGAATAAAATGATACTTAAAAAATTAGAACAATGGCATTAATTACATGCTGTGTCAGTAATGATGTTACTATGTTTATAATGTTCTTATGAAAATCAGTGTTAACCCAGAAAATCAGTATTTTACTTCACCCCCAAAATACTTTTTCTTTGAATGTATCATTTTAAAAGTCCCATTTTATAAGCACAACTGAGCAGAATCAAACTTAGTATTAGTGCTTTTAGTAATTCAGAACATGTAGATCCAAATATAATTTAGCATCTGAGTGAACTTTCTCTTAAATAATTTCTGACACATGGCCATCTCTCCCTTATGGTATTTGATTACTTGGAGATACTCTCAAAAAATCTTATACAGAACAACCTAAGGAAATTAGAAAAAATATATGACTCTGCCACAGTGCAAAAGATTAAAATGAGACAAAATTAAGTCGTGGTACTGAGATTGTTTAAAAGGCAACATTTTTTTAGTTACAACCCTGAATAAGTGAATTCACCAGATCTACTGTGTGAGTTTGCAGTGAAAATGGATGATCCTATAAAACAGTCCAGTCAGGTTGGGTTGTTGGTACATTTTTCATCTCTTTTAGGCTCCCTCAGTTGCTAATCCGATTATGTAGTCTCTGAAATTGACAGTTACGAATGTCTCATGGGCTCCTTCTTGCTAAGTGGCATTGATGGATAAGTAAATAGTAATACTTTCATTCAACTACTTCATTGAAGTGCCCTACGTATGCTTAAGTATCCTTAGCCACTGGCTTAGTTTCTTTAATATATTCCGGACTCATAGAAGCTAAAAATATTTCAGTCAACCACTTTCACTGAGAAATTCTACCCCATCATACTGTTCTATTGGAATTAGAAGATTCTGACCAAACTAGTTTACTCTTTATTTCCACTTAGACAAAAATCTCCACATATTGTGGAATTTCATCTTGAGTTTTAGAAATATCATTTATGCTTATCTCATGAGTAGGATCTTCAAATTGACATGAACTGTAACCTATGGCAATTCCTGTGATCATTTCAACATTTCACATATATTTTGTTTTTTATTTGTAAAATATTTCTATCTTGGTATTATAAATTAAGATGTGAGAGCAGTTAGCTTGATTGCTCAGTAAATAATTGTTTAGCTATAGTCTGTTGACAGTTTCTAGCTATTAAGTATACACACTATTCTTAGACACTAATTTAATAAAATAGTCTAGCTAATCATTTGAATACCAAGGAGTAGGCTGCTAAGCTACCAGTTCATCCTATTTAATATTATCCCTTGTATGCCACATTCACGTTTCAAAGGTGAGTAAATTGTGAAATATTCAGAGTATCTAATACTGACTTCACTGCTGTCATGGCTGCATTGACCTTTTGGGGATAGGCTCCGCTCTTTCAGGAGTCAGGTCAATTTTGACCAGAGGTGGTACTGAGTCCTAGCGCAAAGCGCACAACAGCATCTACAACAAACACAATCTTACAGTGAGGAGAGAATGTCACTAACCTTTTTACTCTTTGCATAATTACGTCATCCATATGAAGTTCCTTCATTTCCCAAGGCCACTCTGATGTCTACCTGTCCCTCTCATTCAGGTTCTTAGTTTGCATTTGAATCCTTTAGCATCATCCAGCTTTGCTTTTTTGACTTCCGCCTGCTGCATGTTAGGAATCCCTCTGAAACTGGTTCTTTAATTAACTGCACTATCAATGAGGAAAGGACATTTTCTCACCAGCCCCACTTTAAAAATCTTAGGGAGGAACCTGGATTCATAAAGCTAGGATTATCTTTACATCCCTGGCCTAAAAGTATTACAGAGACTCTGATGAGTAAAGCAGGGACAGACACCCTCACCCCGCCATGCTCAGGGTGTTGTAATACGCAGCTCCACCTGACACTTCTGGAGGAGGTGGGGAGGACAAGTTGTTCAAGGAAAGGGAGCTTTATTTAAGAAGGTTAACTTACATGGAGTTGGACAGAACAAGACAGAGTTATTTGCTACAGTATTCATCTATAATTTTTATGTTCAAAAGTTATTAAATAGAAATGATTAAAGATGATATCATTTTAAAGATGAGTATCATTCTTAAACACACGCAATTTCATATAATTTCTAAAATATTTCCAGTTAATTAAGGGATTAATTACTATGCATTTGGTGATATTATTAGATGGTACTTAAATACATATGTCCTTTAAAATTATATATAGTTTACTTTTTCATAAGCTAAAATTATATATAGTTTAGTTTTATGTGAGTGTTAAGTCTAAGGTCTGTGCTAGTCACTTGATATGCATTACACCATGTAATTGTAACAGCAAATTATGTATGCCTTAAATAGATACACCAAATTTTAAAATGTATCCAGTGAAATATAAACACCATAGCAGTTCAGTGCCAATCACACTCATTTAAAAAATCAGCAAAAAGTTTATCATCAACAGTTGACAATCATATGCTTTAAATTTTCCGTTAAATCACATTTCCATTTTCCCACCAAAATTTTATTCCAGTATGTTTGATTGAAAGTCACATCAACCACTATATCATATTTCTCTGAAACATAGAAACATACCTGAATTACAATTCATGTCTAATTTTTGGTAAAATACATTTTTTCCTTCTGGATTTAACTTTAGAATAACTATGAGTATGTAATTATTCAAACATGTATACATATATTACAAATTTGTATAAGTGATTATTATAAGAATTACAAATTTTATTCTAAATGCATCTCAATGAGAACAAATGGGGACAGATATGGTACCTTAAAGGAGGCATCTAATTTTCTACTGTCTTTTTTTATTGAAGTATAGTTGATTTAATGATGTTGTGTTAGTTTCTAGTATACAGCATATTGATTCAATTATACACATATATGTATGCTTCTTCATATTTTTCCTCATTATAGGCTATTACAAGATATTGAATATAGTTCCCTGTGCTATACAGTAGATCCTTGTTGTTCATCTATTTCACATTTAGTAGTTAGAATCTGCAAGTCCCAAACTCCTAATTTATCCTTCCCATCCCCTTTCCCCCCAGTTTCTTTTCTGTCTATGAGTCTGTTTCTGTTTCTGTAAGTTTTTTGTGCAATTCCATGTATAAATGATATATTTGTTTTTCTCTGTCTGACATACTTCACTTAGTATGATCATCTCTAGGTCCATGCATGTTGCTGCAAATTGCATTATTTTATTTTTTATGGCTGAGTAGTATTCTATTATATATGTATCATAACTTCTTTATCCAGTCATCTGTCAATGGACATTTAGGTTGTTTTCATGTCTTAGCTATTGTAAATACCAGTTTATTAATTTTGGGGTCTTTTTGAGTTAGTTTACTCTGGATATATGCCCAGGTGTGGGATTACGGAATCATATGGTAACTCTGTTGTTAGTTTTTAAAGGAGTCTTTGTACTGTTTTCCATGGTGAGTAGCTGCACCAAATTACATTCCCACCAACAGTGTAGGAGGGTTACCTTTTTTCTACATCCTCTTTGGCATTTATCCTTTGTAGATGTTTTAATGATAGCCATTTTGACCAGTGTGAGGTGATAAATCATTGTATTTATTTTTTCCTGTTGAAACTTTTTTTTTTTTTTTTGTCAATTGAGGTATAGTCAGTTTACAATGCTGTGTCAATTTCTGGTGTACAGCACAATGCTTTAATCATACATGGATATACATATATTCATTTTTGCCATAAGCTACTACAAGATATTGAATACATTTCCCTGTGCTATATAATATAAACTTGTCTATTTTATATATACCAGTCAGTATCTGCAAATCTCGAACTCTTAGTTTATCCCTTCCCACTCCCTTCCCCCTTGGCAACCACAAGTCTATATTCTGTCTGTGAGTCTGTTTCTGTTTTATATTTAAGTTCGTCTTTTTTTTTTTTTTTTTTTTTTTTTTTAGATTCCACATATGAGTGGTATCATATGGTGTTTTTCTTTCTCTTTCTGGCTTACTTCACTTAGAATGACATTCTCCAGGGCCATCCATGTTGCTGCAAATGGCACTATTTTATCATGTGTTTTTTTTCATGGTTGAGTAGTATTCTGTTGTATAAATATACCACAACTTCTTTATCCAGTCATCTGTTAATGGACATTTAGGTTGTTTCCATGTCTTGGCTATTGTAAATAATGCTGCTGTGGATATTGGGGTGCGGGGGTCTTTTGATTTGTGTTTCTCCAATAATTAGCAATTTTGAGCATCTTTTCATGTGCTTATTGGCCATCTGTATGTCTTCATTGGAGAAATGTCTGTTTAGGTCTTCTGCCCATTTTTTGATTGGGGTGCTTGTTTTTTGTTGTTGAGCTATATGAGCTGTTTGTATATTCTAGAAATTACACTCTTGTCAGTCACATTGTTTGCAAATATTTTCTCCCATTCTGTAGGTTGTTTTTTTATTTTGTTTATGGTATCCTTTACCATGCAAAAGTTTATAAGTTAAATTACGTCCTATTTATTTATTTTTGCTTTTTTTAAATTTTGCTTTTATTGCCTTGGTAGACTGCCCTAGGAGAACACTGTATGATTTATGTCAGAGAATGTTTTGCCTGTGTTCTCTTTTATGAGATTTATGGTATCCTGTCTTATTTTTAAATCTTTAAGCAATTTTAATTTTATTTTTGTATATGGTGTGACAGTGTTCTAACTTCATTGATTAACATGCAACTGTCTAGCTTACCCAACACCACTTGCCTAAGGACTGTATTTTCTCCATTGTACATTCTTGACTTGTTTGTGGAAGATGAATTGACTGTAGGTGTGTGGGTTTATTTCTGGGCTCTCTGTTCTGTTCCATTGATCCATATGTCCGTTTTTATGACAATACCCTGCTGTTTTGATTACTGTAGCTCTGTAGTATTGTCTGAAGTCTGGGAGGGTTATTCCTCCAGCTTCATTCTTTTTCTTCAGTATTGCTTGGCATATCTGGGTCTTTTGTGAGTCCATATAAATTTTAGGATTGTTTGTTCTAGTTCTGTGAAAAATGTGATGAGAGAGAGGGCATCCCTGTTTCTGTCCCAGATTTTACTGGGAAAGCTTTGAACTTCTCACCACTGAGTTTTATGTTGGCTGTGGGTTTGCCATAGATAGGTTTTATGCTCCCTCTGTGCATACTTTGGTAAGACTCTTTATCATGAATGGATGTTGGATTTTATCAAATACTTTTCCCATATCTATTGAGAGGATCATGTGGTGTCTGTCCCCCACCTTTTTTTTTTTATTGATGTGGTGTATCATATTGATTTATTTGTATATGTTGAACCATCCTTGTGACCCTGGGATGAATTCAACTTGATCATGGTGTAGGAGCTTTTTTATGTGTTGTTGGATTTGTTTTGCTAATATTTTGTTCAGAATTTTTGCATCTATGTTCATCAATGATATCAGCATGTAATTTAATTTTTGTTAGTGTCTTTGTCTGATTTTGGTATCAGGGTGATAGTAACTTCACTGAAGACTTTGAGGGTATTCCCTCCTCTTCAGACATTTGGAGGAGTTTGAGACGGATCAGTTTAAGCTGTTCTTTGCATGCTTGGTAGAGTTCTCTAGTAAAGCCATTTGGTCCTAAACTTTTGTTTGCAGAGAGGTTTTTTATTTTTATTTTTTATTACAGATTCTGTTTCACTTCTAGTGATGATCTGTTAAATTATCTGCTTTTTTCTTGATTCAGTTTTGGTGGACTGTATGTTTCTAGAAACTTGTCCATTTCTTCTAGGTTGTCCAAATAGTTGCCATATCATTATTCATAGTATTCTTACGATTTTATTTTCTGTGGAATTTGTTGTAATTTCTCCTCTTTGTTTTTTTTTTTTTTAACTTTGTTTATTATTGTTCATAGTATTCTTATGTTTTTTTTGTGTGTATTTCTCTGGAATTGATTGTAATGTTTCCTCTTTCATTTCTTATTTTGTTTATTTGGGTCCTCTCTTTTCTTCTTGGTGAGACTATCCAGAGATGTGTTCGTGTTATTTACTCTTTAAAAAAACCAGCTCTTGATTTTATTGATTTTTAAACCTCTATTGTATTTCCTCCCTAAACTTTATTATTGCTTTCCTTCTGTTTATTTAGCTATCATTCGTTCTTTTTAATTCTTTTAGGGGGTCAGTTATGTTGGTTATTTGAGATTGTTCTTGTTTTCTGAGGAAGACCTGTATCATTACGAATTTCCCTGTTAGGATTGCTTTTGCTAAACCCCTTAGATTTTGTGTGGGTATATTTCCATTGTCATTTGTCTCAAGGTCTTTTTCAGCTGCTTCTTTGATTTTATCATTGACACATTGATTTTTTTTTTTTAAGTAGCAGATTGTTTAGACTCCATGCAATCATTCTTTTCTCCTTTCTCTTTCTGTGGTTGATTTCTGGTTTCATGACTTTGTGGTCAGAAAAGGTCCTTGAAATATTTCTATCCTTTTATATTTGTTAAGGATTGTTTTGTGTTGGAGTATGTAGTCTATCCTTGAGAATATTCCATGTGTGCTTGAAAAGAATGTATATTCTGTGTTTTTTTTTTTTTTTTTCTTTCTAATGTACTGTCCTGAAAATGTCAATTAAGTCTAACTATTCTATTGGGTCATTTAGGATCTCTGATGTCTTATTGATTTGCTGTCTGGAAGACCTATTGATTTCAGTGGGTGTTAAAATCTCCTACTGTGTCTGTATTCCCATCAGTTTCTCCTGTAGGTCTGTTAGTATTTGTTTTATGTATCTTAGTGCTCCTACATTGGGTGCATATATGTTAATGAGTGAAATAACTTATTCTTGTATTGATCCTTTTATCATTACGTGGCATCTTTATCTTTCTGGCCTTTTTAAAAAATCTGTTTTGTTTGAGATGAGTATTGCTACCCCTGCTTTCTTGTCATTGCCATTTGCATGAAATATCTTTTTCCATCCCCTCCCATTGAACCTATGTGTGTCCTTTGCCCTAAAGTGGGTTTCTTGTAGGTAGCATATTGTAGGCTCTTGTTTTATTATCTAATCTGTCATTCTGTACCTGTTAGTTTTTTGATTTACAATGTTGTGTTAGTTTCAAGTGTACTGAAGAATGATTCATTTATACATACACATATATATATTCTTTTACAGATTCTTTTCCATTATAGGTTATTACAATATACTGAATATAGTTCCCTGTGCTATATAGAAGGTCTTTGTCATTTATCTATTTTGTATATAGAAGTGTGTGTATGTTAATCCCAAACTCCTAATTTCCCCCCAACACACATCCCTTTGCCCTTTGTTAAGTATAGTTTGTTTTCTGTGTCTGTAAGTCCATTTCTGGTTTGTAAATAAGTTTGTTTATATTATTTTTTAGATTCCACATACGAGTGATTTCATATGATACGTGTTTCTCTGTGTCTGACTTACTTCACCTAAAATGATAATCTCTAGGTCCATATATGTTGCTGCAAATGGCATTATTTCATTCTTTTTTATGGCTAAGTAATATTTGTGTGTGTGTATGTGCATACATACCACATCTTCTTTATCCATTCATGTGTCAGTAGATATTTAGGTTGCTTTATTGTCTTGACTATTATAAGTAGTGCTTAATGAATATTGGGGTGCATATGTTTTTTCAAATTAGTTTTCTCCAGATAAAAGCACAGGAGTGGGATTCCTGGATCATATGGTAACCTTATTTTTAGTTTTTTTAAGGAGCCTCCATACTATTCTCCATGGTGGCTGCACCATTTTACACTCTCACCAACAATGTAGGAAGGTTACCTTTCCTCTACACCTCTCCATCATTTCTTCTTTGTGTGGTTTTTAATAATGGCCATTCTGACTGGTGTGAGGTGGTACTTCATTGTAGTTTTGATTTGCATTTCTCTGATACTTATAGATATTAAGCATCTTTTCTTGTGCCTGTTGGCCATCTATATGTCTTCTTGGGCAGAAGACCTACATAGATAGTTCTCTGATTTTTCTGATTGAGTTGTTTGGCTTTTTTTTTTCTTTTTGATATTAAGCTATATGAGCTATTTATATTTTTGGAAATTAATCCCTTGTCATTCTCATTATTTGCAAATCTTCTATCATTCTGTAGGTTGTTTTTTCATTTTGTATATGGTTTCCTTTGCTGTGCAAAAGGCTTTAAGTTTAATTAGGTCCCATTTGCTTATTTTTTGCTTTTATTTCCATTACTCTAGGAGAAAGATTGAAAAAAAAATTGCTGCAATTTACAACAAGGAGTGTTTTTGCCTACGTTTTCTTTTAGACCTTTTGTAGTATCCAGTATTATGCTTATTTATGTCTTTAATCCGTTTTGAGTTTATTTTTGTATAAGGTGTTTTAGAATGTTCTAATTTCATTCTTTTATGTGTAGCTGTCCAATTCTCCAGCACCACTTATTGAAGAGACTCTCTATTGTATATTCTTTCGTCCTTTGTCATAGATTAATTGACCATAAGTGTGTGGGTTTATTTCTGGGCTTTCTATATTGTTCCATTGATCTATGTGTCTATTTTTGTGCCTGTACCATACTGTTTTGATTACTGTAGCTTTGTAGGATAGTCTGAATTCAGGGAGCATGATTGCTTCAGCTGCATTCTTCTTTCTCAAGATTGTTTTGGCTATTCAAGTTCTTCTGTGTTTCCATACAGATTTTAATCATTTTTGTTTCAGTTCTTTGAGAAATGCCATTGGTAATTTGATAAGGATTATACAGAATCAGTAGATTGCCTTAGGCAATATGGCCATTTTAAGAATACTCGTTTTTCTACTCCAAGAACATGGTAAATCTTTTCTTCTGTTAGTGTTGTCTTCAGTTTCTTTCATCAATGTCTTAATAGTTTTTGGAGTGCAGGTCTTTTTCCTCCCTAGGTAGGTTTATTCCTAGATATTTTATTCTTTTTGCTGTGATGATAAATGGGATTGTTTCTTTAATTTCTCTTTCTGATATTTCATTGTTAGGGTATAGAAATGCAATTGATTTCTGCATATTAATTTTGTATCCTGCAACTTTACCAGTTCTTTGAGCTCTAGTAGTTTCTGGTAGTGTGTTTAGGATCTTCTATGTATATAGTGCCATGTCATCTGCAAAGAGTGACAGTTTTTACCACTTTTCCAATTTGGACTTCTTTTCTTTCCTCTTCTTCTCTGATTGCTGCAGCTAGGACTCCCAAAACTATGCTGAATAAAAGTGATGAGAGTGGGCATCCTTGTCTTGTTCCTGATCTTGGTGGAAAAGCTTTTAGCTTTTCACCATTGAGTGTGATGTTAGCTGTGGGTATGTGCAGGCTGAGACAGGTGGCTATGGTGGGGTCACACTCTACCTTCATGTGTGGACCCAGCTCCTTTGCACGTTCCTGCTCTCAGCCTGTACCACGCTCTAGCCCCTTCAGGCTGTGTCCACACAGTGAGCCTGAGTCCTCTCCCTGCTTCTGTTCTCTGAAGCCCAAGCATCTGAAAATTGCCTTCTTTGTGACAGTTCCTAGCTGAGTTTCTCTTGGAATGACTTTGTGTTTCTTTGGGTTACCATGTGTGAAGATTGCTATTATAACCATCTCAGGTTTGTCAGATGAGGAAATAGAGGTAGAGTTTAGGAAAATTTCCCCAAAGTACCTGCAGGCTCACATCTTGGGCTGGGGAGCCCAGTACGGTGGCCCAGATCTGCTGCATCTGTTTCTCTATTCTTTTGGGAAGCAACTACTGTGCTCTCTTCTGAGTTTTTGAGGCTACCTTTCCATCCCAGATGATCTACCTGCTGGTGCAGGAGCTTCCCAGGGAAAGAGACCTTTACCTCTTTCATTGCTCCCTCTTGGTGGTGCAGCCCCTGTCCCATTTCTGTTTTTTTGTTTGTTTTTTGTTTGTTTGTTTGTTTGTTTTGGTCCTAGCCATTTACATGGAGATTTTTTTTGTAGCGTTGCTAGTGTAAGATACTCTGCCAGAGTTTAGAGGTATTGTGATAATTGTTCCACATGTGGATGTATTTTTGATGTTTTTGTTGGGGAGGTAAGCTCCATGTCCTTCCATTCTGCCATCTTGAACCCCACTGCCTCTTTTAGTGACCTAACGTTTTTGCACCCAGAGTCAAGTATAAAGAGGTAAGATTCCACATGGGTGAGGAGTTCGAGATTCCAAGGTATAAGCAAGGATGTTGTGAAACAGCAGATGAGAAAGGAGAACCCATAGGAGGACTTAATCACAGGCAACTTCTCAGTCGGTGACTTTTAGAAAACAGTACTTCAGGGCTGTCAGGGAACAAGGCAGGTCAGTGTCATGGGTGGTAAAATAATTCACCAAAGACAAATAATGAAAATAGAAAAGGAGTTGATTAGGTTGTGCTGCCATAGACACCAGCAGGCCACACAGATGGGAGGTGCCTGTGTGAACACTGAGGGTCAGTTGTTGAGGCCTTTTATGGGTAAGGCGTTGGGGAACACACTGGGTTGGGAGCTGCGTGCAGGCACAAGTCTCTGATTGGTTGTAGGAGAGGTAAGAAGTTTTGGGTTCATGAAGGGCAGTGGGGTTTACGACTAATAATGTGGAGGTGTGGGCTGAAACAAGCCAGCCTGAGCTATTGTGAGATTAGGCATTACCTGGGTTACTGGTTTGTTAGAGCAAACACATCCGGTAAATAATGTACTTTATCTTTTGAGGGATCACAGGCAGACACCTGAGAGCCCAGGAATGGGGGATCACTGGACTTTGAAGGATGCCAGTTGACCCCACAAAGGGGGTCAGTATCTGAAAATTGCTTTCTTTGCCATAATTCCTGGCTGGGTTTCCCTTGGAATGATTTTGTGTTCCTTGAGTTACCCTGTGTGAAGAGTGTTATTATAATCATCTCAGTTGGTTAGATGAAGAAACAAAGGTAGAGTTAGGAAAATTCCCCAAAGATACATATTTGAGCAATAACGCCTTATCCCATGCACTTCACATTAACACCCACCTAACTTTATATCATAAAACTTTATATCATAAAACGTCATATCATCATAATGTCACTGTAACAGGTTTATTAAAAGAAAGAGTTAGAGGACTTTTACTACTACTGTTATTAGTAGTTTGATAATTAACACTTTAACCTTGCTTGTAGCAGAGGAGAGGTTAACTGGGAACCAAATTCCAGAGAGGTAAGAGGTGTGACAATCGTAATGAATCCATCGCTCTTCTTCAGGGCACAGTTTCTTTTGTCATTAAACAACTGCACATCCACAAACACACATCACTCATTTGTATTACTTCTTTATAAAAAATACAATATGCAAAAGGGAGTGTGCTTGTGTGTGGATATGCATATGCTCCAATGTCTAAGGAGAAAGAAGATGGGAAGAATTAGATGAGGACGTGTCTTAAACTGAACATGTGAGGTCTTTTGCTTCAGTATTTTTCTACCATAGACACTATAGTAAACACAGACACAGTAGCCATTTTGCTCTCTGGTCTCGGTCGTCAGGGTGTTTCATAAATCGAGATGAGTACACAAACTGAAAAGTGCGAGACCTTGTAGCTCTGTGGTCACTGAGCGCTCCCTGGAAGACCATTAATGTGAAGAGTGAGGTAATTAAAGCTGTGGTTCCAAGGCCAAAGGTTAAATTCCCCAAAGCCCTGAGAATTATTAATGAGTAGTTGGGCAAAAGGAAAGTGTAACACTGAGACAAGAGGTGGAGAGAACCAGAACTGTGCCAGAGTCACACTGAAGCATTACTGTGGTCAGGAGATTTATCAAACAGTTGGCAAATGCAGGCATCGAGGTGCAGGGGGTAACAAGGAAAGTGACCAAGACTGCAAGAACCTGTGGACATGGGTACAGACAGAAATGAGTGATCAAGAATAGCAGCACAATCGATGCACTTACTCAGCACAAACTTATCGAAGATCACTGTGTATGAAGCACCAAGCAGGCGCTAGTGCCACAAAATCAATCAAGATGTGGGCCTAAGAATGTATGAATCAGGAAAAAAAAAATCAGGCAACTCCAGGACACTGGACAATATGCTTTAAATAGTTTAAAAACAAAACAACTCCCCCCGAAACTGTGTACATTTGTGGAGAGTATGTTTATTTTTGGTGACATTCCAGAAGTTTTAGGATGAGATAAATTAGGTGTAAGAGAGCTAGATAGCTTTTCTGTATGAGGTTCTTATGCAAAAGTGCAGAAATGTGAAACATTATGACATGAATAAAAAATGATGAGTAATTTGGTATGATTGGAGTAAAAAGCATTGTGTTGAAACACAACACATATGTATACTGCCCAACATATTTTTTGTTTCCAAAATCTATATTAAAATACACGGTTGTGTGTAGTCATTACCTGGATTTTTGTCATTTAGGATAGATTTAATTCAATTACCTCTTATCCCCCTCCCTCCTTATCTAATTAAGACAAAAGGGAAGAAAGAAATATTCATTCTTGCCAGTGTAAGTATTATTGTCCATATTTATTCTTGGATATATATATTTGGATAAAAAAATGTAGATAAAGAGAATAATCGTGAAAGAAGGCTTTGCAATTCCTGCTTTGGGACTAGACTGAAAGCATACAGAATAAAACTAACAATTGAGCACTCCCCCAGCTCTCCAAATCCCTTTGAAGTGGCAACAGAGATACCCAAAAGAAATGCTTCCATAATAGCCAAGAATCTGAAAAAGCCGTAAGGTGAACAAAGCTCTTTATGGGTCTGAGAAGGACTCCACTTTCCAGATCAGGACTGAAGATATGTATGGATATGTATGAATGTGTGTATGTATTTATAGTTATATATTCAAGAACAATTCTGAGGAAGGCTACAGAACATGTAGAAATTGATCTTTCTGCCTGAGCATGTAGACTTCAAGATTGAAATACCTACATCAATTCTAAAATTAAGAAAATGAAGGACTGTCATCATGGAAATAACCTGAAGGAATGTCTGGAACAGTGGGGCTAGTTACATCCTCTCGTGTTGTCGCTCCCTGTCCTCCGCCTTCCTCTGTAAGAGGAACATTTGTCAGTGCTATTTCTATTCCCCAAAAGAAGCAGAAGAACCGCTCCCTGAAGAACTGAATGGTCTCTCTGCAGAGAACTAGGCTCTCTACAATGGATGCTGTTATCCTGGAGGGAATTCCTTCGTACTTTCTCCATGATGGCAAGCAGACGCAGTCTGAATGCCTTACAACTACTTTTTTCACTGTAAAGTGATGCTTGTTAATCCACATACCTTATAAGTATACACTCAGTTCTCCCTTGGACTAAACCATCTGAAATACGCCTGCTCAACAAAAGAGGAAACTCACACCACCGACTGTACATGACTCTCAACAAAATATTAAGACTCATTGCCCTTTCAGGGAGAACTAACAGCTCAAAAAGTGACTAAGATGAGAAAGAAGATCTAATTAAGAAAAAGAAAATTTAAATACAATTATACTTGATACCTCTATTGAGATTAGAGACATTTCCTCCTGGAAAAAAAAAATTACTACAATACTACAACAACAAAGAAAAACATCTTTCAAAATAAAAATCTGATGGTGGAAAAGAAGGGGAAGACATTCCATTTATATACTAGTGTTCACAAAATTCTCCAAAGTCACATAAATGGAGAATATTTTTAAAAACTCAAAATACATTCCCGTATATCTGTAAAATTCATAAATTACTTTAGTATTTCTATCATTATGGAATGAAAAGACTATTCAATAAACTGCTATCAAAATTCATTAAGTACTTAATAAGAATTTTATCATACTATACAGTTAAGTAAATCTGTTATAATACTAATAATACATGGAACATGAAAACCTAGGATAAACATACATTAATATTTATGTGATAGTGCAAGAATTCTTTTAAACAATAAATATAGCAGGAACTGTAGAGTACTGAATTACAAATTTTAAATAGGTTTTTTTATTGAAGTATAGTCAATTTACAATGTTGTCAATTTCTGGTGTACAGCAGAATGCTTCAGTCATACATAAATATACATATATTCATTTTCATATTCTTTTTCACCAAGTTACTATAAGATACTGAATACAGTTCTTTGTGCTATACACTATAAACTTGTTTCTCTATTATAGGTATATAATATACATATATATATATTAGTATCTGCAAATCTCAAACTCCCAATTTATTCCTTCCCACCTCCTCCACTGGTAACTGTAAGTTTGTTTTCTATGTCTGAGTCTGTTTCTGTTTTGTAAATAAGTTTTTTTTTTTTTTTTAAAGATTCCACATATAAGTGGTGTATTGTACGGTATTTTTCTTTCTGGCTTACTTCACTTAAAATGACAATCTCCAGGTCCATCCATGTTGCTGCAAATAGCATTATTTTATTCTTTTTTATGGCTGGGTAGTATTCCATTGTATAAATATACCACACCTTCTTTATCCAGTCATCTGTTAGTGGACATTTAGGTTGTTTCCATGTCTTGGCTATTGTAATTAGTGCTGCTATGAGCATTGGGGTGCAGTTGTCTTTTTGAATCAAGGTTCCCTCTGGATATATGCCTAGGAGTGGGATTGCTGGATCATATGGTGAGTCTGATTTTAGTCTTTTAAGGAGTCTCCATGCTGTTTTTCATAATGGCTGCCCCAAGCTACATTCCCACCAACAGTGTAGGAGGGTTCCCTTTTCTCCACAGCCTCTCCAGCATTTATTATTTGTGGACTTTTTAATCATGGCCATTCTGACTGGTGTGAGGTGATACCTCATTATAGTTTTTATTTACATTTCTGATAATTAGTGATATTGAGCATTTTTTCATGTGCCTATTGGCTATTTGTATGTCTTCATTGGAGAATTGCTTGCTTAGGCCTTCTGCCCATTTTTGGATTGGGTTGTTTTCTTAAGTTGTCTGAGCTGTTTATATATTGTGGCAATTAAGCCCTTGTCAGTCTCATCTTTTGCAAATATTTTCTCCCATTTCATGGGTTGTCTTTTAGTTTTGCTTATGGTTTCCTTGGCTGTGCAAAAGCTTGTAAGCTTAATTAGGTCCCATTTGTTTATTTTTGCTTTTATTTCTATTGCCTTGGTAGACTGCCCTAGGAGAACATTGCTGAGATGTATGTCAGATAACATTTTGCGTATGTTTTCTTCTAAGAGGTTTATAGTGTCTTGTCTTATGTTTAAGTCTTTAAGCCATTTTGAGTTTATTTTTATGTATGGTGTGAGGGAGTGTTCTGACTTCATTGATTCACATGCAGCTGTCCAGTTTTCCCAAAACCATTTGCTGAAGAGACTGTCTTTATTCCATTGTATGTTCTCGCCTCCTTTGTCAAAGATTAATTGACCAAAAGTTCGTGGGCTTATTTCTGGGCTCTCTATATAAATAAAGTTTGAAGTTTAAAATTTTAACAAAGGAAGAAGCCAAAATTTAGGTTATAAATAATTTGTTATATTTATGACAAAATACTGACAGAACAAGAAAATGCTTACTATCATATGTGAAATTTTAATAAAATACTGATAAGAAAAAGATTAACACAACAATAGAAAAAAAATTTTAAATAAAGTCAGTGCCCTCCCTCCTCAATCTTCCTTGACTATCTAAAATGTATTTTTTCTGGTACTGAACTAGATTTTTCCTTGGGGACTTTTCTCTTTTCCTGTATTTTTATGTTTTTCTGTCATTCTTATGTTTTTAATCTTATTGGTGACTCAGAAAAAAAGCTGTAATTAGGTACATCAAATAGATGAAATCCTTTTGGAATGGCATGTTTTCTATTCAAGAACATCAATCCAACAATGTAGTAAAAGAGAAAATTGAAATGCTTTTTCTTTTTATTCCCCTTAAAGCTTCTGAATATCTGAGTTGTTAGTTTAGAGTTTAAGGCTAATATATTTAGAATTTAAAGTTTCAGAAGTTTTTTTTTTTTGTTTTTTTTTTTTTTTCCTTTTCCCTTTCAACTTCCTTTTGGCAACTTCTATGTTTAAAGTCTTTTAAATCACCCTGCAAGTTTTAAAACTTGTAAGCAAAAGGATTTAGAGCTGTCATTCGGAAATGTCATGTCTGTTGTCAGTGGTTCATGAATAATTGACACGGAGATTACCTAGGGAAATTTGCAATTAGCCTCCTCATTAACATAAGAACGAACAGTAGGCTGCTTGGTGAATGCTAGATTTTAACTTAGGTATTTACTCAAAAGATAAAGTTTATAATAGGACCTCTAATGAAAAATTCATTAGGTTCAATTTGATATCCCATGGGTTTCTAAGTTACTTCATGAATCAGTCATTGAGAAAACCAAGAATACACATTCAGTTATTAATTTCTATTCTCAACTGTGAATGTCCAAATAAAAGCAATCAATCTCTAGGTAACATATGATAAAATGACTTCAGCAGCAGTGATGCAAAGTAAGTACCATATAGATCATTGCTAATCCGGCTGATGATTATTCAGAGTTGAAAATTAGGTTCTAAGAAATGTATGTATAATATTAATAAAATGTCAAATTTTATTAGTAACTACTCTGGAGTGAATTTTAAGTATGTGAAACTCAGGTGATGATAAACAGCATTGTGATTCAATTTATTCTCTTTAAGGTTGATATTTAAATCTCATAAGAGCATTGATATACATTAAAGATTTTTCCCCCAAATGTAGAAATAAGGAAAAAAAACCAACTAATGTTGAATAATGTCCATGTAAAAGTACAAAAGTGTCTATTTCCACTCATTTGTGTATTGTTTGGAATTGTCTTTTAAAGCTGCACAGATTTTAGGTTAAAATACTTGCTGCAGTTCAAATTTTTTTTAGTTGAAATTATGAGGAGTGTAAAATAAGACAGTGAAGGTAAATAAAAAGTGAAAGGGTTTAATTTCCTAGAAAAATAGGAAAATGATTTAAAAAAAGCTTATTAGATCATAAAAGTACATATTCATAAAATATAGACATATTTATAATATATAATATATATATGTACACATAACATATGAAAGGAGTCAGTAGACATAAATTAGGCATCACGTAAATCTACTGCCTTTTTGCCTAAGTAATATGGAAACTTCTGTAGAGCTCTTTTCAGTTTACTCCAGATATCCCTCATTTTATTATGTACTTTTGTAATTTTGTATTTCATTTCATATGGCAACATAAGTTCACAAACCACTAAACAAATTTTAGTATTTAATATTACTGTTAAGATTTTACTTGTAGGCTTAAAATCGTAAGTTCAGAAAGTTGCAGAAAGTGTTGAATGAAATAAAATCACACAATATGAGAGTTGTGGGTTAAGTTTTATTTGGGGCAAAATGAGGACTACAGCTTGGGAGGCAGCATCTCAGATAGCTGAGAAACTGTTCCAAAGAGGCAGGGAGGAACTGAGTATAATACAGGATTTTTGTGAAGGAGGGTTACATGCAGTCAGTCAAGCACACATATAGGCAGAGGCTTGCTGCTAGCCACAAGGAGCAGATGTCACTGTTAATGATTTTCTAGTGCTTTTCTAGATATGAGGAGACATAAGAATTGGGGCCATAAAATCTTCTGAAAATATTTAACTATCTGAGGGCCTGTTCAGCTAGTTTTCCCAGAGTACCTCATTCCTGACCTCCATCCTGAACTCCTTTCAGGGTGTGTTGGAGGTCAGTGGCTGCAGTAGCTCTTGATTTTAATCCAAGCAGAGGTTGTTGGCAAGTGCCAATGTTTAGTTATCAGGGCCCCCTCATGGTAATAAATTCAACCATCATTTGGGAGGTATTTCAAGACCATTTGTCCCAGGGTGTTAGGAATAATTATCCCTAGGTTAGGTGAGGATTTTGTTGACAGGCCACTCAAATGGGACCAGGCCTTATTAACAGTAGCAAAAAGTCTCTGGACCCCCGGTCTTACTAGTCTCTTATGGTCTAGGAACACATTCCCTCTTATTGCTTCTTCCCATATCTAGAGTTACATTATTACAATCATTGGTCTCATACAGTAGTATCTGGTCTACTACTTCAAGTCGCCAAGTCACTATTTTATCAGAGAACAGTCACACATTTGGTAATGCAAGAAAAAATTTTGTAAAGTAGGCAAAGTACAAGTAATATACTTAGCAGTATTAGTAAGGTCATAAGTAAATTTAAGACAAGAATGTCTATTAGGTGTGGCCCAGTGCATGCCTAGGTCATCTGACTTAATTTGTTCTGCACCGATTCTTATCTTTAAGGAAGATGCTGTACAGAAATTGTTCATAAGACACCCAATTACATTTTTGAGTGTGTTATTAGGCTGGCTATCCTTGGTATAATTTAATTTTTCCCAACATAAGGGAGCCTTTTCATAGGCTGAAATTTTGCCTGTTGTCTTGATTGAGCTTGAGTGATCTTATAAGAAAATTCGTATTTATGGCCAGGCTCAGAGCAGGTATGACTAATTGGCCAGGTGAGGGGATCCCACCTAGTAATATCAGTAGTGGCCTAAACAGAACTACAATTTCTTCTAGAATAAATTTTCTAAGGGCTACCCAGTTACAGCCTTGGAGTAGGGAAACCCACCAAGGTAACCAGGAGTACTGGTTATAGGTAATTAGCCATAAAACTAACAATTGGATTAAGTTTAACTCTGCATAAGATTGTGAAATACACGTAGTTCATAAGCGAAAGTGTGAGCAATTATCAAAGTAACAGGTATGCAGGCCTGGTCCTGTGTCTTGGTTCAGCTGTCTACCTCCGATGCTGTCATCTTCTCATCCTGGCCTAGTAGCATCTCCTTTTTTTGAGCATTGTGTTTTGGGATGATTTTGAGGTCAGTAGTTCTCTCTGTAGGCCAGTCCAGTGCAGAGGCCCTCTGTAAGTGGGAATATTAGTCCAGGAGTCAATTCCCTTCAGTTTCACTGCCAGTTACAGTACCTAGCAAAGGTCCTTCCATCCAGGTTGGAGACAGTCCTTAAACTGTGTCTTTTCCAGTATGCATCATCTCCTGGTTGCAGGTCACGGGCATCGGATCTTCACCCAAAGATAGATTCCTGACATAAGCTTCAGAAACAAATTTATTAAAAGGATGCTGTAATTCAATTAAACTTTACAGGAAATAAGTAAGTAAACTGTATAACAAAACAGCAAGGAACTACCTGGGAAGTGCCTCTTAGGCCATAAATACGTATCTCCCTTAACAAAGCTTGAATTTAACATTCACTGAAACATTATCTTTTTTTCTCTAAAGTTACTCTCATTTTTTATCAAATATAGCCAAGTCAAGGTTAATTTGTCTGCAAGTTGATTATTTGTTCATATAGGCTCTTTTAAACTGGCTGGGCTGGAACTTTTCATGAAGAGTCTCAGGCTGCAATTGTAATCAGGTCTCCTAAGGCCAGGAAGGCCATGTCCAGGGCTTGTCTCAGTTTCTGCCTGACAGATTTAGATGAATTCTTTTCTTTTCGAGGTCCCCAAAATACCTTGAGATTCCTATACCTGTTAGAGGTGATCTTCCTAATTTATCTGATTAGGAACTCTTAGGTTCCCAGTGACTTAATCTCTGGAGGGATCAGATAGAAAGGACAACTGTTCAAGTCTGCATATGTAAGTATAATTTACCAAATTGCTGTGAGTCATGATTAGCTTAAGGAGGAGGGTTTCTTTCTATCTGGAAAACACAGGTTAAAAGCCAGTAATGTTTCAGAGAGGAACCATAAATATTATAACCATTATTCACTGGTTCACTCAGGCCTCTGTAACTAATCCTTTTATGAAACTTCTATGAAACTTTTCAGGTTTTCCATTAGAATTCTTTAATTTCTTACCTAGTTCAACACTGTGGTCTGAAAGTTATCCAACACCTATACTTAATCAAAGAAGTCTTTTCTATAAACTGTCTTGGAGAGGAGGCATTGTGCAAAGGCATCAGGGTAAACCATATCTATGAATGATAAAAGACTTAAGGCACAGTTAAAAACTTGACTACAATGTAATTCATAAATGGATACTGCTGTGACATACAGCATTTTAAGATAATAACTAGAATTATGACTGATAGCTTTTTACCAGGATTACCAGCTTTTTAAGAATTTCATATCATTTCTAGAATCTATATTAATATTTTTCCTAATGTAACCTAAGATGATTACTTATTTGACAACACTTCCCATGCAATTTAACATGCCAAGTGAACCTAATTAGTTTAATATCTCTTTTGGGGATGTTTCAGGGGCCCTCGGAAGCATCCCAAAGTTAGCTATACGTTAGAGAAACTTCATTCAAATTGGATTTGTGAAATTTGTCAAAAAATACCAAAAAGGTTTTAAACCACTTGGTCAGATAAGATCAGAGGTCACAGTAAAATAATACTTATTCCCTTAGCCAAAGTGAGAATGAAACATTTCAAAGGCAAATACGGAAAGTTACAACAGATTTACAAGTAAAGGTAAAAAAAAAAAACCCTTACACTCTGTTATCAAAAACAGACGAACATTTTAAAAAAATTATCTTACCAGAGAGAGAAAACTAAATTCAAGTTTTGCACCAACTTACTATTAACAACCAAATCTATTAACTTATTTAGTTAAATTTAGATGTATTTTAATCTTGATCATGCACAAAGCCCTTTTCTTAGGGTTCCTTTCCCACAGACCTTTAATCATGAACCCTTTCATCACCTTCTATATCCATATTAGTTTGCCTTGTTTTATTCCACCCAGAGACAAGCTATATAGAAAAATCTACTTTTATTTTCCCTTAACGAAATGCAATTCCATTCCTCATACCTTCTTTACTGAATCACACAGCCTACTTTCCTAATGTAAACTGCTTCCCGTATTTTTCCTATTGGCTTTAATTAAAATTTAAAAATAGAATCCTCAACTCTTAAAAATCTCAATTTATAATGAAAACTAAGAAGTAAGCATTATGAATTGTCTTTGACATTAGTATTTTGTAGACTCCAAATAAATATCAATAATTTCTAAAAAAAAAAAAAAAGTGCTTTATTATAGAAAATATCTCATTGGTACTAAAAATAATAGTGCTAGATACCTTTAGTTTCTCTGCAAAAGGAAGCCAATATTCAGTAATTAATGCTTCAGTATCTAAATATATTTGGGAATGACCTAACGATTCAATAAACTTCCATCATTGAACTTAATTTAGCACAACTCTAAAATTTTAAGTTACCAAATATCTGGAGAAATTATTTTTAGGTAGACATCTCTAAAATATATTACTCCTAAAGAATTTATCCAAAGGCTCTTATCTCATTTGCATTCAGTTTACTTCTAAGAATTTCACCATATGAAGTTATTTTTCTTATTCAGAAATTTACAAGAGATATAAGATCTTATTTGACTTCTGTTAAACCTAGGTACAACGAAGGTATTAATATTTAATGTTGATGACTCTAAAGACATGTCTATATTAGTTAAATCAGCCCTTTAATACCAAGTATTAATTTAATGCTGAATAATTCCCCATTCATACGAACCTGAAATTCATTCTGGCCAGTTTCCTTTTATATTTCTGAGAATTTATATCAGTGCTTAACTTCCTTTAGGCCAATTAAGTAGATCTCATTTACAAATTAATTTTGATAATACCATCAAAAGGTAAAGACATACATAATACACACAGACATACAGACACAATATTAGTGAAGTATAGTCAGTTTACAACGGTGTGAACATTACTGGTGTACAGCACAATGCTTCAGTCATACATGGGCATACATATATTCATTAAAACTCACTAGATTTAACAATTGGGATAAGCCAAATTAAAAAAGGCATCTTTCCCAACTTTAACCCTACGAAGTTTGGGGCAGAGAGAAAATAAAGCACTAATAATATGACAGGAAAACAAAGCATACCAAGGTCTGTACTTAAATGTCAGTTTCATCTCTGAGAAGGCAGATATTTGGTAACTGTCAGTTGTGACCTACGCTTCTACACCACATTGTTCTACCTAGGCCATCATCTCAGTAAAAGTATCTTGAAATCTATTCTCATTAATTATTTGTTCAGTATTAGTCAACCATAGCCACAATAAAGCTGTATAGCAAACCCCTCTAAAAGAAGTGGCATGCAAATCAAGCTTTGATTTCTCACTCTTGTGCATGTGGTTTGGCCAGAGTTCAGCTGATCTAACACCGTGATTAATTCTTGACCATGGGTTTGGTTCAGGTCTGTTTCTTGTATTTCTCATTCTCCTGGGACCAGTGGGTTTCCTGAGGCATGCTCTTCTCACAGCTAAGACAGATGTACAACAGGCCAAGCCCAAACACACAAGTACATTTCAAGCCTCTCCTTATATGCCTTCTGTCAATCCTTTTCACAAAGCAAGTCACATGGCCTAAGTCCACAGCGGGAAGAGGAAGGGGAAAAGTATTTGTGGAACAATGATCTAATCTACCACAGAATCTAATAGCCTGGCTAATGGACTGGTCCAAATATTTCATATATTTTATAACCTATATTATACTGTTCTTGTAGTTCCTGTTACTACAATAAGCCAAAAAGTTTGAGTATCTGGGCAGCCTAAAACTGTGCAACACTTTTTTGAGTCATAGACAAGCCTTCAGCAAACTCATTTTTGCTTTCTAAAAGACATTTAAAGATTTTATTTTGAGATGTACAGATCAACACGCAGTTATAAGAAATACTACGGAAAGATTCCACATACCTTTACCCATTTTCTCCCCATGGTAAGTAATAGCTTCCAAAAAAACTATTATCATAAACAGTCAAATGACATTGATACTACCCAATGACCTTATTCAGATTTCAGCGGTTTTACATGTACGTGTGTGTGCGCGCACGCGCGTGCAGTTCTATGTGTAGGTTCGTATGAACACCACAAGATACAGAATAGTTCCATTACAGAGATCCCTTGTGCTACCCTTGTATAGCCACAGACAACTTGACCCTTCCAACTGTTCATTGGTTCTCCATCTCTATGATTTTCTGTTTAAGAATGCTATATAATTGGACTTCCATAGCATATACAGCCTTTGAGATTGGCTCTTCACTCAGAATATTTTCCTTGAAATCTATCTAAGTTGCTACATGTATCAATAATTTGTTCCTTTTTATTGCTGAATAGTATTTCATGGTATGATGTGCCACAGTCTGGTGGTAACCATTCATGTATGGAAGGACAGCATTTCCTACCTAAAGCTCTAGCTATTATGTAATAAATCTATAATACAGGTTTTATGTTAACAGTTTTTGTTTTTCTGGGATAAATGCCCAATGGTACAATTGCTGGGTCAGATGGAAAACACATGTTTAATTTTGTAAGAAACATACTACTTTCCAGAGTAGCTATGCCATTTTACATTATTATCAGGAATGTCAGTGATCCACATTCTCTAACAATCATACTTTACTTTTTAAAATGTGCTGGGATGATGGGGCCTCTATTTTACAAAATATCAGTAGATTTTTAGTTTAATGCTCATTTGATAGGAAATTTCTCACAAAACTCAAAAACACTTCACTTTAATTCTACCCTCTTAAAAATCTAGCCTTGCAATTTAAGGAATTATATGTTTTGATATGTAAAACAATCAGGGGTTATAGTGGTTTCATATGGTTTAACCCACAACCTGATGATGATAATACTCTGAGGTAATATAATAGGTTGCACTAATCCCTATGTATTTTGGGATGTTGTATCTCAAAGGAATGGGTCTGTAATTGGCATAAGTAAAGAAAGCACAAACTAAGGGCTATATCTGTAATGGTATAACCATTAAGTCAATCTGTTTCTCTTGGTTGAGTGATTATGGCAGTAAGGGATTCATTCGTTGAATACCATAATCAAAAAACCATGTTTTGTTACTTCTCTCATACACCAAAACATACCAAGTTCATATGATGCTCATGGATTTGATATACTAAAATTAATACCTGCCTTTAAAGAGCATAGAGCAGACCATTGCCTCAGGTTGAGCAAAAATCTATTTATCATTCTCAGGGCCCTTAATTTTGTTCACCAAACTTAAAATCTTGAATCCTAGATTTATTTTCTTCACCAGTCTACTTCATTTTGTTTTTACCTGATGGCAACCAATAGTCTTTATAACGCAGTCTAAATTTCTAGCCAATTCTGTTTTCAACTTTTTTTTATTCTGTGTTAATTTAAGACAGCTAGGGGAAATACACCTCACATTTTCATCTTGCCCTTCATGTATTTACAAAGTCCTCAGACCTCAGTTAATTGAATGAGGGATTTCAGATTCTGTAGTGAAGAAATAAGTTCACTAAATTTGATTGTGACCATATAGAGCATGATGGAGGGGAGGGGAGGGGAGGACAACAGTATATTTACAGAAGTGGGGGCAATGTTCTGTTGTTGTTTTTAATTTAGTTGAATGTCAGTTCACTATATTATCAGTGTAAGGCTTTATTGACTGATTTAGCACCTTCAGGTAAGAAGAGCAGAGGGGCAGATCAGAAGCCTTTTGGACATTTTCCTATTCTGAATCGATGGTTCTGGGCTACAGTCTCCCAGGTTATTCATAAATGAGATTAGAAAGATATGACTTTTAGTAGCCATTAATCACAGCCTTTCTGCAGTCACTTGTCAGCAGTTGCATTAGAATGCTTACTTTCAGATCTACTTCTAGGTGTGTATCCTTGGCTTTGTAAAAGGAAGTGAAAAATTCCAAGGAATAGTAAACTTGGCCTTTAATTTTGCACAGTTCTCTGGAGGAAAACTTGCTGCCTTAATCAACCAATTATCACCCTCACTTTTTCCAAAAAAGGCTTTTTTCAAAATGTGTGTTCCTCTTCCCCTGGCCCTGACCCTCGGACAGTGGCACACTTTACATTGCCTTAAAACCAAGCAAACAAATAAGGATCATTTTAGCTTAGCAAAAATGAGCTCACAATAAAATAAAATGTGACTGTAAAATGTATAGCTTAGAAAAACAAGCATCCAAGTTAGTTATAGGAAAACTCCTTTGTTACCCAAACTCCTGAAATGAAATTTTGGGTATGCCTTTAATAGCTTCAATATAGCTAAAAGAATAATGTCCCAAATTTGTAAAATCTGAACATAACCTAATTAGAGGTAACAGACTGTTACATCAGACCATGATTATAAAGAAATTGACAGTAATTCTAGTACTTGCCAATCATGTTTATCTGAACAGCATACATATATGCCAAGAAAAATAAAATCTCCTTATAAGTGCTTGAACAAATTACAAATTTGGCAAACAATGGAAGAGGTGGATTTATTCTCTTATTTTAATAATTTTCTATATGTATGTGTGACTCATTAGTTCCCCTTCCCTCTTTTACTCTTATCTGTTTTGGTTTCTAAATCTTACCTTGTCCAGGGCTGGGTTAAAGGCTATTCTGAGAGACACGGTCAAGTCCTTAAAATCTTTCCAGGACCCCATTATCTGCTCCCACCATCAAGTATCCATTGTTTGTTTAAATTCAAGGTATGTCTTCAGAGTCAAATTCAAAAGAAGAATAAGGCTTTAGACAGCAGATATTCTAGTAAAGTTGTTTAAAAATGTAGTGCTTAAGAGGATAATGGAGATAAGGTGAGTAGAACTGTTAACCTACCAATCAGAAGAAGGTACTCTTCCTACTTTTTACTTTGTAAAAATAATTTTTTAAAAAACATGATTTTTAGAGTGATGTTTTTAGCAGACTAATTGGAGAAACATTCTCATAGTGACCTCAATCTGTAAGAAGGTGATAGATTTTTACTGTGAAAGATTTCTTCCACCATTTGAAAAAAAAAAAAAAGTAGCAAATAATGTTAACTAAATGTTATATAGAGTTTAGAAGGCAGAGAATGAATGAATTCCTAAGTATTGGGATGAGGGCCTTAGAGGAAATTCATGTTATCTAGCATTAAAATATCTAATCAGGGAAGAAAATGTGTATCGGCCATTTAAACTGACCCAAACCTATAACAGTTTTTGAATGAGTCCAATCTATATTGACAAGACCTCTTGTTAAAAAAAAGGGGGGGGGTAGTAAGCCTATATTTAGCTAACATTATTAAATTAGGATAAATTTCTAAAAGATGTGCCAAAGGGAATTAACATCTCTAAGGCTTTTGCTATCAGTATCCTAAAAAAAAAAAAAAAAAAAAAAAGTCCCAATTTGCAATAATCTTGTCCATATAGAAACATTAAATGGAAAGTTTTTTGCTCCTTTGAGTAAATTAAATTCTGAGGTAGTTGGTTACCAAAGCACAATATAGTTTTGATTTGCTTATCAGAAATTAGGTAATGCTCCAGGATACAACTATTGCCAAATGCCTGTCTCTGCCACTCCCCCCTTTATGAGGGGGACAGACACCACTTCTCCCCTCCAGTCACAAAGATATGTGACTGACACAAGCCGGACCTATCACACTGTCCTACCCTTCAAAACTGATGAGCAAGGGATAAATAAGCCAGTCCAATCAGGTTCCTTCACCCATTCACCAAGGCTAGCAGAAATACAATCTCTGGTTACAAAAGAGTGAAAGATCAAGGATTTAACCACAGCACTGCTTGTGGTCCTATTTTTCTGTAAAATGTAGAAATCTCAATTTCAATAGAACAGATGGAAGCTATGAATTAGACATATGCCAACATGAAATACAGAGATGGAAAGTGAGAACAAGAGGGAGGGAGAGAGAAACATGGTTTGAGTTATGAATGCAGTCATTTCAAGGCCAGAGTGTCGCCTGATCTTTCTAGTTTGATGGCATGAAACAGTGCATATTCCTGGGTTTTTTTGTTTTGTTTTGTTTTTTGTTTTGTTTTTTTTTTTTAAACTCACTGGGTTGGTATCTCTTATCATTTCCCACTTAAAATAATTCTAAAAAATATACTTTTAAGGAATATGGTTAGCTTCAAAGATGGTTTGGTTTCTTTAGTCTTTTTAAAACAACATATAAATAATTGCTACCTAATTTTTAGGTTTGGAAAATTATGTATTTTAGGGGTTTAGGTTTGTAACCCCTCTTTTATATTTTAACACAGGTCTTCCCCTTTCTTACTGAAAGGATAGAAATTCTATTTTCAAGTTTTATTTTTTAGCATAAACCAAATTCTAGATTAATTTACATTTTCCTAAATATTTTAAATCAAAATAAATGTTAATAAAACATTTAGAAACATGAAGAAAGTAGGAATGTCATGCCAAAAATACAAAGACTATGAGAAGTGTTTTTGTTATGTTGTGTTTTCAGTTTGAAGTAGGCTGGAGTCCCAACCACTGAGTTTCACCTAGAATACATGTAGTTACCTCAACATCATCTCAGTAAAATTTGGAGATCCATGAGACTGTTGGAACACAAAGACTCTCTACCATATTGTTGACCAGATACACTTGATCTTCAGAAATTTATTATAGAATTGTACCAGAGCTCGCTAGAAGAGTAGGTCTTGGCTTCTAAATTCTCCATGATAAATTTAAATATACAAACCTTAACTGGTGTTATATGGCAGTGCAAACAATGTATTTCCCTTGAAAAGTGTAGGAATTACTGTGAATTTATGTGAACTTAAACGATTCTATTTTGGGTTCAGATGTATGAATCTTGGCAGTTTGGCTGAAATGATACAAGTGTTTTGATAATTAACTAGGTCTCTATGGAATAGCTTTAGTCTGTAGAACTTTTGATATTGCAAATATCTATTTTATTATTTTGTTTATATACCTGTGGTTATGCTTCAGTGCCTTTCCCCTCCAGTATGTTTCTTGTTAACATGAGTTTTGGAGAAAATTGGCTTTGGAATTATTTTTTGTTTACACTTAAATAGACATCAAAATATAAATTGTTTTTTTTAAGGCAAAATACTTTTATACTTAAAAGAGGAAGCTTTAAAGTAATACAATTAAGAATACTCTGAAATATTTGTGAGGGTGAATAGATATGTGTACTCTTAAGTTTTTCACACCACCCTTGACAATAAATATTATGACCTCAGCTACATTTATTAAATGAGTAGTAATCAGTACAATAGTATAGGAGGTACTTACATTCTTTTGGATGATTTTTTGTTTTAAATGGGAGATTCAAATGATCCTAACCCTGGTAAGTGTTGAGTGAGAGACAGCTTGGAAAAAGATAGGTGTGAAACTATTATTCTTATAGTAATATTTAACACCAATTTCTAGCATTTTTTTCAACTAAATTTAAGCAACACAGGATCATTAAAGGCAACAAAACCTATAAAAAAAATTGTTTAAAGCTTCCTTGGAGATTAACCTAATATAACTGCCTTGAATAGTGAGTCTAAGATCATGACACTTGTGAGGAAATCCTCTACTGTAGAGATGTCAAAACTTTGGGTTAGTAAAGTAACCAAGTTGATAAAGAAACACCATTTAAATATGTAAGTAAGTAATAAAACATATTTTATAGTAATTCTTGGGTAAAGTGATAAAATACTTTTTAAATAGATGGCTCAGATAGTAAGGATTTGGCCATACTACTAGTTTTTGTTACACATTTTGCATAAGGTATTCCTGAAGGACACATCTAAAACCATGTTAATTTTCAAGTGCTAATAATCAAAACTTAGAAATTCTTCAATGAAACCAGCAGAACTCTTTCATCTATTTGCTTATTTATTTCATCTTCCCAGACTCTTGTTTATCACCTGTTTTTGTACTCCCTGAATTCTTTCTGGGAAATACCCTTCTTCTATTCCAGGATATGTGAAAAGTCTTTCAAGCAGGCTATCCTACCAGCTTGTGGCTTAAATAAGCTAGTCAGGTATCTTCTGTAATTTTAAGGCAAATTCTGTTAGTTTCCTGTGGCTGTGGTACCAAATTATCACAAACTTAGTGGCTTAAAACAACAGCAACTTAGTCTCTCAAAGTTCTGGAGGTCATCAATCTGAAATCAAGATGGCAGCAGGGCTGTAATCCCTCCAGAAGCTCTTTAAAAAATTAAGTTCTACTAAATCTATGTGCTAAAAGTAACAGAGTACATGGAACAATAGAGTTGGAGCAGATGAATTAAAGCCCATACAACTTCCTAAGCCCAGCACTGACAAAAAGTCATCGACACTTTGAGATTAACTCTGATCAGGCAAGTATCTCAGATGCACCAAAAAAAGCAAAATGAAAATAAAGGCACCGTTTTCACCAGAGTAGCTGGCGGGCACTGACAGTGTAGAAGGCAGTGGAGTTACGCACCAGTGGTTCTATTCTTCAGGTGTGCATGGGAGGTGGTGAAATGAACTGAGATCTTAAACTTCAATCTCAGTGTCTCCAGAGTGCAGGTGCTCATTTTTTGATACTGGCAAAGGTATTCCTGCTGCTAATACAGTCTTCCCTGCTCAACAATGTATTCTATTTCAGTCATTCCTATTCCCACTGCATAGAAACACTACCTAGGCACAACTGTCACTTAGGCATTACACTGTCATCATTTACCTTTTATCAGCTGTCTATGTGCTAATTACAGACACAAGTATTGTAGTCAGCTGTATAAAAACATCTAGAAAAGATTCATTTTGTTCCTTCCCCATGCTGAGTTGTTCAGCTTTTCATTTTAATACAGATACTTCATATATTCCTCATCTTTAAAAAAATTTGATTGTATTTCTTGAAACCAAAACCCACTAGCTTATACTAAAAATAGGTATGTATAGAGAGAATGAAAGGAGGGAGAAAGGATTGTTCTCAGTGCCCCAATAGATTTGCACCAAAATGTCCTCTATTAATTTGTTTAGTTGTTTAAAAGAGTAATAACTATGATTTTGTTTTTCCAAAAATATTATTTATTATTATTAGTTACCGTTAATTCTTATCTATGAAAAATTTTAAATTAAGTACATATAATTTTAATTAACAATTCCCTTTTATAGAACATAACCACTAAATGATATGAATGTTCATTAATAGGGGAATATTTAAAGAATTTTACTATATAAACTATGGAGTGTTGAGCAGGTATAAAAAGAATGAATAATGTATGAACTGAATATTTTCCATAAGCATGGAGAAAGAATGTTGAAAGATACATATCAGGCTGTTAATAGTGTTTAGCTTTGAAGTGCAGTGATAAAATGTAGGTTTAGGAGAAAATTAAAAACCATTAACCAGATGTAGTGTACATTTTTAAGTGGTTACAATAAGAATGCATTTCAATAAAATTAACTATTCATTAAGAAGATATAAAAAAGGCAAATATTTAAAGTAGATCTGTTTCATGTGAATGCCTTCCAGGTTAGAAATTTATTGAAAACACTAAAATGCATTCAATTAATAACTTAAATCCTGATTCTCTTTGTCATTCATTTATCAAATTACTTAGAAGAAATAATTTTATGAATTGGTAATATACTTTTCTTATTTGTCAATACAGAGAGGAGGCTACATAATTCTGTGGTAGGCAGAATAACAGCCTTCCAAAGACGTCTGAGTCCCAGTCTCTAGAAGCTATGAATGTGGCTGTCCCTATAAGGCAAAATGGACTTTAAAAACGTGATTAAGCTAAGGATCTCAAGATGAGAAAGTATTTTGTATTACCAAACTAGGCCCAATATGATCACATGAGTGATGAAAACTGGAGAACCTATCCTGCTGTGGTCAGAGGGAGAGGTAACTACCCAAGACAGATCCAAGAGAGATTAGATGCTGCCGGCTTTGAAGATGGAGGAAGGGGGATAAGGGCCAAGAATGTAGAAAACCTACGGAAGCTGGGAAAGGCAGGGAAATGAGTTCTCTCCCACTGCTTCCAGAAAGAAATGACCTGCCAAAATTTTGATTTTAGCCTAAGGAGACCTGTGCCAGACTTCCTACATACAAAACGCCAAAATAGTAAATTTGTGCTGCTTTAAACCACTCAGTTTTATGACAATTTGTTTTGCCTGCTATAGAAAGATTTCTTAGATTGCTTTCAAATATACTTTAGTTAAAAAAATCCTTTCCTTTTTCTAGTTTAAATTTGTCTTTTCTGTCTCCTTTCTACTTCTTTACAGTTACCTTTTATGAGATAACATGTAGATTTTTCTTTTGTGTAATAAATTCCACAATTCCACTAATATAAATGTAAATAAAATGTGCCTCAAAGAATATTAACTCATTTAAAAGCAAAGTTAATATTTTCAAATGTGTAAAGATAAATTTCTGTATGAACAGTTTTGAATCTTGGCCTCTTTTATAACAATGTAAATAATCCTGAAAACAAGACATAGCTTGTGTGTTCTTATTTATGTACAAAATTAATAGTACCTTTTTGCCAGGTTTGTTGTATACTGGAAGCAGCAAATTCAGCTTTTAAGTAGTTTGTGTTCACTGATACAGTGTTATGAATGTGCTTCAAGAAGGCGAGCAGTTCATCGTCTTTATTCCCATTAGCTGGAACAATGCCTGGAATGTATTAGGTAATCAATTAATATAATTAATTATAAGTATAATTATCATCTGTATAGCTATACCTACAAGTAGATGCACATCTATTATCTGTAATTTGCTTAAAATACAATGTTAGATTTCATAATTGAATATTTGACAGTATTTTTATATATCTTTATGAATCATTGAAGGATGAGTAGTATTAAAACACTAATAGCATTTATTGAGCACAAAACTGAAGTCAAAGTTGTTTAGAGAGCAGGAGGAAATTATAACATGGGACTTACCTAGAGTGAAGTAAGTTTTGTTCTTCCAAAAGAAAAAAAGATCCTATGGAAGAAGAGTACACATATTAAATTGTTATCAGAAATTTTATATTTTATACCTGAATCCTAAACCTATCTTCTTATTTATCCTTTTCTTTATATTACCAAAGGAAGATCCTCTAGCCATCTTCCTTTAATGAAGTAAAAATTATTATCTTTAACTTTAGGCCTTTCTCCTAAAGCTGTAGTCATTTAAACTCATCCTCTTTAAAGGAGGTCTTCATGATAAAACATTTCACATATTCAAACGTGTAATTGTGTTAAGAGAAATTTCAACTACTGTTGGAACAAATTTTTTTTAAAAAAGTTTCTGTTAAGCTGTTAGAATTATGCTAATATACTCTTTCTATGGTAGATTTAATTTAATTTGCTTATCAATCATTACATACAAAGAAAAATGTACCTTCAAGTCCTGGACATCTTTATTTTCTTTAGTAATCATCATAAATTGGGTTATAGGTTAAAAATACAGGGTCAAATAAAAAGGAGCCTGCCAGTTGATCTTTCACATTCTTCTCCATCTTTATATTGTTTTACGTTCCTTTTTCAGAAATGGGTAGGTAGTGAACTCAAATGGAACAAACAGAAACAACTCTAGGGGAGAAAGAGTGGGGAGCTGAAGAAGGGGAGCCCATCCATCCTGCAAGCACTGCTCCAGGTCATCAAGCTGCCATAGCACCTTTGTCTGTCCTGATCCTTAAGTCTGATGAATTGCCCTCAAATGAGGCACCTATTTAAACCAAGTAAAAAGGATTTTCTTATTAGTAGCTAAAGGCAACAGGTATACTTTATAACCCACTCCACTGTCAGTGCAGTGATTTTGAAATTCTTTGAGGTTTTGTAAGCCTTCTGCATTATACATTAGTATTTGTGCAACAGAAGACAATTTAAAGATCTCTTTGAGCACAGAATTTTAAGTTCAGCCACTCTGAAACACTGCAGGGAGTCTAGAGAAGAAAGGCAAAAGAGAAATGTGCAAATTTCAGATAGACATAACTTTTTAAAATAAGCAAAATATACATGTTATACAATATTTTTAAGTCTGTAAAGCACTTTCTCAGTTCATTGTACAACAACTTTATAAAGTAAAGACTTGGGTCATGACATTTAATATTTATATTTGATTATTGATCATCCACACTGGGAAACTAAGTGAACCCGATTCAAATACTTATGTCTCTATTTCAAAGAGCAAATGTGTATCAGACTTTTATAAAAGACCTCTACCCGGAAGTATTATATAGGATCTCTATAGTGAGTGAAGACACCTTTGCATAGTGTTTTGCAATTATTGAAATGTTTTTTTCTCAACAAATTAGGTAAATTTTAAAATGCTATTAGTGACATGGTTTCTTAGGGTTTTGCACATGTTAGATTATTTTGTTTCCTCATCAAAAACAATGACTTCTTTACTGAAATTAACATTTAACTCTTGTTAGCTTACAGAGAGAATGACAAACTCTCAGGTTATCTAATTACTGAAGAAAAAGGGAGTAAGTTAGACATGAGATCTTTGAAGTAGAGAGAGACGGTCTCATAAAATCACCAATTCTAGGATTACTTTACAGATGATTATAATTATCATTTGTGGAATTATAAAGGCATTTCTCTGTATAGCTAATGTTTACTTTCAAGTCTGCCAATATTTTTCAAAGAAAAATCCATGGAGTTATATAATAACCATCATTTTGGTGGTATAAATTTAGCAGTTCAATTTTATTCAATTTAAGTTTTCCAGTGTGTCTAGCTCAGCTCTATTTTAATAAACCTCAAAAAGTCATTGGAACAAGAAGAAAATTAAGAAAATAAAATAGATGACAAAAAATTACTAACAGTTTACATATTACATATTCAACCATGTTTCTGCTAAGATAATGATATATAAAAATCTTCAGGTATTCATTTACATGGCTAATGATAGTGACCACAAACATTCTCATCTCACTTTAAGACATTTAAGAAAATAATCATCATGATTAAATTTAAATTATTAAATTTTGTAAGAAAATTTGAATCTCTAACTTATTAAATGAGATTCCAATATTTGAGTTATTATCTAGAAAATATGTAATAACATGAAACAACACTTTAAAATTGACATAAATAAGAAAGCAATTTCAGTTAAAGTCACAGAGAGCCACCATCCCCTCCATAGGAATGAGAGTTCTGATCCCCATGTCAGGCTCCCCAGCCCAGGATTCTGGCATTGGGAGGAGACCCCAGGATATCTGGTTTTGAAAGCCAGTGGGGCTTAACTCCAGGAGCCCCATGGGGCTAGGGGAAACAGAGATTTCATTCTCTTGGGAAGTGTACACAAAATCTTGCATGCACCAGATCCAAGGGCAAAGGCAGTGATTTCATAGGAACCTGCCTGCTGGTTTTAAAAGGCCTCTTGGGGAGGTGGGGGACAGCTGTGGCTCACCCAGGGAACATAAAAGCTGGTGGTGGAGATTCTGGGAGTGTTCATCTGTGAGGTGAGCTTCCTGGAGGCTGACACCTTGATTAGATCATTAAACACCAAAACCTAGCCCCACCCAACAGCCTGTAGGCTTAACGGTTGGGAAGCCTCAAGCCAAATAACATATTGGGTGGGAACACAGCCCCACTCATCAGCAGACTTCCTGAGAAACAGATATCTCTAAACATGGCCCAACCCACCAGAGGTCCAGGACCAAGCTCCACCTAGCAGTGGGCAGGCACCAATTCCTCCTGCCAGGAAACCTGCATAAGCCTCTAGTCCTGCCTCATATGCCAGGGGGCATATACCAGAAATAAGAAAACAGCAATCCCAAAACCTGTGGAAGGAATCCACAAAGGGATTGGGACCAGCTGGACCCTCGCCCTTGGGTGACAAGAGAGGAGTGTTCAGCTGGGTCACATAGGATGTCTCCTACAGAGGGCCACTTCTCCAAGGCTGAGAAAGTAACTAACCTACCTAAAAATACAAATAGAAAGATAGACAATATGATGTGGAAAAGGAATATCTTTGAGGCCAAGGCACAAGATAAAATCCTAGAAGAAGAAATAAGTGATGAGGAAATAGGCAATTTATCTGAGAAACAGTTTAAAGTAATGATTACCAAGATGTTCAGAGAACTCAAGGAGTATAGATGCACAGAGTGAAGTTTTTAGCAAAAAGTTGGAATATATAAAGTTAAATAAAATTATTGAGATGAATAACATGCTAGAAGGAACCAAGAATAGACTAAATTAGGCAGAAGAATGGATCAGTGAGCTGGGAGACAAATTAGTGGAAATCGCTATTGCAGAACAGAAGAAAAGAAAAAAGAATGAAAAGAAATGAGGATAGTTTAAGAGAGCTCTGGGACAACATTAAGCACACTAATATTCACATTATGGGGTCCCAGAAAGAGGAGAGAGAATAAGAGCCTGAGAACATTTTTGAAGAGATAATAAGCCAAAAACTTCCCTAATTTAGGAAACAGTCACCTAAGTCCAGGAAGTGCAGAGAGTTCTACACAGGATGAACCCAAAAAGGAACACACCAAGGCACACAGTAATCAAACTGACAAAAATAAGGGTAAGGAGAAAATATTAAAATTGCCAAAAAAAAAGCAACAAATAATATACAAGGGAACTCCCATAAATTTATCAGCTGATTTTTCAGTAGAAACTACAGGCCATAAAGGAGTGACACTATATATTTAAAGTGATGAAAAGGAAAGACTTACAACCAAGAATACTCTATCCAGCAAGGCTCTCATTCAGAATTGATGGAAAAATCAAAAGCTTCACAGATAGATAAAAGCTAAGAGAATTCATCACCACCAAACCAGCTTTACAGCAAATGTTAAAAGAAATTTTCTAGTCATCAAAACACAAGAAAATAGAGCAAAAAGAATAGGGAAAAAAAGGAACTACAAAAACAAACCCAAAACTATCAACAAAATGGCAATAAAAACATACATATTGATAATTGCCTTAAATGTAAATAGATTAAATGCTCCAAACAAAAGATACAGACTGGCTAAATGGATACAAAAACAAGACCCATATATATTCTGTCTACAAGAGACCCACTTCAGAGCTAGACACACATACAGGCTGAAATTAAGGGGATGGAAAAAGATATTCCATGCAAACATAAACCAAAAGAAAGCTGAAGTACCAATACTTATATCAGACAAAATAGGCTTTAAAATAAAAACTGTTACAAAAGACAAAGAAGGACACTACATAATGCTTAAGGGATCAATCCAAGAAGAGGATATAACAATTGTAAATATTTATGTACTCAACATTGGAACACTTCCATGTATAAGGCAATTGTTAACAGACATAAAAGAAGAAATCGACAAAAACACAGTAATGATGGGGGACCTTAACACCCCACTTACATTAATGGACAAATCATCCAGACAGAAAATCAGTAAGGAAATACAGGCCCTAAATGACACATTAGACCAGATGGACTTAAGGATATCTATAGAGGATTCCATCCAAAAACAATAGAATACACATTCTTCTCAAGTTCATAAGGAACATTCTCCAGAACTGACCACATGCCAGTCCACAAAGCTAGACTCAGTAAATTTAAGAAAATTGAAATTGTACCAAGCATCTTTTCTGACACAACACTATAAGGTTAGAAATCAACTACAAAGAAAAAACTGTTAAAAAAAAAAATGATCTTGGTGGAAATGGTTTTAGTTTATCACCACTGAGTGTGATGTTAGCCATGGATTTGTCATACATGGCAAAACAATATGCTACTGAACAACCAACAGGTCAGTGAAGAAATCTAAGAGGAAATCAAAAAATACTTTGAGACAAATGAAAACAAAAACAATGATCCAAAACCTCTGGGACACAGGAAAAGCAGTTCTCAGAGGGAAGTTTATAGTAATACAAGCCCACCTCAGGAAACAAGCAAAATCTCAAATAACCAACCTAACCTTAGACCTAAATCAGCTAGAGAAAGAACAACAAAACCCAAAGTTAGAAGAAAATAAATCAAAGATTAGAGCAAAAATAAATGAAACAGAGGCTAAAAAAGCAATAGAAAATTTCAATGAAACTAAAAGCTGGTTCTTTGAGAAGAAAAACAAAATTGATAAACCTTTAGTAAGACTCATCAAGATAAAAGTAGATGCCTCAAATTAAAAAAAAAAAATCACAAATGAAAAAGGAGAAGTTATGACCAACACCACAGAAATACAAGGGATAAGAGGCTACTATGAGCAACTACATGCCAACAAAAAGGACACATAGAAGAAATGGACAATTTCTTAGAAGGGTACAGTTTGCCAAGACTGAGCCAGCAAAAAAACACAAAATATGAATAGACCAATTATCAGTAATAAAAATTGAATCAGTAATTAAAAAACATCCAATGAACAAAAGTCCAGGACTAGATGGCTTCACAGAGGAATTCTACCAAAGGTAGAGTTAACACCTATCTTTCTCACACCATTTCAAAAAATTACAGAGGAAGGAATGCTTCCAAACTCATTCTGTCAGGCCATAATCATCCTGATACCAAAACCAGACAAAGATACCACCAAAAAAATGACAGGCCAATATCACTTATGAATATAGATGCAAAAATCGTCAACAAAATACCAGCAAATTGACTCCAACAGTGCATTAAAAGAATCATACATCATGATTGAGTGGAATTTATCCCAGGGATGCAGGGATTTTTCAATATCTGCAAGTCAATCAATGTGATACACCACATTAACAAACTGAAGAATAAAAATGATACGATCATCTCAGTAGATGCAGAAAAGCTTTTGATAAAAGTCAAAATCCACTGATGATAAACAAAACTCCAGAGAGTGGGCATACAGGAGCATACCTCAACATAATAAAGGCCATGTATGACAAACCTACAGCTAACATCACACTCAATGGTGACAAGCTAAAACCATTTCCACCAAGATCAGGAACAAGACAAGGATGCCCACTCTCACTTTTATTCAGCATAGTTTTGGGAGTCCTAGCTGCAGCAATCATGGAGGAAGAGAAAAGAAAAAGAAGTCCAAATTGGAAAAGTATTAAAAACTGTCACTCTGCAGATGACATGACACTGTACATAGAAGATCCTAAACACACTACCAGAAAACTACTAGAGCTGATCAATGAATTCAGTAAAGTTACAGGATACAAAATTAATCCATACACTAACAATGAAATATCAGAAAAAGAAATTGAGGAAACAATCCCATTTACCATCACAGCAAAAAGAATAAAATATCTAGGAATAAACCTACCTAGGGAGGAAAAAGACCTGTACTCCAAAAACTATTAAGACATTGATGAAAGAAACTGAAGATAACACTAACAGATGAAAAGATTTACCATGTTTTTGGAGTGGAAAAATGAATATTCTTAAAATGGCCATATTGCCCAAGGCAATCTACTGATTCAATGTAATCCTTATCAAATTACCAATGGCATTTCTCAAAGAATTGAAACAAAAAATGTTAAAATTTGTATGGAAACACAGAAGAACTTGAATAGCCAAAACAATCTTGAGAAAGAAGAATGCAGCTGAAGCAATCATGCTCCCTGAATTCAGACTATCCTACAAAGCTATAGTAATCAAAACAGTATGGTACAGGCACAAAAATAGACACATAGCTCAATGGAACAATATAGAAAGCCCCAAAATAAACCCACACACTTATGGTCATTTAATCTATGACAAAGGAGGTAAGAATATATAATAGAGAAAAGAGTCTCTTCAATAAGTGGTGCTGGAGAATTGGACAGCTACACATAAAAGAATAAAACTAGAACATTCTAAAACACCATATACAAAAGTAAACTCAAAACAGATAAAAGACATAAATAAATGTAATACCAGATACTACAAAAGGTCTAAAAGAAAACACAGGCAAAAACACTCCTTGACATAAATTGCAGCAATATTTTTTTTTTGATCTGTCTCCTAGAGTAATGAAAATAAAAGCAAAAAAATAAGTAAATGGGACCTAATTAAACTTAAAGGCTTTTGCACAGCAAAGGAAACCATGTATGAAATGAAAAAACAACCTACGGAATGAGGAAAGATATTTGCAAATAATGAGAATGACGAGGGATTAATTTCCAAAATATACAAATAGCTAATGCAGCTTATCCAAAACAAAAAACCAAACAACTCAATCAAAATATTGGAGAAATATCTACGTAGGTCTTCTGCCCAAGAAGACATACAGCTTGGCAACAGGCACATGAAAAGATGCTCATTATCTCTAAGTATCAGAGAAATGCAAATCAAAACTACAATGAGGTATCACCCTAACACCAGTCAGAATGGCCATCATTAAAAAGTCTACAAAGGAGAAATGGTGGAGAGGTATAGAGAAAAGGTAACCCTCCTATACTGTTGGTGAGAGTGTAAAATGGTGCAGCCGCCCTGGAGAGTAGTATGGAGACTCCTTAAAAAACTAAAAATAGGATTAACATATGATCCAGCAATCCCACCCCTGGGCATTTATCTGGAGAAAACTCTAACTTGAAAAGACATATGCACCCCAATATTCGTAAAGCACTATTTATAACAGCCAAGAAAATAGAGCGACCTAAATATCTACTGACATATGAATGGATAAAGAAGATGTGGTGTATATATATATACATATGTACACACACACACCCTCCTATAAATATACACAACATTACTTGGCCATAAAAAATGAAATAATATCATTTGCAGCAACATATATGGACCTAGAGATTATCATATTAGGTAAAGTAAATCAGAGAGACAAATATTATATGATATCACTTATATGGAATCTAAAAAAATGATATAAATGAACTGATTTACAAACCAGAAATGGACTTACACAGAAAACGAAGTATACTTAACAAAGGGCAAAGGGATGTGTGTTGGGGGGAAATTAGGAGTTTGGGATTAACATATGCACACTTCTATATGTAAAATAGATAAATGATAAAGACCTACTGTATAGCACAAGGAACTATGTTCAGTATCTTGTAATAACCTATAATGGAAATGAATCTGTAAAAGAATATATATGTATATGTATAAATGAATCATGCTGTACACTTGAGACTAACATTGTAAATCAAATATACTTCAAAAAATAAAAGGAACAGAATGGCTGATTGGATAATAAAACAAGAGCCTACAATATGCTGCCTATAAGAGACCCACTTTAGGGCAAAGGGCACACATAGGTTGAACAGGAGGGGATGGAAAGATATTTCATGCAAATGGAAGTGACAAGAAAGCAGTGGTAGCAATACTCATATCAAACAAAACAGATTTTTTTAAAAAGGCCAGAAAGATAAAGACAGACAACATATAATGATAAAAGGATCAATACAAGAAGTTATTATACTTGTTAACATACATGCACCCAATGTAGGAGCACTAAGATACATAAAACAAATACTACAAGACATAAAGGGAGAAATTGATGGAAATACAGTAATGGTAGGAGGTTTTAACACCCCACTAACATCAATTGACAGATCTTACAGACAGCAAATCAATAAGACAACAGAGATCTTAAATTACACAATACAATAGTTAGGCTTAATTGATATTTTCAGGACTTTACATTAAGAAAAAAAACAGAATATACATTCTTTTCAGGTGCACATGGAACATTCTCTAGCCTAGACTATATACTCAGACACAGAACAATCCTTAACAAATATAAAAGGATAGAAATATTTCAAGGATCTTTTCTGACACAAAGGAATGAAACCAGAAATCAACCACAAAAAGAGAAAGGAGAAAAATGATTGGAGTCTAAACAACCTGCTACTAAAAAAAAAAATCAATTTGTCAACAATAAAATCAAACAGGAAATTAAATACCTTGAGGCAAGTGACAATGGAAACACAAAATCTACGGGATGCAGCAAAAGCAATCCTAAGAAGGAAGTTCATAGCGATAGAGGCCTTCTTCAAAAAACAACAATCTCAAATAACCAATGTATCCTACACCCAAAAAAATTAGAAACAGAAGTACAAACAATAGCTAAAGTCAGCAGAAGGAAAGAAATAAAGATCAAGGAGGAAATAAATAAAATAGAGATTAAAAACATAAGGAAAAAAAAAAAAAAAACCACCAACACATTTGATTAGTCTCACCAAGAAGACGACAGGACCCAAATAAACAAAATAAGAACTGAAAGAGAAGAAATTACAACCAATTCCACAGAAATTAAAAAAAAAATAAGAATACTATGAACAATTGTATGGCAACAAATTGGGTCACCTAGAAGAAATGGACAGGTTTCTAAAAACATACAGTACACCAAAACTGAATCAAGAAAAAGTAGGTAATTTGAACAGACCATCACTAGAAGTGAAATAGAATCTGCAATAAAAAACTTCCCTACAAACAGAAGTTTATGACCAAATGGCTTTGCTAGGGAACTCTACCAAACATGCAAAGAACAACTTAAACTGATCCTTCTCAAACTCTTCCAAAAGTTTGAAGAGGAGGGCATTCTCCCAAAGTCATTCTTTGATGCCACTATCACCCTGATACCAAAACCAGACAAGGACACTACCAAAAAATACAATTAGATACCAGTATCACTGATGAACATATATGCAAAAATTATGAACAAAATATTAGCAAAACAAATCCAATAACACATACAAAGATTCTACACTATCATGAAGTTGGATTCATCCCAGGGTCACAAGGATGGTTCAACATATAGAAATAAATCAATGTGATACACCTCATCAACAAAAGAAAGGACAACAACCACATGATCCTCTCAATAGGTGCAGAAAAAGCATTTGATAAAATCCAACATCCTTTCATGGTAAAGAGTCGTACCAAAGTGGGCACAGAGGGAGCATATCTCAACATAAGAAAATCTATCTATGACAAACCCACAAACAATACAAAACTCAATGATGAAGTGTTCAAAGCTTTCCCAGTAAAATCTGGAACAAAACAAGGATGCCTGCTTTCACCACTTCTATTCAGTAAAGTATTAGAAATCCTAGCCAATAGCAATCAGACAAAAAGTAATAAAAGGGGTCCAAAATGGAATAAAAATTTTCACTATATGCAGATGACAAGATACTATATATAGAAAACCCTAAAGACTACAAAAACACTAGTAGAGCTAATAAACAAATACAGCAAGGTAGCAGGATACAAAATTAACATACAGATATCAGTTGCATTTCTTTATGGTAACAATGAAATATCAGAAAAGGAAAGTGAAAAACAATCTCTTTAAGAAAAAAAAAAAAACAAAAAACAAAACCCTTAGGAATAAACCTGACCAAGGAGGTGAAATACTTATATGCTGAGAGCTGCAAAACATTGATAAAGGAAATTAAAGATGATTTAAAGAAATGGAAAGATACCCCATGCTCTTTGATTGGAAGAATTAATATTATTAAAATGGCCATACTACCCACAGAAATCTAGAGATTTAATGCAATCTCTTTCAAATTACCCAGAATATTTTTCACAAAACTAGATCAAATACTCCTAAAATTTATACAAATCACAAAAGACCCAGAATTGCCAGAGCAATACTGAAGAAAAAGAACAAAAGCTCTAGGAATAACCCTCCCAGACTTCAGAGAATACTACAGAGCTACAGCAATCGAAACAGCATGGTATTGGCACAAAAAACAGACATACAGATCAATGAAACAGACTAGAGAGCCCAGAAATAAACCCACACGCTTATGGTCAATTAATCTGTAACAAAGGAGGCAAGAATATACAATGGAGGAAAGACAGTCTCTTCAATAAGTGGTGCTCAGAAAACTGGACAGTTGCCTGTAAAAGACTGAAATTAGAACATTCTCTAACACCATATACAAAAATAAACTCAAAATGGATTAAAGACTTAAATGTAAGACCAGATACCATAAAACTCCTAGAGGAAAATATAGGCAGAACACTTCTGGACACAAATCAGTTTTGAACTAGCTCCTGGAGTAATGGAAATAAAAGCAAAAAAATAAACAAATGGAACCTAATTAAACTTAAAAGCTTTTGCATAGCTAAGCTTACCATCAACAAAATGAAAAGACAACCTACAGAATGGGAGAAAATATTAGCATAGGATGTGACCGACAAGGGACTAATTTCCAAAATATACAAACAGCTCATACACCTTAATATCAGAAAAACAAGCAACCTAATCAAAAAATGGGCAGAAGACCTAAATAGACATCTCTCCAAAGAAGACAGATGGCCAACAAGCAGATGAAAAGAGGCTCAACATCACTAATTGTTAGAGAAATGCAAATCAAAACTACAGTGAGGCATCACCTCACACCAGCCAGAATAGCCATCATTAAAAAGTCTACAAATGATAAATGCTGGAGAGGGTGTGGAGAAAAAGGAACCCTCTTACACTGTTAGTGGGCATGTAAATTGGTACAGCCACTATGGAGGTTCCTTAGAAAAAGGAAAACCAGACTTACCATATGATCCAGCAATCCCACTCCTGGGCATATATACCCAGAGAAAAATATAATTCAAAAAGACACATGCACCCCAATGTTCACAGCAGCATTATTTACTATAGCCAAGACATGGAAACAACCCAAATGCCCATCAACAGATGATTGGATAAAGAAGATGAGATATATATACACTGGAATACTACTCAACCATAAGAAAGAATAAAGTAATGCCATCTGCAGCAACATGGATGGACCTGGAGATCATCATTCTAGGTGAAGTAAGCCAGAAAAAGAAAGAAAAATGCCAAATAATATCACTTATATGTAGAATCCTAAAAAAAAAAAAGATACAAATGAACTACTTATTATTTATAACTTAGATGACTGATTTTTAAAACATGTGTAAGCACATTTGACTGTCCTTTATAATTGGATTACTTCATTCTGTTGATTCTTATTTTGTGTTTGGCTTTATTCCTTTGATAACTATGTAAGTTTACTAAAGCTCTGAACTGTTCTTAGAAACGAACAGTACATATACGTATATTTAAAAATTAAAAATAAAATAAAAATCTTCCCTGGATCTGGGGGAAAAAAACATTTAAGAAAATAAGCATAATGATTAAATTTACATTTTCAAATGTTTTACGAAAATTTCAACCTCTATTCAACTTACTAAATATTAACTCAAAAATATTGAAATCTTATCTAGAAAACATATAACATGAAAGAACACTTTAAAACTGACATAAACTGAAATTTCTTCCTTATTTGTATCATCACCACTAGAAAATGCAACTTTTTCTGTTTTAAAATAGTATTTTTAAATAGTAGGGGAGTGAGTATGGGTTACAGAAAAAGAATAGGCTATTTGACAGTTATTTTAATTAAAGCCAAATGATGAAATGGATATTTTAATACTACTAACATGTCAGTTAATAACATTTTAAATTCCTAGATATGTAGACATGAGAACAAGTATTTCATAATACTTTTCCGAAACAGTTTTTTTCATACTTACATGATATATAATGAAAAGAAATAAAAGAACTACACAGAATTTTAGAGACTTATTTTTCTTCCAAAATTATTTGGTGATTGAAATCTCTTAATATTGGGATAGCTTAGTTACATTAAATTACTAATTCAATAATTTTGCATTGTTTGTCTAAACCTTCTCTGAAGTTAAATTTTTAAAGGAATTTTAAAGACAAATAGAAAAATGCATAGATGTAGATAAATTGATTTGTAAAAGATGGCTAAATCAACCACAATTTATAAATTTAATCGACTGTATCTCCAGGTCACTCTCATGTTTGCTTGACCTCATCACTGTTCTGCCTCCAGGATCACAACTTTCTCATCATCCATTGTCTTGTTTTAACTCTAGTTAGAGAGCTAAGAGTAGATGGTAAAGCTGGAGATGGCAGTTATGAACCACAAGAGTTGTTTAAAAGTAGAAAGGCTACAGTAAATTGCACATATTTCAAACGTATACTTTCATGAATTTTGATAGGTGTATACACCAATGAAACCACTACCACAATCAAGATAGCTAACATTTCTCTCACTCCCCAAGAGGTATAATTATGTGTAGTTTATTGTACAGAAACCATACCACGATAAAGATGTTAAAAAAAGGGAGGGGCTATATCAGTCCCCCTTTGCAGGACCCAACATTAATCTCTTCAAAACAAACTACTTTCCTCTCTGTTTGGGAACAAATAATAATGGTAGCAATCCTGAAATACTTTATACAGATAATGTTTTAAGAATCGGTGTTGATGTTCGTATAGCCCGTTATCACATGACATGGGTTATTTTTGTTTTGGTATGCTGTTCATGGTCATGAACTCCTACATTACATTCTGGACATCCAAAGAACTATACTGCATTTATTTTTATTAGGGACTAGGTCATAAAGCATTCTATACATAAGAGTTTTAATCTCTATTGCATTCTACCAAGCAAGTTCTGGAGTTGGGGAGTTAATGAGATGAGAAGGACCCCACAACATCATGCAAATCTACGTGGACTATCTAGCACTACTCTGTACATAATAGACACTAGGTCTTCCTTTCCCAGCACGTTAAACTACAGATCCCATTCCAGATTTGTAGCCCTGACACTGCGTTTGCATTTACCTTTTACTGTATGTTTAATAAGGTTGCCTTATTAACATTGGATAATGGGATAAGTTCCTTCCTTGCCTGCTTAAGTGAAGTGGGATGAAAACTCAAACATAATTAACTTAATGTTATCCATGATCATTTGTTTAGATATCAAGAAAAATGGGTATCCACCACCCTGTGCAAATTATCTCTGAGGTTCAATTCTAAGTTTATGTTTATTCTAGATATTTTCAATGAGGCAAAAGAAGCTATATATATAATTTCAATTCAATTCCCAAGCATGTTCAGCAAAGGTGCTCATGAAAAAGAAAATCCAACTACAGGAAGAATGAGCTCAACATAGAAGAACTAATAACAGTTAAAAGTGAAATACCAGTATGTAAGAAATAGGGGAAATTAACAGAGTAAAAATTTTTTTCCAGGTTGTACAATTATGTGAAGAAGTAAGAAAGAACCAAAACGTCACAGAATACCTTTATATTTCTTCACAAGTCATAAATTACCATATAGAAGTTAGATTTTTTTCCCTAATAAAAATATTTCATTTGAAAATGAGGATTCTAATTTCCCTTTCTCACCATCTGCTCTGTGGCAAGCTGCTTGGATTACTTAGAATTCAGTCTTTCACAGAGCAGAAATTGTGCCATGACCTGATTAACTTTAACAAACTGAGAAACAATAAGCTCCATCACTGCTTTGATGAAAACTGTTTAAAAAGTCCCCTGTTCTTCATGATTCTATTTAGTAATCTAATCCTATTTAAACATCATGTGGTTTTTTAGAATCACCATTTTCACTCTCACATGATGTAATAAAGCTATGAGAAGGACCATTTAGTAGATAGGTTTATAATACATGACCAGTAAAAACAAGGTGTTCTCATTATGTCAACAAAATTATATTGACTTGAACCACAGAAGAATGTCTTAGTTTTTGTAATAATTTCCTAAAATCTACAAAAATGAAAAACATACTTTTGAATAGCCCATAAACTAAGGTATATTTTCTTTAATCATCTACTATAAATCTCTTTATAATTTGGAGGCCAGCAGAAAACTGTTGTTTCTCATTCTATATTGGATTTGACATTGCATGGATGCCTATAGATGGTATATGCCCTTCCACGAACATTATTAAAAGAAAGCGAGCAAGACCCAAACGTACAGTGCACCACGAAGAGAGCTTTGTGAATAAAGGACTAGGTTTCTCTGTTGAAGAAGGTATACATTATCCTCTTCTAAGTCTATTCATTATGTTGACTGTTTAACAACAGCATTTCTGCAATTTATTTGATCATGGATGTCTTTTTGAATTATAACACATTGACAGAAAAGCCACAGGAACTCACATGATATAGTGCTTTTTTCTAATAAAGTAGGTGGCCTAATGTCATCTCACAGATGGATTATAATTACTGCAAGAAATTATCACAGTTGGAATTTATCAGTTAAATATTGTGGACCTCAGTCCATCCTAGATGCATACTCCACCTGCTCCCCACAGCTCAGTGCTGGGAGGCCGAATTTTATGAACTGTAACAATGGGCTCTCTTGCTCTCTGTCATTCTTCTAACTCCTCTTTTAAGAACCACTGCAAATAGGACATATGAACAAACCTTTTAACTACAAAATACTATGTACTATTGTATTAAGCAATCACACTGAACTGCAGTGCTGTTGACCTGTTTTGTAAATGCTTGTCACCCTCCCACCTTCTACTACTAGTTTATGATTTGCTTCTGTATGTATGTCCTTACTACTCATGGTGTCTGATCTTTGAGGGTGGCATTTATAAATCTAGAGGTCTGATCCTTATGGGTAGGCTTCACTGAAGAAAGAAAAGTAAGCTGGATGGCATTTTCCACTAAAAACAGTAGTCTGATTAGTGCCTTTGGCACCTACTTGATATGGGTTTTGCCATGAAGTGAATGGTATGAAGATTTTGTTCAAAACCTTTTCCTTCTATAGAATTTTAGACTAGTTTTTCAATGGATAAAAGTGTTATTTAACTAGATATTTTTCCTTTAGAAGTGTGTTGTATTAGATAGAAAACCAGCAATTGGGGCAAATCCATCTCCTGACTTTGCCACTAGCTAATGCTGAGATCATCACATAACTCCTCCGAGACTCAGTTTTCTATCTTGAACAATTTATGTCAGCATAGATCTTGATTTATCATTTAAAGTTTTGAATTTGGATATATAAACATTATAGATTTTCCTTATTAGAGATCATCTGTTGCTTTATGTTTTTCAGTAAAATGAAAATACCAAAAATCTCTCACAATCTGAACACATTAGATGGTTAGCTCCAGTCAAATAGGGCCCCAGAATCCCTACAAAAGGTTACATGATTTAGATTTAAATTTGATATAAATATTTGAATAGAAATATCTTCAAAATTTTACTTCACAACATGTATGTAAAATGATATAAAATACTCACATACAGATAAGAAAACAGGTAGTGAAAACCATTTGTTAGAACATTAAGATTATGAAGATTCACTTTTAAAGTTATTTTAGTGTATGCCATTTTTAATTATTTTTATAATAAAAGTTTTATCATTCAGTCTGAAACCAGTCACTTATTAAAGAAATGAAATTAATTGGATTAGAAGAAAGAAAAGAATACAACTCAGGTTAAGCAAGTTTAGGCAGTGCATCTTCATATGCAATATTTATTCACTGTGGTTGCAGTTGCAATGGAAAGCAAATCCTGCGTAGATATAGATATATACACACAAAACATTTACCCTCACTATAAAAAAGTTCTATCAGTAACAGAAGTTGATGTTTCGGCTTAGCAGTTAGGATTTCCACATTATTCCTCTCTGGTAACTCTCAATTCTTTATCCCTCTCCTGGCTGCATTCCAAGCTTGGTAATCCTGTTCCCCTAAATCTTTAATGTAGTTTCAGTTGGATGTCACATGCTTCTTTACTTTCTGTCATGTACAGTCGTGTAGTATTGTGCATTTTACTTCTGAGTGTGTTGCAGTAATCCCTTTGTTTGGTTTGCCTTTCAGAACATGCTTAAAAAATATTACAAAGTTTGTCGGAATCTTCAAGATGAGAGGTTACGAAACCAGGAATGTCAATGCCAGAAGCCATTATCAAGCAACCTAAGAGGATTATGTTGATTGTTGATTGGTTTAGCTTTTATTGAACAAGGCAGGACTTACTGTTTATATAAAAGCCTCACTTCATCATCAGTTTGTCAATAAGTAAACACACTTTTGTTGTCATTGGAATCTACAATGTTTTCATTTTTGCTTATTTTTTTCATGGTCAGGTTAATAATAACTTTTCCGCCTACATGGATTTCATGTTTATGGACAAATGATAAGGATGTCTGAGTCAGCAAATCCTTATTCAAATGATTCAGATAGTGCCCTCAGTAGCCTCCACGCAGTACCTTAAGTAGAAGTGGAAACCATTTGCAAAGGAGGGGTTTTCTATGCACCACCAGGGTTTACTTGGTTGAAGGTGCAGGTGGGGCTTCTATAGGTTAAAACAGATTCTCCCTAGCATTTCTTCCCAGTATATGGCTCTTCCATCAAAGGGGCAAATTAAAATCTCAGTCCTAGAAATTTGCCCTGAGGAATCCATACAAATGAAGTAACATTCACGGAGTTTTTATGGTGGCATCATTTGTAATAGCAAATCATTGGAAATATCTTAAGTAATCTATTGGTGGCTTGAAAAAAATACAAACTACATATAAACAAATATAAAAGAAGATTTAAAAGGAGGTGTAATGCAGGCATAAAAATGAAGGTCTTTGTGAACTGACATGCAGTGATTGTTTGGATATATATTTATATATTTTGTTAAGTACAAAAGCAATGTGTAATATAATGTATTTATTATGCTGCTTTTGGTGAAAGAAGAGAGTGATACACACCTGCATACTCATATCTACCCCCGTCCTTAAGCCAGGTCAAAATCCTCGCTCTAGCACAGTTCTTAAATAACCCTTAGTAAGTTTCTGGCATTCTCCTCCATAAATTGAAGTGGCCAAAGTACAAAATAATTCAAAACTGATTTGTGCTTTAAAATCTTGTCCTATAATGATAATTTGAAGAATTTCCTTCTAGTATAGATGCACCCTATAACTAAGAAAAAGTACAGACAGGATTTTATCCTCTGTATTTTTAAAAGAGAACAAAAATTACAGGAAAAAACTAATTTTCTTTAATATGGAAAACAAAGTATTCCAAAAACATTCTTTATATATGTATATAAGTAAATAAATGTAAGTAACTGATTTTCTATTGTTGAATACTGGCAGTTGTCATAAGACCTAGGGTTTTATTTTTCTTTTCTCCTCCCAAAAAATCACGTAAGAATGACTAGAATAATCAGAAGTCTGCAAATTTAAGTTTCACATCACTAATATATTTTAAAAGTTTTCTATTCTTCTTTTATAATATAAAGCCTATGGAATATAGGTGGGGGAAATCACACTGTTTGGGAACAGATCTTTGGTGATTAGAACTGTTTCCCAAACTTCACTCCAGTTTAAAAGAAGCTTAAGATCAATCAGGAATAAGACAAGTCTACAACTTCAAAGGATGGCACACAAGCCTGAATACCAAGTAGAATGCAGAACTGGAAGGAATGACCTTGGGAGACTAAAGGAATACCTGATTTACCTGCCAATGCAGGTCAAGCCAAGAAATGCAACAAGACACTCCTTTCCAAGTCCCAGAAGAGTTCCTTCCCCAGTAATTGGTATGACACAAACTATGTTTCACTACAATTGCTGCAAACGAAAATGTGAGTGATAACTTTTACATAAGTAAATATACATCTACACAATATTTTTAATTTAAAATATTTTTTGTATATAGAACTTTTTAAAATGTATTGCTTATTCCTTACGTTTAGCAGACGATTTTCTAAGTGACTTTAAATTGCCTTATTTAAATATTACAAGTTAATTAGATAGGTAATATTATCCTTATTTTACAGAAGAGTAAATTGAGTTTTAGGGAATTTAAGTAATTTCCGAAGGTCAGACAGGTATTAATGGCACAGCCAAAACTCAGAGTTCATGACTGTAAAGCCCAAGTACTTCAGTGAGATTTATCATGCTGAACACATGTGTAGCATAATACATCACTGTACGCCACAAAGGAATAGCCATTTCTCAAGAACATTAGGAAAGGATTAGTGTTTCCTATTCAAGAGGAAAATTCCTATCTTTAATGATCAAGTACAGCTCACTCCCTTAGTTGCCTGGGCATGTATCAAAAATAGTTAACTCATTTTGTAAAATAAAATAATTCATTGAGAAGAACGAATTAAAAACACCTTAACAAAATTACACAGATGCAAATTACACATTAACCCAAACACATACTCTGTATTCAGGGACTTAAAGATGTAATAAATTTACTATTTTTTTTTATATAAACATCTAATTTCTTTCCATTAAGGGCCAGATAATGGCTGGTGTATAATGATCTATATACATTTCTCCTCTTTGGTTCTTTTAAAATTCAAGTTCATTTTCTATGTGCTAAGTGCCATCTTTTTTAACTATCTGCCTTCTTCCTTCAGATACCAATGTCTTTTAGAGTCCTTTGATAAGGATATGAATAGTCCCTAATCTTTCCATTTACAAAGTCCACATGTGCCTTTTATTCGCAGCACTGGTCTCTTATAATCTAGTCTCTATAAAGCCGGTGGTCTGTTATTAGTGTTAACATATAGAATACATTTTGTTTTCCAGCTGTTCTCTGTGACCTACATGTTTGTTTCTTTTCTGTTTTCTTTCTGTGACCTGCATTTTCTATCATCCTTCATCAAAGAGAATGGTATTATCCTGTTTCACCTAAGATGGGTCATTTGTGTTTTAGGACATGAGCTGAAAACAAAATTCATTATGTCACGATCCTCTGAGAACTCTTGTGCTTCTCCTTACACCTCACACACATCCACTTCAGATGTTGGCTGTCATCCCTCATTGTTGAAGAATGAATGTATGCTGTGCCTCCTAAAATGACGACGCTCACTAAAGTCACAGAAGGAGTTGGCATTAGGGGCGGTGCTCTAAGGTAGTATAAGGAAAGGACCCTTATACTTAAACTGACATTTACAGATAACTTATTTGTTAGAAATCATTTAAAAAATCAATATTCAATTAACTCCATCAATCTTTAGACTCTTATTGGGGAGACTCTTATTACCCAACGGAGATTTCTGTGATGATGAACTGTCCTACAGTCTACTCTGTGCATTTGGTAGACACTAACCATGTGTGGCTTCATACATGACGAAAGTGACTGAGGAACTAAATTCTTATTTAATTTTAATTAAAATTTAAATAACCGCATAAGGCTCTGGGCTATGTTACTGGACAGTTCAACACTAAAGGATTTATAAATTGTTTCAACAAACTCTCAATTTACGGAGCTTATGTATTTGTCTACCTTAAGTACTATGAAGGATTCTCAATTATGGATATATATGAGGTATTAAAAATCTTTATTGGATATATTTATTCATTTTCTTACAATTGCCACAGAGGTGGCCATTGCACTTTTTCAATGATACATGAAGGAATTTTTTCAGCTCATATTTTACCAAATATATGTTCTATGAGATATATTAGTTTTAAAGAAATGAATGTCAGTAAAACTTTTCCTTATAAAACACAATGTAATTTTTACATGTAAAAAAACACTTTTTGTGTTTTTACTAGTGGCATATGTAAATGGAAAACAAAGTCACAAAACAAGTCAATTTGAAATACTGATACATGCATTAAAGCATATTTCTATTAATCATGCTATAGTAGTATGCAATTGCTATCATTGAAATTTAATGTCTTTTGTCTTACAGTCTCAGGATTTATACTTACGATAATAGTCAAAGTGTACTGTATCTAGATCACATGTAGCATGCAGACTAATTTTTCATGAATCAATGGATTAAAAAAAAAAAGTTGCTAAAGTGAAAGACAAACATTCAGACCTCAAACGGCATTTTCAAAGGAAATGTCAGCATAAATTAAACTTAAGGGCCTGATCAATATCGACATTTTTCTCTGTAGGAATGTGTTACTAATTGATAGACAGTCACATGTCAGACAGAGGGGAGCCAAACACAACCATTATTAGCATAAGATTCTTTAAACACAATGGCTCAGGAGGGGCTGATGGGCCTGTTAATACATTCTGCCTGTTCCTCCCTCCCTGAGCCAACCTGGAAGATCCCATCCTCTGGGAAGTTGGGATCTGCAGTCTCTACTAGCCCAAGAGTAAGAAGAAATTAAAAAAAAAGAAAAGTCACAAGATGTATGGTCTTTAAATAGAGCAGATCCATGGGCCCAGGAGAACATGGACCCAAGTCTGTGGCCACTAAGTAGGTGTCTCCTTCCTCCTTTTTGGGGAAAAATGACTAAAGAACAGGTACAAGACTAGGAACAATTATACTAGAGACATCCTTGTACATGAGAATCAGAGAATGTTATGGGTTAAATTATATACCCCACCCCCGAAAAAGATATGTTGAAGTTCTAACCTCTAGTACCTCAGAATATAACCCTCTTTGGAAATAGGAATCTTTTTAGAGGCAGTCAATTTAAAGTGTGGTCATTAGGGTGTGTCCTAATCCAATATTACTGGGTCCTTAGAAAAATGGGAAATTTGGACACAGAAACAGACATACAGAGGGAAGAATGTCATGTGAAGACTTAAGTTTATGCTGCCACAAACCAAGGTATGTCTGGGGCTGCCAGAAGCTGGAAGGGGCGAGGAAGGACCCTTGCCTTGCAACCTCAGAGGGAGCATGGCACTGCCGACACCTTGAGAGTGGATTTCTAGCCTCCAGCCACCAGAACTGTGAGATCATAAATTATTTGTCCCAGAAGCCCATAGAAACTAATAAAGAAGTCAAGGAGAACTTCCCTCTGACCAAAGTAAAAAAAATCATACTTTTTGATGAATGAACAAAACGTGACCCAACCTGTTCAAGATGCAAAGATTAAAGGCTTTTGGAAGAACCTCAAAGGCAGAGTTCAAAAAAAAAAAAAAATCACTCTGACTTACTTTGATTCTTTCCTTGCTGTCATGCTTTTATAAAGCTTGAAAGGGGTCTCAATGGATGTAGCTTGGTCTTTTGCCTACCTATGATTTAACCGTTCTGCTTACATGTTTACTCTTGGAAATGCTAAAAGGGGTAAGGCTACCAGAGTGACACAGACTCACTGATTATATGCTTGGGGTATTTCAGGTACAGTTGAATCATGCTATTCTAGCCTATGGTTGGTGTCTAAAGAGATGCTTGGCAGAACAAAAAATGTGTCTTCTACTTACACTATCTCATGAAATCAGGGAACCAAGATGTAGAAATGGAAGGAGTTAAGAGGAACTGTGGGGATTTTAGCAGCCATAAATTATGAATAGTCTCTAGTGTCTCACATAGTAAAGTATATTCTGTTTACCTCATGTCACTTTCTACTTACGGGGCCATTTCTTTAGCTAATCATAGTTAAACTAAAAAGAGTCTTTGTCAGCACAAGTTGTCTCCACTTTCTAACCTCCAATTGCTGCACAACTGAACGTAATCTGGTCTGTGCCACCACCACTTCATTGAATCTATTTGTCAAAATCACCAATTATTTCAAAATTGTCAAGTAGTCTTCCTTATGGTGGCCAATACAATATGGTAGGATCTAGCTCCCGATTAAATTTCCAACCTCATTTCATTCCACCTTCTTTCTCACTCCTTCAAATCAAACACACGGGATTCCTTCAGTCTGTTTTCTCTAACACACCCAAATCTCTTCTTCTTTCTCTCTAGACTGGACTTTACACGGAGGCTCTTTCTCAAACTTCAGATTCAGCTTATATGTCAGTCACCACAGTGAGTCCTTCCTAATCACCACAGAAAAATTTAGACCATTTTGGTTTCTCCTTATCTATCATTGTTCTTTAATCATTGCTTTCAGTGTGTTTACCACAACCTGAAGCTGTTATTTTATTTGTTTTCTTATTTGTATTTTATAACTCTTATGCTGTAAACCACACAAGTACGGACATATATTCTTTCCCAAAACGATATCACCCTACTTCTTATTGGATGGTACATGATACAGTAATAAATGTTTTTTAAATAAATAAATGTCCTTTTCTTCTAGCTGCCATTAATATATTTCAGTTCCATCAAATGCCATCTCTGTGTTGCTAAATTACAAATTTCAGATTTACAGCAGAGAGAGTTCTAGCCAGCTCATTATCAGTCTGCATGGTCAAGGGGCACGGTTCACATGAAGGGGATAAGACTCTCCGTTATGCGTTAGGTTCTTCTGGGGAAGAGAGAAATATTCCTAGCTACAACGTGTCCACAAGACTATTTACCACCTAAGACCAAATAAAACTTGGAAATTTACTATAAGAGAAGATTAAATATAGACAGTGACTGCTGCCTTTAAAAATGAGTATCTGGACAATGTTTTTCTAAATATTAAGAACCATATGATGAATAGAAATAACATTCCTGAAAAGGTATTTAACTTCCTTTATTTTCTAAAGCTTTGTATCCTACTGTTGGTGGTGCAGGTGGGATTCGTGGGGGATGGAGAAGAATTACATGAAGGGAAGGGAACATATCTGAGAGCAAACAGGCTCAGCACACTTAGTAGGAAACAGAACAGAAGCTCTTTCTGTTTGCAGGTTCCCTGTAACTAACAGGCTTGGAGTTTTTGCCTTTTTCCTGATCCTCCCACCAACACACAGAGTCACATCTAAGTTTGTGGGCACACATGTGCCATGTTATGAAGGACCCAGAGAGCATTTGCCTTCATTCTTTTCCCTCTAAATCGCTTCCTCCATTCACCAGCTGGAAAGATTGCTCTGGGTTTCCCTAAATAGTGGAGACTCCCTCATACATCATATCCCATAATATAATGACACATGGATGAAATAAATATACGTATAGGCATAGTTCTAAGTATAGGTAGACGTGTATTTAGAAAATTGCTCAATTTCTCTTTTAACAACACTTGACCCATACTAAAGGCTCAGAAATGGTTTCACTTTAAATTTCTATTTTCAAAATGAACACTTTTATTTTCACTGTTTTTATCTCTGCATTCCAGTGCTTCACAAGTCAGGGACTATTTCTAATCAAATATGGATATTCTATAAAAATATGTAAAATGTATATTAATATAGTTAAAGTTTGTTACCTTTTAATATACATATTGTAATTTTTTAAATTACAAAAGTTGATTTTTATCTTTGAATTTATTTTTCATTGAAATAAAACAGCTTTTAAAATGTGTTTGTTCTATTGCAAGGTAAATAAAAAACCATGAATCAGTCACCTTTTTTGTCGTTACAATGCATGTATCTGTTAGACCGTATTTTAGCTACTGACGTAAATCCACTGCTCACTGTAACTTACATATCCTGAGGGCATACTATCTATAAGATTTTGTTTTTCAAAGTGGATTTTGGGCAAACTTTTTCTGTGTGTGTGTGCATAAGCTGCCCTATGGTCAGACTAGAGATATAACAGATAACTAACATATTTCCCCACCTCTACACCTTTATTCTTCCCAGTCCCTACACCCTGAATGACCTACCCAGCAAGACCAGTTCTAACTGACACTTAACATAATCTAATAACCATTCATGGATCCTTCTGGCTAGACGTTTCCTTTTCTTTCACTGAATTCTTTACAATGCTTTACATTATTCATATGCTTTATCTGCATGGCTTTGCAATATATTTAAATTTTACTCCCATCATTTCAGTAATAACATCTAAATGGAGCAAATGACTTCACAGTTTTCAGAGTGCCCAGCAAAGAACACATACTAAATGTTATATTTAATGAATTATAGGTTAAGGTACATATTTAAAAGTCACAATGTTTTTCCATTACATATTAACAGGGATAAAAATTATTTCAAATAATATCTTTAGTTTCTTTTACCTGCCAATTATTATTTCTAACCCTACCGTTATAAAATAGTTTAATCATTAAATTTTTAGTTTTCAAATTATTAGGAAAGATCTCAAGTGAAAGGAATTGTTGGGAAAACTGCATTCTAAAGATACTTATTTTGTTTTTAGCAATTGTTTGTTTAGAATATATTTATTAAGTTGAGTTCTAACTTACATTTAAAACTCGAAATAATTGAAAAATAACTTGGGTTGCTTTATCTCGAAGCATCTTCAAGTACATTTTCTATTTGGTCTCTTGAAATGGCAATAGTCAAATGTTAAAATATGCCTTCTTTTTGTTGGAAATAGTATGTATTGAAGACTGACACAGGGAAAAAAAATCCAAAAATCTATATTGAATTAACATCTGTTCTGAAAATCTTATCTAAGAGAAACTTAACAGAGGTCAAATTTATAAACAAAAGGCATTTCCAGACCTCGAAGTTATAGTTGCTTTTAAGATCAGTAAAGCAAGGATTTAACCTTGCCACCACTGCAGTTTAAGTTATATAATTACATTCTTCAGAGTTGACATTTTCACCTTGGTAGGCATAATAAGGCCATGCAGATGCAGGCTAAACTCAGTAATCTCAGCCTCCTGCTTCCTCTCACGTTGATGATAATAAGATAGGGCAGTGGAGCATGCAAGAGCCTCCATTTAATTGTCAGTACAGTCTTTCATTTAAACAACAAAATAGTTAGCAGTAAGCTTATAAATGTGGAAAGCATGCAAACTAGAAAGGGTATGCCTGCTACCTTTAAAAACACCTCACGTAGAAAAGGCCAAGCATTTAAAATGTGTTTCGACTACCCTTTAAAGAAGTCAGAACCAATAGAAAATACATGCCTGGAAAAGAAAACTGGACCTTTCTTTATAGAGAATGAAAACAGTTTGCTAAACCATCTTTAAATGCACAAATCTTTAAATGTTGAATATGGAGAAATTGTGAGAAATCATTTAAACTTGAAATCAACTTGCACTACTCTATGCAGACTGCCTTTTGTGTTTTGGATAGAACTGGGCTTCATTTTTAGTATACTACCACTGGTAAAATGAATCTTGAAAGATCAGCTATTGTTAATATTAAGAATATAATCATGGCTCTAAATTTTTTTATTTTTTAAATGGATAGTCTATTTCTTTTTTTCAAATTCAAGAAGAAGAAAAAAAAAAAAAAGGTCTCCACTTGGCAATCCTGTACCATTTCCCATTTCCCCCTACTTACCAAACCAACATGTAACCTTTAAAAAAAAATTACTTTCTCATCTAAACTTTAGGAAAATACAAGAACAAATTTACTCTTACTTAAATATTTTTATATGTTTAAAACATTTTATGAAATCATACAGAAATCTGCACATCAACACACATAATATGTCTAGAATATCACTTAAAAATCAATCAAAACATTAGGAATAGGGAGTAGTCTGCTATCACCGGCTTCACTTAATGGACTAGGACTTCATCAGTTTCTTTTCCTGGTTCTGTCCTCTTCATCTCCATGGAGCCGGCTGGCACTTTATCTAGAGTCATAAAACCCCCACCCCTGGGCTGTGTGCATGCCTGGAGCATACTGACACCTTAACACCCTCCACACCAGTGCAGGACCCTGGGTCTACCTTCATTTCTGCAACATATAAAACATCTTCCCTTGATGTGTGTTGACCCTAACAGAACTCACCACCCCAGGAGAGAGCCTGTCTCACAACACCCTAGGTGGACTGGCCTCACATCCTGCCCTTATCAAAGTCATAAAATAAAACCTATAGTTCCGAGAAATTCCTGGCAGATCTTACAACCAATAAGGTACCTGTGCACGAACTGATCATGCAGCCCCTACTCCTCGTGTGCACAGCCCCCTCCCCACCCTACATGCCCACCCTCCGTGCTCACGCAGGCAGCTCTCACCTGTGTGGCCTGCTGTTCCTTACAGCAGCGTAACTATTAAACTTTCCTAAACTCTTCTCGGTCTCTGGTAATTCCTTACCAGCCCACTCACCAGTCTGCCCTTGTGCCCACAACCATCAACTCATTCTCGAAATACTGGAAAGCCCAAACTTCAGCCTGGGGACCACCTCTCTTTCTCTATCGTACTCCCTCTGTGATCTCATCTAGGTACTGATGATGCATCTCTTTAGATTGCCTGATGAGTTCTTCCTAATGAAATCTTTGCGTACTTGAAAATTCCAAGTTTCAAAGTTTAGCCTGCACTCTACTAAGCTGACATTCTCCAAACCAACACCACCTCTAGCTTTATCCACTTCAGTTTGTACCAACTCAATTCTTCCTGCTACTTAGGCCTCAGACCTTGCCTTGATCCTTGCTGCCTCTTTCTCTCCTGTACCATACACTTGCCTGCTTTCCTTGGCTCCTGTTACTTCTCTGACGTCATCTCCTTCTAAGCTCCCAACGCTCAGCCGTCACTCTGCTCCGGCCACGACTGCTTTCCCACTGTTTCTGTACTCCAGGCACCTCCCCACCTCAAGGCCTTGACCACTGAAATCCCCTCTGCTTGGAATACTCCTTACCCAGACATCTAACACACAAACCTATTTCACGTTGCTCAGGTCTTCATGTAACTTCTGCGGGCTATCCTTATACAGGTACCCAGAATTTAGCCATCTGTCATGTTTTCATCACACTTCGGTGTTATGTAATACCCTCCAAATTAGAGCACCGTTCCTACTCCTGACTGCCTTTCATGTATTTTCAACAGAGCAATTCAAGTGGTTTTGTAAAGATGTAAGTCAGATTAGAGTAGCAAAACAGAAGTCAAAGTTCTTTCTATGAATTACAAGGTCCTCTATAATTTGGCTCCTAGGATTCGTCACTCTGTCAGTCTCCTTGTCTCCTAAACACTCCAGATATGATCTCCTTCATCTCAGAACATTTATGATTGCTGTTTGCTCTGTCTGAAATTTCTTTTCTCAGCAACTTTGGGCTTTTACATATTTTGATGACACATACATATAACTTTTTGTCTCCAGCACTGAAATGGATTCTCATTATGGCATAATTTTATCTTTTTCCCAGCTCACACAGTATTTCCAGTGCCAAGAACAATGTCTGACTACTAGTTGACATTCAATAAAAATTTATTGAATCAAGGGTTTTATATAGGAATGTGTTTCCATGTATATGAAAAAAATACGTGTTTGATAGTTAACCTGCAAAACTGACAAAACATTTTGCTTTTTAATAAAGGTCTTCCATAAAGATTTACCTCCATTTTGTTAAACCAGTAAGAAAAAGCAAAAATCTATTCTGAAAAAATCTAGTCCTCACATCAAAAAGAAAAGGCAGGTTTTAACATGCAAACCTATGAAAGGCTTATGTTATCCTAGAGGCTGATTCAAAGGGCTTTAGAACTGCACCACTGTTATTCTGTATATTTAATTAGCTTTACACCCAATACAAAATTTCCAAAAAAGTTTAACTGACAAATACCATTTGTAAGATATTGCAAAAATGCAGAACTAAGATACTTGTTTCTTTCCCTTAATCATTTATGAAAAATCGCCTAAAACAATGACCTTTTGTTGTTTATTTTTTATGTCTTTACAGAAATGCTTTATGAAACACTGACAAAAAAAAAAAAAGAATTTTGAAAAGGTCAGTGACGTATAGCAACACTTTTGCTGCCTAATTAACAGAACTTTCATTTTATATCTTGATGGGATATCTTGGCTGCTGGTTGGTAATAACAACATGCTGAGATTAGAAAACAGTCAAAAGGAAGTTTTGTTCCAATATGAGACACGATTGATCATTTTGATCTGTCAACATAGTAACTGAGTTCATTAGACTTTGACAATTATTTGATGCTACTTAAATCTTAGCAGCTATTGAATAGCCATGATACTAGCATTAATTGAATAATAAATGAGGAAATAAGTTTGCAAATTTCTGAAACTATGTTGCACAGAGATTATTCATCTAGCAGTGTAGCCTTTCTCCTCAATTGTATTTCTCTTCCAATTAAGCAGTATCAACTTAAGAGAACTGTGTCAAGATAATACATACAAACACAAACGCGTGAAGAGCCGAGTCACAGCCTGGTGGCCTCAGAATAAATTCAGTGGAGAGAATGACTACATAGCAGATAATGGTTAATAAATGAACAGTTAAAGATTAGGACACATCACATAAAAATGTAGCCTTGTGGTTTCTACTGAGAAAAGAAAATGCTCGAAAATAGATCCTTACTCTCTTATGGTGACAGTTGGCTGAGGCCCCATCCGATTTGGAGCTTCACTGCTCAGCTCACAACAGCCCCCCTTGCCCCACTAATCCTGCAACAGTGACCACAACTGTCCTTCTTAAATCCATCATCTCACCTGGTTTACTGTATTCCTCATGGTAGAGAAAAAAGAACAATATATTTTACTCGTATATTTGTTTAAAGAGAATTAGATAACCAAATGAGACAAAGACAGATACATTAGTATAGCCACAAGTTAAAAAAATAAAAGTAGGAAGTTGAGAACTTGTGTTTATCTGCAAATATGAACTATAAAAACTTTTCAAAATATGCACACAAAAATGTGCTGTACCAAAGTAATATACTATATTTATACACATAAATATAAATAATAATCATTATGAAAAATAATATAATATCTAGAAAGTAAGTATGACTAAAATTTGTTACACTAAGAAAGGATAAAAACTTCAATTAGATTTTTATAGGCACATTTACTTGAAATTTAATATTGTAGCCAATGGGGACACATATCCAGTATATCTGCTGCCCTCTTTTCCTGCCCTTCATTGCCAGCAAGGTTACTCCCTGGAACTTCTCCCTCAGGTAATAGTGTATGTCCCACTCTGATATAAGTCCAAGGAACTGAACCTTATATAATTTAATAGTGTTATTTTAAATAAAATAATACAACGTTATAGATACAAAATTAGAAACAAAATATTTAATGACAAAATAACTCACAAATTTTAAATTTCAAAAGTTTGATAATTCTATATACAACATAAAAATCCAGAAAATGATATTTGTGTTACCTGCCTAACTTATCTCCATAATATTTTTTCCTTTTTTTTTGGCTATGTACTACAAGTGTCTTCACTATTTCTAACAGTGAATTATTTTAAAATCAGGAAATACAGTCTGTAATAAATGAAATAACCTTAGACTCATATTTTCTTTGTTTCCAAGTTCTAGAGAATCTTCTCTCAAAACATAGAAAATAAAAACAATTGATCTGATAACTGAATGACGTGAGCCCTACAAGAGCCCTTTCTTCCTGACTCAAGGAAGTTTCCAGATTCTAGTGCAGGAGGAGGAATCTAGAGAGAATGTACAGGGATCTCTGAGTTGAGAAGAGAAAGGGTACAATTTTCAAAGAGGAAAGCTGCCATTTCCAGGGCAGAGTACCACAGTGGAGGGAACTACATGAAGAAGAGCTCCAGAGCAAAGGTGCAGGACGTTAATCCATGCATGCGTAGGGTAAAACTAACAGACTGAGGAAAAGGACTGTCAGCAAGTAATAAGCTAACTAATTTCCAGCATTTACACAGGGCTAGAAGGCCTTCATGTTTTGACCATACAAACCAGAGGGATTTCACTGAGTGACAGAAGGATTCAATAGAAACTGCAGAAGATTTATGGCATAGTAATTGGACTAACTTACCCCTAGAGAAAAGTCTGCTCTGGATAGACACTAACGAACTTAAAAACAAGTCTGCAATGGATAAAGCTTAATCCCAAAATATTCAACTGCCTGCAAACGTAAACTCTGGCCCTCTTTAAAGAAAAAACCTAGGCACACAAAAACACAGTATTCATCATGTCATGATCTAATTATATATTATTAAACATGTAAAGAAACAGGAAGATGGTAGGTAAGTTTCAAAAATAGTTATAATAAATATACTCAACAGTATAAGGGAAATGATGAGCATAACGTGGAGAAGAATGAAAGACATTCAAGAGAACCAAACAGATTTTTACAGTCAAAATTTATAGTCAGAGATAAAATATTTGTTCAACGAGATTAACATCAGATCAGTGAACTTGAAGACACAGCAAAAGAAAGTATTCAAAATGAAAACACCATGGGGAAAAATGTCCTAAATGTTAATAAAGCCTCAGTGACGTAAGGTCAATAGCAACTGTCTAACATAAGTGAAATTGGAGACTTTGAAGGCCAGAAATAGGGAAATTTTATATATATAAAATAATATATATATGATATGTAGCATATATAAATATATTCATATAAATAAATTATATATTATATATAAAATATATATTTAAATATACATTTTTAATGATGGACTACATGTTTCTAAATTTGATGAAAACCCAAACTTCCTAAGATGGTCAGCAAATCTTAAGTAATGTAAAAAGAAAATCAAATCAAGTTATAATACTAATCAAATTACAGTAAAACCACAGAAAAGAAAAAAATCTTAGAAAAAAAGATTAAATACCAGGAAACAAAGACTAATATGACCAAAGTCCTCTTGTATGAATGTAAGACACCAGCTCCCTACTCCACTGAAAAAAAAATCTCTATGGTGTTGGGGAAGGAGAAAGGGGCAATTCTCCAATTTAAAATTATACAGCCAGCAAAAATATTTTGCACAAAATAAATCAAAATAAATATCATTTCAAACAAAATCAAAAATAAAACATCTAAAATATTTATCACCATTTTGCTATCACCATGGTACTATGAGGAATCAGCACCTTACACCGCAATGAAGAGTAACAGAATTAATAAACATGTGAAGAAATATAATTTTTCCTTCTAAATATTTCATCAAAAAATTATTTTTGCTTTGAAGAATCAATTTTTATGTATGACAATGTATTATATCATTTAAAACATATTCTGAGATAAAATTACTAAACAACAGTACAAGGGACAAAAGGGAAGGAAAGAATACTTGCATAAGGAAGGTATACTGTTACGTTAAAGATAAATGTTGCAGTGGGAGATCAAGATGGCAGAGTAGAAAGACACTGAACTTTCTTATGCCCATGAACACATCAAAAATACATCCATATGTGGAGTAATTCTTGCTAAAAACATGGTCTTAAATAAAAATCTAAAGAAGGTGTGAAGATAGGGGTAAAAGGGACAAAATGTGGAACAAACAGAAACCAAATAGCAAAATGGTAGATTCAAAGCCAACCACACCAATAACTGCATTAAGAATAAAAATTTTAAACACAGTTAAATGGCACAGATTGTCAGACTGAATAGAAGAAGGAAGAGCGGTAGAAATGAGAAGAAAAGGAAAAGGAAGAAAATAAAGGAAGAAAGCAGAGAAAAGAGAGAAAACCAAACTGTTAACCAGGTATATGTTACAGATATGTTTAAAGAAAAAGGTTGGAAAATGTATACCATGTAAACATTTGTCAAAAGAGGCTAAAGTATTATCAGTGGACACTAAAAAAGTACATATAGGCAATCTCATTATTTGCAGTAACTGTGTTCTACAAAGCTACCACCAATACTGAATTAATGAACAATGAACCATTGCTCCTAAGGAAATTTTAATATATATATATATATATATACATATATATATATATACCCTGCACACAAACATCTCACATAGATTACAATCTTAAATTCTAAAAAATCAACATTTGATTTTTAGTTTTTATTTTCTTCACAGAAAAGAAGGTTCAGAATCCTTAAGAACCTTGCCTGAGGCTGTCCACTAAATGGTGTCAGGGTTGGGACTCAAATCCTATCCAACTGGTCCCAGTGCTAGAGCTTCTTGAATTACACTGCCTTGTCCTCTATCATCTCCATCCCCTGGTTATCTCTGTGTGAAAGATGAAACAAGAAGGCAGATGTCACCTTGTTCAATGATAGCTGGGAATGTGAGTATCAGGCAACTCAATTCTTTTGCAGCTCATGTCTGCCAATGACTGAGAAAGCCCCTAAGTATTGATCTTGAGGTTAAAATAAATTGTAGGGAGTATTTTGTAAATACAACATACACACATAATATGGACCAACTGTATTAATACTTAGAAAGGGGGACATATATAATAATAAAAGGAGTAATTTATTAAAAAGATGGCAATCCTAAGTGCATGCACCTGATAAAAATTCAAATCACATAAAATAAAAAGACAGAACCAATGGGAGAAATAGACAAATCCATTATTAGGAATGATTAAGTACTCCTCTCTCAGTAATTTACAGATTAATTAAATCAAAATAAAGAGATAAACATCTTGAAGAAACCTACCGTTCAATTTGACCTTATCTCTTATCTACCCAATAAAAAACTTTATGTTTCTATGGTTATCTTAACTACTTTTTTGATAATAATCAATGGAATTTAGTTTTCCTGGAATTGAAAGGCAGTGGAAACCCAATGAAAACTGGACAATTATGTTTATTGGAAGGTGATGTTTGTTGTTTGTAGACTCAGAAATACCTTCCTTAAAGTCATTACTCTGGATATTGATATGGACCTCAGACACAGAAATGGATACATAGAATGCAACAGCCATGCAGAACTATTTTCAGGGTAAATAACTTACAGAATTACATTCTAAATTGAAGTACTCATCTATAAAGGTACTTTATAGATGAAGTACTCATCTATAAAGGTCTGATTTGTTTATTTTTGTTTTTACTTCTCCTAAGCTTTTGCACAGCAAAGGAAACCATAAGCAAAACAAAAAGACAATCCACAGAGTGGGAGGAAATATTTGCAAATGATGTGACTGACAAGGGCTTAATTTCTAGAATATATAAACAGCTCATACAACTTAACAAAAAAACAAACAACGCAATCCAAAAATGAGCAAAAGACCTAAGTAAATAATGCTCCAAAGAAGACATACAAATGGCCAATAGGCACATCGAAAAATGCTCAGTAGTACGAATTATCAGAGAAATACAAATCAAAGCTACAATGAGGTATCACCTCACACCAGTCAGAATGGCCATCATTCAGAAGTTCACAAATGATAAATGCTGGACAGAGTGTGGAGAAAAGGGAACCCTCCTACACTGTTGGTGGGAATGTAGTTTGGTGCAGCCACTATGGAAAACAGTATGGAGATTCCTCAAAAAAACAAAAATAGAGTTACCATATGATCCAGCAATCCCACTCCTGGGCATATATCCGGAGGGAACTCTTAATTTGAAAAGATACACGCACCCCAGCGCTCACAGCAGCACTAAATACAATAGCCAAGACATGGAAACAACCTAAATGTCCAACAGATGACTGGATAAAATACCACAACTTTTTATACAATGGTATACTACTCAGCCATAAAAACGAATAAAATAATGCCATTTGCAGCAACATGGATGGACTTAGAGATTGTCATTCTAAGTGAAGTAAGCCAGAAAGAGACAGAAAAATACCACAGTATATCACTTATATGTAGAATCTAAAAAAAGAAAAAAAGATACTAATGAACTCATCTACAAAACAGAAATGGACTTGCAGACATAGTAAACAATCTTATAGTTACTGGGAGAAAGGGGATGGGGAAGGGATAAATTTAGGAGTTAGAAATTTGCAAATGTTAGCCACTATATATAAAAATAGATTAAAAAATTTCTTCTGTATAGCACAGGAACTATATTCAATATCCTGTAATAACCTTTAATGAAAAAGAATATGAAACTGAATATATGTATGTATATGCATGACTGGGACATTGTACGGTACACTGGAAATTGACACATTATAACTGACTATACTTCAATTAAAAAAAAAAGTAGGTTATTTTTCTTGAGATTAAAAAGAGAAAGGAACCATAAAAGGTCTGCTTTTATTTTCCTGGTACACTAACAAAACAAATCCATTTTTCCTATGGTGTTGTCTGCCTATTTATCTCAACAGAACACATTAAAAATATTCAGATGAAAAGAAGTGGGAAATAGGAAGAGTAAAGCAATAACTAGGGAGAAAGAAACAAGGAGGAGCTAATTTTTATGTACATTTTATCCACATTACTGAATTCTACTTTGATAGCTATTCTAATTGTATTTTCTTGTATGTCTGCTAATTTACCCTACTTGTTACAATCCCAGTACTACCATAATTCTTTCTCTTGTGTGATGTGAAATAGTTCTTACAAAAAACTTTGTAAGACTACATGATCTTCAATATCCTTTATACCATTTTCTTAGTAATAAAAACCTTGAAAAGTAACTAGGGACCTGAAACCCCAGCTAGAGGCTACAATTCTCAGCATCTCCAGCAGCTATGGGAGGATTAATCCCTGTAACTACATTCTCCTAATGGGATGTGAGAAACAGAAAAGATGCATGCGATTTCCCTTGTGCCTCTAATGGGAAAGAGCATACATTCCTCTTACTCCACGTTCCCTTTTTTTCCTTTGACTGAAGACATTATCACTGACCATGTGAATCTTCACAGCACGTTAGGGAAGTTAAAACTACAGATTAGAAAGAGCTGGAGTACATCATGAATACCCCCTTATCACCATGGACTCCTTACTCTGGCCCATGTTATATAGTAGAGAAATGAAAATGAAATTTCTATCTTCTATAATTTTTGTTTGTAATTTTTTGTTGTTATAGCAACCAGACCTAAATCTTACCAACAAATGGTAAACCACCCTTCTTTGCTAGATTCAAATTTCACTTTTAAAACTATTTGTTATTAAGCAGTTCAATTTCAGATTAAACCATATTAGTATGCCCAGTATAATTTATTTTAAATCACATGGTTATTTGGTAGGAGACAGACTTGTTTTGGAAAATTATTTAAAACAAGTTGGGGATCTGTGCGATTTGTGTTATCTTACTATTATTAGCCATTCTATTGTCCAGTGCCATTTTATTATACAAATTACTTTCTGATGTCTTGACATAATTTGTACATTGATGTTCATAGGAACAAAACCATTTGAGTAAAATAAAATACTGCTTGTGATGTTTGGTTTTTCATTTGATAAATTCACAATTACATAGGCTTTTAAAATTCTCTTTAGAAATCTACCACTACCATTAATAATATTTTCATAAAATGTGATTTGCTAATGTAAAAGAAAAACAGGAAAGATAATATTTCAATAAGCTCTAAGACTCAAATATTATATCAACACAGTAATGCTTTCACATGTTACTGAACAAATACTATTTTTACATGATGACAGCATGTTAGGCAGTTATTCCCTGAGTCATGCCAAGTACTTAATTGCTAGTCTTGTTCATTTGGACAGTCATGAGCTTTCTTATCAAATTTAACTGAAGCTGGAATATTCATGCAAGTAGTTTTTGAATAAACATAAATTTCTTTATCATAGGAATACTTAAAAGCACAAGGTTGTGTGATATTTTTCATTACATGTATTTAGCAAACTTCTCTGGAATATTTTTGCAATTTAAATTATTGGCATTAGTCTATAGGGTTTTGCTTTTCTTTTTAAATTATTGTCTTTCTCAGTTATACAATTAATTCTCATTTTAAAATTTAAAAAATGTGAGTATAAACATTTTTAGTTAAATTTTAGATTCTTTTACTTTTTACCTCCACTAAGCTATGTTCTATTTAAATTTTAGATAATCTTTCAGAATTTTAATATATTTAAGAGTTAATTTATAAATACTAATTTAGATAGAAAAAGACTAACAATGTATATCTATAATTTCCTATGAGTAATCTATACTCACTTAAAATAGGTTTGGGGAAAATTTTTATGTTTAAATTGATTATTCTTCAATTTTCAAATGGATAAATAAGTCTTTGTAACAGATTCTTATATTTTTACCACTTATTGGGGACTGCAATGAATATCTTTGTATTTCTATCTTTGGAGAAAGTACAAGTATTGTTGTAGGGTAAATTCCTACAAGTTCAATGGACACATTTTAAATGTTGATGGACATTAGCCAAAAACTGTGGAAAACTGCATTTATTTAAAATTTCAAACTTACACAAAAGCGTCCATTTTCCATACTTACACTATTTAGTCTAAACTTTATTGTATCACTTCATCTTTCTAGTGTCTTTACTTGACATAATGACCTTTTAATTATTCTCATTTCAATTTCATGCTCCTTATATTACTCTAGCTTTCTAGAGTATCTAATTTTTATTCAGTCTAAATCAAAGTTTGAAGTAACTTTTAAAAAAAATTTTTAATAAAAATGTGCATTTTCCTTTTGAGGTCAGAATTCAAGCATTAAATATCTGACTTTTTGATCTTTCTGAAATTTTGGCAGAACTTCAACTTTATACTATCTTCTGTTTATTGTTTTATTCATTTTCTATTCTTATTGTATCAAGTAATGTGTGATTTTTCTAGAAAATTGTCCATCTATTTTTAACTTATTGCCATAGATATACACATAATATTTTATAATTATTTTAGTATTTTCATTGTGATTATATTATTTTTCTAATTCTGATTTATATTGTCTTTTGTTTTTAATTTCAAACTTCTTGATCCTTGAAAGTCATTACTTGAAATTTAAGAAGTATTTTTAAAGAATTAGCTTATTAGTTATACACCAGAACATTGCTTATTGGTGGAATGCACTTTCTTTAGATAGTTACATGGCTTTTTCCAAATAGTTTGATTTCACTCCATGTATTCTGCTTTTTGAGATATTCACGATCACCTTTTTTTTTTTTTAAGTACAACTCTTTTTCCTAATTCTCTTTCCTACTTAACTTCTACACAACAATTATTGCTAATTTTCATAAAGTAATCGTCACTCTAAAATGTAAACATGATGAGAGCAGGAATTTTCTTTCTTCTATTCAAAGCTGTTTCCCAAAGCCCAGAAGAGTATGTGGCTTATGGTAGACAGCCTAAGAATATTTGCTGAGTAAATGGATGGTTTTTTTGAGTAATTGTTATTTCCTGGTTCATTAATTTAAATTTTCACCCCCAAAATACTTTAATTTGTGGTTGTTGATCACTTACTAGTAACAGTTCATTTATTCTGATTGTTTATTAAAATTATTGAAGCCATTTAAGTATCTGTATTTCCTGTAGACACTAGACTTAGTATCTTCTCTTATGGTTTTCTGTGAAATGTTTTCCATTTTATTATTTTCTAGATAATTTGGCATTTTAGTTCTGATTGTCCTTTTGATACTATTTCCTAATTTCTATAAAGTAATTTATAATTTGTTCCTGTTAAAAAGTTATTTGGGAAAAACTTTGATTTTTCATGAAAATAATTTCTATGGCAAGTGTATTATTATTATTATTATTGACTCCTAGCATAATTTTATCACAATCAGAATATATAGCTTGTTAATTGCTATTATTTCTGGTAAGTATATAATTAATTTTTATAAGTAGTCCACATACATAAAAAATAATTATTCCTGGGAGGGTTAAATAAGTTATGCATATACATGTCTCTGCATTTCTTGTCTATCTTCAGTCTGTTTTATCATACAGTCTGAAAGACATACAAACATTTTTTTCCACTATAATTGTCTAATTGTTATCATGTTGCTTGAACTTAAAAAAATAAAATCCTCTACTTCTAGGATTTTGCTATATAAGTTTAGGTGCCATTTTGCTTTGTTCATAGATATTAATGCGTGTTCTATCTTCTTCCTTAATTTTTTTAAACCTCCGTATCTCTTCCTATTTGGTTTTATTTAGTGTTTTTATACATGAAGTCTGTATTTTATTTTTGTGACTCCAGCTTTATTTTTGTTACATTTTCCCTGTATTTGTTCATTTGTTTGTTTAATATCACCCCTATTTTCCATCTTTTACCCCCATTTTCCTTCTTATGGGCAAAATAGAGCTTAATTTGCAATATAGAGCTTGATTTGCATTTTCACTAATCTGAGGATCTCATTCTGTCTATAGAGAGACAGATGTGAAAATTTAGTGAAATAATTAATATACAGAGTTTATTGCTTTTGTTTTAATTTATGTTTAACCTACCGTCTACTTTTCTGTAGTTACTCATTCTTTATTTTCCTTACTTTTACTGACTATACTGGTTATCTCCACAAAATAGGATTCTGAAACATATTTCAGCTCATATGTTTGAAGAATACTGGGATGTTTTAATCCCAAGAAGGAAACGGGAACTAATAATCTATTGTAGCATCAGAGTTACTCAAATTATCAACAGTAGTGGTTTGGTATAAAGCACAGGTAGAGGAAAAAGCCTTTGGTGGTCAAGGACCTGTGGCACTCACTTGTTATGGGGAAAATAGAGATTATACAGATTATATCATCAGATGACTTCTTTTGACTATAACCGTGAATATATATGAATAAAAGATAAATTGCAGGCTATGGATTTCTGACTTCAAAACACAAATGAAAAATTAGAAGCCTTCAATGACAGATTTCAAGGGGTCCCTTGCTTCCTACAGTCAAAGGATCAAATCCACGGCCTAGCTTAATTACCGTGAAGTTAAAATGTTAACTTTTACAGGTCTTTCACTCTAAGGTGACTGCCCTAGTAATAAAGGAGAATTAGTATGGGAATAGTTGGAATTACATATATTAAGAGCCCCTTTTAACCTGCCTTGCCAGTGGCGGCAGTTCATATCACCTCTTTTGAACAGTTTGCTTTCTTCATACAAAACTTGTTTTATTGCTTTTTATTGCTTCACCAAGTACATTTTCCTCTCAAGAGGATTCAGATACTCATCAAGATCCAAATATATCATTGATACTGTTTCTAGCCTCATAACAGAAGTCCTAACGTAGCAGAAAATGCCAACATAAAACAAGAGGTACCAGGTCCACACTGGAAGTGGTGAGCCTCAACAAAGAAATACACACGGAACTTACTAATATGTATCAACAGGAGTCTGGGGAGCTTCTATTAGAATGATTTCTAAGAGTATTAGACAAAAAAGGAGAAAATATAATCTTGATTTGGACTACATATATTGACATGAGATTTAGGATTTACTATATTGCCTCATGCACAAGAGAATGGTAGACAGTCGCTGGGTTGGCTAATCATAACCTGGACTTAAAAGTCACCTAGAATCAATGGCATATTTTGGCATAAGCTGTATGAAAGAATTTGAAGGCTCAAAAATGCAGAAGTCTTGACAAAGACTATTACATTCAGTTGGATTAACCACTCCTAACCACACCATCTGGGAGGACATGGAAAACACACCTTTTGCCAAGTGATTTATATATATATTAATTGTTAAGTAACTGAATGAGCATCTGCATTTTGAAAAGCTAAGAAGGGAGTTTACAGTTTAGAAAAGATTACTGTCGGGGAGACAAAAATGGGATTCATTTCCATTGTATCAGTGAGAATACTGCAAGCCCAAACTGGCAGAGGACAGGTGGTAACATTAATAATCAGAGAGACAGTGGGCACAATAATGTCAGTAAGATGGAATTACAAGCAAAGTGTCTGACCAGCAGGGAAGATGTGGTGAGACTGAAAAATAATTTCCATTCAGCTGACAGCTACACTAACAGCTATATTCTCTACGGAACAGAACAAAATATTGAGAATATCAATAATATCAGACAGGATCACTCCACAACCATGATAAAGTAAGACAAAAACAAGATCATACCAGCAACACATCTGAACATGGGCAATTTCAACTACATTATACAGCCACAAAATAAGAAATCATCTCCTCCTTCCATCCAACATGATTGGCTACTGCTTCCAGTGAAAACTCTTATTATGCTTTGGTTCCAACTACTCGCTAGACAAAAATTATTAAGATAACCAATGAACTGTCTTGTCACCAACTCATTCTTACTAAGATGCTCCATATTTCCTATGGTATGTTCTCTTTTGTCACAGTGAGGTGATGAATCAAATTTGTTTAATTACAGTCATGCTCCTAGTGGTCTTTGGCCCAAAGCTTTATTGGGTAGAGTTTCCAACAAAATTCAGTTTGGATACTTAACACAGCTGACAGGGCCCCTCAACCTACCAACAGTAAACAACTAACAACATTTGAAGGTAATTAATGAAGTTTATATTAGTATGTCTCAGAGCATATTAAGTAGAACAAATTTAAGGAACTCTATTCTTAATTGTTAAAAATAGATAGGACATTAATCCAGTTCTGCAAATATCAAAAGGGCTAATCAACAGAATTAATCATAACCTTAAGACAGTCTTTAGGGATGGCCTGTGATGTGGATTTTTTCCCGGCCCTTTCCACTCTTTGTGTGATTGCTTAATAAAGAATGGTTCTGGCATGTAAACAAATGATAGGCTGGCAGATTGCTTCACTACATGAATTTCAGCATTTGGCCGAAAAACAGTAAGAGATTTTATATTAATTTTTAAAATACAGCTCAAGATAAAATAATGGCCACAAAAATAAAATAGTTTAATGGATCTGCTTTGGATCCCCTCCCTTAAGGGGCAACAAACAACAAAAAGAAAAAATTCTTCTTATAGGAAAACTTGCTGACATTATTAATAAAATGGCCAAAGGAAAATTGATATTATAGCTAGATAAAAAATAATAGAAGCTCCTAAAACTGAGGGAATATGAATGAATTCCAAGCAGAACTACAGTAGTTAAGGTCCATTGATTCTCTTACGGCAAGAATAACTTTTCTCCTATTCTTTACACCACCTCCTCTGAATCATAAGGATACCTCAGGTGGTTGAGATAAAAATGCCCCTGAAACACTCCCCTCACAAAACCTGTAACTGCAACTCTTAGCCCTCTCACTTGCCAACATTAAGTTCCTTCTCTGTAATACCACTCCAGAAAATTTCATAGAAAGAAAGAAACTTCTTTGGAAATATGAAAGTGAAATCAAAGCTCTTCAGAGGTTTTTTAGAAATACATGAGGACTCTTCCATACACGAATCATTAGTACATCAACTGGACCCAAACAGAAAAGACTGAGTCCATGGAGGAAGATTTCATTCAAACGGGACTTAAAATGCTTTTCATTAGAATTTTAATATTCTATGTGGCCTGCCAAAAAGCTTCATGGATTTCTAAGATATAAACAAGCTTGAAATCTTTCATGTTTTGGTAGATCCTAACCCAAATATAACTATGCCTTCAGTAGTTCCCGTGGCCACCTGCTTTTGGTGGACTGGTAGACTTTTGTTATTCCTCAGTTTTAATTTAGATCCATATAATCAGTATTCGTTTGCCTCCTCATAGAAGAATCAACAATATTCTTGGATTGAAATGCCTCTAGGGTTTACTGCACCCTCCCCTTTATTCTATCAATTCCTTAATCAAGATCTAAGAATCTAACATTCTCTTATGACTCTTCTTTAATATGATGCATGAATGACCTATTGCTAACTTCATAAAACAAAGTTTTATTATGGTCTCTTTTTGTTAAATACTTTATTTCAGAAAGGATGGAAAACTCAAAAGAAAAATTGAAATTCTGCTAGAAAAAAAATCAGTTTGAAATATAGTATAAGCCAAGAAGAAATATAATGTATAATCCTAAAAGATTATAAGCTATTCAAAATTTTTCTGGGTCAATGACCAAAAATTAACTTTGTAGATACTTAAGACTAGCTGATTAGTGCAGATGTTGAGTGTTAAATTTTTCTGAGGTCACATCCTCTTTATATAAGCCAATCATATTTTCTGTTAAAGAACCTCAACTCTAGAAAAATAAATAAGAAAAAGACTTTCATTTCGTAAAGAAGGTCCTACAATCAGTGGCATAGGCAGCATATTTGGCTCCTAAAAGGATCAAAAAAACCAAACCTCTAACCAAAAAAAAAAAAAACCAAAAAACTAACCTCTAAAACAAAATTATCTTTAACAGCTATGGAGTAATAATTATAATAATGCACAAAAAAGTAATGTAGACAGTGATAATCCTATGCATAAATTTATACATGTAATAATGCCAGTAAAATTATGAAAACAAATATAAATAATGAAAATATTATTGAAAGAAAAAGTAATAATTATTCTTTTTTGCAAAGGGTAGAAGATGTATCTATATATTGGCCTGTTGCAGTAATGCAAGAAAATATTAAATTTTTTTTTTACAACCTAACTTCTGCAAGCTTGTAAACAGCATTTTAAAAATTTTATTTGCAATAGACAATCAAGCCAGAGTAATCTATGTTTTCTCATTAATTGAAATATGTTTTATAAATTTTGTTTCTCAAAGATTTCTTTCATATAAAGCAACAGATATACAAATTGGTAAAGTCTCAAACATGGAAATAAATTTGTTGGTGTTTCTAAAAATTCTATTTAATAATAAATTCCTGAAACTGCAATATTCTCCATATTTGTGCTTCTTTGGGGTTACTTCTGGCAGTTTTCAAATATCTTCTACTCAAAATTTTCTACTCAAATGGATTTACGAGAAAATATATCATACATTTACATTTGATTAAAAACTTCTGAAGATTCTTATTCTGCAAAAATAAGATTAAATGGCTGAGTAAGAATGAACTTTGATTAAAAATGAACATACATTTGATTAGCTGTTTTAGGACAAGTGTCCAGTGCTTGATGTAAATAACTGAAACATTCAAATACTAAAATTTGAATTTTTTTGGAAACTGTTAAGTCCATCTGAGTCTGTTTTTTATCTAAGTAAATTTTTCTTTCCTTATATGATATCATCATTTATCTAATGGTACTCTGGATAATTTCTGCACTCAAGAGACCATTTAAAACTTGTGTTTCACTGTGCATTATTCAAGATTAAGTACGGCTATTGACAAATATTACTTCTGTTAGACTTCATCTAAAATTTCACATCAGAAAAAAGATACCTCAGAAAAAAAATTTACATATAGCAGAGACTAAAATTGGAGCTGATCCTCTTGTGTCTACATTTTAAAATGGATCAGATGGGACTTCAAATACTGAAATGTTCAAAACCTATTTAAACATAGCTTTGTACTGAGCACTACCCCTCATCTGAAAAAAATAATTTCACAGGTACCCTACATTTTGCTGTAGCATTTTTCATTGATGAGGTAAAACTGAAAAGAATGATTTTTTTCCTTACAAAGGTAAAAAAAATCACAAAAGAAATACTCCAAAAGAGTGACCTGCACAAAAGAATAAATGTGTTATCTTTGCTCATTTTGAATCTACTATGTAAAACTGGAATATGTAGTACTCCATAGTTGCAACTATTTGCATTAACTTCCACTAAGAATTCAATCTGATTAATGGATAAGTACTAAGATGAACTTTCGAACTTGTCATAAATATACACACACACACATATATTTAGTATAGTCAAATTTATAATTAAATATATACTTACATTTATAAATTATTTCATAAATATATATATTATGCCCATCAAAACCAAAACAATTATTTAGAATTTAGAGCAAAAAAAGGAATTAATTTTTTCCCCAGAAGGAATATTTTATCACTGACATTGTTTAGAATTACTGATTCTTCCCTCTGGAACCCAAAGGCTATCCATTTTTTAGTTACTAACAGGATACCTTATGCATTTGAAAGGTTCAACTCTGATATTTGTTCTTTCCCCTTTGCAAGATAATACGACTAAATACTGCAAAAGACACTTGGTCCCATCACCAACAGGTATTCCAAATTCTCCAGCTGAGAAGTCTCTGCATGTCCTGAAACATGGAGGCTTGTTTTCTTAGAGAGGCGAAATTCTTTTAAATATTTGTGGACATGAACTTTTAAGTGTACTGTTAATAACAGGTATAACCGTGTAACTTCAACATACTGATTCTCAAATTTATGTATTCTTATTTTTAAAAATCATTGCTTTGTCTGGACTATTGCAATTGTTTTTTGGGGACACTTTAAGTTGAGAATTCTTAGAAATCCTCTATAAGAAGATTAAATTCAGAAGAGAGAGCAGATTCAAGATTCTCAGATTATCCAAAATTATCTTAAGACAAACAAAAAATAAAACAGCATACCAAAACTTTTGCAATGCAACAAAAAATGTTCTAAGAGGGATGTTTAATAATAATAAATGCCTATGTTAAGAAAAAAGAAAAATCTCAAATATAACTTTATACCTTTCAAAATTAGAAAAAGGAAAACAAACTAAATCTTTACCTAGATTTACCAAGAAAAAAAACAGAGATGACCCAAATGAATAAAATTATAAATGAAAGAGATATTACAACTGATACCAAAGAAATACAAAAGATCTAAGAGACTACTATGAAAAATTATATGCCAACAAATTGGGCAACTAGAGATGGATAAATTCCTAGAAATATATAATCCACGAACACCAAAACATAAAGAAACAGAAAGTCTGAACAGACCAATAACGAGTAAGGAGAATGAACCAGTAATCAAAAACCTCTCAACAGAGAAAAGCCCAGGAACAAATGGCTTCACAAGTGAATCCTACCAGACATTTAAAAAAGAATTAATGCCAATCCTTCTCAAATTCTTCTAAAATACAGAAGAGGATGGAACAATTCCACACTCATTTTACAATGTCATCATTACCTTGATATCAAAGATATACAAAGATACAAGAAATGAAAACTGCAGGCCAATATCCCCGATGAATATAGATGTTAATTCTCAACAAAGTACTAGCAAACCAAATTCAGCATCATACATCAAATTGAACAGCATATTATTATCATACATGTTAACAGTATCATACATCAAATTGAACATATTATTGTAATTCAACTTTATACCATGATCAAGTGGGATTTATCTCTAGGATGCAAGGATGGTTCAATATATGCAAATCAATAAATGTGATACACCATTAACAGAATGAAAAATAAGAATCACATGATCATCTCAACAGATACAGAAAAAACATTTGACAAAATTTAACTTATGATAAAAACTCTCAACAAAGAAACATACCTCAACATAAGAAAGGCCATATATGATTAGCCCACAGCTAACATAATACTCAACTGTGAAAACTGAAAGCTTCCCCTCTAAGATTACAAATAAGACAAACAACATGCCCACTGTCACCATTCTTCACCAACACAGTACTGGATGTCCTAGCCAGAGAAACCAGGCAAGAACAAGAAATAAAAGACATCCAAATCAGAAAGAAAGAAGTAAAAGTGTCTCTGTTTATGGGTTACATCATCTTATTTAGAGAAAATACTACTATATTTATAGAAAGTACTCCATCAACAACAAAACAAAATAAACCCAAACAGAATTAACCAACGTCAGTAAAGTTTCAGGATACAAAATCAACGTACAAAAATCAGTTGGGTTTCTTTACATTAAAAACAAAGTACCTGAAAAAGAAATACTAAGAGAAGTAAGCCACAAAGAGAAAGAAATATACCATATAATATCACTTATATGTGGAATCTGAAAAAAAAAGGCAAATTAACTTATTTACAAAACAGAAACAGACTCACAGACATAGAAAACAAACTCATAGTTATGGGGGAAAAGGGGGAGGGAAGAGATAAATTGGAAGTTTGAGATTTGCAGATACTAACTAATATATATAAAATAGATAGACAAGTTCATACTGTATAGCACAAGGAACTACATTCTCTATCTTAGTAACTTATGGTGAAAAAGAATATGAAAACAAATATATGTATGTTCATATATGACTGAAGCATTACGCTGTACACCAGAAATTGACACAACATTGTAATCTAACTATACTTCAATAAAAATATATATAAAAAGAAATAAACAACTATTTACAAGGGCATCGAAACAATACTTAGGAAAAAATTGAACCAAGAAAGTGAAAGATCTATATACTGAAATCTATGAGACATTGATAAAAGAAATTAATAGAGATGCAAATAAATGGGAAGATACTCATGTTCATGGATCAGAATAGTTAATGTTGTTAAAATGTCCAGATTCCCCAAAACCATCTGTAGCTTCAGAACAATTCCTATCAAAATTCTAACAGTGTTTTTGTACAGAAATTTTTAAAATTCCTACAATTAGGATGGAATCACAGAAGAGCATGAAGAACCAAGGCAATCCTGAGAAAGAATAACAAAGCTGGAGGCATCACACTTCCTGGTTCCAAACTATATTACAAAGATACAGCAATCAAGATGGTATGATACTGGCATAAAACTGACATACAGACCAATGGAACAGAATTGAGAGCTCTGCTGATGCATAATGATCAAGTAATATCTGACAAAAGATCCAAGAATACTCAATTGGGTAAGAATAGTCTATTCAATAAATGGTGTTCAGGAAACTGGATATTCACAGGCAAAGGAATACAATTTAAACCCCATCTTACACGACTTACTCACAGAAGTTAATTTCAGATGGATTAGGGACTTAATACTAAGACCTGAAACAGTACAGCTCCTAAGGAAGAAAAACAAAAATGCTCCTTGACATTGGTCTTGGCAATGATTTTTTAGATATGACACCAAAAGCACAAAACAACAAAAGCGAAAATTAAAAGTGGAACTGCATCAGACTAAAAAGCTTCTGCACAGCAAAATAAACCTTCAACAAAATGAAAAGGCAATCTACAGAATATGAGAAAACATTTACAAATCATTTGTCTGATAATGGGTTAATATCCAAAATATAAGAAACTCATACAATTTATTAGCAAACCTGCCCCCCATATAATCCAATTAAAAAAATGGGCAAAATACCGGAATAGACATTTTCCCAAAGAAACAACAATCATATAAAAAGGTATTCACTAATCATCAGGGAAATGCAAATCAAAATCAGATATGAGATATAATCTCATGTTTTTTAGAATGGCTATTATGAAAAAAGACAAGAGATAAAAGCTGGTGAGAATGTGTCAAAAGGGGACCCTAGTACACATATCCTCTATGGAAAACACTATGGAGGCTTCTCAAAAAAGTTAAAAGTAAGACTACATATGATCCAGCAATCCCACTTCCAGGCATTTATTCAATTTATTCAGAAATAAAATCACTATCTTGTAGAAAAATCTGCACCCCCACATTCATCACAAAATTATTCACAATAACAAAAACATGGAAACAACCTAAATGTATACTGATGGATGGATAGATAAAGAAAATTCAGCATACAAACACACACACACACACACAATGGAATATTAATTATTCATAAAAAAGAAGGAAATCCTGCCATTTGCCACAGCAGAGATGAACCTGAGGGCATTATGCCAAGTAAAATAAGCCAGAGTGACAAAGAAATACTGTTGTCATCTCATTCATATGTAGAATCCAAAGAGCTGAACCATCAAACAGAGAAGATTAGTCATTGCCAGGGGCTCGGTGGCAGGGGAAATGGGGAGATACTGGCCAAAGGGTACAAACGTTTAAGAGGAATAACTTCTAGAGATCTAATGTATATCATGGTGACTATAGTTAACAATACTGTATTGCATGCTTGGAAGTTGCTTAAAAAGTAAATCTTAAATGTTCTCACTATAACAACAACAAATGGTAATTATGTGAGGTGAAGGATGTTTTAACTAACATCGATTGCAAATATTTCACAATATATATGTGTATCAAATCATCACATTTTACATCTCACACTTACACAATGTTAAAAGTCTATTATATACATCAATAAAGCTAGGGGGGAAAAAGATTCTTGGATCAAGCAGATAATGGGACAGAGCAGACAGCTTCCACACAAATGATAAAACAATCTTCTAAGTCGACCTGCTTATTTCCTTTTGATTTACTACTTATTATAGTTATTATTTGGTACCTCTTTGTGATGACTTTGCCTATGACAGTTGTTCTCACAAATCTTCACCATATTATTCTTCATCTCATCTGGCTTTCTTCTATCACCTAAGGAAAAGCAAAACTCTCTTCAGTTTTTCTCAGAATATAATTTATGCTCTAAATCTTATTGATGCCCAAATTTGTCACCTTCCATGGGATTCTGATGACACAAACTTAATAGCTGTTCCTTTCACTGCTCAGAAAGTATATTTTCTTCAACAGGTTCCTTGTGATATATATATAAATTGTCCTATCATTATTCACCCCAACCTTCAATCTTATAAAAATTGGTTTTCACCTCCACTCCTAGTCAAGAAAATACTTCCCCTGAAATAATATTAGAATTGTCAACAGAAAACAGCTCACCAGAGGAAATAAATACTGGGGCTACCCTTGCTGCTGTATCGTTTGTTCTCTTCAGAGACTTTCTAGCCTGATTTGTAGATGCTATTTATATCCACTCGGAAAGTCAGCCTGCATCCTGATACCAGTAATTGGCTTGCTCTCTTAGTAATAAACAACACTTGTACCCCTAACTCTTTCTGTGCAGATACCACATCTGATGTGAAAACCAGGCATACCTTGCCTACTGAATACATAGCCATACTGTATATTTGGGCAATTATGAGAGCCTTTCATACATATAAAACCTATGTAATATGTTTTCCCAAAATACTCGAAGTGAGACGACTACAGTCGGACCTCCTATCCACAGGTTCCACACCTGCAGTTGGTGGAATCCGCAGATGCAGAACACTCCGATATGGAGGCCTGACTGTACTACACCATTTTATATAAGGGACATTAGTATCCGTGGATTTTAGCATTGGTGGGGGTCCTGGCACCAGTCTCCCACGGATACCTAGGGACAACTGTATCACCTGTTCAGGAGAGCTCACAGTTCACTCTTCATAAGCTACATTTTCAATGATATAGTAATATAACTGGAAAAGGCCATCCAAATTTTGTCTCTGATCCTAGGAAAAATCATTATGGTACCTCCGTTTTGGTGATCCCCAAAAAAAAAAAATTAGTTTACACTGATTAACGGGTTGTCATAAACTAGCTCATACATATCCTTTGATTCCTCTTCAAGGAAATGTGTGTGCTATATAATATTTTTACTGCACTTATGTAAATATGTCATTTCTCAAAAACAGAAGAAAACTGACTCTATGAAAGACTCAGATGGAAGTGTGGAGATGTTTCCATGATTGGGATCTGTAGTCTACGTCCTGCCTTCATAGCCCCTTACACAGACAAATAAGCTTTCCTTCTTTTAATTGCATGTAATGCGGCTGGTCAACGCATTCTGTTCAAAGTAGCAGTAATAATGGGAGGCTGTGGTCATATCAGATAATTCCACAACTTAACGCGCTACAGAAGGAATAGAGAAGACAAATTCTTGTCCAACTAAAGACAACAACCTTCTGATCAACAAAATCTTGAAAACTGTATGGATCTGGACTAAACAGATAAATATTTTTTAGTCTGACTTTACTTGCCCTTGGCCAAAGGAGTGACTGAGAAAGCAAGAACAAAGCACCTTCAAGGATCCAGCGGGCAGTAGGAAGAAAACAGCTGGTATGCAGTGTTTCATATTGGAAATGAGAAATTTCATAGAATATCAACGTCAGATGAGGAATCTTCATTACTGTGATGGAACAAGATCAAAAGGAGACCATTCCAAAGTCACAGCAAAAATGTCTGAAAATAGCCAGATTTAAGGGTACAAGGACACTAAAAACAAAATACCATGTAATTTCCTTCTACTTGCATTCCTTCCACTGACGATAAATTCACTCACACACACACACACACACACACACACACACACACACACACACACTTGTCCCTCCTGGGAAAATAAATACATAGCATTACTCACACTTTATAAACTATATGGTATATACCACAATGAGGCGGCCTCAGACCTTGGAAGACATCATACTGTGTCCCAAGGGTTCACGGCAGAAGCCAACGTCACTACTCAGTATGGCAGGGCCTGCGTCTCCTTGGAAGGCTAGAGAGTTGCTCCTGGGCATGTGCAGTTCATTGCCTCATTCTGGCCTTGGTAAGTCCCCTCCTCCCCCCCCCCACCCAGCCAGGCCCCTGGAGAGAGGCGCCATAGCACTGTGACTCCAAGCTGGGAGAAGGGGTCGAGGAGGATGAGGGTTTGGCTCGATATGAGGCAACAGGCTGGATTCCTTAGGGTGAATCTGAGATGAAGGGCCTCGAGCACCTGGGTACCCAGGTGGTTCTCATCCCAGGACTACCCTGTCAGCCCCTACAGAGCTCTTGAGAAATGAGAGATCTGGCTTCCTCTTGGGAGAGTAGTGGCAGTAGCCGCAGAACTTCATTGGATTTGCTAACCTCTTGAGCTACCCCGGACACTCAGGGCGTTCCAGTCCATCCTCCTCTGTCCCTCCCTCAAGACCCGCACTTACTACCCTCACACCCCTGAAGCCACAAACTGCACCTTGTGGGATCCAAGGTGTTTGCCTTCCTGGAAAACACCACACTCTGCCCACCCCAGACCAGGCCTGGCCCTGGTCCACAGGTGTCTCCAAAAAAAACGTGGTCGCCCCACAACCCCATTAGCTCACATCCTGTAACTCCCTTTACAGAAATATCTCATGATGCTTTCAATCTGTGTTTCATTGCTACAGCAACATAATAAACAACTGTTATTGACTACAGTTGTGTTCTTATTGATCTTCAGCCCTGGGCTTCTTCAAGTCGGTAACTAACTGAGGATGAGGTCTCTGAGAACGTAACAGATGGATGTCCTGGTAAAGTGGTGCTACACATACAGGAGGAAAAAAGATTCAAGTCTGGTCAGCAGAAAACTAACACTTCATACCCATGTCCCAGACCTAAGCCAGTTTACCTAGAAGGATACACTCACATAGAGCTGGGTCTCTGAAATAGAGGCCTAGATGGAACCACAACTGCTTATATTACATTTTCCTAGACCAACTGTGGCTATTGACCTGGGTGTCTGTTCAATGGGGGGGGGGGGGAACTATTGGGTTACACCCCACAGGCCTGCAAGACTTATAATTGCCCAGCTTGGAGACCAAAGAAAGAGCCCGGAGACAGCGAGAGACATCAGTGGTTTACTGGATAAGGGGCCTTACATGTCCAGAACAGAAGGACTCGGAGCGACTCCCCACTGTGTATCCCCGGCAGCTCCTTAGCAGTCTTCCCTGCTGCAGAAGAGGGAGGCTAGCATTTATAGGGGGAGCTGATGTCAGAACGTCCCATCAGTTACCAGGGAAACCAGCGGCTGGGGCAGGGGGCAAGCATGTAGGCACTTACTGATTAAGCCCTATAATTAAGAGAATTGGCTAGTGGTGTGAGTGAAGCAGGGCCTAGTTGGGGAGGGAATGAACAGAGAGCGAGGGAACAGCCATCTTGACTGGCCTGACCTCATGGTGTTGTCATTACTACACCGCGCACATTCTGTCATGGAAAATGCAATGATTTTTTTCCCCCCTTGAGAGAAAGATATCTCATGCAAAAGTATTCCAAGCCCTGAAAGCCCCAGGGCTTTTGCCAGAAGATCTTATCCATTGCCATAATTTCTCATTTAACATCATCTCTGGTGAAGGGATAGATTGACAAAGAGAGCCCCGGCAAGGAGTCACACCCACAGAATATTTTTACTGTGTGCTGTGTAATCCAGAAGCAGCTGGTTTGACAGAATTATGTTATCACCCACAGAATGCTCAGTTTTAATGCCAGCTGGCAGACAACTGCCTACAGGAACGGAGTGCTTTCCTAAATAATTCAGGTTATAACAGAAAGTAGCTGCCTCTTCCATAGCCAGAAACATAGATTCACAAACCAGGAGATGTGGGGTAGGAATGGCCCTTTTTAACCACTATCAAATAACCCACCAGACTCCATGGGTTTCAAGGTTCTATCATATAAGGAAAAATTGCTTTCACCAGGGAATATGGCAATGGTCTCACTCACCTGGAAGCTGAGACAACACCCTGGTCATTAGAGGATCCTCGTGCTACCGAAGCAATATGTAAAAGAGGATTGTCAAATTAGGTGGCAGCTGGTTGGTCCTAATTTCTAAGCAGAAAATGAGCTTCTTTGCCCTATACTTGGCACCAAGATGACCATGACTGGAACTCAGAGGATTCACTAGGGAACCTCTTACAGCCTTTTGATCAGTAGTCTTTTCAGTGGAAATGTACTGAGACTACATGAAGACAACGCTAACAAGGACTCACATCTTAAAGTACTTTGAGTCATTTAGCCAGATAAAGAACCAGGTCCATCTAGGTGCTGGCAGAAGGTAAAGGAAATGGAACATGTGGTAGAAAAAAAAAGCTATGCATATCCATGTAAGCTTGGATATATGGTTGAATATTATTTTTGGTTTCCATTGAGAATGCAACTCAGTTGCCAACACCCTCTGGGATATGGTGGCTAATGAGAGATTTTTTTTTTTTTTTTGTATCCTCTGTGTGAAGGATTCAAAATTTTCACCCAAAGAATGTGTTATGTCAGACAAAACTCCAGGACTGAAAAGGAGCTCTTCTGTTTGCCAGGCTAGAGTCATTCTCTGCTTTCTGTACCCTATTCTGTTACTGAGAAGTTGACCGTTATTGGCCCCATCACTTGATTTCCTTACTTCTCAATGCATGACTTAGTTTCAAGAAAAAGATATGCTGACAGGAGATCCACGGAATAAAGAGAGAGGTATTTGGTTCTCTAATCCTATCGTGTCAGATCTCTTTGATTTGGTCGTGTCCATCAAAGAGGGAGTTTTTGCTTGGTAGCTCTCCCCATGTCTCTCTCTCCCTCAACCCCTCCCTCTTTCTCATTCTATTTCTTTTCTCTCTTATTCCTTTAAGTATTAGTGCTAGAAATAACTGTTGTTACTATAGCTTGGTACTTCATTAGCCTTTACCTCTTTTTCGTTTTTATCATTATGCCTTTTTTTTTTTTAAACTCTGTTCCATCCACACCTTTGTAAATCCTTTAGTTACCCTCAGATTATTTTGTTTCTTTCCTTTCCTCCAAACCATTTTGAAATTTCTGAGATTTTCAAGTGTGGTTTAAAATTCTTTGTTCCAGTTCCTCATTTTATTTTACATTAGAGACTACCAGTTCTGTTTCAAGAATATTCACATTTATATACAACTTTGCATTTGCTATTCAAGAAATAGTTACTGAGCATCTATGCCTGGCAAGAAACTGCTCTAGGCATTACAAATTACAAATATAATAATAAACAAAACATACAAAGATTATACTCCTAACAGGCTTATACTCTAGCAGTGAGAAATATACTTACAAACACATAATCAAATATAACACTTAATCTCACTAATTTTTAAAATCTATTTTGGTTTAACCCTATATTTAAAAACGTATTTATCATGCCATTATACATTTTTCCAAACCCATAAAATGTACAACACAAAGAGTGAACCCTAATGTAGACTATGGACTTCAGTTAATAATGTATCAATATTGGCTCATCAACTTTAGCAAATACATCACACTAATGTAAGATGCTAATACCAGAGGAAACTGGGGAGGAAGAAGGGGGAGCATATGGGTACTCTATACTTTCCTCACATTTTAACACTCAAAACTACTCTACAAAATAAAGTCTATTAATTAAAAAATGTATTGGAACTATGCTTTTTTATAATAATACTGTGCATACTCAGGCATCATCTTAATAAAATTTCAAAAACATATTTGAAGCACTCTATTATTCCTTATAGTTTATTGTATGTTCAAAATATTTCATACTACAAACTTAAGAACCTTGGTCCCTGATAACACATTTGACGCCCTTTTTAATCTATTTCAATGATATTCTCGAAAGATCAACAAAGATTATTATAAATTGTAGTCACATAGATATATAACACATATACATGTTACTCATGAACATGTAGATAATGTATATGCATTACTAATTACATATATTTCTAACAAAAATAATACAGAAACACATATATGTATAGTGCTTTGGAATAGTTTATGCATTTATATAAATAGCACCCCATTGTATATATTCTTCCTTTTACCAATATTAACTTTGTGTAATTCATATGTGAAAATGCACAATAGCTATGAATACCACCTGATGGCCAGTGGCATACTGCTAAATATTTAAGAATGAGCTTTCCAGACAGACAGATGATTGAGACAGACAAAGGCTATTAAAGATGAGTAGCATGACTTACAAACAATAGTAAAATATGAAATATACCTTATTAAATATTCCAAATAGCTAACTGATTTTATAGAATGCTGCTGTTGATTTTGGCCCAACTCTCACATCCAGACAAATTAAGCTGCATCTAATGAGCTAGTGTAGTGTTGACATAAAAGTTGATATTTTCTTTACATTTACAGGTAAGAGAAAGTGAAATAATAAAGTATATGTTGGAACTTCTGTAGTTTGTTGCCCATGTGTGTGATTTCTTTACTGAAAAACATTATAGTCTTCAACTATTGGAAAGATAACCCCTCAAAATTTGTTGTGCCATTCACAGTGTAATGGTCACAGGCATGACAAAGTTTTAAGTTGAATCTATTATCTTGTTGCTGTTGTTTTTTGCTTTTGGACCTGTATTATTATTAATACTTTATTCATACCTGACTTGAAGCATTTTCCAATTTCCGGTTACCAAACTAATTTTAGCAGTACCATGCTGGGAAAGCCATGGAGAACACAGAATCCAATGCTGGCTCAGATGTGGCCAGAGAGAGAAAAGTACAAGAACCTCTCAGAAAATGGAACTCGTTATGGCCAGATGAGCCCAACCAAGAAAGTCTGGACAAGAAAGTCTCTGCTATTCCCTAAGAACTGGAATTTGCTATTGACTAGTGACTGTGACATGTTTTGCTCTCCCCATTTCTAAACGGAGATTTACTGTGGCAAGTAATACACCACTGTATGTGTGATACACTTCAAGGAGCTAAACCAAAGAAGTTCACCTGTGACCCTAAGATCCTGAACTTTGACCTGGATGCTGCAAATGAAGGAAGTTCTTACTGTTTCATACAGGGAGTGTGAGGTTTTACATTCCTTAAAAAAGATGAGATGGTTATGCAGAAATACTTGGGAGGGAATAGATTGGACTATGTAAAAAGCTCTTAATTGTAACCCAATGAACACATTCCATTTTTCTTTGGTAATTAAGCCCTAAAATGTTTTGTAGGGCAAATGTTCATCCAGGAGGGAAATATATATATATATATATATCTTTATTATATATATAACATTTCTCAGCTTCTCTTGCAACTAGAGGTGGCCATGTGCACAACATGACTGAATTCTGTCCAATGAGATGTGGGATAACTTCTGACAGGTGTAACACCTGTAATTTGTTCCCCGGGGAAGAGATGAGCCTTCCTCCCTCTCTCCCACTCTGCTGTTTGGAATGGTTTAAGGATGGAAGCATCATAGGCTGTGTGGATGAGGGCAACACCCCATGGTTGGTTTCCCTTTTAAGCACTTAGGGAGAAGCTGCCTAATGGGAGGAGGCTGCTTCCACAGTGTATTTTCCAGCAGTCCTGCCACCTTATTTCAGGAACAGTGACAGTGAATGCCTGAGGGCAGCTGGTCATTAAATGCGATCTTCAACTTGTCATCCAAGCACCGATTTTGTTCTACACTGATATTACCTGGGGGAACCAGGTGGCTTGTCAAAGGGAACATGGGGAGAGGCAAGAGAAACATATTAAAGTTTTCCTCCAATCTAGTGTGTTACATATACCTCTGAAATCTCTTATCTGTGTTATAGCAACTCAATTCGTACAAATACACTAATTCAAAACACTAACATCCCCAGAGATTTTTCATGTTTTTGGATGCTGCTGGAGTTCCTGGAATTCATGTTTATTTTCCCTCTCGCTTCTAGATTCTTTTCAGTATTGATTTCGCAGATGCCAGCAGCCTGCTGGAACCCGGCACTCTGTTCACAGCAACCAGAATATACAGGTGCATGTATTTTCTCTCAAACAAATCATGGAATTTGCTTAAGAATTCAAAGGAAGCAGAAGAGTCTGCCATGTTTATGTTTCAACCTGAGATTACTTTGATGATAAGCTTTTGAGAGATATTTCAAATACTGAAATGATCTAACTTGGACAGTTGCCTAGTTATCCATTTGGTCAACTAATCCTAATTGCTATGAGTCTACTTAGGCCTGCAAGTATTTTAAATCTATACGAAAAACAGGACTTTAGATAATGTACCATTGAGTTATAAAAACCAACAAATATTAAGACATTTAATGATACAAATGAACTTATTTAAAAACCAGAAATAGACTCACAGACACAGAAAATAAACTATAGTTACCTAAGGGGTTGGGGGGGGGAGAAAAATTAGGAGCTTGGAATTAACATATACACATTACTATATATAAAATAGATAAACAACAAGGACCTACTGTATAGCACAAGGAACTACATTCAATATCTTGTAATAACCTACAATGGAAAGGAATCTGAAAAAGAATATATGTGTATAACTGAATCACTTTGCTGTACACCTGAAACTAACACAACATTGTAAATCAACTATAGTTTAATAAAAATTTAAAAAATATATTAAGACGTGTAATAAAGGCTCTTTCATATAGTATCTCCTGAGTTTTGTTATGGTGAGTTGAAAAACTCTAAGTGCTAGAGTATTCCTGGTTAGTGCTGTGTGGCTTGTAAAAGACTAGTCACCTCAAATATTAACGTTTGCTAGAAGTTATTTAGACTTTATGAAAACTGGAATAATTGATTTCATTTATTCAGTTTTATTTAATACAACTAAAAGCTTATTTCTAATATTAAAAGGTAATTTAAAATCAGTTCTTAGTTATAAACAGTTGTCCAAATTTTACATGGTGCTATTTTTCCATTTTATAAATCCAAAAAATAGTTTATTACTTCCAATTTATTATGGTGTCCTATAGGCCCAGAAAGCAAGTCTCCCCACCTATGTTAAATATGATCTTTAATTAAACGTCTCTAAGTGTTTCTGATGCCTTTGGATTTACTGCACTTGCTCTACGAGCAAGTACACAGAATAAGTATTTCTTCTAATACGTGTGAAAGCTAATAAGAGTTTTTCTATCATGAGTTTAGGAGAGAAATAAAAACTCAATCACCTTGTGAATGAATTTTAAACTTGGCAGTCAGCGAGTTTTTGAACATTATTGGGTCAGGATATTTTATTATAAGTCCCTGCACTTATGTACATGCATAAAACAATTTATTATTACCCTTTCCATCTGAAGAAGTTTTACTGACTGGGAGTTAATTTACTATACAGAGTATGATTTGGTAGGGCCTGAACCTTTTGTTCATGAGTTAGTTAACAATATAGTTTTAGTTATTGTTCCTTTTAGTTTCACACTCATGTTTAATTTTCACTGAGATGAATAATTAAGTAAGTAAACTATTCGGCTGCTAGAATTACGAAAGAAAAAAAATACTGTAAGTCAGTTTGTATTTATAATCACTCTAGCAGTCAAGTATTGTATATATATATTAAAAAAAAAAGAGTCCTGAATAAATAAAAGTACATGAATAAATGAGTGTGTTTCAACATGGTTAAAGAGTAGAGGGAATAACTTTTCAATTTCAGGATACTGAAAATAATGAAGAGGAAGTGGAATAGAGTTCCATTTTTTTAGTTGCAACTTTTAATTCTCATCACTAGTGTCGGTTTTCTTCCTGTGCTCAGCATCAATGGTGTCTTAACAGTTGACAAATCTTGCATCTGGCAGGCACAATTTTAAAGAAACTCTAAAATCATCAACTTAATTTCTCATAAAATGTGATTATTCTAATAAAGACATCTTAATGACCTTTTAATAGAGAAACGAGTTAGTTAAATCCCACTGAATTTTGCTGCTTTTCTATACAACCACGGAGTTCACTCTTTCATCTGTTAAACATGAGGGCTGACCATGCAAGATGCTGGGAAATACCATGTAGTTGAAGGTGAATTAAAAAAAAAAAAGTTCGATGTGCTTGAAGTATATCTAAAAGCACCCTTCATTCCAGGTGAAAGGACTCCTAGAACATCATATCCCAGTCTCTAGCTCCCTTAAAGGTTTTTTTGGTGCATTTAGTCATTTTATAATTTTCTTATTTATCTCATGTTCAGTTTATTATTTTCTCCTTGTTTCCAAATCTACACAAACTTACATTTCAATTTTGTAAGTGATAAACATTACATTTCTTTCAATCTCATAACACTGCTATTCTTTCTCCACCTGCCTATCCCCCCTCCATAATCTATGAGTTTTCTGTTTTTGTTGTTAATGCTCCAGATACACTTATTTTTTACACTCAAGCTAAGTGTAAGCGAAAACTTATGGTTAGGAACTAGCCAAAACTTACTGCAATTTTTTGGCAACTACTAGGCTTATAGTTAAGTTTAGGTTCAGAAAATTCCTTGTTAAGGATACTTGACCAAAGAAAGAAGCCATATGCCAGCTTTAAGCAAAGACACAAATCTGAATTCCTAGAGGCAATAATTATTACTTTGAACACTACCAATTTCTTGTGCCTTCAAGATGGATGTATTCGTTTTTCCCAAAAGTATTCCATTCTTTGTTAGTTTCGTTGTGTAGAAAAAAACCAAAACTTTACTGAATGCCTCTAATTTTGCTTAGTTTTATTTATGCAAAACCTAACTTAATTGACTCTATACAAGAAATTTGTGGTGCACCCCCATTTAAACAGATGAAGTAACTGACACACAGAGTAGTAAATTGATGGTTTCTCTAGCTAGAAAAGAGCTGAACAGAGGATCAGAGCCCTTGCAGTGGTCGAGTGATTCAGTGGGAACTACAACTGCTCATGTGCCTTCTGGGCATCAAGAAATGTGATAGCTGATTTGATACACAGTGCAGTCAACTGGAAATTCCAGAGAGATTGAGTTCAATTAAAACTCTGGTAAACATGCTAAATTTATTCACAAATAGAAAAATTTGTCTCAAGAAAGTAAAACAGTAGTATTTGCATGCAGCATAGTGTAATTGTTAAAAATATAAATGTTCCAGTCAAGGTGCCTGAATCCCAACTTTGCCTCTGCTTCTAATTAATTATGTGATTTCTATTTAATTTACCTCTCCAAAAATCAGTCCTTTTATCTGTATAATTATAAATATATAAATATTAGATATTCATAATTATATAAATTATAAACAAATACTGTATTTATATCAAAAGTTTATTTAAAGAACTAAATAAAAAAGCATATAACATAGAATCTATTACAAGGAACATGTTCAATAAATAATACTAGTTGTTGATTTCCTTTATGTGAACTATATTGTAATGAAGTAAATACCTTTTTTCCTAATTTTGTGAAATTAAGTCAAAGAATGAAATATTAAAAATATGCAATTCTATCAATGTGTAAAAATACACTTGAGATTATAGGCTTCTAAATTTTCCTTCAATAAATACATGATTTATAGAAGTTAGTTCAAAAGGATTTAACGGATACCTACTTTGCTCCAGGCAATAAAGTAAAGTAAGAGCATGAGATGAGTACGTGCCATCCTGACCCTGTATGTAGTACTAGACTTGTGTGGGAATCAGAAACATCTGCAAATTGCTACACACTATCTTAATAAAAAGATCGGCAGAGCATGAAAAAGAAGCAGAAGAGGGAGAAGCTATTGACAGTTGTGTGTGTGTGTGATTTGGGGGACATCTGACTCCAAAGAAATAGCACAAAGAAAGATGGGGGTGGGGTATGTATTGACAGACTTGTTTAAGGAACCCACAAACACAAAAAGAGGCTTAGGTAACTGACAAGTCCATGGGTCTTAGTCCAGACCACCCACTTCTGAGCTTAGCTTTTCTCTGCATGGCTTCATTCTCAGGTAGGCTTGCTCCATAAGATGTGCAAAAATTGTACTAGAAAATTCAGGCTTATATGCCTCAAATTCAAGAAGAGAGAACTATTTATTTTATGATCATTCTTGAATCATCTCTAGATCTATTCAGATCACATGCATATTCCTGGACTAATCAATGTGAGATGTAGGGTAAGCTGGTAGATTTTCCTAGCTTAAATGAGAACCTCAGACTTAATTCTGTTGCGTGGCCCACCCAACTACTTGGACTTAGTGAGGGAAGACAAGTGGTCCTCTAAACACAACTGATGATACTGTCAGAAGTTTAAATCTATGCTTGTCTAAAAACAAAGTAAAACAATACAAAGTCCAGGAGTTTGCTGAAGTCAGGGAAAGGCATCACTCTTGCATATGCCTGATGGACGAATTTAAAAAGGACTAGAACAGAGGGTGTTACAAATCTTGAAGTAATAGATGCCAGGGACCTGAGCTCAGACACAATAATGAAGAAGAGAAAAGTTTTAATCTTTACTGTTAAGGTCAGTGAATGGATAAAGTTATTTGCTGAATAAGAAGATGCAATCAAGAACAGTTCCCACACTTCAAGATGGGCCTGATCTGGAGTAAGGAATACAGAGATGGAGCAGTTGTAGGGAATGAGAGCTTGCTATATCCAAGAAATTATACTAAGTACTTTGTTCCATAAACTATTTCTGTTTAACCTTCATGAAAACAATAATGAAACAGAGTATTCATTCTATTTGACAGAAAAATATACTGAATCCTATAAAGAACTTTTATAAGACCCTTCAATAAGATTGGAGCTAAAACTTGCTTATAGCTCTCTTTCTCTGACAAGATAAAAACATGCCCATATGTACATAATGGGGAAGTAACAGGGGTAGATTTAAAATGCGCTGCACAGGATATGCAGGAAAATTATATTGAGATAAGGAATGTAAAATGCTTAAATAACATTTAATACATTGTACTTTTACTAACAGACTATTTTTTCAATTCAAAAAAGGCCATATTTTTCCACATTGGAAATTTTTAAAAAATTTGTTTATGTACATCTATATACTTATTTACTTAACTTGTTAATGTTTCTGCTTTCTCCACGTGTGTGTGTGTGTGTGTGTGTGTGGATAAAGGATACGTAAAATACTGGTGCATACTTAAATTAAATCAATCTTAACTGAGAAAATGTTACATATTATTTGTCACTCAATACTCTGCATTGTGTATAAGCATCTGAAATCACACTTATCTCTCCATAATCTTTTCTCAATAATTTTTTTTAACTAATTCATGGGCAATTCTTACCCAGTTCTTCTGATTATTAACCATGGAATACCTTCATATTAGTTTTATACTTTCTCAGTCCTCTCTACATTTTAGCTGAAAATGCTTTTAATCAGATCACCAACCTCCTGCCAGATCCATTCTTCCTGGGCCATGCGAGAAGTGTCCTATCCCTGCCAAGTCTCCAAAACCAAATTCATTTCTTCAGCACCATCTACCTAGGCAATACTTCATTTTTCATACGCTCTTTTCACTTTCAAAGCCATACTCTTCAATGGGAAAATGAAATAAAAACACCATCTGTGTCCCCCCGTAAATTAATTAGATTTACCAGATAAGACTGCAGGTTTATTTTAGCAAGATCACTTGCTCCTGCACCAGTCAGAAGGGGGGAGGGGTTGACAGGTTTGATAACTCTTGGCACACTCTGTCATTTCTTGGTAAAACATTTCTGAAAAGCAAGACATTTCCAGATTAGCTTCATGTGGTTTTTCGTCTCTTAAAATGCTGACCTTATTTCTCAGAAACTCACTTAATTTCCCAGCGAGTTGAGAGACGATGCCATGATTTACACAGAATTGTTGGTTTTACTGTTGTTGTTCTTGTTGCTGTTGCTGCTGCTTTTATACTTTGCCTCTGGATGTCCCAAGAACCAAAAAGATAAGGAAGCTTCTTAACCATTAATAGACTATTAATTTCTGCTCCTTTAAGTCAGTGATATTGATTCCTTGTCAAAGATAAGGAAGGTTTTCAGTACTGCTTTTTAATCACTGTTATTCCTTAACAATCATTGAGAGATTATCATCCCATTATACCTACATGCAGCTTCAATGTAACCCTCTAGAAGTGTTACTTCCTTTACTGTGACAGAAATCACATGGATGCTGCACTGGATTCCTGTATTTGTCCCTAGTTCTTTCACCCAGAGATCCTGGGCAAAGGAAATTCATAAAGTCTCTGAAACCCAGTTTGCTTATATCTAAAATAGATATAGTTTGCATATGCCAAAAACATTTTAGAAAATTAAAGTATTTAAATTATGTGAAGAAATACATGGTATGGATTTATTTTTCCTTTATCAAATTAGTAGGAAGAGGAATTAGAGTGAAATGTTTCTGGATAACTTGTTAAACTTTACAATTTTGAAAATTTGTCCCAAGATGGGACTACTGTGGAAAACAGGATCTTAGTCATTTTCAATATTTAAAAAACAGATAATATTATTGAATGATATCCAAGGATATAAAAAAAGATTTATTCATGACAAGTGATATGTGAATGTCCTGGATATTCCCACAGAAAGAATGTGAGTCACTGAGACTGCTGAACAATAAATAATATCAGCCAGATGATAGCTACATATGTTAGAGCAGGCAGAGAGCTCGATCAGAGCAGAGCAAAGGGGGACGCGGGCCAAATGGGGCCAATGACGGGAATGGGCAGAAAAAGGAGGGACACGGGCCAAATGGCAGGAAACCATATGTCATGTGAATAACAGGGGTCCTTGGGCAGACAGAAAAGCAGGAACCTCTGGACTGATGAGAGATCACACATTTTGGGGTGACAAGTGGCCTGGAGGCAAAGAAAGGCGGGAAAAGACAGGAATCTCAGTGTCCGAATGTAACCTTTTGCTCATTATGCCCTCATTACAATAAAATTAGCCTTGCAGATTAGAAGCACCCATCATGCACCAACGCCATGACACTTCCTATCCAGACTAAATAAGGACAAACATCCCTCTTCCCTTTGCGAAGGTGGAGCTGGGATGTAAATCAAGGAACGTGATGCCAAACCCTCCCCTCCCCAGTGATTATTCCATCCATTTACTTTTACATGCTATGTAACCAACTTGCCAAAGAAGCTCATTGAAGCTGTTCACCTGGGCCTGCCCGCTCGCCCCCTGAGGGTGTACTAACTATTGCTTAATAAATTCTCACTTTAGTTTCTTAAACTTCACGTCTCTGAATTTTTTCTGTAGTGAGACAAGAACCCAATCGCTGTCAACACATAGAAAAAAAATATCTGCACACTATGTTTTACAAGAAGGGATTTGGAAATCTGCTCATAGGAACAATTATGCAGGGTCAGAACATACTTTTATCCTATACTGATATGCATGATGATAAATTCATTCAATTAATGACAAGATAGGTAGACAATTTTCAATAAAAAAGACTTAACTATAGAATAACAAAAGGCAGATGGTTGTCTAACTCTCCCCTTGACTGCAGAGACACTTGAAAAGATCCAGCTGATCACTAAGAGGAAAACCATCCATAAATTAAATACATGAAAGACCATTTTCCATATTTAACAGCAGATACTGATCTACATGAGGCAAAGATGAACAACTTATTGACTCTTGTTCCTTTGAGTCATCAGTTATTTAGAAAGGAATGGAATCTCCGCAGAATTGCTCCAATATATTTTATACTGAGAGAGGTGAGTTTAAGAAGAGTATTAGGGTATAAAGATTAGGTTCCTTTGTCCAGGTCTCCTGTCTAACTTTGTCCCAAAGTTTTTATTTTCAATAGGATACTTTTATTAGTAGTCACAATAAAATAAGCCAGTATACATTTAATATATTTTTAATCCTTGCAAGGTTATGACTAGTAATATCTGAGAGGTATTTGTAGTGAATCCATTTCTCACTTTAATATGGAGTTAATTTGAAAAACAAAAGTGATAATTATTTGCTTTTTGGCTATAATATAACTAACAGCACTCCATTTAGGATGCTCACTGATAAAATAAACACGAGCTGCTACGGAGAGGTGGTGGTAAGGCTAGTTAATGCTGTTGCCCCTGCCAGTTCTTTGATGTAGCAGCCAGTTTTTCTGTGGCCTGCACTGTGGTTTATGAGATGTGCAAAGACTCTGGGTAATCTACTAGAGGGACTGATAAGAATGTTACAAATAATGGTTTAAGGTGAGCGTGAAAAATGCGCAGGAAACAGAGGTGGAGAAAGGTAAAGTCTAGACCTCCTGTAACCGTGTTTTATGTTTGTAATAACTTGTTCTATGACTAAGTCAAGATTTTTAAAATTTATTTTATCGTCTGGTGGAACTATTTTATTTTGCAATAAACCCTCTATGTAGCAATAAATTAAAATATAGGAAACTGTGTGATTAATTAATAAACGTCTGTTTTTTAAGAAAGTTGATTTTTACGTGTAATTTGCCCATAAGTTTTACTGGCATTCATGATCTACCACAGAGGCTCCAATGACATTGATTCTGTAAATGTTTGAAGATGCATCAGTATCTACTTCAAAAGTTCCTACGATTTTAATGATGGTCTAAAGATCACGAAAGCATCCAACTGCTGCTGTTGCACTGACATACAACTCTGTGAAGCATAATTTTTATTTAAATAAAATACTGGTTTTTGTGTGTCTTATTTGGTCCTTCCACAGAAAGAGAGTGAGGGGTGGAAACAGTTTATTTGTGGAGTGGAGATGTAACGTTTGTACAGTAAGCAGAATAATATACCCCCCAAAATGGTCACGTGCTAATGCTAATCCTTGGAACTTTTGAATATTTTGAATATGCTACTTTTTCTGGCAAAAGAGACTTTGCAGATATGATTAAATATCTTAGATTTTTACAGGTGAAAAGAGGGAGGCAGGCAGATGAGAGAGAGACTGTAAAATGCTGGGCTTCTGGCTTTAAAGATGAAGAAAGAGGCCACAAGCAAAGGAATGCAGGCAATTTGTAGACAACGGAAGAGACAAGTAAATAGATTCTCTGCTGGAGCCTCCAGAGAAATGCAATGCTGCCAACACCTTGAGTTTTAGCCTTGGGAAAACCACTTCGTACCTCTGACTTTCAAAACTGTAAGATAATAAATTGATGTTCTCTTAAGCAACTAAGTTTGTGATAATCTGTTACAGAAGGAATAGGAACTTAATAGAGTCTGTGAAAGGTAACAGGAATAAAGTAGGATTGGGTAAAGAAAGGCTTCAGATTGCAATGCAGACTTGACACCTGTGAAAACAGGTAGTATATTAGTTTGCTAAGGCTGTTTTAAACCAAATATCCCAGACTTGGTGACTTAACATCACTCCCCGACCCCATACAGTTCTGGAGGCTGTAAATCCAAGGTCAAGGTGCTGGCTAGGCTGGCTTCCTCTGAGATCTCTCTCCTTGGCTTGCAGATGGCCACCCTCTTGCTGCCTATTCCACGTGGTCATCCATCTGTGTACATGCACCCCTGGTATCTCTCTTCTTTTAAGGCCAACAGTCATAATGGATAAGGACCCCACTCTAATGGCCTCATTTAACTTTATCACCTCTGTAAAGGGTCTAGCTCCAAATACAGCCACTCTGATGCAAGGGATTTAGGGCTTTGTTGTATGGATTTGAGGGACACATTATTAATTCCGTAACAGGGGAAAAAGAGAGAAACACAGATTGCAATGTAAATCTGACAATGCCTCAGGAAAACCAACTGTACAGAATAAAGGTTGCCCAGTCAATGAGTTTCAGGTTGTGAAGAAATCATCAGGCCCTAGTATTGCCATTGTGTTCAGTCAACGTGGCTTCCCTGAGAGAGCAGGGCCTCCACTCAAATGCTGCAGGAGGTCCCAAATGGTGCAGCTGGAGACTGTTATCTGATTACATTCCTCCCAGAAAGGCATATTTTATTTCTTTTTTGAAGGCAAATCAAAATGGCACATCTCCATTACCGCCACAATTAATTTTGCTCTTTTTTAATTCTAATTTTTCTTGTGCACATATGAAATGTGAAACAATAGCTCTTAACATCTTGGCATCATTAGCAGAACAGCTAAATGTTGCCAGTTTTATAACATAGTATATGACAGATGCTTCAAAAACAAAATCGGTTAACTTAATTTCAGTAATGGTTTATATTGTTATGGAATGCTCATAAAGTTTTTGGAAGTTCATTCTTCAAAGGTGAAGCTTTTTTTATTATTGTAAATAGTCCTGTAAGCTCATTTATAAGGTTTAACATTGCAGACAAAACTATTTGTCTTTGAGATGATGATTAGAAAACAAATATTAGTAGAACACAGCATCATAATAAAAAAAAACCTGTTGTTATTTACTAAAGTAAGAAATTTACAGAACAGAAATATACTTTGGATTGTTATACACAAACAAATCTGCATCTCTATAAAATTCAACATTCTAACATGTAGAAGCTACAGTTGTCAAAATATACACATAAATAGACATAATAGGATAACTATACTACAAAATTTGGGGATTAAACTGAAGTTTAATGTAAAAAATTTAATGTAAAAGAATTGCTGCCATCACCGATTGGACTTTAGAAATGTTTGAGCCTTTGAATAACTATTTGTTTAATAAACTTCAGTACACATTGCAGTGATGCTGATTTTTCTGACATCTTTCAAATTCAAAAAGTTTATTCAAAACGAGGCAGAAAATGTTTAACACAATAGTTAATGGAGACAGCACCAATTTTTTTTTTTAGCTTTTTAGCTTGAGAATTCAGATTGTTGAAAACAAAGCTTTCAAACCAGAAATCATTAACATTCATTTACATAAAAGCAAAGTGATAAAATATGCAACCATAGATAAGATTTTCTGTTATGTATATATTTTTATTAACATCTTAGCTTGTGAGAAGAATATTCGGATGCAGCCTCCATTTCACTGAGTCTATTTATATTCTGTACCACAATGGAATTAAATTGGGAAAACTTGTAATTTTGCAGCATTTAAGTTTGGCAAACATTCAAAATATCTTAAGTATAGACAAGAGTTTTAATAAGTTTTGCATTGTAAAACTTTATCTTAGAAGTTTTCCTGAAAGTAAAAGACAATACCTGTGATAATATTTGGGCTAAAATATTTATATGTTTCAATATTGAAAAGATAAGATTAATAACATCAATCTAACAAAATTTAGAATTTGCTCTGATCTTACCTCAATAACTATGATGAAACAGTTTCCTGAATTAAAAGTATAATGTCGGACAGAGAAAAGCCAGCTGAAGAGTCTACAATTTCAAACTAACCATAAAATGCAACTTTGAAGAGTATTTCAGGCAAAAATTTTTTTTTAAAAGAGAGACTTTATAAAAATATGGTCTTCTGAAAAATGCCAATGGTAATGTACTATGGACAAATACAGATAAGAGACTAAACTACAAGACCATACAAGAAGATAATAATTCTGTTTGTTTCATCTTAATATTCAGAAAATTGCTATAAACTAGGTTTTTAAATTTGACTTTGCTTTAACATGAAATATAGCCACATACATGAGACAATTCTAATTTTGAAAATACTTTATGCATCGAAATAGACTAGAATAGGTGGAAGAATGCAAGTCAACAAATTTATAGATCAATAAATATTTCAAATGTTGTATGTTTGAAATTATGTAGTTGTTTCACTTCATTCTTTAAAGTAGCCACCTATAAGCAGTATATTACAGTCATGCCATGTATAAGGGTTTTGAAAGATGTTCTTGTGATTGTCATGCTTGCAAAATGAAGAGCCTGGTAGTCAATTTTATGTATAATAAAAAAGCAATTTAATAAGAAAATAGAAGATTTTTCTCCTTACTAGACAGTAACAATTGGCTGCAAGAATTTATGATTTGAATTTGGTTTCACTGAGCAAGATAAAGTAGCTAAGACAATAAAAAAAAAAAATAGGTATCCTTTTCAACATGCAAGCCTTAAAGCAAAAAACAGGCAGCAGAAAAAATGTCTCCGCTTCTTATTAATAAAACATGAGGTCATATATTGGTGATCTACTTAAGGAGATCTTGAAACTTGAGGGAAGATAGGTATAGTAATTGTATAGAGTTTGGGGAAGGCTGCTGCAGGGTCCAACTTCGACAACAGACTCAGGTCATGGGATTTCTACTTTAAAAAAAATCACCTGAAGGATGCATGTAGCAGCAGCCATGCTCTGGTCTGAGAGGCATCGCCTCAGTTGTACCTGTCACCAGCTACATCCCCCACGGGGATGACAGGAAATTAAGTGTATCCTTCATCGGGACTAAATTCAGGGGAAAGAATATTTGGTGACTTTACTTACTTGTTCATTTCTGCTTTCAAATACATAGCCCTATTTCTTTTTAAAAAGCCTTATGTCAAGGATATTCAATTGTCCTATGATGGTAGGTTAGCTAAAACTGGAAATAAATGTATTTTTTCCTTCCTAAACCTTTATTCTTATCACTAATTCAGGCCTTGAGAATTCTTTTCTGAATAAAAAAAGAAAAACAAATAGAAAGATGATTGGAGATAACATTAAATAATGTTTAGGTCTTATTAAAATTAGCTCCTGGGCTGGACAAAACACAGGTAAAGAGAGGGGTACACTTGGGACTTGATGCTGTCTGGAGTGGTTATCCTTACTGCAATTACTGAGAAAAAACAATTATACACAGAGTCAGAGTTCTCTGCTGTATTTTTCTATACATCTAGTTACCTTATTATGCCTAAGCTACCAGTCCTTGGACCGATAATGTAATTTCATTGCATAAAATAGATCTTGTTACTTGGTTCATACACCAGTGTTTTGTGCCACAGGGGGAAAGGGTCAACTCTTTGTTAGAAAACACATTTTGTTACATTCTCCTATTCTTTCAGTCAGGGCAAATTGTGACCACAAATATCAACAAATACTAAACTACAAAAATCAGAGAGAGTATGTTTTCTGACTTCATGGAGAATTAAGCTAGCATTCAGTGACAAAAAATAACTGAAAATCTTCAAATGCTTGAAAACTAAACACTGCATATTTTATTTATTCATAAATTTATAAAGCAAATTACAAAATATTTTGAACCAAATGATAATGAAAACATGACCTACCAAAACTTGTGGGAAGTAGTTCAAGTTTTTCTCAAAGAGAAATATTGACCTATAATTTCACATAATAGAAAACATAATAAAAATAAAATAAATATATGATAGAATTTTGAAAATATCAAATTGTACTCAAGAATAACAAAGATAAAAGCATGAATAAGTGATAGATAAATATAGTACAGTAGAGTGGATTTTAAAAGGCAAATTTGATATTTGAGAAGTCTAATAAAATTGAAATATACCTGGAAAAACTGAGAAAGAACACAAAGAAGGCAGATTAAATCAGTATCATAAACCCAAAAGGTGATGTCACTCCCTAACCTGCAGACATCAGAAGGAGAATAAGCAGTTTAGGAAAAGCTTATGACAATAAATTTTAAAATTTATATTAAAAACAAATTTCTAGATAAACAGTTTACCAACTGACACAAGAACTGAAAAATCTGCTTTGTCCTATATGAATCACAGATACTCAGTACATACACAATCCGTAAGGAAAACACCAGATGGTTTCACCAATGATAGCTTCCAAATATTTAAGAACTCAATACCACCAACTCTACTCAACTAATCCTGAGAATATTAAATACTGTCCATTTTAAAATAAAGACCACATAAACCTTGATGTCAAAACCTGACAAAGATTTTATAAATGGAACTGGAAAGGGATTTTTCACAAGAATATAAATTCCTATCATCCACAAAATATTAGCAAAGTGAATTAAGCATCATATATATAAGTATATTATAATCAGATACTTTCGTATTTACTCTAGGAAAGCAAAGATAAAATTGTATTTGAAACTTAAGCTTTAACTTCTCACTACCTTCAGAAAATAAACAATTTAATAACTAAACAAAGCATAATAGGTGTTGATAAATAAAGCTGATGAAAATGAAACAGAGTGATGTGATCCATTCAATGTGAGGATGTGAAAAGAAGCTTCAGTGGGAGACGACAGAATATTAAGTCTGAAATTTAGAAAAAAGTCTCTCTGAAGAGGTAATTTTTAAGCTAAAATAGCAATGAGAAAAAGTCCTGGCTATAGGGTTATCTGGTAGAAGAACACTCTGTGTAGAAAGCACAGCTCTTGCACAGACCCTTCAAAGAGGAGGAAAAAGTCCATGGGTGGGTTTTTTGCATCAGCATTTGATCAAATACTAGTCACTAAAAATTTTCTTTCATGCAAACTCCATTTACTACCCTGATTTTCTTCAGACTACCACAAACTTCTGAAAGAATTTTAGCCTACTCTCCTGTATCTTCAACTTTCATTAACCCAACGCAACGTGGCTTCCTTCAGGGTTCATTACTATGTCCTCATTCATTACCAACCTATACCGTCTTCCTGGGTGATCCTGCTCACACATGTGAGGACATCAAGTCAAGTGAAGACTCTCGTGATTTGAAATTTCAGCAGCCCAAATTCCCTCCTCAGTGCCAGACTCATCTTTGTGACTTCCTACTAGACAGCACCTCAAAGAGTCACATGCAACTAAACCCAGAATGTCCTCTACAGAATGCACTCTTTCTACTGAAACAGAGTTGATTTACAATATTGTGCTAGTTTCAGGTATACGACAAAATGATTCAGTTATATATATATATATATATATATATATATATATATATATATATATATATATATATATATATATATTCAGATTATTTTCCATTATAGGTTATTATAAGATATTGAATATAGTTCCCTGTGCTGTACAGTAAACCTTGTTACTTATCTATTTTATGTATAGTAGTTTGTATAAGTTAATCCCATATTCCTAATATATCCCTCCCCTCTTGTCTTTCCCCCTTGGTAACCACAAGTTTGTTTTCTTTGTCTGTTGAGTCTGTTTCTGTTTTGTATACAGATTCATCTGCATTACTTTTTAGATTCCACATATAAGTGATATCATATAATATTTGTCTTTCTCTTTCTCACTTACTTCACTTAGTATGATAATCTGTAAGTCCATCCATGTTGCTGCACATGGCAATATTTCACTTTATATAGCTGAGTAATATTGATAAACACCACATCTTAAACCAATCATCTGTTGATGGGCACTTGGATTGTTTCCACATCTTGGCTATCATAAATAGGGCTGCATAAATATTGGGGTGCAAGTATCTTTTTGAATTAAGAATTTTAAACATTGTTCATTTGCCCTGTTTCCTATCTTGATATAAGGCACCTCTTGTCACCCAGTTCCCAATTCATAAATGTAGGCATAATTAATATCTCACTCTCGGAAACCACATTATTGTTTAATTATCAGGTCCTATGATTACTATCTCGTATGTTTGTGTAATAATTATTCACTCATTCTTTCTGACTCTTTCTGTCCTGTTTGAGTCTAATAAACACTGTTTCCTGAACAGCCAATTCACCTGTTTCAAATAGATTCTTCTCCCACATTAATTATCCACATTCTATTTTTTCGAAAAATAAAATCTGATACTATAACTTCTTCCTTTAGAAGCTGTACAGTGGAACCTTACCACTCTTATTAGACCCTCCAAGATCTCTAAGCCTGATGATCAAATCTTATCTGATATTCTTTAACTGTTCTGTTCAAATTCAGGTATGTATTAGTCACGCTAGACTAATTTCAGTGCTGCAAAGTGCTAGATTCATTTGCCTTAGAATCCTCCTAGTGGTTGGAACAATTATACTTGTTTAGCACAAAACAAACTCTCAACAATTTTCTTTCTAAATTTGACCCATTCTTTATGTACCAGCTTAAACGTCTTCTCCCCTGGGAGGGACATCTGTCTACCCTGCATTCTCATTGCTCCCAGATCTTCCCTTAAAACAGTCATCTCTCTTTACTGTACTTTGGCAATGACCTATCTGCTTTATCTGCTAGGTAGATAAATTTATGGTGAAAGGGACCCACTTTGTTTTTATTTACTGCTCCATAAACCAGCACTTAGTACAGTGCCTGGCACTGGAGTAAGAGCTCCTTGAATAAAACAATGACTAAATGAATAATTAAAACTAATGACTACAGTTGATACATTCAGCAAAACAGAAAAAGGTGAGTTGCAAATGTGCACTGAAATTACACTTTTCTTTTAAACATTTTCTTTTGAAAATTTTGAAATATTTTAATTTCAGAGATAAGTGTAGAGAATAATTTAACACTCATTCACTATCCAGATTCAACTCTGTCTTATGATTTAAAAACTATAATACTATTATACTTTTCAAGTCCCAGTGCATCCCATTTAGGTTAGGTTAGGTTAGGATAGGTTGATGAATTCCTAACCTATCCATACTTTTATGAGTTTATGATATATGTCTGTAGCTGTGAGTAATATAATTCCTTGTAAATTGAGCTTTTTTATATTTAAGGTATAATTTATGTGCATTTCTAAAAGCTTATCTTACCTCTTATGTTTTTGAGATTCTGACTTTGAGAATCTGAACTTAAAATGTAGAACTAATTCATTTCAAATTCTGTATGTTTTCTATTATATCAATATATTATAATTTATTTCCTATTCTTTTATTTAAGGATAGCATTTTGTAAGTTTAAACAATGATTTAATGAACAACCTATTTGTATTTTCACCAATACACGCTCAAGGGTTTCTCTAGTTACAGGAGTTAAAATGAGTCAACTTACACCTATACACATTTGTTAAATTCATAAATTGCTGTTAAATCCATTTTCTTAATGATACAGCTCATATATTCTTTATATTAATGTATATTCTTTATCTTCTAGTTTCTGCAAAAGTGCTATTAGAGTGTTGAACCAAGATTACAAATGTATAGGCTTGGCTTTGTGGTTCTGTTGATGGCTTTTTTATGGATCTTGAGAAAATCTAAGTATATAGAGATTCAGGATTGGTATATATATTTTTTAATTTTTCTTTTTAAATTAAGTAATAACCCCTTTTTCCTAATATTTTCTATCTAAAAATCTATTTTGTCCAATAGCAATATTATTACTCCAGTTTCTTTTTTGGGGGGGTGGGGTTAATTTTGTCTTAGCTATAATTTTCTAAAACTTAATTTTCAAGCTGACCATATCTTTATGCCTTGGTTGTGTCTATGGGAGTTTTCTTTCTCAGGTGTTTTAAAAATTAAACTGGGGTCAAATGGTGAGATTTTTTATTTTTCAATCTGCAACAGTCCTATATACACATGTACTTGGAGTCTCCCAGGGGGAAATTTCACATTTACTTGAGTTCCAGGGATGTCTGAGATTTTTGTTAATTTTCCAGCTACAGGTTCCCACACAATTTGAATGGTGTGAATTCAGATCACTCATTGTAGAAGGCATGATCCTGTGGTTCTAAATTATTCCTAGTGACTGTTTTCCTATCCATGGCCTAAGAAGGTTAGCCTGCCCCAGCTGTAAGTCCCTCAGCTGTTTGGAACACATGGTTTTTTGCAGAGAGCTCATTTTCACCCTCACACCAGCACAGTATTGGTGTTAGATTCTCAGCTTTTAGGAATGATTCTAATACTTGTCCACACTGTTTGAATTTAATAACTGTTAAATACTCTGTATCTGAGTTTTTTCTTCATCCCTGATCCCTGGACATTTTCCTTTCTTATTTGTGAACTTGTATATATAGTGCAAAATATTTTGTAACTTTTTATGCATCATTTGTGTGTTAAGGATGGCAGAGATTTTGAAACATATGGAAACAAAAGAATAATAAATAAGTTAAGAGAAAGATTCTTATTAATAATGCATGGATAACTCTTCTTCAATTTATTGAATCACTTATCATCCACTAAAATATTATAAAAATAATGGTGGATGAGGTGCTTTCTGTCTTAGCCTAAGTTACTCACAAAACAGAGTCTGAGACAAAGTTTATGGGCAATTCATTGTTTAAAAAATTGTCATCCCAGGGAAGCAAGAATGAGGGAAAAGGAAATGAGGCAGGCAGGAAGGAGAGCAATATGAAGGTTACAAGCTGGTAGCAATTTAGTATCAGGTGATTCTGAATGATTTCACAATCTTCTTAGAAGCCACATGTCCTGCATCTTAGGACAAATTACCCTGGGAAAAATCTCCCCTTTGTCAAAGGCTTCCTTACAATGAATGAAGGAGTCTTCATTTCTAAGTTGTACATGTATAAGCAACAAGTGAGGCCAGTAGTAGCTCAAGAGTTAGTATCCAAAAGGTGTCAGGATGGGAGGTCAGAGTGGCAGAGCATGCATGGGAGGTAGGTGCTCACCCACACAGCACACACTGGGGTGTTCTCCATTTCACACTGCATGATAAGACCTCCACATACCTGAAGGCAAGAGGACTTCTCTTCTTTCCTGAGAAGATGTCTACAAATCTAACCAGTCACAGTATATTCTTCAAATTCTTAAAGTGATGTAGGACAGAGTGTTAGTAAATAATTAATAATCCTGTTTTTTCCAGCTTTATTGAGAAATAATTCACAAAAAGTCCTCACTGTTGAAGATGAAAGATGTTCATTGTTTCTTTCCTCCACTACTTAGTCTGGATTTCCTTAAACTAAAGACAGTTTTATTTGAATTGACTGATTTCTTTCTGGTTTTTCTTTTTTTTGGGGGGGGGTTGTTTGTTTTTGATGTTTCTTTTTCTTCTAATTTATTTTTGACATGGTAGAGTGTCCAGAACTTTTAAAGCCAAGGGAAATTAGGTTTTAATTGACTTGTCCTTATTAAGTTGTGGTTGCTTTAATTTGCCCACTTGCCAATATCAACGGGTGCTGAACCAAAAATTTTAAAAAGATGCCTTAGTAAATATCCTCAGATCCAGTCATAGTTCCCCTGTTCCCACTGTGTAACTCTTTCAGGGATGATACCCCACTAGGATATTATGTTCTTTCTTCTTATTGCTCTACTGGAAAAAAAGAAAAAGAAAAAGGAGCCAATGTGACCACGTAACAACTGTGGATTTAAATATTTCCTCTGGCAAAAGTTATCTCCTAGGAGCCAAGATTTCTGCCCAGAATTCCTTCCTTGGTTTCCACATGCCGTATTCATTGCATTCTGTCCAGGTCTTACCTTGATATAAGTTTCAGGTGCAAATGTGTTATCTGAGAAATGAAGGAAAGATTGATATGGGGGTGATGCATTGAGTTAGGGAAAAGAAGTCAGGCAACAGAGGGTATGTTATAATTCATCACCTCTGTGGAATGAAACCTAATCCCAACAGCGAACTGCTTGGAAATCTGCCACACCAGGGGCAAGTAATTTGGATATTAATATACCAAATCGTTCTGCCAGTGATTAAAGGCTTGTTCTATAAAACTAGCATTAATTCCCAGGCACTAGAGGTCTGCCTTGCAGATAGCTTTGAAGAAAGGCTTTAGCCAACAAGATACAGACAGAGTCCTGCTAGAGCACAGTGGAGTTCTAAGGCTCCAGGAAAATATCCTCAGAATCTCAACATCTGTTTAAGCACACACCATATACTAGGGAGCGGTACCTTCTCCCACAGGATGCACATCCTAAGCTGGCACTTTAACGGAGGGTTTAACAGACCATCCTAACAGGTTATGCTCTTCCCTATACAAGGTTCATGGTAAGAAAATTGGATTCTATTGTCATGCACATGTTTTCATACACACTTCACTGTAAGATGCATCCCTTTTGGCTGGAGACATTGCATGGGTTATTTTGGGATTAGATCAGACATTCCTGAGCTATTGTGTGGCAAACATACTGGGAGCGGGGAAGATAATTCCACATCTGCAAAAAGGATTGATTATGAGTAGAAGAAATCACTGCCCTACAGGGGAAAGGAGTCTAATATTGCATACCTGCCAGCAACTGGCAGAATGCATCACCTGAAGGGTTGGAGCAAAATTACAAACTCAGTGTCAGTCTTGTCTCTTGGCATGGATATTCTGCAGTGACTGTAGATCAGTCTTGGTGAAAGTTAGCCCATACTTCTGGGCTGAGTATTCTCAATTCCTGTCACCAAGGTTATTCCATCCATGAGCCCACTATGCAAACACTAAGGTGACAGAAGACAGAGGTGAGCACAAGTAGTCATCCTGTGAACCCAGTTTTGGAGAGCCAGCTCTGTAGTGAGCATTATTAGCATGTTAGCACAGAGGGCCAAGCGTTCCGTGCACACGCCCAGCAGTCTATCCACTTATCCCTTCTCCAGATACCCTACTCCTGGACCTTCCATTCCTGCTCCTTCTGGGGATGGATTTACAACTCATGCCATTTGCCACTGCCCAGGAATCCATGTAACTCAGGCCACTCATTGTTCTTTATGACCTGACTTACTAAATGGACTGCTCGAAACTCTGCTGCCAGGAGAGTTTGTCACATCTGTTCTTTAGGACTTCTGCTACATGAAGCTGTAGTGTGGTTGACAGTCCACTTCCACAGGAAGGGCTGAGCCCTTTGTGATCCTTGCTCAACTTGTTTCCTTCTCTGCCAGTTGGTTATAGTGAACCTTTCATCAGGCCAAAGATGTGAGTTGAAGAGAGGCATGTATCTTACAGAGGGAGGTGACCTGATGGTCTAGGACACTGGAGAATGTCATTTTTTTACTGCTTTATTAACCTACTCAGACTGACCCGAATTGTATGAGTTCCATTTCTCTATGGATCACTGTATACACACCATCACTGTTTGACACAATCTCCCCATTATATTTAACTCATGTTCTAGCCACAAAGTCACTCTGTGACTCATCATGAGTCATTCAGGTTCCTCTTGGGGCCAGAAGCATGTAAGTATTTTAATATGATCAAAATACATTAAAAACTCATTTCCTTATATTTTTTAAATAAATTATAAAAGAACAGTGACCATGGAGAAAATTTAGATTAAGTATACAAACTTCTAAAATAATACAAATAATTACTCATCCTGCCATCTAAATATAACCTCCATTAATCTCCCATGTAATGACTATGCCTCACAATTTTCAATTATCATCAAGTTTAAACATAATGAAAGAATTCTTCAAAGTTTTTCCAGCTGACAATTTTCTTAAATATTATATTTTAATATGTAATGAATTATAACATGATTTTAGATTCAACATTTAGATTGATTTCACCTTTTCAGACTTTTCTAAATTGGTTTGGTCTTTAATTTATGCCATTATTTTCATATATCTTATACAAATTTTCCATGACAGTTTCTAGAAACTTTATTTGCTCTTATTTTTAAATGAAATAAGAGCATATTTGAAAAAAGACACTCTCTAATTTTTAGTTTCAAATATTATCTGTAAGTAATTATGCTTGCTTCACATTTTTTAGTGAGTTTAATGAGTTCACATGTTTTAATTCAAAAATTTAACAGCCAAACTAAAAGCTGAGATTGTACGTTGTCATTTAGAAAAAGTGAATCATGATAGTTTTCCTTTTTTAAACTAATTTAGTAAATATTACTTATTCTTTATCTGTTAAGATTGAGTAAAACAAAAATTAAATTCTTACCTTTTTATGTCTATCAGAATGTATGAGAAATGTTCTTCATAGAATGTATTTTAGTTATTATTAAGTTGGAATTTACTCTGACATAATTATAGGATGAATTCCATATATTTCAAAATATTCTCCACCTTTTCACTATTTCCAAAAATCCCAGTAAGTTTCATTGTATGTGCTTAACTGAAATAGAATTAAAGCTATTTCTTCTCACAAATATACCTTGATTTATTTTATGTTCACAATCATTTAAATAATTCCATAATTTTTTATTGCATACTTAAAGAGTCATTTGACTTTTCCCAAGAGAGTGATAAAATTTTAAATTAAGAAATCTCCCTCTTTAATTTTTTAATAATTAATTTAATTTTGCTAAACTAGTTGTTCAGTCTTGTTTTTTTGAGGTCAAATGATGCTAAATTATCAGCATTTTATCCATTGGAAAGGGAACTCTCTAATAATTTAACATTTTAATACTTAAACTGAGTTTCTATAACAATGATTATATTCAACTAAAAATTGAAGGAGTTTTATTTAGTCTAATTCCCTGGAGGCCAATTTCATATTGGTGTTTCTGTGTCTGTTTTATAAGACCCTCCACACTAATTCAAGATTTAAAATGAATTGCACACAACTGATTCAGCTTCTTTTCTCTGAAATTTACCTTAGAGTCTTATCATAAAGGTTTACAGCTAATTTAAGACATCTAAGCAAATAAAAACATACATCCACCTTAAATAGTGCAACTTTAACAAATACCATCATTCTAAAATTTAAATAATTAGGCATATAAAGAAAATAAAACTTAGATCACTTAAATTATTATAGTTAGAAATCATTTGTGAAATCATTTTCTTTTCTAATATATTCAGATAATCACTTTTCTCTTTTACTTCACTCAATTAGACATAGCTTACTTATTTAGTCTTTTCAGGAGAAAACACTCTTGGTTTTCTCTTTTGCCATTTGCCGAGTTTGTTTGGAGGACTACAATGTAGTAATAACAGTGGGTTCTCTTTTTGCTTGCCAAGAGATAATGGGAGGACTTAAATTTGTGTTGGCAGGCTTTTGGAAAAAAAAAATCACAAGAAGAGGAATGAGACAATGTCAAAGGCTGAACCATAAATGAGCTCTATTCACATAAACATTTAGAAACTTCTGGTATCTTTTCATTATCTTGGAAAAATTGTAACATATATTGAAAGTTTATCAAGTTTCTCTTTTTTTTTTTCTTTCATTTTTCATGTGGAGTCTTCATTTAGTGCTTGATATAGTGCCAACAACTTTCAATTTGTCAGGCTTTCAGGATAATTAGACATTAGATTAGAGGGATAGTAAAGGAACAGCCCAGATTCACAATATGTGTATTTAACCTGTGCCCAGCTGTGTTCTAAATACTTCACACTCCTTAAATCTTAATGAACCCAACAGGTAGGTAGATTTGAGAATTTGTCCATTTTAAATGAGGAAACTGAGGCACAGAGCAGTTTAACTTGATCAAGGTTACACATCAGTTAAATTGAAGATCTGAAATAAAAACTAGGTGGTTTCTCTCCAGACTCCAAATCTTTATCCTAAAGACCCTCACAGTGGATGAAACTTCCATCACTACCCAGTTGTGAGGCCTTTGAAAAGTTACAGTTTTTTTCTGTGACTTTCTTTCTGTGTAAACCATGAATACTAACGTTTCATCCATCTACTTGCTTACATCTGTGGATTTTTGAAAATATGTCCATGAAATAGAGGAAGATCTAAAAAACCCATTTTGTGCCCTGGCCAAGTCTCCTGGCAAGAAGCCTTGTATAAGTGGAAAAGAATTGATATGTACTGCTGACTGTTAGCTGCTCCATCTTTCCTATGGGGTGTCATCATTTTCTAAGTTACTTTCTGAATATTAACAGAAAATATTTTTCTTACATACTTCCACGTATAGAAGACAGCTATCTGCCTCCAAATTAGGAATACTGAACACTGGTAGAACAAAGGATTGTAACTTGTAACTATGTAATCTACTTCCTGATGTGGCGTTCCCACCGACAACAGCATTCCTTATTTAAAATGCATGTTTTCTACTGGACAGCACCATGTAAATCAGTTAAGTTAGACTATTCCCTCACTCCATACACAAAGATAAACTCAAAATGGCTTAAAGGCTTAAATATAAGACAAGACACAATAAATCTCCTAGAAGAAAACATAAGCAAAACATTCTCTGACATAAGTCTTAGCAACATTCTCCTCGACCAGTCTACCCAGGCAATGGAAGTAAGAGCAAAAATAAACAAATGGAACCTAATTAAACTCATAAGCTTCTGCACAGCAAAGGAAACCATAAGCAAAACAAAACAACACCCTACAGAATGGAAGAAAATATTTGCAAATGATAAGACTGATAAAGGCTTAATTTCCAGAATATATAAACAGCTCACACAACTTAATAACAAAAAAACAAATAACCCAATCCAAAAAGGGTCCGAGGACCTAAACAAGCAATTCTCTGATGGGGAAGGCATACAAATGGCCAATAGACACAGGAAAAAAGGCTCAATATCACTAATTATCAGAGAAATGCAAAGCAAAAATACAACGAGGTATCACCTCACACCAGTCAGACTGGCCATCATTCAAAAGTCCACAAATGATAAATGCTGGAGAGGCTGTAGAGAAAAGGGAACCCTCTTACACTGCTGATGAGAATGTAGTTTGGTGCAGCCACTGTGGAAAACAGTATGGAGATTCCTCAAAAAATTAAAAATAGACTGACCATATGATCCAGCAATTCCACTTCTGGGTATTTATCTGGAGGAAACACTAATATGAAAAGATACAAACACCCCAATGTTCATAGCAGCTCTATATACAATAGCCAAGACATGAAAGCAATGTCAATGTCCATCGACAGATGACTGGATAAAGAAGCTGTGGTATATTTATACAATGGAATATTACTCAGCCATGAAAATTAATAAATGCCATTTGCAGTAACATGGATGGACCTAGAGATTGTCCTAAGTGAAGTAAGCCAGAAAGAGAAATAAAAATACCACAGGATATCACTCATATGTGGAACCCCCCCACCAAAAAAAAAATCATACACACTATGAACTCATCTACAAAATAGAAACAGACTCGCAGACTTAGTAAACTTACAGTTACCAGGGAAAGGGGGTGGGAAGGGATACATTTGGGAGTTTGAGATTTACAAATGTTAGCCACTATATATGAAAACAGATTCAAAAAACTTCCTTCTGTATAGAGGATAGTATGCTCAATATCTTGTAATAACCTCTAATGGGAAAAAATATGTAAATGAATGAATATATACATGTATATGCGTGACTGGGATACTGTGCTGTACAGCAGAGGTTGACAGTGTAACTGACTTCATAAAATTTTTTTAAATAAAACTGCATGTTTTCTGATTAGTTTTATATAATTTAACATTATTCAAAATTAAAAACAATTAAGCTTGCTTTATGTGAGTCATGTGCAAACTATGAGTTTTGGGTCTTTTTATCTATGAGGACAAAAGTAAAAATAATGTTTTTACTTTACTAGAAAAAAAAAGCCATTTCTATAGTTTTTTTTTAAATGAATGAGGAAGCATTGAGAACGTGTGTTTATGTGACAAGATGATCACAAGATGCAAAGTGAACTGCGTTCTTATGTCAGACTCCCAAGGGATCTTTGGCACTGTGTCACCATTTATTCTTTGTTTCTCCTGATGTTTTTTTTCAGAAAAATGAATTATGGATGAGGATAAACATCATAGGAATGTAAAGAAACAGCAAGCAAACTTTGATGACAACATTTTGGCATATGTAGCTACCCTCTAATATTTTTCTAAGCAGATTTCAGACAGAAGGAAAAAGATAACATCTCAAGGTTTTTAAAAAAAATGTGAAAAAGTAACATGTAAAAATGAATTCCACATAATGATCTCAAGCTAAAACATCTGGGTGTGTCCTCTGGTACCATGCTTAAATCTAATACTTAAGAACTTTTTAAAATAAAAGATTCTTTTCCTCTGCTATCCAAATAAAACCTAGTAGACAAAATAACAGTGTCCATTCCAAGATGAGTTGGCTGCTGCAGCAGGGACCAGATGCCATCCTCATTCTGAAATTCAGGTATAAATCAGCTTAGTGTAGTGGCTAGTAAGATGCTAAAGGAAAGTCTTGTGCAGTGGGGTTTTCACCACAAAAGAATTATGTCATTGCTTATATATCTCTTAAAATAAAATCTAATACAAATATAAGAATAGTGGAAATAATTAATAATGGGTTTAAAAAGTCTACAACATGCTATCAGGATACGACCTTAGGGAGGTGATAGACCCTACAGCTGCTTGTTAGCTTGCATTGAAAAGTTCGGAATGCAAAGCATCCTAAGAGGTGTAAACAAAATGAAAGGACCAGTTACCTGTGTGTGGCTGATGGGAAGGGAGTGGTTAAAGGTAACTGGAAGTCAAAGAGCGGCTTCCGTGGAATAGAAAGCCTTGTGCTAGCCTTTTACAATTATTCAGGATTTCTAAATATAGATACTCTAGCTGTCAAGACATGTGTGTTCATTGCATAGGTCATAGATAATTTGATTTCCTCTTCAGTCATGTTTTCATTTGTCTTTCAATAGCGATCTGCCTCTGGGATTTTATGATGATTAACATTTTCTTGTTCATATGGAAGATTTAAACCTCAAGGAAAGTTTATGGACAAAGTTATTTCTAAACTACTTTCCCAATGAGGTAAACAATCGATGACTGATAATATCTAATTGAGGGGAGCACAACATTATCCTATAGTCATTATCTTATTTGCCATTGGTATTTGACATAGGGATCCTTGCATAGAGCCAACCATACAGAGTGATGATATTCATTTAGGTTTTTCTTTAATGGTATTGGCCTTTTCATGTATATGCTTTAAAAAAAAAGAATTTTTGAATGAAAGATTCTTTAAATTCTATAGTTTTCAAATTCACCATTTATTATTTTCTAAACTTCCTTACAAATCAAATAGTTAAAAAAAGTAAGCTCAAAGGCGCTATTGTGTGGGTACTTTTAGGAGTACAGTAAGGTAGTAGGCATGCTATTCATTCTAAATATGTCTACAAAGTAAGCTCTGAGGCTCACTTCCTCTTTTTTTTCACCTTATTGAAAAAAGGTGAGGTATTGAGGTATAACTGACAAATAAAATAAGATATTTAAAATGTACAGAGTGGTGATTGGATCTGTATACACTGTGAAAGGATTCCCTCACCAAGTTAATACATCCATCACCTCATATAGTTATGTTTTTCTTTCTTCTTTTCTTTTTTTTTGGTGTATGTGTGTGAGAACTTTTAAGTTACACTCTCTTAGCAAATTTCAATCATGCGTTACAGTATTATCAACTCTAGTCATCATATTACACATTAGAGCTTCAGATCTTATTTAAGAGGATAACTTCTTTACACAGGCACAGAGAAGGTCACTGTTAAAAGGAGGACCAGTATCTGTGAGTTGCACTATGAATGGCTGCCCTCTGTGGGAGATGCTTCTGTTGATACTAATTTCTTGCTCAGTAGCAATTATAGAATTCTCATGATTGCAAAAGGCAAAAATACAACACAATAACTAATTAACCACAGAGGCAGTGATTATTCAACCAGACAGCAGGAGGAAAAGGTGGCCCTCCCAATCTGTGAATGCAGAACCATTGGATACAGAAGGCCAACTGTTCTACATTGTTTTACACTAGGGACTTGAGCTTCCCCAGATTTTGGTATACACGGGGTTCCTGGAACCAATCCCCGCTAGATACTGAGGAAGGACAGTAATCAGAACCATCTGAGTGACAGAGATTTTGTCAGGAGCTAGGAGATTATATGATCCCTCAGAAAATGTATTAGCCCACTAGGATGGTACTTTATCTACTTAACCAAAAAACTGTATTCTATATCTGGTGAAGAGAGAGCTCTGAATTGAATCATCAGGTGGAGATTTACTGTAATCTCATCAAATTCACATACATTAATTTCTTTTAAAAACAGAGTCCTTCGAAGGAAGAGAAAAACAACATATTTGGCTGAAGGACTTTACAAAGACATCTTAAGTATATACAGCATATCTACTTCTGAGGCTTCCCCTAAGAGATCTACTTTGATTTCCCAGAGCAACTTGCACTGAGGAGAAAACCAAATATATACATGTATATTCTTTTCTGGAGTAATCCAACACTGGCTCTAAACCAATTCTGTTCTCTTGGATCTAGGAATGCCATAGTGATTCACTGATCTGAATAAGGGTTTATGAGGGTCAGATGATAAATAGAATTTACTCTGTTTATGAACTCACACTGTGGTTATTTCCCCAGTTTCTGAACGTGTGGTTAGAATATAAACACTCAGACACTGGTAAAATCCTCATAGTACTTCCCTGTAGAGTGAGGGTTATTGGTTGACAAGCTAAGTGGAAGCTAATGAATCCCTGAAGGCTTTATAAAATGTAGGGTCATTATCAACAGCATCAAGGAAGGAACAGAAATGGCCTCAGTCACACCTCTATTTATCTTATCTTTCTGACTTGTGCAAAAAAAAAAAAAAAAATGAGTCTTAGAAAAATAAAGTACTCCAAAGTTAATTAGGTGAGGATCATCTATATTTAATTTTGATTATTTTTATTGCAACAAATTAACTTGGCCCCTAACACCTATTATGCAGCTATTACTCTGTTAAAGATTATGTTTTGTTTTTCTCTATCCCAATAATCAGAAGAACAGAGGAGGCATTATGCTTTCCTCCAACAAATACAACAGTAAATCTTCAGTGGTCTGCTTGAGGCTATGCAACACTTTGCTTCTTGGTCACAATGTAGCCTGCAGGGCCTTAATTAACTATATTAGTGCAGTTTACTTGCTGATAGTACCTACTGAGCAGGAAGTAGCATTTGATGGATGCCAGAAAATGAGAGTGATACTCTAGAGCAGTACAAGCATCTGATAGTTTCTATTATCTATAGATCTAGACATGTTAGGACACCCCTTCTTCAGAAGAAAGGACATGTTGCTTCAATTTACTTTCTCTGCTACTGAGAAAAAGTCATAATGGTTGTTGGGATCTAGAGGGAATTAATAGTCCATTTAATTATATTGCTCAGACACCTTTACCAAGTGGCCTAGTTTTGGGTTTCACTGAGAGCAAGAAAAAGCTCTCCAGCTAGCTCAGATTTGATCTAAGCAAAGGCTGTTTATGCCTAGCCCTTCTCAGCTTCTAAATTTGATGGTACTTAAAATGCCTGTGTGATCGGGATGATTCATACAGCCAATCATAGGCTTGGATAGGCAAGTCAGAGCAGAGGACACTTAGGTTTTAGAGCAAAGCCACATTCTCTTGGATATTCTCAGCTTGTTATTTTGCCATGCTAGATACTGAACATCTGATGATGCAGCACCAAGTGACTGAATTCCCCATCATAAACTTGGTGTTACCTGATCCAAAAACATAAAGCCAGTCACACCAAGAAGCACTTTCTTACAATTGAACGTGGTATATTTGAGACAGATTAAGCAGGTCTTCATTTCCCTGTGTGCTTACTCTTGCCACTTCTCTCTGAACACACATTTATAGACTCATCAGAGTTTTCTGTGACGGTTAACTGGGGAGAAAAAGTTTGACCCCGAAGTAGAATGCCATGGTTAGACAGGCTAGCTGGGAGGAGGATGGGAAAAGAAAATCTCGGCAGTAAGCAAAACGTTAAGAGTCACATATTGTTTTCCATTTGGCCTGGGATTAGAGATTACTGGAAATTCAACTGGTGGCCATTCATGGGCAGTATCTAATAGTTTGTTCAAATGATGAGGAATTTGGAAACAAGAAGACTGGAGGACTGATTACAGAGCAGTTTATGGAGGAGAAATGTGGGTAAACTTCACTAAATGGGCATAGAAAATGAGAATTTTTATGGCCAACATGACTATCCTATAGAGGAGGTTGTCAATAGTTGGTTGAACAAGGTACCCTATTTTAAGGCTGTCAGTCAGCTTCTTCTCACATCTATCCCAGCTCTTGTTCAATGAATATAAAATGTGGTTATAGTGTCAGGAATGGAGGTTATGTGATAATGCACTGGCTCAATAGCTTGGATTTCCTTACAACAAGGCATATCTAACACTTTCAATGCTAAGTCCCTAATCTAAAAATTACAGTAAACTGTTAATATGATGCCATATTCTAGGAGAATCAGCCAGCCATCTAGTAGCACAATGATTGCATCAGATCTCTTTTTTTGGGGAGAGTTCAATAATTTTTCCTAACTGTAATAAATACTTATTTAAAAATAATTATGTCTTCTGTCCACCAAGCTGTTGTAAACATACCCTTAACTGATTTACCAGATACCTTATTCACCATCATTTTCACATACAATACTTCTTCTCAAGGAATTAATTTTACCACAAAATAAATAAAACAACTGTCATTGTACAGGGTTCACAGATATATCAGAAGCAGCTACTCATAGAGAATCAGGTGAACTACTGAAGACTCAACTAGTTTCAAATAAGTGGGAAAAGAACCTGTACTTTAGGGGTTTGATATTACAGGATGATATTCTCTACGGCTGTGGCCTATATGTTCTGGTACTAAGGGATGTACTTAATGGTGGTACCTCTCAAAATTATATAATTTTTGTAAGTACACAGTTATATATAATTATTTTTTTCAACCATATGAAATGATAAATAGAAAAGTTCGCTTCCTGTCTCTTCAACTTCTTAGTATATTTTAATAATTTGATACCCAAGGGTGTCATGTTTCCACAGGGACGTAAGAATGAGATCACTGAACCAAAAACTAAAACTTTCACCAAGCAATTTTGGAAAACTCATGCCACCAGTACAATAACCAAAAAGATGGAATTATTCTAGTCTCGGTGTTTTGTCTTTCTAATCACAGTTTATATGTTTGCTGCAACAAAATCAAAAGAGGGAACTCAACTCAATGAATCATCTCAAGCACATCTTAGTCCTGCCATTTGCTTTGGTAGATTAGAAATATTCAAACTGTCATGCCAAGCAAGGGACCTGAACAATCGAGAATAAAAATTTCAGTAATCACCCCTCCACCTTTAAATAGGGAACATTCACAAGGTGAGGTGTTCAGAAAGGGTAAAAGGAACATGGAATGGGTAATGGAAAATAAATACCATGAATGACAACCAAGTCTTGAGAATCCTTAAGGGAATGAGAATACCTGCAGTTATCTGTATTTTTCTCTTTTCACTTATTGATAAAGATATAAGTATATACTATAGATACAACATATATATGCATGAACAATATATGTCTAGATAAGCATGGACTGTTGAGGCTAATAGAATAAGTCAGAAGTGACGACATGTGATTTCTGATACTATATGAGGAGTCATGCAGCATCTTTCTTGCACACCCCAGCATTCAAGCTGTGAGCCCTGAACTCCTACACTGTGGGCAAGCCCAGGCCACAGGAAAAGGTCACTTTATGCATTTTATTCTACAACAGAGGTCCCAAATGCATGCGTGTGAATAGGCCATGCCGGATATTTAGCCCTGTAGAGTATTCAGATGACTGCAGCCCTAACCAATATGTGACTACAGCTGCATATAGACCCAAGAGAGAATTATGAGAAAAACATGATGTGTGAAGCTGCTAAGCTGTGAGATAATGTTTCTCTATCATGGGAACTGGTACGGCATCTTTACTGATGCCGAGTAACCACGTGGAAGGGGGGCCCTCTATCGGTAGAGCTGACACATTTTCCAATTCCCACTCCGATGCCCTTTAAGCATATGGAATCTGGACTCTGGGGTCTGGCAAACTTACATTTGCTATATTTCCTGGCAGCTAGGGCACCAGATGTGATTTGGATTCCTGTAATTAGATTCATTCATAATGGGCTTATTTAAGAATTGTGTAATGTAATCAGAGCAGTATGGTTCTAGACTAATGACTTCCTAATTTTTCAGAAGACTTTCCAGTTTGGTAGTTTTGGGTTTGTCACAGAAAGGCATTCATCCTGGAGTCTGCAACATTTTTAGCTTCCTGCGTTTGTAGAGTCCCATCAATGGCTCTTACGGTGGCCCACTGCTGTAACTGTACAAGCTAAGCCTAGAGTCTCTTTGTCCCTCCTAAAAGTTTGGTGAGTTACCTCTACCGCTTAATGGATCCCCTTAAACTAGCCAATTTGGATTCTGTTGCCTACAAATAAGCAATCTGACTTCTTCTCTGGCTTCTTGGGAAGACATTAAAAAAAAAAAAAAAGGCAAAACAAAAACCAAGTAAACTGTCTGGAATACACCAGCTCAAGAGATGTTAATTTTCTTCTTTTCCATTATGTTACCCTCTTGAAGGTACTGGTGAGTTGCATTAATATTTTAGTTTATTTCTGAACAACTTTCATGTTTTTAACATTTCCTCCAAAGAAAAATAGAATTAACATGATGCATTTCACAAGACAAAAAGGACAGTCACAGTGCACTAGTTTTGTAAAAGTTCTACCCTTTACAAAGTCTAATTTATAAGAGAAGGACTTATGAATAAATATGCCTATTTCCTGTACTTCTAATAATGGTCTAATAATGCTGGTAACTATAAGATTAAAATCAAAAGAAGTTGCCTTTTCTGTTTAATAAGAATGTCATAACCTCTTTTCATCTTTTATTACTAAGGTTTATCTTTCATAATCATGTTCAATCCTATGGGTACAGGATAAAAAGATTTGAAGTAGCTAGCACAGAGAAAAGTTCATTATGAAAGGGAACTGATTGTCAATATTGGAAAAATAATCTAACAATAGATTATCATCTTGCATTTTAATTTAACTTGGCTAAGTAGACAAACAGGTCTAAGGATCTGCAAATACCTTTAATATTTGAGGAGGAAAAAGAATTTGAAGCTAAAATCACGTTGGATTTTTGAAGCAGTACACATCCTTTGTATGTTAAAATTGTAATGATAAAAATCTCTCTTTTATAATGGAAGTTTACCTTTAACTACTCAAAAGAAAGACAAGTGTTCCTCAATCTCCTGTAAGAATCAAATCTGTCCTTCAATATCCTAAATTTTGCCTTCTTTTTTTGAGAATGTAATAAGGAAATATCACAAAAAAGATATTGCAGTATTTCTTTAGACCATCTATTATGAATAGAATAAAACATAAATATATTTAAAACTATTAAGACATTCACATTACCATTTTCTCCATAGTTTGAAATAATGTCGGTCTCAGATTTGGGGTAAGACTGTTGACTGTGCTTCATTTAATTGTTGACTAGGTCTAATTTTGTAATATATATTACTTCTCAAAGAGTAATTTTCTTTCTTTTTTAACATGGAGCTATACTACTAATCATATTTCTTACTTAATGAATCTGCTTATCCCTAAAGAGAAGAAACATTTCCAAGCTGTTTTCATATACAAAGTATATAATATACAATCACATGGGTAGCTTCTCTATGTAACAACTTAAGTACGTCAGCACCATAGAACTAAGTGAAAAAAGACAGCAGCTGATGTAACAAAGAAGTCACTACTGGAAAAGGAAAGAAGAGATTTTGCAAGAAAATTAATATTGTATCTAAATATTCAGTGTGAATAACTCAATATCCAGTGATAGAAGTAGAAAAGATGATTTGTTTTTACTCCTGAAATACCAATACCTCTAATTTTGTTCAGATGTAGTTGGCCGAGAGAAGGCTGACTTTTTGAAAAGCAGCAGCAAGTAACAGACTGAAATACTTTTTTCAGGTATGAATTTTGCCATCACACTGAAAACATTCCCAGTCCTGATAATGTTCAATAAATTCACAGGTGCTGTCAAGCTGACAGTAAAAATGGCAGATGAAGAGAAGCCAGTGTAGCTGGGAAGAGACTGCACCCATGTAGTGAGGCAGTAAGGACAGATTACACTTAGTACGTTAAACTAAATAAGTTGCTTGTATCATTATATTTCAAAATATTTTCCTAGGTTTTTTTTTTTTTTTTTTACCAATTTAATATGCATCAATAGCTATTTAGGTGTAATTTTTCTTTGATGAGGCATTAAAATAAGTCTTACATGTATACAAAATTGTATTCATTAATTCATTTGTAATAAGCTGGCCTATCAATCTTGTCTTTGCTATTGTTGAGCAGAAAATACATATAATAGGAAAACCCTAGAGGCAATTCCATTAAAATGGGGACTAAAATAACAATGCACTCTATAACAGTTTTAAAATATGTCAGCAAAATATTTGATGTTTCTTCCATAAAAACCAGAGTCTAATATCTTTCCCCTTGAATATGGGCCAGCTTTAGTCATACTTTTGATGAATAGAATGGGGCAGAAGTGATACTGCTTGTCTTTCCAGACAGGATGATAAAAAGCAATACACCTTTAACCTGTCTCTCTTCTCTTCACTGTGATGATTTTACTTGGAACCCATCTATCACACGGTAAGGAAGCCAAGCAGCCACATGGAATGGCGAGTCTAAGTGCTGGGCCCCAAGCTCAGCTGATGACCAAGCTGACAGTCAGCTTCAATCTCCAGAGGTGAGTGTAAGCATTTGAACTGTACCAACCCCCAAGCTTCAAACTCTCTCAGCTGACAGCAGGTGAAGCAGTGATGACCCTGCTGGATTTTGCCCAAATTCCAAATTTGTGATGTTATTTTGAACCAACAGGTTTTTGTTATGCAGCAATGCGTAACTGAAACACGAGCTATCACTAATATTACTTAATTTTCTTCAGTAAGGGTTTTTCCAATTCATTCATGCATTAGTTTATTCATTCAACAAATAGTTATTGTACACCTACCCTATACTAGGTGCAGTTTGAGGCACTGCAAGGGGTACATCAGGGAACACACACACAAAAAAATCCCTGTCCCCACTAAAATTATTAGAGGCAGAGACAGAAAAGGTATAATGTTCAGCAGCAATGAGTGTCAGAAGGAAAAAAAATAAAGGTAAGTAGAGAGAGTGACAGGGTGATGTCATTCTAGATAGAGTGTCAAAAGGAATCATCTCTGAGGGGTAACATTTCAGAAGAGACAAGGAAAAAGCAGGAAGCAAAACACTTTTATATCTGGATAAAATACTACAGGCAAAGGGAAGGCAGAATATTTAAGAACAAAGAAGGACATCAGTGTGGCTGGAGCACAGGAAGCAAGAGGAAGTGTAGATAGAAAACAGATCATGGCCAGGTAATGTTGGGATTTGTTGCCTGTCTTAGAGGGTGACCTATATCCTAATTAACATATAAATCTGGACTTAGACTAAATGTAATGGGAATCCTGTACAGGATTCTGAACTAGCAACTGGCATAAAATTATATGATAATAAATTTTATTACATAAATTTGAGAAAACAACTGACATAAAAATGAAAACTCTGGCTTCTGTGGGGAAAATAGACTCTAGGGGTGTAATCATTGCAGTAGAGACCTGTCAACAGATCACTACAATACCCCAGGAAAGGTGGAGCAGTAGGTTGAGGACGGTAGCAGACATGCAGGTGAGAGACAGTCAAATGGAAAATAGATTTTGAAGAGAGAGAAAGAACAAGATTGCCAGCGGTTGGATGAACCAATGCAACAATCAATAAAATGCTAAGTGGTATTAATGACAGAAGAAAGATGCAAGTTGAATTATTTGCAGATAATGTGATGGCTTATGTAAAATTCTGAACATTAATAATCACCAAAGTGAATATGATATAAAATATTATCCAATTTTGTAGCTGTCAGAATAGAGGCTTAGACAATTGGGTAATCTGGTGTAAAGTCACACACAGGTGGTAGATGGATTCAGACAAATACAAAATTTTGGAATCTAGAGGAGACAACTTTTTTCTGTCGTGCCTCAATTCTAAAACTACAAAGAATATTTCAGTACTACCTCCTTGCAGTCAATTAACTGTAAACAAAAAATACAGTCTTAAAAAAATAATCAATTCCTTTATAATTTAAGTAACACAATTTCTGGATGTCAATTTTGTCATAGTATTCAAGAGTCCTAAAATGATTTATTTCCCATCAATTCTACTTTCCAATGGCTATGGAATTCTATGTATTATAGCTCATAGTCTAACTTTAGTAATTTATTAGAAATGCATCCAGGCTTTATATATGTAAACATTTAACACAACATTATTAATTATATTGAAAACAAACATTTATTAACACTTAGGTGAGGGTTAAATTAAAAAATTAAGTAAAGAAACACTGTGTGTCTGCTTGAAGTTCTTGATGTTAAACTTATGGGAAAATTACTGCCTCAGTGTCATTAAAAATCCTGACCATAGCCATCATCTCCCAAAATAAAAATATACCCTAAAGTCTACTCATTGAAAATGTCCAAATCTCTTAAAAATAGGTAATAATTAGCTGTTGTTAAAATTCTTAAACTGGTATTAATTTTCCCTGAAAATGTATTGTATATCATTGTATATCTTTTCCTGCCTATCAGTATCAAATTAGAATACTTTATAATTCCAGATGAATATGTATATATTTATAATGTGTTTCCTATAAGCCCATTTTTTCCTGATAATTTTTAATTAATACTCCATATTCAAAATGAGTATACATTTTCCAACCTTTAAGAAATCTCTGATTCTTTAATAGTTTATATGTCACAATATAATAATTAATAGGTGGTTTTCAAACTTAGTTATTGGTTAGAATCACCTAAAATGTTAAAAAAAAAAAAAAAAGACAAAACAAAATTGGTATTTAGACCTTACCTCCAGAAATTCTATGGCTCTGATGATATTGGTATGTTTGAAAAAATGCTCAAGTGATTACAATGCATCATCAGATTTGAAAATCACGATGGTAAACTATAGAGTTGGTTTATTAATGAACCCCCTAACATTTATGTAACATTACACCATTTTTTGTAGTCAGAAAAATACAACTTACAGTTTTCCAGCTTTAAAATATTTAAACAAGTATTAAAATCTGATGGTGAAGTTTGGGTAAACATTTTAAATGGTGTCTTAATGATACTGAGCCAGAAGCATATTATCAAATTAGTTTTGAAATTCATTCAAATAATCTTTAAAGAAAATAACTGGTTAAGAAAGAAATAGAAAATATATAACAAAATATAAACTGACTAGTTTAAAGGATAAATCAAGCCATTAAGTTAAGAAATTGCCTTATTTTAGCGATAGTTCCATTTTCACTTACTAATGAGAAGGTGTAGAACTTAAGAAAGTAAAACTTAAAAGCTAAAATTGTGATGTAATGTCTTCAGAGTTCAAACACCACATTATCTTTGAAAGTGAAAGGAAATGAAAGAGAATCAGTGATAATGCCGTGAAGATGCAAACATGCAGACTACACACTTTACAAGAATCGGAATAGAGTCAATAACTTCTTCATCCTTATCCATTTTGTGTCAGATGTCAGTATCATTCAAATTTAAGAGGAAATATATAGTGTCTCTATGGGGAGGATAAACGCACACCAGATACAAGTTCACAGTTCCATCTTTCTCCGGGGGCTATAGATGGTTGAGAATAGACCCAAGCTGTAAAGGACGGTGGTTGTTGAAGGGAGTCTCTCACCCAAACTTGAAGGAAATTCCGAAATATCTGAAGCAAGAAGCTTGGAGTCTTCATCAGAAAACCAAATGTGATGAGACGTAAACTTTTGCAAAAATTTGGGGCCAGATATGTGCTAGTTATAAAGGAATGTTTAATTTATAGAAAGTCACCAAGCTGCTCAATTCTCATAGGTATGGTTTCCTATATTCATGTAACACTTCAATAAATAATTTTAAAATATAATTTTCCATGGAGGAGAAAATATTCCCTATGGGGGCATCAGAATTAGCTATACAAACACAAACTGGTATTTTAAGGCACTCATAGGAAAAGTGAGGGCTGCCCTCTGTGTGGGGTTCCTACAGAAGCCTATAAAATGAAAGGTTTTTATCTGCTAGAAAGAGAGACTCAAATAATTATACTCACCGACCAAGAGAGTTGGTGAGTAAGTTAGCTAAACAGTTAAGGCTTTCACAGCTAGCCTAAAACTACAAATTCCTATTAACTCCTCTGGACTTGAGAAACAAAGAATTTTATTCCATAATGCAATTACAATTTGCATAGTAGCCACATTTCAGTTGCAAAGAGCAAACAATAAAAAAAAAATTGTTTTTTCTTGTAATCCTCTCTTACCATGAATATTTTAGTGTTAAATTAACTTCTGGAGGTGAGGTAGGGTTTGGATAAACACAGCAGCAATGGAGTTCTTTAGCCTATGAGAAGCTTTCAGTGTTGAGCCCTAGGAGGCAGACAGGAGATCACGGTGTAGGGACAGGACTTCAAAAGGTAAAGAGTAAAAAGAAAAATGGACTAGGCAATACAAAAAAAGAAAAAAACAATACAAATGGTCTTTGAAAAAAATTTACAGATGGGAAGCCACAAGCATTTAAAAACAAAGACTCACAAAAGACCCAGAATTGCCAAAGCAATACTGAAGGAAAAGGACGAAGCTGGAGGAATAACACTTACAGACTTCAGACAATACTACAGCTACAGTAATCAAAACAGCATGGTATTGACATAAAAACAGACATATGGATCAATGAAATAGAATAGAGAGCCCAGAAATAAATCCATAGACCTATGGTCAATTAATCTTTAACAAAGGAGGCAAGAATATACAATGGAGTAAAGACAGTCTCTTCAACAGGTGGTGTTGGGGAAACTGGACAGCAGTATGTAAATCAATGATGTTAGAGCACTCCTTCACTCCATACATAAAAATAAACTCAAAATGGCTTAAAGACTTAAATATAAGACAAGATACAATAAATCTCCTAGAAGAAAACATAGGCAAAACATTCTGACATAAATCTTAGCAATGTTCTCCTAGGGCAGTCTACCCAGGAAATAGGAAAAAGAGCAAAAATTAACAAATAGACCTAATTAAACTCATAAGCTTTTGCACAGCAAAAGAAACCATAAGCAAAACAAAATGACAACCTACGGAATGGGAGAAAATATTTGCAAATGATGAGACTGACAAGGGCTTAATTTCCAGAATATATAAACAGCTAATACAACTTAATAACAAAAAGGCAGACAACCCAATCCAAAAATGGGCAGAGAAGTTAAACAAACAATTCTTCAATGAAGACATACAAATGGTCATTAGGCATGTGAAAAAATGCTCAGTATCACTAATGATCAGAGAAATGCAAATCAAAATTACAATGGGATATCACCTCACAGCTGTTAGAATGGCCATCATTCAAAAGTCCATGAATGATAAATGCTGGACAGGGTGTGGAGAAAAGGGAATCCTCCTACACTGCTGGTAGGAATGTAGTTTGGTGCAGTCATTATGGAAAACAGTATGGAGATTCCTCAAAAACCTAAAAATAGACCTACCATATGATCCAGCAATCCTGCTTCTGGGTATATATCCAGAGAGAACTCTAATTTGAAGATACATGCACCCCAATGTTCATAGCAGCACTATATACAATAGCCAAGACATGGAAACAACCTACATGTCCATTGACAGATGACTGGATAAAGAAGCTGTGGTATATTTATACAATGGAATACTACTCAGCCATAAAAAAGAATAAAATAATGCCATCTGCAGCAACATGGATGGACATAGAGATCGTCATTCTAAGTGAAGTAAGCCAGAAAGAGAGAAAAATACCACATGATATCACTCACATATGGAATCTAAATAAAAGACATTATGAATTCATCTACAAAACAGAAAGAGACTCACAGACTTAGTAGACAATTTTATGGTTACCTGGGAAGGTGGGGGACGGATAAATTTGGGAGTTTGCAATTTACAAACGTTAGCCACTATATATAAAAATATATTTTAAAAAAGTTTCTTCTGTATAACACAGGGGACTATCTTCAATATCTTGTAATAACCTCTAATGGAAAAAAATGTGAAAATGAATATATGTATGTATATGCATGACTTCGGACACTGTACTACACAGTAGAAATTGACACATTGTAATTGACTGTACTTCAATTTTAAAAAAAGACTCTCCTTATGTGTTTTCCAGGTTCCCATTATGCCAAAAGAGAATTTTAAAAAAGCTTTCTCTCCTCATTACTCTTCACTTTAAGTAAGTATAGAACCAATACTTGAGTGAGTTCCTCTATTTCTAAGTCCTCTGCACAATTTTACTAACAGGATGTTAAAATCCTGTCTCCATTATGACTTTTAACGACTATCATCAAGGGCTGGCAATTAATTATTTATGGTAAGGAAAGCTGGGATTCCCCAAGAAATAAAACATTTATTTGTGACGTGGGTGGCATGCAAACATTAACTTTTAACTATACCCAATCTACTCTAGCCCCTTTGTTGGCAAAGTGACAGAATTTATTATAGAAAGTTCAAGACCTTGTGCTTAAATCTTGTGAATTAACAAATTCCATGGTTTGTGACACAATCTCCCAAAACTTTACGCTACTTTTTGGGAACATTCTGGATATCTTCAGAATCTGCTGCCATACTTTGTCTTCTGGCCTAGTAATTAACAAAAATATTGTCATAGAATCTTTGTTGTCCATACAAATGAGAGAAAGCCATAACATTAAATAAATAAAATACACGATTTCAGGAAAGAGTTGAAAATTTTCTACAAAAATTGTTTCTAAGGTTATATCACCTTAGGAACTGATTTTACTTGGAAGCATGGCTGCTTGATTAAAAGTGGATGTCATTTCTCCCACAGCAGAGCTGGTTTCTGCACGATGGACAGAAAAACATGAGGATAAGGGAAAATGCTCTATCTTTACTGTACATTAAAGCAGGTAGAAACTGAGAAAAATGAAGACTTGCAACACATTGTAAATGCCCAATATGCATCTATTTACAGAGTGTATGAATTTGGTTAAACTAGATTTTTACATGGGGCAAAAAAGGAGTGAACAGATTCATAGAAAAGATCAAGAGGAGAAAAAGAGAAGGGAGAAAGCCCTTGACAGGGAAAAAAGGTGGGGAAGTCAGAAAGGTTCAAATATTGAACAACAACAAAAAGAGAGAAGAAATCAGAAGCATTAGATAAAAGATTATGAGCTCGATTACTTACATCAGTGTGCCCACAAAATTGCTCATAAGTTTAAAAAAATGCTGTTATATTTTGGACCATTGTTTTTGTATTACACCGCTCTTCAGAAATTTAATAACTTATTATTAATCTTGCAGACATCTGCCTGGTCCTCTATTTAAGGTCTAATTTTTAATATTCCTTTGAATTTATTTTATTTGTGGCCTTTGGTACTTGACAGCTATGAATAAAAATTAAATTACAACTCTACCTTGCGGAAAGTTCAGTGTATGTATCGGTTATTAAACTGTTTCATAGTCTTTAAAATGCTGTATCTGCTTGACTGATGCAGAATCAAATTTAGTCTACATCCAACGTTTTATTGTGATAAAAGAAGTCTTATAACAGTAGGCTTATTCAGAATTTCATGGATTTGAATTACTCCTTGGATACATATACCTACTTTTGAAGATTATGGAAATATATGTTACTGCTGTCTAAATGTACATGACTAATTGCAAGTGTACTTAGGCACAGAATTAAATAATAAAAATACATGATAAAGATAAATGGTTATTATGGTTAAGAACAAAATAGGAAATTGCTTTAGATTACAGACTCTGGGCTAGACTGCCAACTTACTAGCTCTTTGGTTTAGTGCAAGTTAGTTTCACTCTCTGGTCCCAGTTTCCTCATCTATAAAATGGGGATAATGTTTGGAGGATTATTATTTGCAAAGTACTCTGGACAATACCTCCACATGATAAGAAACTGCTTAACAAATTAAAAACATCATTTTGGACAGGTTTTATTGATATTTAATATTTTATAGACCACTATATATAACAATAATACTATATAGTATAACATAATCTTCATATATTTACAGATAAAATTATTATTTGAACTAGACAGCTTACTAAGCTTCCCTTTGATATATCATGCTTCAGTGCCTTTACCATTTCCAGTTATTACAATTTTCTTCCAGTTTATCATTCAAGTTCTAATAATTCTATATTTATTTCAAATGATACCTTACAATTCTCTGATTTATTCCTTGTACTTGCTTGTAGATACATTTATACTTAACAAATTGTATCATAATTTATTTATTAGTTGATTTATATTTACCTATACATCATGACCTCCTTGAAGGTATGGACCTACCTTAACATATGGCTTTAAAATTCTACTGTTCAATAAATACCCCCCTTACATATTATACATTCTTAAGGTACTGAAAAATGATTAATACATAACATTTACTCTATCACTGCCTCCAACTTATGCCCAGAGACCAGACTAGTGTTTCATAAATATACACTGTACTGAGGGAAAAAGAAAAACTGTATTTCACCCTAGCTACTTTCCAATGTGTTGCCCAGGGGAATAATTATCCCTGGTGAAATAGTGAATCTCTAGAGCTACATACTTCTCAGCACACTGAGTGGATCTCCTGTTAAAGCAGCAGATGGAACACAGGTCAAGCCTGCCTATTCAGAATACCTGTGACTTTCAGTTTGGGGTACACATTTAAACCAGGATTGGTTTTCTCCATTCTTGGCATCATAACACATACACACAGGCCCTGGTTATCAGCAAACATGCTATTTGCTATATTTCACTTTCTGCTAATCTAGAGCAAAGATTTTCCAACTTTCTGAACCGTAACCCACAGAAAAAAAATACATATATATATAAAATATTTAATAAAATATTTTAACTATGACAAATATCACATACATCCAAACATACACACACACAATTGAAGCAAAAGTTCAGGAAATACAATTAACTTTGCTACCTCTGATGCACTTCATTGTTTTTCTTTTTTGTTATACTAGTTCTTATGTCTAGTCTTTCTATTCTTTTTTATCTTTTAATTTTGACATTGTTGGTTCTGAATCATTAAAATTCATCACTCGCTAACAGGATTGCTCTTGAGATGTCATCCTATGACTAGGGTAACACTCAAAGCTCCCTGACTCCCAAAGGAAAAACTGAGTATACCACATAGTCTATATTCTAAATCAAATCATCACTACCATAGCTTCAAGTTTTGGAGAAAATCTCCCTAACAATTTTTATACAGTGCTTAAACTCCCAAGAAAGCATGAGGGTAATTTGAAATTCTTTACAGAGATTTTTTTTTTTAAGAACAGTTTTCTTTTAACTCCTGAAGCATGACAGCTTGACTTAGAATTTTTTGTTTGCATTACACTCATTCTAGCATCTTCAGTATTTTATATATTGCTTTTCAGTTACACGTTCTGTAGAAACTGGGAAATAAATTCTTTTCCTAAATTTTACTAGATAGGAAGTTACCTTTTTCATCTTTAAAAAGGTGCCTCAATTGTCCTTCACACAAAAGTGAAGTGGATTGAACTCCCCTACCTCTCTCCCGCCTCTCCAGTCTCCAGCTAGGCTGTTATATCAAACAAAAGTCTTCCTCCTTCTGATGACTGCATAAAGCCTGGCTGTCCCTGAGAAACTGCCAATGGAGGATGAATAGTTGAAGCTCTTTTTTAAGAAAAGATAATTTCTCCCCAGGAGAACAATGGGTCAGAGAAGTGGCTGGGCAGCAGCAGTGGCTCTGCCCCCAATTTGTCCCAGGCTGTGCTCGCTTTGACTTGCTGCTGCCTCCCTCGGACGGCGGGGATTCAGAGGCAAGCTTGCAGCGTTCCTTTCCGGTAACATCTACTGCGTATGGCAGGAACTGGTTTTTCCTGCACGCATGAGCATGTAGCATTCAGTGTCTACCTAATTAATCTCAAACAGTTTCGCCTTTCCTGTGCTAGGAGGGAGGCGGAAAAAAGTTAAAAGTCATTTAAAAGACACGTGTACAAATTGCGCTTGTATGCGTCAAAATCACCGACAATATGGAAGCAATATTTTAGCTATTTTCCTAAAATGTACCAAGCTGATAGAAATGAAATCATTGCAAAATGTAAGTGTTCCTTTTTTATTATATACTATTTGCCCATATAGAAATGTCTAAACTGCTATATTGACTGTTAATTCTTTACTTAATATAAAATGGCATTTATAATAAAATTCAATAAAAGTCCTGTAAAGAGAGGAAGAATTAGGCCAACAAATGTAACATATTTTATTAATGAGGTCAACATCTTATACATTTGCCAGTTTAATTGTTCTGTTTTAACTAAAAGGACTTGTAAACGAAAATAGAAGACTATCCCAAAAAGATCCTTTTTATTTTTCGGAGTTAAAATCTTAGCAAATGCTATGTTCACACTTGCCAAGTTTTCTGATTTAGAAGTTTATCTGTGATAATGATGCAGTAGTAAAATGGCTAATAGTTACATATGTTCACAAACTATGTCCAACTCCTAACTTAAGAAATTCCTAAATTGAAATGCTGATTATCCATATGAGAGCCCTTTATTTCCAATGAGTATGGAAGTAGCTAAATTCAGTTTTACTTTAATAAATTTGTATCATTTTAAAATTAGATTTTTTTCTTTTACTGCTTAATAATTCCTCTTAGGAGTATTTTATACTACATTTACCATGAATGGCATAAGTCTTAGCTCAAAATATATCTCTTTGTCATCAGCGAAAGTAAATGTTAAGTCTTAGCATAAACCAGGTAAGTTCTGCCCTGTTATCTGAGCAAAGAGGCAGTGACCTACTTTCCTTTCACGTTTTGCCTACCAGCAGTATTAAATCAAATGGAACACATTAAAACCATCACGAAAGGCAGACAATAGTTTTCCCTCTGATTGCCTGCCTCTGCCTGGTAGCAGTGTGAAAGTTACAAAAGTCATTTGTATCAACTCATTACCATGTCACCTCATTTCATGCCCCTGCTGGATAAGTGGCAATAAGCTCTGTGTTAGCAAATTCCACATTGTCACCATTAGAACAAATCCTAATAGCACCCAGCTGTCGAAGATTACCCTAGACAGTTATTGAGATTTAGGAGGGGCAGCTTGCTACTGATTCAGAACGTATTCTTTAGACTGTTCTATCATCCTAGAATGGAGAAATAAAGCTAATTTTATGAAGAGTACTCATGAATTATTTTCTTCGTGTAGGATATGATAATGCTCCCAGTAGAGTGTTCCTCTTGCACTTTAATTCAAGGTAATGATGTTGTTGCGTCTTATGTAGGCACTTCAAATGCAGTTTAATGCCAAACCACTGCCAAAACCCCTGTGTGAATTCTTAGGACATTAAATTAATGGAAAAACTTGACGTGAAATGAATTCTTTGAGGCATTAAAAGTTTTCTCTCTACTTTCAGTATGACAATGAACACAGAATTAGTCCTCTGAAATCATAAGGAAACCTTTACTTCACAAACACATCTGTGCTCTGAGAGGTGAGTGAGATAGAAACATTACATAAGTGTATTTCTACAGGACCTTTATAACATATCTGAGAGCTGCTCTTCCAGATAAAGACTTTCAGCACTCTTTTTAATCTGTCCAGGGTGCCGACACTTTATGACAAACATAACTACTGTTTTAGGATGTATTTTTACAGCAGAGCACTCATTTTACTGCATTAATGATTAAAGAGCTTATAATTATTTATCCTACTTACTACATAGCAGTTTTTTTTAAATCATTTATTAAGTTGGCAAGAGAAAACTAAAGAAAACAAACAGATAATTAAACTTGTCTTCAGGTTTACTTTCTGCTAAGTCGCTGTTCATATCATACATAAGCACACAAATGCTCTATTTGCTTGTGTAGTGCCTGAAACTTACAAGGGGGGTGAGCTATGAAGTTAGGTGTCATTTGTACTGTGGTTTTCTGTTAGGAGTATCCAAATGCTGCCTATAATAGTCAGGTAAGATCTGCCCTTTCCAGGTGTTTATAAGAGTAATGGTTAGGGTTAAGTAAAACTTTTAGGAAGCAGAAAGAAAGGGGAGCGGGTGAGAGAGAGAGAGAGAACACAGGCAAGAGCTAGTGGGAGAGGGAATGTAGCCACAGGCACTCATGTTCGGGAAATAGTGCATATGCGCTTGTGTGCTTGTGTGTTTGCATTTGTATAAAGAGAGAGAGAGGGATTGAGAAAGAGTGAGTAGATGCTGCAATCTGCTGAATATGTCTTTGTCCATTAAAGTTAGTATCTGTGAGAAGTCCTGGCCTTTTGGAAATGTCTTCCAAGGAATCCCCTCTGCTTTTATGGAGATAAAGTCACTTGATCATTTTCTACATCTGAAAACTTGAGATAAAAATAAAACTTACATCACGGAGGTTTTGTGATGATTACATAACACAATAAAAACTTAATAAAATTAGCTCATTTAAGAATATTATATAAAAGTTTTTATAATTTTAACTCTGAATGGAAGAAATTCTACATTTAATTATGGGTAATTTCTGACTATATTACTTCTCCTCTCTATTGATGCTTATGTATTTGCAAGTCAGTCTGCATTGAATTAATTGTAATGTTCAATTGTATGAAATACCCAATTTGGCTCTTTAGATGCTTGCTTTTTAGAGAAGTGAATGCTTCTATATAGCACTGGAATGACTGATGACCTTAAATTTGTATATGCATCTATGATTTTTATTAAAAAAACAAGAGCCAGGCTGGTAAATGTATGAATCAAATTTGAAGTTAAGGCAGAACGATTTAGGCAGGTGCATTTTAGTAATCAAATTGGAGACCTATAACACAGAATGTTTTCTGAAAAGTAGATATTTAAATGAGAAAACCACTCTCTATCCAATCACTTAATACAAAATATAATACATACTAATTATGTGTGAGGTGTAGAAAATGAGGGAGGGGCAGGATTGTTAGAAATTCATGGAATTCCGTCTCTCCACCATGAATTTACGTAAGACTCTGTCTACTGAAAATTCAACTATGAAAATCAATCACCTGTTCATATCAGAATATAATCAGTCAAAATTTCAAAAATTGACTTTGGTTTCAGGCCAGAATAAGTTCTGTGGCAAAAATTAAACTCTCATATTCCAAGTTCATTTTTATAAACTTACTATTATAATTTGATGACTTCTTATTACAATTTACCTATAGACAAAATCATCCACTTTCCACAGAATCTGTCTTTGTATTTCTTTAATGTTAAGCAATAAAATGTCTGTGAGCATAATTATGTATCTATATTTCAGAAAGAAAGATCCAACATTTGTGGGCTTACTAATCAGAGATTGGAGACATTTATCCTATTGGTGAATTCTACAACTGAATTTCAACTTGTTAAAATTTCTGATAAGCAACTGTGAATCTGTGCATCAATCTATGGATATACTTTTCCATCTAAAATCTCCACCATACATTAGCAAACTTCTGCTTTGTGGAAATTTGACTCACTATTGCAAATTTTTGCTTGATCTTTTCCCTTAGTCAGTTCAACACAAAAGTATTACGATGGCACTTTGTAACAGGCATTAACAAATTTGTCATATGGGAAAAACACATTTTCATAAAAGTGCATGTGTATATACACACAAAGATTATGCATCTGCATATCTATTTCAAGAACAATAGAGAAATAGTTTGTTGACGTCTTTGTTAAACCTACTTTTTAATAGCCAACAGTGGAAAGGTAGAGTCAGCACTCTTTAAAAGTCTTTAAAAATACTGCTACTACTATTAAACACTTTTAAAACATTTAAAACCTTGCTGTCTTGGACTATGAAAAATCACAAAAATAAGAATATTTCTATAGTCAGTTATTCTTCTTTCTACTGAATAATAAAAATATAATTGCATTCTATAGAGAATGGCTATATCCTTTATGACCTGTAGTCCAACAGAATCCTAAAACAAGGGTCTTTCTTTGAAAAAAAAATTATTTTTCTATCTATCACAGTCATAGAAACAAACTTATGATTACCAGTGGGGGAAGAAGGGGGGAAGGACTGGGAAAGGATAAACTGGGAATTTGAGATTTGCAGATACTAATATATATAAAATAGATAAACAACAAGTTCATACTGTAACATACCGGGAACTATAATCAATATCTTGTAGTAACTTATGGTGAAACAGAATATGAAAATGAACACATGTATCTTCATGTATGACTGAAGCACTATGCTGTACACCAGAAATTGACACATCATTGTAAACTGACTATAATTTAATAAAATATTTTAGAAATTATTTTATTTATAAAAAATTTAAAAATTTTAGTGGTTAACTCTTAGTTCTATTTCTGCAGTGATTTCTATTAAACATGAATAATTTATAGTTCATCTTGAAGAATGCACATTAATAAGAACTCTAATTTTTTCTATCTTTATTTCTGTGTTGCAACTAACATACAAAACAGGAACTGGGGTTCAACCATAGTATCATCTTTTCCTCACATGATGAAAAGTGAAATATATATTAATCATGGTCTGAAGAGTATGTCAAGAATATATATGTCAGTTTTTAATGTAATTTAAAGTAGAGTTCTACAGCCATAGCAGAGATCTGTCATGGTATTTTTTTTTTTCTTTTTCCTTTTTCTTTTTTTTTCTTTCATTTCTTTTTTTATTTTAATAGCATTCTTGACTATATTTATATCCAAAGGACAGGTTTTCTTGTAGGCCTCACTACAAATATGGCATTAATAAATGATTTCCTCATGCATGCATCCTGTCATAAATATTACAAACAAATTTAATGAGAATTCACATAGCTGCCAAGCTCAGGAAAGGGCAATTTAAAACCATATTTTGCAACTGGTATCTCTGACTACTTGTGAAAATAGAAGGCCAAACAACTCTTGGTCAACAATGAACTGTCGTAGGATCAGATAGTTTAAAAGTTATTCCAAAGCTAGAAACACAAAGAGTTCTGAGAAAAGAAGTTAGGCAGGGAGAGGAATAGGGGTTGTGATTATATGATTATATAAACTCATATGGTGACTGTAAGAAAAGATATCAATTATTTGGGAAGCCTGTTTTTTTGTTGTTTTTTTTTTTTACTTTGTATATAGATAGGTTGTCAATAATGCCTGTTCATATAAAAATGGAAGTACCATTTCTTCCTTTTTCCAAATTCTCACTTTTGAAGAAAATGCTCCAACCACTTCAGAAAATAACCATGAGCTATTGAGCTTCCATACTATTATTAGCAACTTTATCATGTAATAGGTATAAAGAAAAATTTAAGAAATAAACCCACAGACTTTTGGTCAATTAATCTTTGACTAAGGAGGCAAGAATATACAATGGAATAAAGACAGTCTCTTCAGCAAATAGTGTTGGGATAACTGGATAGCAGCATGTAAATCAATGAAGTTAGAATACTCTCTCACATCATACACAAAAATAAACTCAAAATGGCTTAAAGACTTAAATATAAGATAAGACACTATAAACCTCTTAGAAGAAAACATAGGCAAAACATTATCTGACATAAATCTTAGCAATGTTTTCCTAGGGCAGTTTATCAAAGCAATAGAAATAAAAGCAAAAATTAACAAATGGGACCTAATTAAACTTACAAGCTTTTTATATCAAAGGAAATCATAAGCAAAACACAAAGACAACCTATAGAACGGGAGAAAATATTGCAAAAGATGAGACTGACAAGGGCTTAATTTCCAGAATATGTAAACAGCTCATACAACTTAATAATAATGATATAAAAAACTCAATGAAAAATGGGCAGAGGACCTAAACAAGCAATTCTCCAATAAAGACATATTAATGGCCAATATAAATGGCCACATGAAAAAATGCTCAGTATCACTAATGATCAGAGAAATGAAAATCAAAACTACAATGAGGTGTCAAACACCAGTCAGAATGTCCATCATTCAAAAGTCCACAAACAATAAATGCTGGAAAGAGTGTGGAGAAAAGGGAACCCTCCTACACTGTTGATGGGAATGTAATTTGGTGCAGCCATTATGGAAAACAGTATGGAGATTCCTCAAAAGACTAAAAATAAACTTACCATATGATCCAGCAATCCCACTCCCAGGCATACATCCAGAGGGAACTTTAATTCAAAAAGATACATGAACCCTAATGTTCATATCAGCACTATTTACAATACCCAAGACATGAAAAACCCTAAATGTCCAGCGACAGATGACTGAATAAAGCAGTTGTGGTACACTTATACAACAGAATACTACTCAGTCATAAAGAATAAAAACAATGTCATTTGCAACAACATGGATGGACCTGGAGATTGGGAGATTGTCATTCTAACTGAAGTAAGCCAGAAAACAGAAAGAAAAATATCATATGGTATCATTTACATATGGAAGCTTAAAAAAAAAAAAAGACAAATGAACTTACTTACAAAACAGAAACAGAATTACAGACACAGAAAACAAACTTATGGTTATCAGTAGGAGAAGGGAATGGGAAGGAATAAATTGGGAGTTCAAGATCTGCAGGTACAAACTACTACATATAAAATAGATAAACCATAAGTTTCTTCTGTATAGCATAGGGAACTATATTCAATATCTTGCAATAACCTATGATGAAAAGGAATATGAAAACGAATATATGTATGTATATATGAGTGAACTATTATGCTGTACACCAGAAATTAACACAACATTGTAAACTGACTATACTTCAATTAAAAAAAAAAGAAGTGACAGACATCTAGCTTCCCAGGTAGTGAGATTCAAAATAGGCAACCTATCACTAGACACGCTGAAGTATATGCTACACTTTAAAATACCTGTTAAGAGTAGAACTTCATCTTTATCGTCTCTGAGGAGTCAAACTTCATACTCAATATCAGACGTACACATTTCATCACTTATTTCTTCATCATTTTTGAATGCTGAATGCCTAAGCTTAATCTTATGTTAGATTTGCTCTTTGCTTAGATCAAGCAGAACTGGCACAAGTGAGCATCAGCAGTATACCAAATATTATGTTAAAACAATTATATACACACACATATATATCACTTTGGGTTGTGGTTATGGATAAAGTGGATGTTTTAAAAATATTTAAGAAGTAAAATCAAAAGCAATTTGGGGCTTTATTTGACATGAAATTTGAGATAGATATGACGGATCAATCTCAGTTTGCATAACTGGGTGAATGGTGGTAATTTTGATTTAAATAGGAAACACTGGAAGACACTTGAAAGCCATTTAAGTACAAGTGGTAAACTAAATATCAGGTAAGAAAGTAGATCCTAGATAGTGAGAAAAGAAGGAAAAGATGGGAGAATCTAGGATGCATCCTTGTAGAAGAATTAACATTTAATTTCGGAATAAGGGAGCATACACTTTTAAAAGAGACTCCCAAACCTGCCAGAGAGGTAAGCAGAAAAAAAAAAATCAAGAAACACAAAGTAAAGGAAGGAACTGTTTCAAGGAGGGATTTTTATAAAGAAATTCAGGGCTTTTAAGAGATCATTTAAAATCAGAAAAGAAATATAAAGTTTAGAGGAAGGGAGGCAATGATTCTCTTGCAGTGGAACTGTGTTCTTGGTGGAATAGGGCAGTAGACATAGCCATGTGGACTGAAGACTGAATTGTGACATTTGGGTAGTGAGTGATGAAAACTGTTTTGTGAACTTTTTTTGGTAACAGAGTGTACGTATGGTAATTAGAAGATACAGGATGGTCAGGTCTCGTGTCTGTATTTGTTTTAATGTTATATTTTTATGTTTGTTCTCTGAAGAGGAAATATTGGAGCCTATTTACTGCTTTATAACCAGCCACCTCAAAATGAGGTAGCTTAAGACAGTGATAATTTATTTTTCATGTTTCTGTGGGTCTTAATTTGGGCAGGACTTGGCTGAGTGATTTATGTGCTCCACATGACATATCAATGGGCATTCAGAACTATACACAGCTGGTAGTTGAGCCAGTAGGAAGGTCCAAGAAGGCTGGACCTCACACACCTGGTGCCTTAGTACCTCTATCTCACCAAGGGGTTTAACTTAGGTCCTCTTATAGCTTAGCAGCTGAATTCCAAGAGTTTTCTAAAAGAAGAAGCCCTAATGTACAAGTGCTTATCAAACTTTTGCTTGTCGCATATTTGCTAATGTACCATTGACCAAAGCAAATCCTGTGCCCAAGCCAAAGCTGATGAGAAAGAGGATTATACAAGGGTGTGCTTTCTGGAGACATAAAATTCACTTTGAGGCCACTGACTTAATAGCCTCAGTGTTTCAAAGCCAATACAAATGAACTGAGAGAGTTGTCCATTTTTCAACATTTCAGAAAATGCAGGAAGGTTTGGGTGGATTGGAATTAGGAGGCAAAGCTTCTCTGGTGTATCAGGAAGGAAGTGGGTGGAAGTGGATGGAGAAGTATAGGCAGGCTTGTATCTTTAATCCTGGGAGACACTATCACTAGATGGTTTCAATTTTCTCTCTAAATATGAGGCACAGTTGTTAGCTATGTGTTGGGGGAAGGAAAAGAGGCTGGACATTTCAGAAGGGAAAGGGCTTAAAAGGTCATGAAAATTAAAGGGAGTGAGTTGAAAGGAGATACATAGCTGGGTTGTCAGACAATGTTTAAGAATGAGAGGTTGGTGATCAGACTTTTGAGCATTGTCAGCCTTTTTGTATGAATCAGTGTATTTGGCTATGAAATTTTACTAATAATGAACTAAAGGTAATTAAGACAAAATGAAAAAAAATTGAGAAAATAAATGAAGAAATATTTGAAGAAAGTATTATCCTTTCGAATGTATAAAAAATACCTTAACATTTGTTCTAGGTGTTAACATGTTACAATTCTTTACTATTAAACTCTCACAACTTTTTAGTCAAATGGAAATATTATCTCAGTCATTATTCCTTTGAAAACTATGTAAGTTTAAAAAGCTAAATCTTTAAACTGTTCTTAGAAACAAAGAACAGTACATATATGTAAGTTTTAAAAAATACGTGCAGTATATTATATAGATACGTATTTACATGCAATATATTGTATATATGCAGGCAAATTGTATCAATTTTATCTAATAAAACTGAAAACTGATTTTAAAGCACAAAGCATCATAAAAGACTACTGTGAACAATTACACATCAACAAATTGGACAACCAAGAAGAAATGGACAAATTTCTATAAACACACAACCTACTAAGACTGAATCATGAAGAAACAGAAAATCTGAACAGACTGCAAGTAAGGAGACTGAATCCATAATTAAAAACTTCCCAAGAAACAAAAGTCCAGGACCAAATGGCTTCATTGGTGAATTCTACCAAACATTCAAAGAATTAATACTAATCCTTCTCAAACTCCTCCGAAAAACAGAAGAGAAGGGAACATTTTCAAACTCATTTTATGAGGCCAGCATCACTAATACCAAAACCAGACAAGGATGCCGCAAGGAAAGAAAATTACAGTTCAATATTCCTAATGAACGTAGATGCAAAAATCCTTAACAAAATATTAGCAAACCAAATTCAGCAATACATTAAAAGGATCATACACCATGAAAAAAATAGTAATGGAAGTATCATGAATTATCAAAAGTTGTATAGCTGATAAGAAGCAAAAGTCACTCAATGATCTTTACCCTACTCGCAGCTATCTCCCAGAAATTCAGTCAAAATTTCTCTTACTCAAACTCCTATTTGCTGTACCAAACAGAGAGAGTTGAATAGTGTAGCTTGAGGAATAAGAATAGAATTCCCAGTAGCGACTGTGGTAATGGGGTCGTAGTGATTGAGTTTTAATGCCAAGTTCACATTCAGTGATTACTTAACTTGGGGAAATCTATTCAATCTCCCATTTGTCTTTGTTCCTTCATATTTGAATCCAAATTATTGCAGTACGTAATGTGAGAATTTAATGAGATACTATCATAAGGTGTTTAGCTTAGTGCCTGAACACATAGTAATAAGCCCACAGTAAATAATAGGTATATTGTAATGATTATTGTTAGCAGTTCAAGATTAACATCAATCAAAATGCATTCATCATTTTAATGAGACTGAAGTCCTAGAGGATACCAAAGAAAATCTGTAGTTAGAACAATGGTAATTTTTCCATAATGACTTGTAAAGCACCTATTATGTGTCATGTAGCCCACTGAGTACTAGCAGTTGTTTATTAAGTCTATGAAACGAGATTCTGTGATATGTTTTGAGCCAACTTTTTCTCGTTGCGCCATTCCCTACCTTCCAATGTATTCAGGAGTTCAAAATTGATTTGATGTAACTGAAGCAGAAAATCATTAGCAAAGGATGTAAGTAAACCTGGTAAACAATTTTACATTCAGACAGGTACAAATGGAAAACTTATCCACAAGTAATCACTCCCTTGGTTCTTAAGCCTAGTAAAGACCATAGCTAAGAGGAAAAATAATTAGAGACGCTAAAATCCTCCAAAGCATTACAAAATGGAATCTCAGTTAATTTGGAATTATTTCTGATTTTCAATTATCTATAAAACCCTCACTTTCTTTATGCATACACATATATATGTATAGATAGCATATTGAAGGGGAACCTTGATTAGCTGACTAGTTGATGTTTTATTTGAAATACAAGCTTATTCATATTACATATACTGACTACAGAGTACTAACGCTGTGGAATTTAAATATATTTGTAATCATAATAGCAAAGATATCCTTCTTTTAAAATGTTTTGTTTTGCTTCTCTTCCCTTTTGTTTTTGTTCCTGGCTGTGATATAAGAAAGCCACATTTGTACACAGGGAAGTTGTGATTTGATCTGGGGCTTGATTTGGGGAGATGTGTGTGAGAGAGTTGGCTCACAAATTGAAAACAACAGCAAGCACAATGGTTACAAGAAAGGAAAGGATAGAATTTATTCAAATGGTGAGCCTTTAGATAGACATAACAGTGTATCTTAAGGTCATTAGTTCTAAATAAGACTTTAGAGGTTAGTGGTATCTGCATTTTTGTACCTTAACGTCTATCACTTAGTCACGTGCCATACGTTCTTATGAATCAGTTTGTAATACAGCATCTTGTAAGGAGCCATTATAATTGATTTTAAAGGAAATCATTACTGGTGAGTCGTAATTGCCTGTGGCAAAATTTTGACTCGAGTAGATTTACACTAGGGAACTGTGATTTTTCATAACCACTGAATTATACTCACATGGAAATTCAAGTTAATATTTAATTATATAGTTTCTACAGTTGTTAAGAAAAGATATAATGATCATACCATAGCAATGATAAATGTGGAGAAAATGACCCCATCTCATAAATTGGTTCCTACATTTTCAAAAAAAATACCAAAACTGATAGAACAGATTTTGCTTACATAACCATACAATAAACAAGAATGTATTGTGGAATATACTTTAGGATGCCAGATTAATTACCAAGCAACACATTGTTGGAAAGCATCTTGGCCTCACACCCCAAGGCACTTGCAATCTTTTGAGGAGGATTACGTGTTACAGTCACTGTGAGCTGCTTTTCTTTAAATCACCACCACGTACCGGCTGTTCAACTCAGGGCAAGTGACTCACTCTTTGTAAGTCCAAATTTTGTTCTTTGAAAATTGAATAAAATAATATTATCTGTGTTCATAGGGTTATTACAAATATTTCATAATTAAAAGTATTATATGCCAATTTTGGAGTCAGGCACTACTTTCAATGCCATACCTGTATGATTTTACATAACCCGATAAGCAGTCACATGGTGTGTTAGGTGTCATGAGCATCACCATTTCAGAGATGTCAGGCTGGAGCCTGCAGAGCATAAGTAATACACCCAACACACAACGCGTGGGAAGCATTTAGCAGAGGATCTGGTGCCCCACCCTCTCAATAGCAGCCTGTCTTTTTCCTTTCTACATTTTTCATGTCTGCTCAATTCCCTGTGTGGCCGATCATTGGTAACTGGCATCAAAATGGCTTCCATACTTGCAGATAACTTTAAAGTTCTCCCTCTTGGCAGAAAATCTTAAGCCTCCGTCTCAACATGTAAAATAAAGGAAGTCAGTTGTAAGGCACTAGATGATAAACTAGAGCCTTTATAGATCAGGCAGAAATGCAAGCAGCAACTGTTTACTGAGCTCCGAATATACGACCATTGTTAAAATCACTGAATGTTCAATTGCTGAAGATAAGGTTGACATACACTTTAAGGCAGCTGTCTTCTTTAGAATATCTGTGTCATGTCTACCATTCTGGGTGTGAAGTGAATACCTGGCCAGGAGTAGAGAAAACTCAACGGTGTATATGCGCTTCATAACACTGACTATGCAGATGAAACCAAACATTTGCACATTCTTTTATAATTTTTTTTGTTACTCTTAGATAGATAACTGGGGTCAGTGCCTCTTACAAGCTGTTGTTTCTGGATTTGACATCAGAGATCCTTGGTTTTAAATCTCTGTATGTCCTGCTTCAAAACACATCACATCCACTCGCAACTCCAGGCTTTTTAACTCAAGAAATTTGTAGAGACCCGTAAAGAATCATCTCCCAGCAGACAGCAGCAGTATCAAGAAGATGTCTTTACCCAACATCAAGATCCAAGCCATTTCAACCCAGACTTAAGTTAGAAACCACAAATTCAAATGACTTCATAACCTAGGAAAGTTACAAAAACCATATATCAACCTGTCTGTGACACAACAGAGACCAGTTATTTATATTTAAGAAGTTCTGTATGTAGTATTGTGTGCTATAGAAATATTAGCTCAAGTCCATATAACTCTAGGAGGAAGGAACTATTTTTATTCTAAACAACAGAAAAGGAAAGTGAAGCCTAGAGACAGTGTACAACTTGCATCAGACTACACAGCTAGTAAGTAGTAGTCAGGTTGCGAACTCAGGAAGTTGGGTTCCATCTTCATTAGCCTTAACTGCAATCCTGTCTATGTTGCAGGGACGATGACAAGCTAGTGAATACACATGTGCTTAAACTCACTCCCTTCTCCTCTCTCCTTTTGTTCTTCCTCTGTTTTTTTTCTTTCTTAACTGTACTTGGGAAAAAATGTGTATAATTTTTCTGAGATGCCTCATTTCAACCTCTGAGTTAATTAATGGTCTGGTGGGGAAAATAAAACACAAAATCCGAAACTGTCTTCTTTTATTTTGAAGGAAAATAACTGGCTGTTTTGAGTTACGTCTGGCTGGTATGTGCATTTGTGGAAGGGATACATTACAAATAAGGACATTTCTCAGGTTCTATGCAAGTTGGATTTTCTGAAAACATAAAATATTTTGTCTTCAAAGCCTCCAGGACAAGGCAGAATGCTCTTATTTGAATCAAGCATTTCAATGGAATATCTTTTTTCTGTAACAAATGTGGAACACAGCAGCAAAACCAATTAATACTCAGTCATATTTCTTTTAATTCATTGGGAAAGTATTGAGGAAGGAGGAAGAAATACAGCAAGAAAGGTTTTCAATCTCAACCAAATTTGTGTGGCCTCCATACACCTCACAAGCTCTGTTCCTAGCCAAGCAAATGATCTAATATTAATATCTGTCATACAGAAAGGCAATCTTGTCTTTTAACGATGCCCTTTCTAGCTCAAGAGTTCAATTCTTCCTTCACACATTAAGACAGTGTCAAAAATTATAATGACTAATGCAAGGTTGAATTTTAGCACTCCTTGTTAAATCCAAGTTTCCGAAGCATGTAACTTCATTTTCATTTTATAGCAATTCCCTTTTAGTCACAGAGAGGGGGAAAAAAAGTAGCCAGGTTTTACCGGTTTAAAAAATTAAACTTATCTGATATTCTCTTTGGAAATATATATTCAATTATATAAAGCGTTATTCTTAATATATTACATCGGTTTCTTATAAAATAAAGTCAGACATGTCATTTGGTCTGAATGATGTATTACAAAATTAACTTTTCTTTGCTATTTGCCAAATAAAAATCAATTTCATGAGATTGGCTGCTGGAGACAGAAAAATAAAGACATTATCTCATCCAGAACAAGTGTTCTCTTTTCTTCCTTTAGAGAACATGGGTAAGGCATGGAGTCTGACTAAGACAAAACTCAGATTTGATTTTTAGATTTCCTAAGCTAAATTATTTATTTGCCCCATCTCTACCTACCATATTGTGGGGTGCCTTCATGCTCCCTTTTCTACCTCTGTTACTAAAATTAATATTCAGGGATGTTTTCACAGAATTAGGTTTAAAGACGAAAGGAGACTTATAAATTACCTCTCCTCACCTAACTCCACCCTTACAATTTTATAGTAGTTGGAACTGAAATAACATTCAAAACTAGAGGGACAAACATTTCAGATCCTAACTCATCATGATGCTGTCTTCTCTGTCTAGCACACATCATGTATAGACAGCTTAGCTTGATTTATAGTACTTAAAATTTTGTTAGACTTTGTTACAAAATAAATGATTCTTCTACAGAACATCATGAGGGAACAGAAATGGGACTTTCTTGGAGAGTGGTACACAGAGCTTTATGGGCTCCTAAATTACAATACAGGCATTTCATCTCCTACAACCATCAATAAATAGCACCATAGATGGATATCACTGCTTTGAGTCCATTGGTCGCAACAAATCATACCTTCAAAAAATGGTATATATTCAAACTACCTAGAAAAGAGCAGGTTCTGCAAGATTGGAGGTATCCAGACTACAGCTTACCTATATATATAAAAGGAAATTTTTAGCCATGCTTCAATAACTTATTTCGGAGAGTTTTTTTGTTAACTGAATATTAGACCAGGCTATGGCTTCCCATACTGTACCTTTAAAAGTGTGGAAAACCTAAGATAAACTGAAAAGGCCATATACCTCAAGACAGAAAAAATACATTTCTTGTAGAAATAAAAAAAATCGATTATGATTAATATTTAAGATATGTATCTATGACTACTACAATTAGAAAGCAACCATTGCTAAAAACAACTATGGGGATCAATAGAAAGTGGGCATTAACAAAAATGTGAAACTATCATTTTAAATTTTAAAATTCCAACAGGATTTGTTTTAGAATGTGCATGAAATGATTTCAGTGTGAAAAGCACTAAAATGCTAATTCAAAAACTACATGTGTTGAGCTAATAAACACTGAGCTTTGAAAGCTTTCAGTTTCCTCATCTTTGTTGGGCATCATTGTGATCCTTCACTTGCAAGTATCTCTGCCAAACCTGTGCGAGCAGCAGTCAGGAAGGACAGATTCAGGAGGAAGGACTGATGGGAGAGGCATTTGCAAAATAATGAGAATTACAGGAAGTACACCTATTTGCTAAAGAAATCTGAACATCAGTAGTGTCCATAGTAAGAGGTTTTTTTTTTTTTTTTTTTAATATTTCTTGTAATTGTCCAATTTCACCAACTTCAAGTCTTCCTTGAGCTTCCCAAGGAGACGACATCAGTTATCTCGGCATATGGGGTTCCCGATGGGGAGAATATGTGATAAAACTATAAAATAATGAGTGAGACATTTCCATAAGAAATACGGAAAAAGAGACCTGTCATTTATAATTAGGCATGGGGACGTTAAAAACGTACTTTCCTGCTGTTCGTAACACCAGGTTTTGTTGTGTGTTACGGCTGCAGAAGACCTATTAGGAGATTCTCACAATGAGACCTAGGGAGGCCTCTCTCCCCCACAGAGTCACTGCGTGACAGCTTGTGGGGTTAAATATAACTCCACTGCCTTCTCGCTGCAGGGAATTCTCACAGGCAGAGACACATCCCTAGATTCTCCCTTCTTTAGGAGTACAAGGAACCCTCTACAGAGAAAGAATAGAAGGTCTGTTTCTGCATACTGAGTAAAGATATCTTTGGATCTGTTGCTAACAGGTGAAGAGGGAACATTTTGAAACATCTTGCTGAATAGGCTTGGATTTTTCAAGAGCCATCATTTGGAGAGGTGGCTCAGTTATTAGAAAAGTAAAATACTAAAAGTGTCTCACAGTACAGTAAATCATGCTGATTTCAGCCACACAGTGGGGCACATATGATTTTGTTCCATTCATGGCATCTATACAGACATGATATCTGAAGGATATTATTGGTGAATATATATCTTTTAAAACTACAGTCTTCCTAGGAAATCATATCTTACGTTGGCTAAACTCCACTAAATTCAGATTTATTTTTATTAGTGACTAATGAACACACAAACACTTTTTCTGTGTCCTGTTACTAACTGAGTATGTTAGGAAATCACTGAATGCTAAAGACTGATTGCACAGTCCGGCGTTTCTGACATAAAGGGAGTGAAAAGAAAACACAGGTCAAATACATGAGAATCAAGATTCATCTTCTGTAACCAGAGAATAAAAGTGAATCATACAGAATAACTGACCCCACCTGAAAAAGTAAGCAATTTATCTTCAAGGATGAAGAGGGATCATCATAGCTGTCATTGTGAACACTGTAAAAATGATTAACTAGATATTCTAGATGCAAATGTGTATGGTTGTTAAACATTATGTTACATATATCTAAATAGTTACCAAATTATACTCTGAAATAATTCATTCCATTAAGATTATCCTACTATTTAGTCCCTTTTTCATCTCAAATATGTATTTTTTTATTTTAGCAAAATCGTTTAATGGGTGCAGGGTTACTTGTGCATACAATGAAACACTTTAGCTGGTCTAGCATACATTTCACAGAATGGTCAAAAAAGTAAAGTTTTTCAATTCTGTTTTTAATCTTTACATGATCACAAAGGCATTATCCTAGAATAGTTCCCTCTTTTAGGCATTTCTGTGCATTTAGTGGAGCTTTAAGCATTCAGGTATTAAAGGAATTCACTTGTCAAGTACAGCAAAGGGGCCCAGAAATTCATGACCCAAACCCACACACATACCCCTGACTGAGAGTCTATGGGTAACAACTAATAATGATACAAAACACAATTTTTACTTCCTTTATTATCATCTATCATCGTTAAATACAAAACGCTGGCTTCTATGAAGCCTGCTACTGAAGACCCTATCCTCGCTCTCTGACTCATAATAATAGCAGATGCTGCTGTGATGTTCTGTAGCATCTTCATGTGGTGGTCCATGCTGCACAGCATTGTGCCTGACTGTATTAGGGACTAAATCAAGAGCCAAGTGAGAAACATTAATCTGTTATCAACAAATGTGTGAGATAACCTAAAAGTTTTACAACTTGCTCTGTTGTTATATAGCAATGTCTATCTTCAGGACACCCACTCACTTAGAAAAAACATGACAGGGGAAGGCTAATTTTACTATTTAAAATCTGCATAAGGTTATAAATTATTACTCTGTGGATTTACTATATAATAATGTAAGGAATTCAGGGGGGGAAGAAGGTGATGCTTAGTTTGTAAATTTAGAGATAGTCAAATTTCCTTAATGCTATATTGCCTGGAATATTAAAACTAGGGTTTGGTTGTCCTTTTAACCTTACTAAAAATGTGTTAAAAATATTTTACTTGCTTAGAGTTTTTCTAAGGAAATTGGAAAAGATGATTATTTCCATTTTATGAAATCAAACACCAATTTCCAGAGAGCTTATATATTTAAGTCCAGAAGATGTGCACAGCCTTTTTGATTCTCTGTACACACTTCCAAATTTTACAAGAAATCCTAAACTAATTTTACAGACCTATCTTCCGGGAAACACTGTTTATTTTATGTTCTATAATATTACTCTAAGCTAAAAAGTAATGTCATATAATCTCTGAATAAACTATAAGTTTATCCTTTATTCAGAGAACAAAGATTACAAACTTGTGTATCACATTTCAGTTCATCTTACTCATAAAAGCATTCCATGTTATTATTAAAAAGCAAGTGCTGAAATACATACTCCAAGTTTAAATATTCTTTCCATACCTAGAAATGTATGCATATGCACATACAATTCCTTTTAATAGCCAAACATTTAATGTATAAGTACAATTTTATATTCATGGTTGTCCAATGATAATACTGGAATAGACTGAATTTGTGATTCAGTGTATGCTTTTTTTCCCCTTCAAGTTGTTTTTTTTTTTTTTTTGAGGTGAAATACAATTATGACAGATCAAGAATCACACCAATGATTCAGACTAATTCCCTGTGTATTGATACATGCTGCTTTTGGTATCCATCTCCCTAACACATTTTCATTTTTTAAATCATGTTGATAATAACAGTTGCTAGAAATGAAACTCATATGAACAACTGATGAATTGTCATTTTATGTCAATACTTTATATGTCTGAGCTTATTTAATCTCCAAAACAAGCATGCAAGGTAGGTATTATTTATATCTCCCTAAACAAATGAAGAAATAGAGACAAAAACTGTTAGATAAAATCTCCATTACAAAGCTAGTAGGTGGAAGGTGAGCAAACCCTGGTTTGTGGGTGAGAAGCATGTATCTTAAACAGTATGATATTCTGCATCCACATTTTCAATTCAATAAGTAATACAATCCCCTAGAATAAAGCAGGTTGATATTTACATGTCACAAGCAACGGACCACGTATGTCTCCTCCATTCTCAGGAGAGAAAGGCATACTGTTTAAGAATGCTGGCGTGCTCATTGATATGGGGAGGGCTAAGGGCTCCAAAGTCCATTAAATTTGTTTAATGGTACAGCATTTACATAGTTTAAAATTCTTTGACTCAACTGATTCCCACGATACTTTTGGAAAGAAGGCAAAATATTCAGTAGCTATGTTATACAGTTGATCATATGAGGAGCAAAAAAGTTAGGTGCCATTCCCAAGGTATAATAACAGCAAAATTCAGAGCAGATCATCTTTTCAAACCCATTTCCCTCTATAGAAAACATAGAAAAAAATTATTTTTGTTAAATAAAGTTAAGTAAGTAATATTAATAATAGTGTGAAAAGAAATGTAAACAGTGAAAATTTTCCTTCTTGAACTTTTTATAATAGAGCCACTAATTTTAAGTAAAAATAAAAAACAAATGTGATAATACAAAAGGAAAAAGTAATCAAATGACACCTTCAATCACATTAGTTTAAGAAAAAAAATATACCTTACTTTGAATCTTTACCATTTTAAATATTAAACATTAATAAAAATCCCAATAGTCATGTAGAATAAGAGAAGTGAAGTATATTATATTCTGTTACTTTATGCACACAATCCCTGTGTTTATTCCAAGACTACTAAAGTGCCATAGAGGCTGGAGACAAGATGTATACTCAAAGTAAAACTGAATGTTCTAAATCATTGCAAAGTTACTTTTGAAATAAATATCTGTAGTTTTTTTGGTGTGGTGGGGATGACTACATAAATGGGAATTCTACCAATTAACTTCCTTCTAGAATGCAATGTTTATCTAAGAGTAAGAAATATTACTAACTTGAGGTTACATGTATATTATTAAAATTCAACAGTAACCACAACAGTTACTTACAACGTGGATTGTTAGAAAAACTTCCTATGGAGGAGAATCCCATTATCAAAGTTACTTACAGTTGTTTATATAAAGTGATTATAAAAACCAGATAGATATTTAGTTGGCTTTATTATTGTTTTTTAATTATGTGCAGATTCTGCACCCTCTTACTGTCTGCACCGGGGAAGACGGCTACCATCACCCTATTCTCGGTAAGCAAGTGCTTGCACCTAAATGTCCTTATTTGAAAGTATTTAATGAATATCTATATACCAGGCAATGATATGAAATCTGGAAACATGGTAGACATAGGTCCTGAGAGGAACTTCCTGAAGAATTGCTTTTTAAATTTAGATCTGAATGAATTGTAATTCTGGAAAGACAGGGAAAAAAGTTAAAAATTGAGTAAATTACATGTGGAAAAGCTCAGAGCTTGGGATATCCAGAATTTTTTTTTAAAGGCCATGATAAAGTATTTATATGTCATTTTAAAGTGCAAATGGAAGCAATTAAAGAATTTTTTTTTAATTTTAAAAAGAGTACATCTCTGACATTACCTAAATTTCTAGCTTATTGGAAGAAGGAAATTGTGTCAAACAAGGGAGACAGCAGACCTAGGGAGCCAGGCCTTAGATTTTTCAAATATATTTCTAAATTCTGTACATGGACTGGAAATGGGAGGAGAATTAAATGTGATAATAAAAGAGAATTATAAATATTTAGCAAATGTCTTTAAAAATCTAAGTGACATCAAATGGGTTTTGAGATTAATAAAGGCAGCCATGACATATATACACAATGGAATATTACTCAGCCATAAAAAAGAATGAAATATTGCCATTTGTGGCAACATGGACGGACCCAGAAAATATACTAAGTGAAGTAAGTCAAAGACAAGTATTATATGATATTGCTTATATGTGGAATCTAAAAAAAATGATACAAATGAATCTACATACAAAACAGAAATAGATTCAGAGACATAGAAAACAAACTTACGGTTACCAAAGGGGAAAGGGAAGGGAGGAGGGATAAACTGGGAGCATGGGATTAACAGACATAAACTGCTATATATAAAATAGATAAGCAACAAGGATTTACTGAATAGCACAGGAACTATATTCATTATCTTATAAAACTTATAATGGAAAATAATCTGAAAAATATATATATAACTGAATCACTTTGTTGTACACCTTTAACAGAATATTGTAAATCAACTATACTTCAGTAAAAAACTAAATATTTTTAACTTTTCATTTTATCAAAAACCTTTATATATTCAATTTTCTAATACTATATTTGATGTTTATTTGAGAGAGCTTCTAACCACTTTTTTAAATTATTAATACAATAAATTCCTTATATCTTAGAAAACATTCCTACTTATTTAAAGTGGATTTTTTAAAAAGAAGTACTCACAATAACAAATGAGAGTTGCAACTAAGACACAGATATTATATGAACTTCCTTTTCTGATTGAAAGACATACTATTTTAAAAGTGTAATAAAATGAGACTAGATATGTGGAAATAATATCTTGTATATTTTTAACACTAGTTAAAAATGAATAATTTGGCTATATAAATTAAGATTAAATACAAAATAACTTAGTGTATCTATACATTCACAATGAGCTGATATTAAGAAGTTCAATATGAGATGTAATGTCTTTATGTGTATTTTGAGACCAGTACAGTTGGCCTTTGAAAAGTGTGGGGCTTAAGGGCTCTGATTCCCATGCAGTCAAAAATCCCCCTATAACTTTACAGTCAGCCCTCAGGTATCAGCAGTTTAACATCTACAGATTCAACCAACCTAGGGTTCAACCAACTGTGGATCGTGCAGTACTGTCATATGGATCCATTCAAAAGTGGACCCATGCAGTTCAAATCCGTGTTGTTCAATATGACATCTTTTTTTTTAATCTGTTCCAACTATCTTTTTTTTTTATTGAAGTATAGTTAATTTACAGTGTTGTGTTAGTTTCTGGTATACATCATAGTGATTCAATTATACATATATATTCTTTTTTCATATTATTCACTATTATAAGTTATTACAATGTATTGAATATAGATCCCTGTGCTATACAGTAGGACCTTGTTGATTATCTATTCTGCATATAGTATTTTGTATCAGCTAATCCCAAACTCCCATTTTATTCCCTCCCTGCCCCTTCCCTTTGGTAATCATAAGTTTGTTTTCTGTGATATCCTTTTAATACAGTGATATAAATGAACACCCAAACTTAGTCTAGTCAAATTGTTGTTTAATATTCTTAATTATATTTGTTTATAATGTGTTTCAATAAAGTATAAACAAAAGTAAGGGAAGATAGATATTTTTAGAGAAAATAAAAAGACTGGAGAAAGATCTTTGGGTTATGAAACCAACTTTCTAAGCACAGGAGTCCATCAATGTTACCCTCCTCCAGATCACTAGACATGTTACTCAGAGCCGTATCAGCTTACCCTATTTGACAGGAAGTTTGGATTTGAGAAATCTGGGTAAAAATCTAAGGTTAAAAAAAAAAAACAAAAACTAGTAAAAGTCTAAGAGGACTAATCATAAATGCCATGTAGACTCAAAAACCCCCAAATTTATAACACTTGAGGAACTGAAATGATGTCACAGTCGGACTTCAGTCACGTTCATAATCCATACTTCTTACTGCGTATCGACACAAGGAAAAAGATTTAGACTCCCTCATAAGTATATAAACTACCGTAGTGTCTGGTCCGAGCCGTTTTGATGATGAAGCCACTGCCTATCAAATATTCTCTCTCTCTAATCAAGTGTACCCCAACACTGGCCTTTTCCTCTTCTCAACTATAAGAATAAAACTTGGGGGGAAATACCCACACTCTTCTGAAAATAAAAATTTTGAAACACACCTATTAATTAGGATTCCTTTCCAAATAAAGAATTTTACAACACCCCTGAAAACCTGAAAGTGATAACCATTGACTTAAAGCCAGGTGAAAATGGCATCACATGGAAGATTGTATTCCCTCATTCATTCATATATTTACAAACATTTATTGAATTTTTCCACATGTTAATAAGAATGTAGAAGACGTAAGGATATTATAGGAAGCAGGGTGTGTTTCCTGATCACATACATCTCAGAGCTGACTCATAGAAACAGTAGATTGAATTCACTAAGATAGGTCAAGAAAGAAAATGTTAAGGGTTACTTTGGGGAGGAAATAAAATTTCATAAGTGATAATATCTAGGACGAAATTTTAAGAAGAAGTAGGAGTAAATCATAGAAAGCATGGGAAGAATAAATCAGGCAGAGGGAGAAGAATGGGCAAAGGACAGCAACCAGAAAGATGACAGCACTTAACAGAAGTGATGGAGGTGAGTGTGGAGGAAGTCCAGAGTGTGTAGGGAGAATTACATCATGGAGTTCAGGAGAACAGCAGAGACTGGATCCAGACAGACCTTCTAGCCCAGGTTAAGTGTGGGAGCCCATGATTGGGTTAACAAATTGTAACAGACACCAGCTGCTTATCTCCTTAAAGAAGAGCAAATGTGCTTAGTAGGTTTTAGATAGCACTCTGCTCATTGCAAAGTAATGACCAAGGCCGTAGGCTATAAACGATGGGCGTGCCTGCTGTTAGACAGTCTTCTATCCCCAAAACAGCCTTGGGTTGGAATGCTAAACAAGTTATAAAAAGCTGCAGACTCAGAGGTGAGAAGGCTGGTTAGCCAATGACGGGTAAGATCCCCTGAGGGGGCAACCTAAGACAGGCACAGCCGCCTGAGTCCAAGAAAAATCTTGTTAAGCAGCTGATTCTTGTATGTTCCGCCCTGATAAGCTGAAAGGCTCAACAGGAACATGATTTACCAAAACATGAAGGGTCCTCTGACCTTGAGCCAAATACCAACAATAAACAAAGCCTTTGTACTCCTTGTGATCCCGCCCTGTCCTTCCCTAAATTCCTGCATTCCATCACACAACTGCTAGTGATTCCTCCTTTAATTGTACAGAATAAATATGGGAGCATTTGAGAGGCTAGTGGAGTTAGCTCCTGCTCCCTCTCGCTCTCTTGACTTCTTCCACAGAGTCTCGGTGGGACTTCAGCTGGCCACAACCCACAGTTAAGTAACTTGTGTTTCATTTTCATAGAAATGAGGAGCTACTGGAATATTTAAACAGAGTTTCAACATTATCAGATTTGAGTTTAAAAAAAATCTCTCTGAATATAGTTCCAGTTTGGTGAATTGATAATAATAAGAGAAATCTAAATGCTGATACATCAGTTGGGAGGCTCTTTCAATAATCCAGGAGAAAACTTTTTTTGGCCTGTACAAATTTAGTCTTAGCAGCTAGACTCATGAGAACAGAGTCACAAAGTACGAAAGATGTAAGACTTAAAGCAATAGTATTTTCAGCTCTTAGAATTGGCATGGACATAGGGAATTAAGAAAAAATGATGAGTCCAGGATGGCTCCCACATTTCCGGCTTTGCAATATACTGGATGATTGGCTTTCTTTGAAATAAGGGAAACTGAAGGAATTCAGGATTTATTTATGTTGAATAGAACCCTTTTCAAATTTTCAAAGTATAAATGTCAAGTAGTCAATGTGGAATATATGTAATTAGATGACGGTAACATTTTCTTCTCTATTCTATCTTGTTCTTACCAGTACAAGTTTTGATTTCAACCCTGGGATTACCACTAAACTAAATTTTCTACCCTCCTCTGGTTAAAATGGGCATGTTTTACTACTTCTCACATTGAGATATGGAATCTACTCCCCTACCTGTCAAGTAAGGGCTGGCCTTAGTGAGTTGCTTGACAAATAGAAAGTGGTAGAAAGTGGTAGAAACTTCTGAGACTGTATTAATCAGGGCCTTGCAACTTCTCTTTAGCCCCATGAAACATTTTTCCTGGAAGTCGGCCACCATCCTCTGAGGAATCCCAAGAAGCATCCTTGAAAGGACCAACAGGAGATGAAATGGAGTCCCTGTCCGACAGTGCAGCTGCCCTACCAGGAGACCATCAGTACCAATTTACCAGCTGCTGGGTGAGCTATCATGGAGGTGGATTCCCCTGTATCAGCTGATACTGTGTGGAGAACAACTAGAAAGACAGATTGTCCCTGTCCAAATTTTTGACACACAAAATTATGAGGAAAACAAAATTATTTCTAATCACTAATTTTGGGGGTAGTTTGTTGCAAGTAATAGATAACAAGACCACCTCTGCAGTTAGCTGTGAATGTGTGGCTAAGTTTTGGTCAATGGTGTTGACATTGCTACTTCCATGATTGGATCACAGAATGTAAATCTCTCAGCCATCACTATCACTGCACCTCTTCATCCATTAGCTTAGGAGAGAGGACTTTGAAGAGGAATAAGACAGAATAAGCCTGAATTCTACATAACTGCATTGGGCAGAACCCCTCAACCAACTAACCCATATTGGACTTTGACATGAGAAAACTAAAAAAAATTTTTTTTTCATGCTGTTATACTACTTAAGGTTTGGAAATAAATTGTTTCAGCACTATTCTGAAATATATAGAAATTATATTTAAATGAAATTATGTAACTCCAAAACAGAAGAAAAGAAGGAAGGTAGTGAAGTAAAGAACAGAAAGAAAAAACAGGAGGAAAGAAGGAAAGAAAGAGAATGAAGGAAGAGTGATTGGATTAACATTTGATAGCAGAAAGCAAAGAAATAGATAAATTCCTTTATTTCATAGTTCAATATTTGACAACACTGCTCCATAAGAACTTTAAGGGGATTAAAAAGAGTCAGATAATTGTAATAATTGCTTACTATTAGACATATAAAATATGATATAATAAGAAAGAGAGAAGTTTGGACAAAAATTGGCTGGTTTGCAAATAGAAATGAAACGCTGTGATAAGATTTAAGAAAATGGTGGTCTTTAAGGGTACGGACATATATATTTGAAAAATCAGAAATTATTTTTTTACTGAGACCATGGAAGTTCCTGAAATCATCCAGAAACAGTATGCTGAGAAAGATAAGAAGTTCTGGATGGGGAGGTAGTGATGTCCCAGAAAGCCCTAAACTTTGATCCTGTAGCAATTGTATATCTAGAAGCTGTAGCCAGTTTTGGCCTGAGTTGAGTAACTTCAGCTTAGTGAATGTTGCAGCATTAATTTAGCATCATATGTGTTTGTAGCATTAGGAGAATTCTCAAAATAATTCAGTTAGATGCAGTGTTGTCTGATGCCAACTGAAATAGTTCTTGGGAAGCACCACTCTTAAATGCCACTCTTTAAGAATGTATTTTGTGTGACTTCCACTGACTTTTCTGGCCAGAACCCTAAACCATTCTGTCTAGAAACAAAATCCATCTTTTCCTACTAGGAACAGCCTTCTCCCCTTCCCTCCATCCTTCCTTGAATGACCAGTCATTCCCCATCAGAAATGGTGACTGGATAAGAATACCTTTTCCTGAGAGACAGTTGTCGGTCCAGGACAAAGTACTGGAATTGACATATATCCTAAGACAGGTCATCTCTCTCATTCTACAATTACCACCAGCCATCCCTAAGAGCTTTCTAAGAGCATCCTTAAGAGCATTTAACACTTCTTTTCTATCGAACCTATCATCAGCTGAAACAGTGCATAAATTTACCCACTTATTTATCGATTGTTGTTTGTTGTTCTTTGCTATAATTTAAGCTCATCTCTAGATAAGATACACCTGATACTCCTTAAGAACATTCTCTTCTGTGTAGAGAATCCCCACCCCCCACAAATATTTTATCACCACATGAGATGCTACATATTCTACATATTCATTTATAATTTCCCTGGAATTAAGCTCCTTTTGGGCATGCATTTTTGTCTTTCTAGTCACTTCCTAATCCTCAGTGCCTATCAGAGTGCTGCCACCTCACACAGTCCAAGGGTCAACACAGCCTTCTTATTCTGTGCATGAAAGTGTCTGGCATGGAACAATTGCTCATCTTAGTCACCAGGTGCAGAAAAGCTACCTCAAAACAAAGCCAACACATTCGTTGCAAAAACTGTTATGAGAGACAGAATGAATTAGAGGTGTTTCCAGAAACAAGGGGGAGAGGAGAACCCTTGCAATTTCATGCTGTCCACTTAAAGATGCAAGAACAATTGACTTTTTTTGGCTTAAGTTAGTCATGAGTTTGGGTCATTCACACCTGAAGGAATCATGATCATTAGAAAAATGATGAAGCATTGGAGGTATTGTAAGTCAAAATTCCGAAACTGTAAGATTCATTAAATCAAGGTGGGAACACATGTAGGGATTATAATCCAATCCTTAGCTTGGAGCCCATCAGCCTGTATTTTAAAGTGGCGAAATACTTTGTTAAGAGGACTAATTTTCTATTTAGGGATTTAGACAATGAGCATATTGAGACTGGAATTAAAGGTGAATTGATAGAAATTTTAAGGCTGTTGGATTTTGTTGGCTCCCTCTTGTGGCCATCCTATAAACATGTTGCCAGTCTCAATACAAAAAGTGCAGCCTTCCTAGGCAAGGAAGGGAACAGCACACCTGAAAGTCATCATCAGATAATCATGGAGCCTGATACTCTGTAAAAGCCACATTCTCCACTCAAATACAATCCTAGCCCAGGAGAGGCAGGGAGGTAGGAGATCTAGCTAAAGAAACTAGACCACCAAGCCATCCCTGACAAAGTTGATAACCCCTAGGGAAGCAGCTTGGGGCAGCAGGATGTTCCACACCATCATAGCCCACACTATTCTTCGCCTAGGCAGTAGATGCATAAAAGAGACTACCAAGTCCTGAAGCCCACTGCCCAGACCCACAACCTTTAAGTGCAAGGTCTACTTTCAAGAGCCATGATATAAAATAAACATTTGGAGCTCCTAATTCAAAGAAATGCTAGTTGACCACAGCTCAGCTTGCAGGAGATATACTGTCAGCCAGACAACTAAACTAATTTATTAAGGTCAACATTTGCAAGTATCTGAGGCAATTCACAGGCTAAAGAAAACCCTCTTCAAGAACCATCAAACAATTGGTGTTAGAAAAAATAATTTCCCAGAAGCAAAGCTGAGAGCAGATAGATTGCCTTAGCAATTAACTCACTGTGTTAGAGCAGGCAGATAGCTAGATATGAGCAGAGAAAGGAGGCCACAGACCAAATGACAGGAATTGGGCAGAAAGGAGGGGCAAGGGCCAAATACAGAAAACAATACATTAACTAAGCACCAGAGGTCCTTAGGCAAAGAAAAGCAGGAACCTCTGGGCTCATAAGTGGTCACAGCTTTTGGGGTAATGAGGGCCTGGAGGCTGACAAAGAAAGGTGAGAAAAGGCAGGTATCTGCAGTGCCCAAATGTAACCTTTTGTTCATTATGTCCTTATTACAATAAAACTAGCCTTGCAGATTAGAAGTATCCATCATGCACCGATGCCATGACACTTCTGATCCAGACTAAATAAGGACAAAAGTCCCTCCTTCCCTCAGGAAGGTGGAATTGGGATGAAAAATCAAGGAATACAACCCCAAACCCTTCCCTCCGCCAGTGACTATTCCACCCATTCATTTTTACACTCTATGTAACCAACTTGCAAAAAAAAAAAAACCCAGGGTTGCTGCTCACCTAAGCCTGCCCACTCTCCCCTTGAGAGTGTACTATCTAAGGCTTAATAAACCCTCACTTACTTTCTTAACCTCTGCATCTCTTTTATGAATTCTTTCTGGGAAGGGGCAGGAACCTAGATACCGATTACATCTATTGGCAACAATTGCACTATCATACATAGGATTACTTGATTTTTTTTCTCTTTTTATGCAAATGGAGTATGTTGATTTTATTTCTCTATGAAAATTGATTTGGTAATTTTCAAGTAATTATATCCCGTATACCATTATAGGATATTGTTGATGGTCATATAATTTACCACTTAGGGTAAGTAGCAGAATAGCAAGGAGCTATATTGATGACTGACCATTTCCTGGAACAAGTACTTATTGAGGGAAAGTTTTTTTCCGGTTAAATTATCATAATGGGCCTTATTGTGGAGACAGGAGTAGCTACTATGGCAGACAGCTTCTTAGTACTGTACAAAAATCACTAAATGTCTCACTGTGCAGAAAGGCCATTCATTCACTCATTTATTCAATGAATTTTCTTTGAGCTACTATAATAGGTTATGTGTGTTCTTGGGAATATAGTAGTTGAAGAAATGTGTTTTCCCTCATAGAGTCACATGCCACCAGAACTGGAAGAACACACAACAGAAACTAAGATAATTTTGAATGATGGTAACTGTTATATTAGGAAAGAGAAAGACTGGCGGGAAACCCTGTTTTTGAAAAGCTTTTTAAGAGCAGGGTTTTCTGAGGAAATGGCCTTTGAGCCAAAGCCAAGAATGTTATGAAGGAATGAATGGAATGTCAAGAATGAGCAATCCTTGGGAAGATTCAAAGAGAGAATTTAAGGGCCAAGAAAACAGCTAACATAAAGCTCTTAACTGAAGAATAAGTTTGGAATTTGCAAAGGACACCACAGAGTTTCGTGTGGATTTTATCTAGTTAATGGGGAAGAGGGACAATTGTAGGGAATGAAGTGGAAAGACGTCAGCATCTGATCATGCAATGCCTTGTGGACCACTGGAAGGGGTCAAGATTTTATTTTAAATATAAACATGCATCCATTGAAATGTCATAAGGAAGGGCATATTGTTTTCCAAATTTTGTTTTTAAATATACCTTTAGCCACTCTGTGAAGAAAAAAATATAAACAGGTAAGCGAGGATACAGAAGAAACAATAAAGAGTTCATCATGGTAGCACAGGCAGATGTTGGTGACTTGACTAGATGTGATAATGTTGAAGCTGGTGTGATATATTGTGTCAGAGAAATAAAATATATCCCAATATCTTGTATAAGTGATTGCGAGAGAGTTACTGGGAAAAGGAAAGAACATTGGGGTGGGACAGCATTTGGTACAGCTGTGACTGTGAGCTCTGTTTTCTACATGTTGGCTTTTAGATGTTTTAGATATCTAAGTAGGGTTGCTGAGTAGGCAGTCAGATACAAAGTACGAGCTCAGAAGAAAGGATAAAGCCATGATAGAAAACTCAGTCATCATTATAAAATATTTGAATCACCGGATTGCCTACAGAAGGAGTAAAGTTAGAGAAAAGATATGAATGTTGAAAATCAAGCTGATATATGGATTATTTTGAGGAAAGAAGATTACTAACTAGATTTGGCAAGATGGAGGTTATCACAGACCTTAGAAAAAGCAATTTCAATGATAGGAAGAAAGACATTTAAGGAAACTTAAATTTAAGAGCTCAGAATTGATTTAATAAAAGGGCTTCAAGAATACTGAATTATAATGGAAAATGATACATTTGTGTATAATGTTTTCCTTTTAAATAAAAAATGATGCATTAGTTTCTGTAGATATAACAAGGTATAATCACAATGCTTTAACTCTTTCATTCTTTAATATGCATATGCAAATTGCTGGTCATAGGTATAAAATTAAGTGGTGCTCACACAACTTAATAATAAAAAAACAAACAACCCAATCCAAAAACGAGCAGAAGACCTAAACAAACAATTCTCCAATACAGACATACAAATGGCCAATAGGCACATGAAAAAATGCTCAATATCACTACTTATCAGAGAAATGCAGATCAAACAAGGTATCACCTCACACTAGTTAGAATGGCCATCATTCTAAAGTTCACAAACAATAAATGCTGGAGAGGCTGTGGAGAAAGGGGAATCCTTCTACACTGTTGGGGGGAATGTAGTTTGGTGCAGTCATTATGGAAAACAATATGGAGACTCCTCAAAAGACTAAAAATAGACTTACCATATGATCCAGCAATCCCACTCCTGGGCATGTATCCAGAGGGAACCTTAATTCAAAAAGATACCTGCACCCCAATGTTCACAGCAGACCTATTTACCATAGGCAAGACATGGAAACAACCTAAATGTCCATTGACAGATGACTGGATAAAGAAGCTGTGGTCTATTCATACAATGGAATACTGCTCAGCCACAAAAACATAATAATGCTATTTGCAGCAACATGGATGGACCTTCAGATTGTCATTCTAAGAGAAGTAAGTCAGAAAGAGAAAAAAAAAAACCATATTATATCACTTATATGTGGAATCTAAAAAAACAAAAGAAAAAGGAACTTATTTATAAAACAGAAACAGACTCACAGATATTGAAAATAAACTTATGGATACTAGAGAAGGAAGGAGGTGAAAAAGGATAAATTGGGAGTTTGAGATTTGCAGATACATATAATAAATAAACAACAAGTTCATTCTGATTAGCACAGGGAACTATATTCAATACGTTGTTTTCATCTACGGTGAAAACAAATATGAAAAGAAATATGTGTGTATATATATGACTGAAGTATTATGCTTTACACCAGAAATTGACACAACATTGTAAACTGACTATACCTTAATTAAAAAAAAAAATAGCCCAAGGCAATCTACAGATTTAACGTAATCCCTATCAAATTCCTGAGGACATATTCCACAGAACTAAAACAAATCATAATAAAATTTATTTGGAACCACAAAAGACCTAGAATTGCCAAAATATTACTGAAGAAAAAGAGAGGCTGGAGGAATAACTCTCCTAGACTTCAGACAATATTATAGAGCTACAGTAACCAAAACAGCATGGTATTGGTACAAAAACAGACATATGGACCAACGGAACAGAATAGAGAGCCCAGAAATGAACCCACAAACTTTTGGTCAACTAATCTTCGACAAAGGAGGCAAGAATATACAATGGAATAAAGACAGTGTCTTCAGCAAATGCTGTTGGGAAAACTGGATAGCAGCATGTAAATAATGAAGTTAGAACACTCCCTTACATCATACAAAAAAAAAAAAAAACTCAAAATGGATCAAAGACTTAAACATAAGATATAATAAACCTCCTAGAAGAAAATATAGGCAAAACATTATCTCACATACATCTCAGAAATGTTCTCCTAGGGCAGTCTACCCAAGCAATAGAAATAAAAACAAGAATAAACAAATGGGACGTAATTAAATTTACAAGCTTCTATGCAGCAAAGGAAACCATAAGTTAAACAAAACAACAATCTATGGAATGGGATAAAAATTTTGCAAATGATGAAACAGACAAAGGCTTGATCTCCAGAATATATAAGCAGCTCATATGACTTAATAAGAAAAAAACAAACAACCCAATTCAAAAATGGGCCAAAGACCTAAGCAAGCAATTCTCCAAGGAAGAAGTACAATTGATCGATAGGCACATGAAAAAATGTTCAATATCACTAATTATCAGAGAAATGCAAATCAAAAATACAACAAGGTATCACCTCACACCAGTCAGAATGGCCATCATTCAAAAGTTCACAAATGACAAATGCTGGAGAGGCTGTGGAGAAAAGGAAACCCTCCTTCACTGCTGGTGGGAATGCAGTTTGGTGCAGCCACTGTGGAAAATAGTATGGAGATTCCTCAAAAGACTAGGAATAGACTTACCATATGACCTGGGAATCCTGCTCCTGGGCATATATCCAGAAGGAACCCTACTTCAAAAAGACACCTGCACCCCAATGTTCATAGCAGCACTATTTACAATAGTCAAGACATAGAAACAGCCTAAATATCCATCAACAGATGACTGGATAAAGAAGATGTGCTATATTTATACAATGGAATACTATTCAGCCATAAAAACCAACAACATAATGCCATTTGTAGCAACATGGATATTCCTGGAGAATGTCATTCTAAGTGAAGTAAGCCAGAAAGATTAAGAAAAATACATATGAGATCGCTCATATGTGGAATCTAAAAAAGAAAAAGAACATAAATACAAAACAGTAACAGACTTGCAGACATAGAATACAAACTTGTGGTTGCCAAGGCAGAAGAGGGTGGGAAGGCATAGACTAGGAGTTCAAAATTTGTAGATACTGACAGGCATATGTTGAATAGATTAACAAGATTATAGTGTATAGCACAGGGAAATACATTCAAGATATTGTGGTAGCTCACAGCAAAAAAAAAAAGTGACAATGAATATATGTATGTTCATCTATAACTGAAAAATTGTGCCCTACACTGGAATTTGACAACAGCATTCTAAAATGACTATAATAAAAAAGTTTGAAAAAAATAATACGATAAGAAATATATATATAAAACTAAAAACAAAATTAAATGGCCACTGTGTGATAGGCCTTTATGTATTTATTGTATTTATCTGTGCATGCTTAAAATTAAGAAACTATTGATTTATTAAAGTCTTTTAAATAAAGTTGGGTAATTATAGCATGTGTCTGTGTATGAATGTCTTGGAGAGAGACAAGAAACTACAAATATTTATGTCTCACTCTTTGCACTCACAGCTCAAATATTATCCTTAAAACATCACATATAATTTCCCATTAAAACCTTTTCAGTTTTGTATTACAATGAGCTCAGATATTGGAACTGTAGCCTATCAATTAATATATGTATAATGTTTATTCCAGGAATCTATAAATTATATAAAAATTTGAATGTGACACTTAAAAGTTAGATAAGTTTATATTTTTTCAATTTACACTATGAATTAAAGGGTTAAATTTACATAGACACCAAATTGAGTAACTTCAATTTTCCAATTCACATTACAGTGGGGAAATAGGCTTATTGATATTTCCTTAAATGCAGCAATGGAGAGATGACCAATACTTTATTACTGACAAATAATGTCTTATATATGCAAAGTAAATTTTCTTTTCACGTTTTACCCAAGCAGGTATTTCAAAATTATAAGTGAATATGGACATTTTATTTCTGGTACTCAATATGCTTTCTCTGAAATGCTTTTTTCCTTGTCACCTCTGAAAAGGCAATCTTCTACCATTTACTTTTTTCCAGCTTTTTTTTTTTTCATAAATCAGCAAAAGGGAGGAAAATGTGGGATATGAAATGACTCTAGTTGATTTATAATTCTGGGAAAAAAATAAATGAACTGATTTTAAGGCTTACAATTTCCCATATTAGTTTTTGATAGATGAGGTACTGTGTAAGCTTTCCAAAGCATGTGTGCCAATCAAACTCACTCCTGACCTACAACACATTTTGCCAGGGCCCAGACTGCCCATCATCTTAAACTGCTGCAAATACAGCGTGGTCTCTCCCTTGTATTACAATTATTTTGAATGTTGTCTCTATGCATTATTTCATATTTTTATTATTTGCTATTTAACATCAGTGGACACTTGAAGACTGAATACTACCAAATATTATATTTTCTCTGTGGAAAGGTGAAAATGTTAAATTATTCATTTCCTGTCGAATGCCTATTCCAGCTATTTTTAGAAACATAAGAGAATAATTAAATTCCAACACAGCCAAGCATTTAGTGGAGTAGATGCAACAGGTCAAAATGTCATAAGTGCCCTCTAGTCCACTATTTCTGACATGCTATTTTCACTCTCACAGGGGTCTCTTGGTTCTGTCACTATGTAAAGTACAGCTACAAGTAACTGGACAGTTTATTTTCCTGAAGATTTATTTGCCATTAGTTGAGCCTTTATGAGAGAATAAACTGATGTCACATTTGTGACAGGAAGAAAGTGACTGGTCATTGTTATGGATTACTTAATAATAATTGGTAAGTAGAAAACAAATACAAATGATTGAAATTGTAATTTGTGTCTACACATGACATATAAATGTTCCTTGAGGTAATCTTATGAACCTCTTGTGAAATACATTAATCATATTTTCCTATAGCTCATTTGTAAGAGTCTCCAATGTGATTTAAAAAAAAAGTGTGGCTTGTGTTTTCTGAGCCAAGAAGAATTAATATTTTATTCTTACTCTTTTATGAGGAAAGAAAATAATTAAACAATATTTCCTCTGCAAAATTACAAGAGTTCTGTGTGCTATGAAGCACATTAGATTGAAATGATATTTCTACATTAAATGGGTATCCAAAAAGTCAAACAAAAATACACAGTATTTTATCAAAAGCAATTAATCTTTTTCATCCAGAGTATGACATTTCACTATGTAATTGCACAGGAAATTAAAACTCTTTTCATAGATTTAATAATGGATGAGATACGGGTTTCGAAATAATTGTTTTTATTGCGCTTTGTCATCCTAAGGCATGATATGCAAGCTGTGACTCGCAACTTGCACCTCTGTCAGCTCCAAGATGAATCACAGAAAAACAATAAGGGGCTTCATTTGGAGCCCACCAGGACATGAGCCGGCGCCAAAAATTCAAGCAAATGTCTAACACTTTCATTTTTACTTTCAAATAAATTTCTCTGCCTGGCATACTGTGCTAAGCCACTCTAACGCTACACATAAGTTTCCACGTTGACCCTCCTTCATAAACATGTATATAGCACGTATGACGGTTGTCACTTTCTACAAACATTTCTATGCTTTGGGTGTTTAAATATACCTAAAATTTTGGATTTCAATGTTGCCATGATGAAATATAAAGCGAAATTTAAAATTTTATTAAATAGTAAAATGGTGCTTTTATAAATGAGTACAGGTGTCAAAGATTTAAACATTACATATTTTAAAGGCTAAATTTTATAGACATATGTAACATACATGTATGCATAATTTGAACAACATGGAATCAGTGCTTCTTATTCGTCTTGGGATAACTATGTTTTCTTTCTCATCCTAACTACTTTGTAGTTATAAATCTGTTATATGGGAATATTTATGAACTGGGGAGAAAGAACGGCAGTTCCATTTTGAGAAAAAAATAAAAATTTAGCAAAACGGTGAGAGAGGACAGCAGTATTTGGTTTCAAAGCTGAATACTCAGTTTAAACTCACATATTGTGCTAGTAAGGAAATAAAGATTGCTTTTAAATTCACCTTGGTTAAAATACTATAGTGTTTGAGATCAAAAGATGAATAAAATCATGTATTCCAACTGCTATAGTTCTTTTGTATGTTTTAGCTGTTCAATTAATACTTCTGAATCAAATTAAAGTTGGAATAATTTTCTCTTAGAAAATTAGTGTATTTTCTAACAAACATATTGGCATACATACTTAATTTGGAAACTTCTCAGGTACATGGTGGAAGCTGATAAAAGAAATTTTCTCTGGAGTATATCTGGACAGAAAATATATTTGTTTACTATAGAAAATACGCTGTCACGTTGCCCATTTGTGAGATAAGAGAACCAAAATGTTAATTTTTCTGCCCCTAATAAATGACACAGCTGCATTCCATGGTATGCTTTTAAAATTCTCAGTATTTCCATACTTAAGTGGTGTTTAGAAAATGTATTATGCAGAAACGTCTGCAGCTACTGATTCTGAGAGAGAGATGGACAGAATTTCAGTCTCATCTCAAGAAAGAAGAGGAAGAAAGGAATAAGATGGAGGAGGGTAAGATGATGAAATGAAATGTGAGGAAAAGGAAGTAGAGATGAGAAAAAAGAGGGAAAAACAAGGAAAAGGAAGAGGGGAAGAGGAAGGGGGAAGAGACAGAAGAGAGTTGAAAAGGTAAATGAAAACCAGTCATTTTTAAAATGATATGTTTTTAGTATTAACTCAGAAGCCAATGGAAACCAACTGAGAAGACATCAATGACCTACTTACAATTCTCTTGTTAATGAAATAATTTAAGAAGAGGCAATATAACATCACTACTGAAACCAAGGGCTTTGAAGTTTTAAATCTATTGGCCATGGGAAGGTTACTTATATTTATTGTAATTCAGTTTCTCTATCTTAATAATTGGGATGATAAGATTTGCTCTACTGTTACTGTGAAAAGGAATTGACAAAATTGACCATATAGTGTGGTAATCAGTACATAGTAAGTGCCTCGATATAAACAGGAAAAAAATTAGCAAGAATATCTACAAACATCTATGTTAAAATCAGACATAGTATACTAGAGAAAAAAAGCAAGTGGGAGTTGAAAAAGTATTAATTTTAGCACCAACTCTGTTACAATCTCAGTGTTTTTTTAAAACTATTCTGAGTCATTTAAGAAATCAGTTTAGATATCTGTAAGTGGATGGGATATTTTCATAATTTAAAACCATTATTTTAATTCTCATTTCATAAATAGCCATATTTACCACCAAAGTATAAAAATAGATAAATGCATTATTAATATTCTGGGTACCATTCTTTCTAACTTAAAATTAATATGATTTTTTTATCTATCTTATATTCTATTTGTTTTTTCACTCTCAACTGATAGTCTTATTCCATTATATTGAATTAGATGAACTCAAAGCCAGAATTATATTAAATCTGTTTTTGAATTTATTGATTAGGTAATCTAGGACAAATTAACTTTCCATGCATCAATTTCTTTATTTCTAAATGATAGCATATACTCTGATTATATAAAAATTATATGTATTAGAATAGTAGCTGGACTATAGTAACTACAGGGTAAACATTTGCTTTTATACTTAGTTGTTACTGCTGTTGCTGAAGTCTGTACTGCTGCTAATTGGTGAAGATGATGAAAATAGTCATTGAGTAGAGTTAGAGAAGCTGGCATTTTAAGAAATGGATTAAAATTTGAGCTATCTTCATTTGTAGCTTGGAGTTTTTAGAACAGAATGGCAAGTCAATAGTTAGAATATACAGTAATAAAAAGCAAATGGTAATAAAAAGCAAACTCTTCCAAAAGATTGAAGAGAATACTCCCAAACTCATCTATAAAGTCACAATCACCCTGATAACAAAGCCAGACAAATACACAACCAAAAAAGAAAACTATAAGCCAATATCACTGATGAACATAGATGCAAAAATCCTCAACAAAATACCAGCAAACAGAATCCAACAACACATAAAAAAGATTATACACCATGACCAAATTGGATTCATCCCAGGGACTCAAGGATGGTTCAACACATGCAAATCAATCAATGTGATACAGCAAATCAACAAGAGAAAGGACAAAAACAACATGATCATCTCAATAGATGCAGAAAAAGTACTTGATAAAATTCAACAGTCATTTATGATAAAAACTCTAACCAAAGTGGGTACAAAGGGAACAGATCTCAACGTAACAAAAGCTCTTTACGACAAACCTACAGCCAGCACAATACTCAACAGTGAAAACTTGAAGGCCTTCCCACTAAAATCCAGAACAAGACAAGGATTCCCACTCTCACATTTCTATTCAATATACTATTGGAAGTCCTAGCCATAAAAATTAGACAAGAAAAAGAAATGAAAGGGATCCAAATTGGAAGAAAACATGCAAAATTGTCACTATATGTGGATGACATGATATTATACAGAAACCCCTAAAGGCTCCACACAAAAACTACTAGAGCTGATAAAATGATTTGGCAAGGTAGCAGGATACAAGATTAACATACAGAAATCAGTGGCATTTCTTTATACTAACAATGAAATATCAGAAAAGGAAAGTAAATGAACAATTCCTTTTAAAATTGCATCAAAAAAAAAGTACTTAGGAATAAATCTGACCAAGAAAGTGAAAGGCTTATACACAGAGAACTAAAAAACACTGATTAAGGAAATAAAAGATGATTTAAAGAAATGGAAAGATATCCCATGTTCTTCAATTGAAAGAATACTGTAAAAATGGCCATACTACCCAAAACAACCTACAGATTTAATATGATCCCTATCAAATTACCCAGGAAATTTTTCACAGAAATAGAACAAATAATCTTAAAAGTTATATGGAATTGGAAAAGACCCAGAATTGCTGAAGCACTATTGAAGAAAAAGAATGAAGCTGGAGGAATAACCCTCCCAGACTTCAGACAATACTACAGAGCTACAGCAATCAAAACAGCATGGTACTGATACAAAAACAGACATATGGATCAATGGAACAGAATAGAGAGCCCAGAAATAAGCCCACAAACTTTTGGTCAATTAATCTTTAACAAAGGAGGCAAAAACATACAATAGAGTAAAGACAGTCTCTTTAGCAAATAGTGCTGGGGAAACTGGACAGCTGCATGTAAATCAATGAAGCTAGAATTGATTTACACAATATACAAAATAAACTTAAAATGACTTAAAGACTTAAACATAAGACAAGACTCTATAAACCTCTTAAAAGAAAACATAGGCATAACATCATCTGACAAACTTTAGCAATGTTCTAGGGCAGTCTACCTAAGCAATAGAAATAGAAGTAAAAATAAACAAATGGGACCTAATTAAACTTATAAGATTTTGCACAGCAGAGGAAACCATAAACAAAACAAAAAGAAAACCTATGGAATGGGAGAAAATATTTGCAAATGATGAGACTGGCAAGGGCTTAATTTCCAGAATATATAAACACCTTATACAACTTAAGAAAAAAAGCAAACAACCCAATCCAAAAATGGGCAGAAGACCTAAACAAACAATTCTCCAATACAGACATAAAAATAGCCAATAGGCATATGAAAAAATGCTCAATATCACTAATTATCAGAGAAATGCAGATCAAAACTACAACGAAATTATCACCTCACACCAGTCAGAATGGCCATCATTCAAAAGTCCACTAATGATAAATGCTGGAGAAGGTGTGGAGAAAAGGGAACCCTCCTACATTGTTGGTGGGAATGTAGTTGGTGCAGTCATTATGGAAAACAGTACGGAGATTCCTCAAAAGACTAAAAATAGATTTACCATATGATCCAGCAATTCCACTTCTGGGCATGTATCTAGAGGGAACCTTAATTCAAAAAGATACCTGCACCCCAATGTTCACAGCAGTACTATTTACAATAGGCAAGACATGGAAACAACCTAAATGTCCATTGACAGATGACTGGATAAAGAAGCTATGGTATATTCATACAATGGAATACTATTCAGCCATAATAAATAATAAACTAATGCCATTTGCAGCAACATGGATGGACCTGGAGATTGTCATTCTAAGTGAAGTAAGCCAGAAAGAGAAAGAAAAATATCATATGATATCACTTATATGTGGAACCTAAAAAAAAAAAAAAAAAGACAAAAGAACTTATTTACAAAACAGAAACAGACTCACAGACATAGAAAACAAACTTACGGTTACCAGAAGAGGAAGGGGTGGGAAGAGATAAATTGGGACTATGAGATTTGCAAATACTAACTAATATATATAAAATAGATAAACAACAAGTTTATACTGTATAGCACAGAGAACTCTACCCAATATCTTATAGTAACCGATAATGAAAAATACAAAAATGAATATATGTATGTATAAGTATGACTGAAACATTATGCTGTACACCAGAAATTGACACAACATTGTAAACTGACTATACTTCAATTAAAAAAAAAAAACACACGGATGCTGGAACTGTTCACATCTGGATTCCAATTCTGACTCCACCCTCCTAAATGTGATTCCTGGATTTTACTTAACTTTTCTGAGCATATTCCATTTGTGTAAAATGAGCATAGTCTTACACATTTTTTGTGAAGTTTAAAGGACATCTAACAATTCATCATTTCAATTTTCATTCTCAAAAAATTATTTCTTTCTGATTACACACTCATAAGGTCCTGATTCTGATGCTGGAAACAATTATGAAGCTGGGAAATCTATGAAGCAATGAATTCCATGAATTGGAAATCTGACAGTGCAGGTCTATGGTTCTTGAGAAAATGGAAATGCAGGTGAATTCCACATTCACTTTAGCCTTCTACCTAGAACAATTTCCAAATTCAGCAAAGGCAAATGGTGCCCAGAGAACAGGGTTCTTGCTGGGCAGAAGACACAGAAATTAGAGGTTGGGGCTGCTGAGATGGTAGAAATTTATAGTGCAGGAGACCAGAAATGAGAGAGCTGCTCAGAGAAGTAGAAACTGATAGGATCTTCCTTAGTTGTTAAGCAAATACTACCCTGTGCATCCAAAGCACTAAACTCTGAAGGCTTTTTCTTTTTCTCTTTTTTTCCTTCTTTTCTCTATTCTCAAATAACAGCTCCTGGGAGCTGTGAAATGAACAGATTGTAAAGGTTGTGCAGTGTTGAAGTCATTAAAGTGGAGGAAACCTTGCCAAACACTCAGGCATCCTCTTGAATCTCTGCAAAAGCCATGCTTTCAGAACAGGGCTATTTGAGTCTACAATTATGGACGACTCCAAACAAAGTCTAAACTCGTGTCCTGGCAGGACAAAGCTGAGCTACCAGTAAATTAACTCTTGCCAGAACAAAACTCTACACTCTTTAAAGGAAAACAACATAATACAGACACTCAACAATCAGCCGTCTACAATATCCAGCCTCTGATGAAATAAACATAGACATATGAGGAAGCATGTAAATGGATTCATTACCTGGATAAAATGTGTACACAGAAACTAACCCAGAGATAACTCAGAAATTATCAGTATCAGGTAAAAACAGTAAAACAACTAGTCCTAATATAAAAGTAAACAGAATAAATTAACTGATGATGAAATCTCAGGTAAACAAACTATAAAATACAGGACAGGAAAAAATCTGTAATGATTATACACTCAGAGATATTCTATAAAAGATGGAAAACTAGAGTACATAATAGAGTGACCATAACTATGAAAGACTTTAATGGTATATTCTATTTCATGGTGACTTTGAAAAAATTAGAATTTTTAAAAAGTAGAGAATGCAAGGTTCTTGGAGGAATTTACATTACTTTAAACACTTGAAGGTTTACTAGCAATAAAAACAGAGACTTCATCAAAGCATGAATTCTAATGGTTATAAGATGTACCATTTTTTTTAAAGTCATCTTTCATTTCACATTTAAGTATTTTATTTATATTTTGATACACCGATACATTAATAAATATAACTGAGATGCTCATCTTTGAAAATATGACTTTATTACTTTAATGACTATTTATTGATGAAAAATGGTTCATTTTGATGGCAATTTCTTAGTTATTAGGATTTACCTATTTAGGATTCACTAATCTTTCCAGCTTAATAGTTCTCAACTTCCAAAATTCAGCTGAACTATATGAACCCTGAACATATTTAATAATAAGTTATTTAAAAATGAAGATGGTCTTCCTTTCGATGACAAAACCTTAATCTAGAATATTGATCAAAAAAAATGGAACCCTTTGGGTCACATGGGTAAACCCAAATTCTTTGTTTTATGCATAAAGTGAACAGATGTTTTTCTTGGTCCATGTCTCAAAACACATATTCTGAATCTTTCTTAATCTAAACCTGGTAACACTGCATCTCAATTCCAAAAATGACCTAAACTTTGTGTGGTCAGTTGTAGTAACCCTAATATTTCCCAAACACCTTGCCATAAGCTCATTCTGTGCTTACTCATAAATCCAAAGTCTCAACTAGATGCTCTGCTCTTTGATACTGTTAGGAGAAAATAAGTAAAAATAATACTTTATTTTCTTTGATTGGCATTACCTGTTTTCAACTACAAATGGAAATTTTGTAAGTTGTCACATCCAGGTAACCTCATATATCTAAAAATGTTTAATGAATTATTTGATACCTAGAACACACTGACTTTAGAAAAATATGACATATTTCTGAATGTAATAGAAAATATAATACTTGTAAAGGTGTACAATTCAAAGTCAGAGCAAGGCTGATTCAATCTATTATCAGTAGTTTGATGAAAAGTCATCTTTGTTACTGTTACTATTTTTTATCCAAAGCAAGAGGAACATCAGTATCCTTGTTTTTCCTGATGAAGTCTGGATTTTTTCCAGCAGGCTCATTACTTCATAAATCACAGTGAGTAGGAGAAGGTTACCCATTCACACTAGCAAGATGCTTCTTCAATATAAAGCCTTTTCATCAACCTTTTCCTTTACAAGTTTTATATAATACTCTTTTATTTCTGGAAGTGATGAAAAGATTGATAAATGTTCAAAATACATTAATTAGATGTCAAAAATACATTTAAAATTTATAAGCATACCACTCATATCATTCTAGTTTTATTTTATAGCAAATTAGAATTATATTTCTCATTTGATTTAAAAATAAATTAGTTGTAGTGTTATCTTCTAAAATTTAGCCTAATAAATAATGACATTTTCTATGCTAATAGATAAATTGAGGCATGATCTTTACAAATACGTTTGTATTATCCCATGAAGTTAAATATGACAAATGTCAACAATGTTTAATGGGCAAGTTTTACTCAACATTAATCTTTGGTGCTTCTGCTGAATCATTTTACCAGTTCAAAGTCGGATGTGAGTATTTTTCCTTGCTAGAAGTTAATCATAAAATAAAGGATATTCTAGACAAATCTGTTTAACAAGCAAAGTAATGATAGCCAGAAGAAATGTAAACACTTACTCCATACTTCTTTATTGACTGTGTAATTTTTATGATTAAGTCATAAAATACAGATATTAAAACAACTGTGAAACTGATCTTCCAAGTGCGGAATAGTTTCTGTGGTTTGAGTAGTCACCCAATTGATAGTTGTAGCTTATTTTCATCCATAAAATGTAAATGCTTATACTAATTTAGATGAGTTGCAAAACAAATATTAAAACTTGAAACAGTTTGCAAACCAAAATAGAAACTTACCCAGAAATGTGTGCACACAGAAGTGTAATATTAGATGCATAAAATTCTACAAAATCCAGATTGATTAAGATTTATTTTAAATCTGGATGAGGAAACATACTTAATCATACATTTAGCCTACTACAGAACTTTCATATACCCTACAGGATCAGTGAGCAGTAAAATGTCATCTCAGTGTCTCCTAAATGGTTGTACAAAAATATTTCCCCTTAGGATAGTTTGATCTTAAAAATCTTAGTAGAAATACAGAAACTAAAATTATAGATTTTATTACTAAGTAGTGATTGAGGGAAAAAGGTATAATCTTAAAACTTGTACATGCTTTACTCACTTAAGGTATATTTACTTTATTAATAAAATGGATTTGAAATCTACCTCATATAATCTTATAGCAGAAATACATGTCATTTAAGGGGTTTTGTTTCACTTCTCAAGCAAGATAACCTCACAATCACAAACGTACGTCTTTACAATGCATAAGTTACATTTCAGCTCTACAGCTGGAAATTTGAGAACATCCAGATTTATTTTACTCTCCAGGACAGTGAGGGTTGGGCTAAATAAACATTAAGTTTAAATGTTAAAAAAAGTCAAGAATGTTTTTCTTCATATTCTCTTAAACTACAAGAAATCTGTCTACATTCAAAGGAAGTAAAAATACAAACATAAAAGTCTTCCTAGACTCTAATAAATTTGACAAAAGTTAAAAATGTTTTAGATACTAGTAGTTGTTACAGAAAGCAGAATGTTTCACCTACATCATGAAAGTGTATGATAAAAAAAGTGTATGACAAGCAGTAATAACATATATTAGAGAAAAAACTGAAAGTTTATATTTAAATAAATCCAAAGCCACAATTCCTCTGTGCCAGAACTATCTTAATCTATTTATTTATTTATTTATTTATTTTTATTTAACTTCGATAATAGGACATTTTCATTTAACAGAAGATTCCTTTCTTAACAAGAGGACAGAGATCTCAGGTATTTGGAAATTAAAACAATTTTAACTCTTGAGAAGCAGAGAAAAAGAGAGAGATGGAACACCGAGCAACGTGGGCATTAGATGCAGCATAACTGCTATTTACACAAGGAACTATACAGATAATTTGTTTTGCTTGATTAGCAATGACTGTAAAGGTCAAGCTCCTTCCCAGCTTATCGCAGAGAATTAATCCAGGATGCAGTATAACTGTCTGTGGTACTAGCTGTGCAGAAAGTTAAGGATCAAGATTTCCGAGGTGCTGAAGTTCAGGTCAGGTAATACCTATCCGAGCATGTAGCAAAACAAAACCTCCTAGACTGGCTGAGATTCAATAAGTACATATGAAAATAAAGAAGATTAAAAGAAAGGGGGCTTGTGCTCTTTCTATACCAGAACAATATACTGACATTAAAAGGATGTGGGGAGGAGAACTCTAGAGAAAGGAATTGCTGACGGAGGATATGGTTGAGCTAAAGGTTCTAAATGATCTTCCAGTTCACACAATAGACAGAAATGGAACTATAATAATAGTCGCTTTTAAGATAAAATCAGAGTCGTTTTGGTGGGGATCTGGTAATAATAGATTATGCCATCTGCTCAGAACGAATATTTTAAAGTGGAAAGTTCTAAAAGTGGTGAAAGGGCAACAGACTGGGACCATGTCAGGAACTAAAGGCAAGCGATCAACCAAAGTACACACTGATAGGCGAGTTTCTGTGAGACAAGTGGAGAAGGAAATACATGCTTTGTTGGGTATGAAGTAATACTGAGAACTTGTAATAAATCATATTTATAAGTTAATCAGAAAAATCAATAAACATGTAACAGAATATGCTATTATTATATTTAATTAATGAATTCTATGATATTTATCAGTTTTGTGCCAATGTTTCTGTCTGGGTATTAAGCAAGAGATTAGCTCACCTGAGATTTCGCTCTCAAAAGACTTCACAATTAAGGAACATAAAGTAAATGAACTTTGGTTGACTATTTGTCTCACGGAATCTTTATTAACAAGAGTTACTGAGGAAGACAAAACACCATCAGAGGTTTTATGTAAACAGTGGTAACCAAACTATGTCTTACCTAAGACTTGAACAGAGAAGAACTTCACAAAACGTTCTTAGCTGGAAGTATTTCTGGTGTTACTTAAGCAAGACTTTCAAGCCATATGGTCCTAAGAGATAGAAAGCTTAATGGTAGGACTTGTAGGGCTTTGTTAACTAAGTGTTGAAGGTAAGTGATAATCATTAAGATGTAATTCAGCAAAGTATTTATCTCAGTAGCAGGATTTTTTTTTTTTTAATCTTGAGACCCATGGGACAAACTTCAGGCAGTCCACAATATTATGAAATGGTGTAAGGAAAAAATGAGTGAATAAGTGTGGAGTTAAGTTTCTTAGCTGTCATCAGATAGATACTCAACAGGATGTGCAACCTAAAATAGTTAAGATTCCTTGTTCTCTAGGAGAATTGTAGCTATTGGTAGGCATAGATTCCTCAGGGAATAGCAAGCCTTACCCAGTAATACTATCATACGTCCCATGGATCTGTGTACTCAGTTGAGGCACTCAGACTTTACAAAACTCCTCTCAAAGTTCAAAACTAAAAGTATACAGAGCATTACGTGACAATCCAAAAATGTAGTTGAGATAGATCTAACATGTGAACAATCTTTGTTAACTGAGATAAAGTAAAACACCTAACCAAATGTCTAGTGCATAGAAGTTACTAAATACATGTTTATTAAATCTACTTTTTCTCCCCAGTCAACATCATCTTTTTCTTGTACACTGAGATAAACAGGAGCATTTTATAGAATTTTATATTCATGGCATATATAGTTTAATAATTATTCTCCTTAATAGACTAGATAATTCAACTATTACAGAATAACACAACCAAATATCTGACTTTAAGGAAGTTTTTGATCATGTGGATAATTTTCCAAGATTTACTCATTCAAAAGATTAGTTTAATAGATGAAAGCATGACACTGAATGAATCATGGTTCAAATCTAGAATTATAAAGTGGGGAGAAAAAAGAAACCTGACATGTTCTGACTAAAGAAAAAAGACAGTACGGATATAGAGAACACAGGAGTGTGGAGGGAAATAAAGTTACAGCAGTGAGCGGACTCCATATCATTTAGGGGTTTTCAGGCTGAAATATAATTATATTTTTCTACCTGTCATGGAAAATCATTGGTAGGTTTCAAGCAGAATGGCACATGTGTAATTTACATTTAAAAAGGTACTCTGTTTACCTTAAGAAGAGTAAACTATAGGGGACAGGAGAGAAAGCACAGAGACTAGATTGTTGTAAGGCTTCATGTAATTGTGCAGATAATTTGGGCAAGTAGATGGCAGTGGAAATAAACAAAGGACACGTTTGAAATGAATTTAGAAATAGAGCCAACAAGTATAGCACATTAACTGAAGGTAGAAGGTACAGGATATCTGCTGTGAGCAATTTAGTATACGATGATGCCAAGTACTCGTATGGGGACAACTAAGGGAGAATACCTCGTCAGGGGAAAATCAGGACTTATCATCAGACCTGTTAAGTTTTAAAAGTCTGGTAGATGTCTAGATGAAGATGTCAAGTACTCAGTTAAGTATATGAGTCTAGAATTCAGTGGAGAGAAGAGTATTCGAATGTATCTTTTAGCACTGGGGTTGGGTGGAGGATTAGAGAGAAATCTATTTTTTGCAGAGGAAACATTTCCAAAGACAAGAAGGTGAAGGTCTGCATTTCATCCTTTTAAATGAGGAAGAGAATCAATAACTAGAATAGCTGGAAATTACTTGAAAGAATGTAGTCATGTATATATCTACATATAAAATAGAGACATTTGAGGAAGAGGTGGTATTTATATTATTATTATAATTATGTACATAAAAATCAGAATTTTAAAATAATATCTTCACGTTTAGTTATATTCCTAACATTCAAATCTCTCCGCACAAGCACAGGGTTCAACTGAATTTGTAGACATATCAATACATATTTATATATTTGTATATAATAAATAGACTAAGAGAACATTTTAAATGTGTATTAATTTTATGGCCTCTATCGATGCCACATCAGTGTCTTAAGATGTAAGATAGATATCGTATTTCACCAAATCTGTTTATTATTATTTTGATGTAAAGTGTTAGTCCTAAAAAAGGTTACATATTCACATAAAGCATGCATTTTTCTAATTCTTAATCTAAATTATCTTCTGGCTACAAGCACTGAAAACTTATTATCCTTCATCACAATAATTCTCAAGTATCTAATACACATTAGCTAAACACAATTTCAGTGGCATTAGCAAACAATTTAGACACCAATTTCCTTTTTATGTGATTCCCTCTAGGTTGCAATTAGCACTGAGTCTAGAAAAAAGATAAAGTTTATCCTCAAAGAAAGGTCCACCTACCCCACCATGGCAGCTTCGTGACCTGAGTTAGTGAGCCGCAAAATGAGAAGGCTTCAAAGAACCACAAAAGATTGGGGTACAAAAAAGGTTCTACAGATGTGGAGGGAAAAACAGCATGAGGGACTCCGGAGGTGACCCTCACATTAGCTACAGATGGTGCCACACAGAGCATTTAATTGATCAGGGATAGAGAGTAGAACTGGAACAATGCAAAGAAAATACCTGCTAAGAAAACTAGAGAGAAAAGCAAAATGAAGTATCTCAGGAAAGGCTCTACTACTATTGGCCGACAAAGTAAATTGAGAGCACTTTTTTACATTGCATATGATCATAATGCAGAGGGGAAAAAAAAGATGAAAAAGAAAAGTTGTATAACTGGCAACGTTAACAGCCATCTTGTCCAAGGAGAGAATATAAAGAGATCATAAATGTAGAGTGATATTTAGCTCTATTCTTTCCTACCTTTTAAATTATTTTTTATTTTGAGTTCTGCATCTTCTGGAGATAACTATGATGGCTGAGGATATCAATTCTATGGTTAGCTGATTAGAAAGCATAACAAAGTCAATTTTCAATGGAAGTTAAAGGATACTGTTAGTTCTCAAAAAAAAAAATCATCTGTCAAAATTTGATAACAAAGATCAAATGCCACTCATTTGTAATAAAAAAGCAGGGAAAACAAGATTAAAAAAAGGAATCCTAATAAAGTGAGGACTCTACTGAGGGAAAAATGTTATGAATAGATCAGCACAATTTTTAAAAAAAGGTAGGTAAGATACAGTGAAATATAATGTAAAACAATACATTTTAAAAGTCTTTAAAGGGCAAGTATCTTAATATATTACAGACATATGATGATGGTGAGATTCCCATGTACACTTGGCCTCTGATTTTGTTATTGATGGCTAAATATATTTTGGGGATCAGCATTTTATAGCTGCCTGTAGTTATTGTGGTATTGATATTTATAAATCTTGAAAATACTGACAGTACTGTCAGTGAACTACATCTGAGAAGAGTGGTGACTAGGAAATTAGAGTTATGGTAATAAACTTGAGATTAATAATTTGTATTAATTTATATACCCAAAATTGAGCAAAATACTGGCTCAATGTGAACACAATGTAAATATTTTAAATGATTTAATGAATGGAATAAGTTACTTCACTATCTTCACATTTGAATCCTAAAGAGATACCACAGATATAAAGTAATTAATATGCATACAAACTGCACTTTGCACTTATATGCTGTCAGTAATTATGAGAGCTTGAGTTCACAAAACTGCTTTTTTTTGCACTGCAGAGGTTCACCTTGTAACCACCACCACTTAGCCCATTCCAATTTTCTTGTGAAATTAGACATAAAGTAAGTACATGTAAAATTAGCCTAAATACATCATAATAATCCTGAAAGATCTTTTTTTTTTTTTAATAATACTGGCAATTTGAGGATAAAATGCCAATGAACTGATTACAACTTTAGGGTATCTTTGCAAAAAAATGAAAGATATAAAGGAAATAGTCTGATTTTTCTCATTCCAGTCTCTTTGTATGATATCTTTAACTTTATGAAGCTTTTCCCCTTCCATTCACTCCAGGTAACTTAAATGACTGAGTACTGAATTGTGTTGTTTGGGCAGTGAATTCTATGGGCGTGAGTATACTGCTATACTTCTTTTGCTATGAAATCTGTTCCTTGTTTGGAAACATGTTCAGAACATCAGGACAATGAACAAGGCAATCAACAGGTCTTAGATGGCAATGCTGGCAGAATCACGGCCATCAGGGCATAGAAATGGTGGTTACTAGAATAGATGCCTATAGAGAGGCCAAGTTGTTGCCTCTTGCATGACAGAAGACATCCAATGGAAAGAGTTCAACATAATCAACTTGCCACCAGTGGGGTGAACGATCCCCCCGGGAGAATGGTGCCATAGCAGAGCATAGACTTGACTTCTGCTTTTTCCACGTCTGGCCTTCAGCCATGTCAGTAAACCAGATTTTGATGAGGACAAATTTTGTTTGTCGAGCTCATGCTTAACCTCAAACTCTGCTACCATGGCCACTTTGCACATAGATTCATCCCGTAAGCACCAGGATGGCTGATGATAAAAGCAGGCTAATACCCCAAAGATGAACCACATGGCCCACCTGAACATTGAGGGATCCCTCTGCAATGCAGCGATGTATGTAAACTTTCATAAGGGCCACAAACATCTGCAAACTTGGTGCTCATTATGAGAAACCCAACCATATATTCCTTCAACATATCCTTTTGTCAAATCTCACAATTTCTTTCTAGTCGCTTACTAACTAGCCAAACCAAGAGGCCTTGCAAATTATTTAGTTATGTCTTTTCTCCTTCCATGTGAAATGCATAACTGGATGTCCTGCTAAAATCCTGCCTCCAGAAGTATTTTCCTTTACCGTTGTCCTTTAGGGCCAGCCGTGCAAGGGGCTGAAGTGCTGTAAGAGCCTACGTCTACCTGATGGCAGGATTTCATACCTGCCCAAGAAATACTTCTTCCCTCAACTCTTGACAGTTTATCGTTCCTGAGGTGGTAGTGCGGGAAAAGGCCAGAGCAGCTATGCGCTGTGGGAGGTGTTGTGAGAGTCTGAGTCGTCCACTGAAAACTTGTTTCAGCCCTATTTGTGCACAGTCTCACCTCCATTTCATACTGCAGAGATGCTATTCACACCGAGTTTTGTGGGAGAAAAATAAATCAGTGCATAAGATGCTGCTTTGATCAAATACCACTTGGAGTCCCGAATAAATCATAAAATCACTAACGAGGCCCAGGAATGAGACCTAAGAGGATTATTTATCAGCTAAGGAATAAATTATATGAAAACTCCTATGCTGTGATTCTCCTCTTAGGAATTGACTGCTACTTTGTACCCACCAGAAACGTGTGGGACACCATTGGATATGTTGTGCATAAGGTCTGCCAAGAAACTTGCACTGCAACCTGGACTTGACATACTTCTTTGGTTTTTCACACTCTTAGAAGCTAGAAATCTCTCAAATTACTGGAGGAATAGTTTGACGAAGCTCACCCAGATATGATACATTTTACTTCTAAAATCTTGAGAGGCTTACTTAACATTGTATCTCCTTCTAATTGGCAAGTGGTACAAGATGCAGTAAGTTATTTTCAAATTTAGAAGCTAGCCCCTTCCTCCTTAAAGGAGGGTTCACCAAAAGCAGCACCAGCATTACCCAGTAGCTTGTGAAGAATGCAGCATCTCAAGCTTTATCACAGACCTACTCTATCACAATATGCACATTTACAAAATCCTCCATGATTTGTGTGTATGCACATTTGAGCTTGAAAAGCATAGTACTTGACCACTAAATGGAATTTCACTATCATAGAAAACTCCTAAATTTTGAGGTTTTACCTTTCACCCTTAGGCATATATGTTTTGCTAAAATATCTCAGTTATTTACTACCCCTACTCACCACATCAAAATATCATGACATTATTCATGGAGTTGGCAAGAGTGATGTTAAATGGCTTGTCTGGACAATCAATAACTCCATGCACCATATTTTGACAGACTAGAATAGAGGCATGGTCCTAAATTCGTATCATGAAGATCTACTGCTCTCCCTTTTCGTGAATGTAAGCTACTTCTGGAAGTCCTTGCTAATGTATGCGAAGAGTGATATAATTGCCAAGCCAATAGCCCAAACTCATTTGCTCCAAGGTACCAAAACTAGAATGGTAGCTGCAACTGGATTCACCATTTCATTAAATTTAAGATGATGAAAAGCTATTTTCCTGCTAACCATCAATGTAGTAGATAGTATCACCCTCAAATATTGGATAGTTTTGTCTTTGCTTTACTCCTTTGATAGGAAGGGTCAGGTCCAGGGGTTCTTAAGTGACTCTTCCTAACAATAATTAAAACACTCAGTGTCCTGGGGATTATATTCATTGTTGTGTATAATCCCTTTTAAGAACTAGGGGAAAGCAGAAGATTGACAGGTAAATCTAATTGGCCTACTCTTAATATAAAAACTCTAAAACCTCTCTGATCACCAGAGAACTCTGATGTTCATTGGGCCATACGCTGAAAGATGGACCACCCAGTGTCAACCCAGAGAGATAGTATCTAACAATCCTCCCAAAGTATGAATATTTACATTTCCTCAGAACAAAGTCAACTGGTATCATCTGCTAAGTCCCTCTGAGGAAGGCTTAAAAAGAGATCTACAATACACATTTATGTCAATAGAGCCAGATTCTTCTTCAATTGAAACTAGGCTATTTCGCAAAGCATTTTGGGCCTATGAATTCGTTTGAATTTGGAAAGTTTTGCAAGACCTTCATTTTCGATTGCAATCATTCAAATTTGATGCCTACTCATCCACTTCAGGAAAAAAAATATATTTCTAATTATACAGGCCAAATTATGTTTTATTACTCTACACAACTATTTCTCTACATTCCTGATATAGGTTGTTAAGGCCCTGATATAAATTGTTAAGATCATGGAACACATTTACTTAACTCACTATGTCTCCCTGGGAAGACCTTTTAATTCTTCTCTTCCCTCCAGGTACACAGGAATCTGACCTCTAGTTATAAGCCTGGTGGCGATGAGGAGATGAAGTGAATCTTGGGGAGACTGGGTGGTCCATTGGAAGGCAAAGTCCCCAGGAGAGGGGCTCCAGAGTTTTCAGGCAGAGAAAGGCCAGTTTCCTTCCAAGTGGAGGGAGAACTGAGCCAGAAGAAGGAAAGGAAATAAACCTCAATACTTTCACTGTGCATGTATTGAATTATAACTTGAGACTAATTTATTCATAGCTTAAATGATTTTGTGGAATAAATAGGAATGTGTCAGAAAAATGCATTTATTTTTCTCCTTGGAAATAGTCAGAAATTTAGAGAGAATTAAAAAAAACACAGGTATCTTCTTGACACTTTCAAGATTTCTATTTATAATAAAGATTAATATGTCTGCAGAAATAATAAACAGACTTGATTATGATATGCTGTATTAGTTATATTTACTAATAAAGAGAGGAGCTATATTCTGAAATCTTTCTCTTCTAAATGTTCTTGTTGCATTTTTAGGAATAAGAAAATGCTTATTTCCTTTTTCAAGTAAATAAATTGTAACCGGCCCATTACCTGAAGCAGCCATAAGACTAAACTCCCATCCCCTCCTCCTGTCACAGCCCAGGGTCTATGCATCCCCTCCTTACTGTCATAGATCAAGTTCTGAGGGTCCCTTCCCTGTTGTCACAGCCCGGGGCCTGAGTGTTCCCTCCTTCCTCTCACAGGCTGAGGGCCCTTGGTGGTAGGCTAGGGTTAAGGCACTGGACTTACTGGGTACCGAGGACCCATCACCCCAACAGAAAGGAGAACCCACTTTAACCACAATCAACCACTTCTAAGGAGATACAAATGAAGATTGGGGGGTCAGAACTGTGTCCCGTACTGGAAAGCTTGGTGATGTAGAAGCCCCCTCTCCACTGCAAATCCTGGGTCTTCACCTGTCCATCCACCTGAACTCCCTCTTGAGCCTCTGTGCCTCAGTTTCCCCGGCTGTGAGGTGAACTAAGGCCCTCTCAATGATGCTGAAGGTGACCTGAAAGTCCAGAAATCTCCTCACCCTCTGTGTCTAGGAAATGGCTTCCTGCAAAGACCTTTCCCCACAAAGACTCAGCCGAAACTCATGGTCCCCCGTTTTCTGACCTGGCCACACAGACGCAGTCCCTCCCAGCCAGGAGTTGACCTGCTCTTTCCCAGGATCAGCCAGAACAGGGGCTGGTTACACACAAGTTCCCTCCTCGCCAGCCAGAACTGCAGCCCCTGCCCTCTGCCTGAGCAGACGCGCTGCTCAGGGCACCTCCTGAGTCAGGGCCTCTGGTCCACGTGCTGTCAAGCCACCTTTCACGCCAACTCCAGGCCTGGGCCTTTATATTTGTGTTGACTTCTCTCCACTGAGAAACCTCCTTGCCCCCAACTCTCCAGATGCTTGCAGACCTTGTCACCTGACCACTGAGTGTCCTGTCCCCAGACCTGTTTCTTCAGAATTTGGGTCATTTTGTATAAAGTCCCTCCTCCTCCCATTTTCCCCAGCCTGAGGTGGTGGTGAGTTCACCAACTGTGGGAGGAAAACCATTCAGTCCTCTCAGACACCAGTCCTGTAGTTGCCAGGCACACACCTCCTCCCAGGTGCACAGGTGTGGGTCAGCTGTCCTCTCCCTTGACTGCAGACCCTAGCTCTCTGGTTTCCAAGTACAGACTCAGGAGTGCTCGGCACTAGTGCAAACCCAGGACGGCCCAGGCAATTCCAATTCCCACTGCAGCTCCAACCCCGAGCACTGGGACAGCACACCTGAGCGCAAGCCGGGGCAGGTGCACACCCTGACGCCTCCCCCACGGAGCGCGCGCCCTGCCTCAGCTGGATCCACTCAACTTCTCGCTTTCTCAATCAACATGGGACTCGGGAGCACTAGGGGCGAATTTCACAAAACGCAGAGGGTGCAGGGTGAGTTAAGTGTCCAGACCCACTGACCCATCCTGGCCAGGTAAGCCACCTGAACCGCCCACGTATGACTCCAGAGGGACGCCCCTTCTGTCCCCACACACAATTGCAGGTGGTGACTGGCACGCAGTAAACACTCAGGGAATAGTTCTCAGGTGAGTGAATGGATGGAAGTGCACATAGCTGGCAAACCCACGGGCCATGTTCACATCCACCTCACCTGGGCCCGGAACGCGCACCTATCTCCTCAAAAGCTCGGTGCTGACAACAGCCAGTCCCCTGAACCCTCAGTGGGCCCCCAAACGCTTGCTGGGCCCACAAACGCTGACCCACACAAACCCGCCGCAAAGGCCCTCTGCGCGGGGACACTAGCCTGTGAGGGACGCTTACCCCTCCTCCCTACCCCACCCTCGCCGTGGGCCCCGGCCCTCAGCCCCTCCTGCTGCTCCTCCAGCCTCTGGGTCCTGGGGAGCAAGGAGGGTACAGGACCTGCGGGACCCGGACGCGGACCACCCTTGACGCCCCCCCCCCACCTCCGCCCCCACCCAGGAAGGCGCCTGCCGCATCTCGCCGGGGACTCTGGATTCAGACAGACTTGGCACTCACCGCAGCCGCGGCTCCCACCTCCTCTCCGGGCCTCTCCCGCCGCCGGCGCCTGAGGCGCGTCCTAAATCACTCTCGGCCACGTGACTGCAGGCCACGCCCACTCCCGAGGAGCCGGAGGGGAGGAGGAAGTGGCGGAGCGCCTCCCAGAGCTGACTTGCCCCAACCCCAGGACTGGAGGCAACCCTCCAACTCCAGAGGGGACTTGACTGTGGCGACTACACTGCCTGGCTGGGAGCCACACGTCCTCACAGCCAACGGTCTGCAGGGACCTGACCCTCACAGGGTACATGAGGATGTTCTGATTGTGACCATGGCATCTAGAGGTCAGATTCAGATGATAGGGTGTGAGAATGCACTAAGTGTGACCACAGGGTCCAAGGGTCAGAGGATGGGGACATCAGGACGTCCTGAGTGTGTCCACGGTGCCCAGCGGTCAGAGGACAGGTATGTGAGGATGACCGTGCTCTGGCCACCGTCCATCATTGCAGTCACTGGACCCCAAGGCCAGAGCAAACAAGACTGTCACCCCAGGGCTGGGCTGCACCATCCCTTAGACGTCCATGCCTGTGACCTCTGAGCATGTTGGCCAGCAAGAGCCCAGGTCCTCCACCAAAGTGCTAGCCCTTCTGTCCTGAGTGCCCCTCGTCCCGGCACTGACCACACAGCCCAGGAGGGTCGGTCCCTAGCATCGGTCATCTACTCAGAGAAGGGCCTGGTACACCTGTGTCCCCCATACTGGCTGGAGGCCAACGGAAGAGTGGACAAATGTTGGGGCAGCTCAGAGGGCTGACTGGGTTGAGTTCTCCAGGTGGTCTCTCTCCTCCTCTGACCAGCATCCTCAGCCCTCAGTCACCACTGCAGATGGGCTTGGGGCAAGCTGTCCTCTTACGAGGACAGAGGCTCAGCCTCCCAACAGCACCAGTTGGCTCCTCACTTCCTTCCCCCATCCAAACTCAGACCCCATCGGCTCCCTCCCTCCTTCCCCCCAATTCCCACCCCTCACATTTCCTGCCCCTCCTCCCTCTGTTTCCTTCCCTCCCTCCCACCCTCACTGCCCCGCCCTCACTGCCCCGGGCTCTCCTCTCTGCCCCTCTTCACAGCTCAGGGCCCCAGGTGGAGACCCCTCCCCTGTTTCCCGCTGATTGCAGAATAGTCTCTACCACCCTCCCTCCCATCTGAGCAAAGCTTCCTGACAGCTGGCTTCCTATGTGAGTTCTCCTCCTGCCCTTCCCCCTCCTACCTCCAGCGGGCAGAATTGTGGCCCAAAGTTGTTCAAATCTCCAGAGGTGGGCTCTGCACCCAGGCAGCCCCAGCCATGTCCCCAGGCATGAAGAACTTGGTGCTCTCACTAGCCAGCTTTCATTTACTCTCTGTCGACGTTTATCTGTTTCTGTCTTCAGGTTTGGGGTTTGGGGGCCGACTGACTTCGACAGGAGACAGTCTTTGTAAAGTGGTGAAAGGTTTACAAAGCAGACCAGAGCAGGAGCTCCTCCAGATCTGGAATTCCAGCTGACTGGGAGGTGCACACACAGTCCTGGCTACAGTGTCTGGGGGCATGAGTTTGCCTCCACCCTGGAGCAGCTCCTGGATGCCCGATTTAGGTGTCCTCCACCCCAGTGCCCAGCTAACCATTCCACTTCATGCTCAAATTTCCAGTGGAGCCCCACTGTCACCAACTGTCCTCTGGTAACACCCAGGCACACAGGTGACTGGGGCTGCATTAAAATGCTTAACACTGATAGAAACAAATGATAAAAGCACTCACATTCAAATAAGTAGGTTACCATTTTTCCCGGACCAAGTAAATGAAAGTGAAACTACAAGGCAGCACTGGTGGTGGGTAGAGGGACGGGAACCACAGACAAGGCTGCAGGACAAACTCCCCAGCGGGGATGGGGGTGGGGGTTGTCCAAATGGATCTTACATTCTGGAAGTTCTTAAAATGTTTTCCCGGAGAGAACTCATCCAAGGAGACCAATAAAAATGCAGATAGAGGCTGCATGTAGAGGCGTTTACTGCAGCATCAGGAAAAACAGATGATATCACTTTGGGCAGATTTAAGTCCTGACAGATGAGGCCAGCAGAGACCCACAGCCACTACGTGGAGTTTTTTAAAGATATGGGGGAAATTCTGGCATGCGATTCATTTCACGTTTATTATTTTTAAATGCACTAGTGGTATTTTGGATAACTGGCCACTGCGCTAAACTATTATTAGTTGCAATAAGGTTTAAGTTTCATTCTCCTAGATTTTCCAGGCAGGTAGTCATCTGACCTGTGAAATAATGATAAATTTGCCTCCTTTTTTCTGATATGACAGTGACACGTCCATGTGCCCTGTCCAGTAGTTTCCAGGTAAAGAGGAATATGACAGCTGCTACCTTTGACTGCCCTGTTCCTGAATTTCACCACAAGGCTGTGATTTCATACTAATAATGGAAAGACTTGCTACATCATGTGGAGGAAGTATAGTTCTCTTTGAAAGACAGTAGAATCCCCGTCTTTAATTTAGTTTTCCATTAAACATTGACATTCTCTTTTGGAGAATGGGGAGTTAATGTTTAATGGAATTGAGTTTCTGTTTGGGATGATGGAAAAGTCCTAGGGATGGACAGTGGAGATGCTTCCATAACATCATGAATGCACTTAATGCTGCCAAACTGTACATTTAAAAATCGTGAAGTGGTAAATTTTGTTATGTGTATTTTACCACAATTATAAAACTATCAAGAGTTGATGTAGAGTTTTAGCAATTGTCTTTCACCATCTGTTGACATGAATGTGAGGTGATTCTTGCTTTTGCTCAGTTGATGTAACAGTATTTTAGTAAGTGCCCTAACACAGGGCCCCCTTGCTTTCTGCGGTGACCTTGTGTGGCTGAGTGTCAGGACTGTGACCTGCTGTGGACCCCACCTCCATGCCTTCTACTTAGGACTTGGCAAAGATATTCATAATGACATGGGTTTGGAGTTGCCTTTTCCTGTTTCGCCATCTTTTAGTATCGATATTACCTTTGAAAGTGGAAATAGGGGGCATTTCATCTCCATGCTCTGCAAGAGATTGAATAGACAGCAGTAGTCTGCTCCTCCCCCTCATCTGGGTGCCAAGCACACTGCCCAAGGGCAGCTGTTTGATGTGAATCTTCCAAGCTATTCTCTGTTTAGATGTGCACTTGTTCTTGGGGAAATTACTGTAATTCCCACTTTCCTTAAATTTTTCCTATTTTTTTAAGAGATTCAAACATATTGGCACAAGATCCCACATAGTCTTAATCAGTTCATGATTTTAAAGAATCTCCTCTATGAATGTGGTTATATTTCCTTCTCTTTCTCCCCCAAATTGTGTAATTGTGTTTCTCAATTAGCTTTGCTAAAGATTTGTGTGTGTCTACATACGTATGTAAATTTCAGGATATACCAGCTTATGTATTCTATTACTTTATGTTGTGTGATCCATTTTGCATTATCTGTTGTTAACCTATTAGACAACAGCATGTACATAAGATGCTGTTATTAATCTTTTGCTTTCTTTAGGTTTTGCTTTTTCTACATTTCTGGGTTGGCATTCTATAAGTGCTGAAATATTTTAGCCTCATTTACCTTGATTTCTGTAAGTTGGTTAGTATGAGTGATTTCCTTTCTCATGCAGCCCTCAGTCGGGCTCCCAGACAGAAGGGCCAGAGGCCCGGCCTCACCTGCAGCTTCCTCATTAAGCTGTGACCACTGGGAAGCAGGAGGAAGGCTGGACACATCTCCAGGCTGCTGTGTCCAGGGACCAGGCCCTGAAACACCTCCTGAGATGCTCTGTGGAGGGTTGTGACGGGGCAGACAAGCAGGAATTGTCCATCAACTGTCCTTCCTGCTGGCCTAGGGGACCCTCTGGCTGCCTACCAAGCCAGCCACTGAACAGTGTGGGTGCCTGTGGGTATGAGGCATCCCAGTGTCCACAGGGTTCAGGAGACAAATCTGAGCAGAGATGAACAAGAGCTGAAGGGGAGAGGGCAGATTTGAGTCAGAAATGTGCTTGCAGTAAAAGGGGGCCCAGCATGAAGGGACAACCATGGATTTGTGCAGAGGTGGCCGGTGCTTTAAAGGGAGGGTGAGGGAGAGGCGGGCAGGCAGTCAGAGACTAAAAACTCACACAGGATCAGTGAGTATAAGTGGGAGGAAGCAGTGGTGTCCAGTGGCAGTTACTGGGTAGGGGTTGGGGTTAGGCTTAGGGTTGGGGGTTAGGCTTAGGGTTAGTGTTAAAGACAAGTAATAACATAAGGTAATGTAAACTGTATAAGTTCCATAGTAACAAATAACAAAACTAATACAAACAGAAGGGAAAGAGAAGCACTCAAACTCACTAATTAATACATAAGTAATAAATGGACAGAGAAGATAACATTTTAGATGAGAAAAAAAAGCTTATGTTGAGATAAATTCACAGGTGGATGCAAAACAGGCTTTCTTCCTGTGAAGAGAGATGTCAGTTGAAGCCCCACTGGACAGAATTTATTTTCATGTGCATAACCAAGAAGAATTTTGTATTACTATTGGTTATCTACAACTCACAGGGTTGTAAAATATCTCAAAGGCAACTGACTGATCAGATAGCTCCAGTAGGATGTGTTCTATCACTGCATTTTTTCATTAGAGATGCCCAGTAATCTTTTTGTTTATTCTGACTTTCCTAACAGTATTTCCTCCTTTTTATCAGAATAATTCCAAACAAATATTATTCTTGATTGCAAAATAAGGAGGGATTTATTATGCATGGATTGAGTATTTAAATAGGTGCAGCAAGAGCATTAATTTCCCTACTTGCCTTCTTATATTTGCTATGCTGAATGCTTTCATAAGGACTCTCTGATTTGACTTTTAAAAACCTCTATTATTTGCTATCACAAAACTAGGAAGCCAAGCTCAATAAACTCCTCCAGATTTCACCTGCGGTTTTTATAATTTGTGTGAATCTCTACTTCTTGAAATCTCTAAAATGTCCTAAAGATCCTTGACTTGCCAAGTGATCTCTCTTATCATCTGCAAGGCTGAGAATTGTATGCCAGGCCGCAGTCCAGTTTTCTTGTTGGGGCTTTGTCAGCTTTTGTTCCACAAGGTAAACCATACTTTTAAAAAAATTATTCATCATATCTGATTAAATAATTAGCATCGTCAAATAATTTTGAAGGCAGGGCTTTTGTTGCTTTATCTTTCTAATTTATCCTCTTGGTAAGACAGGATAATCTATCACTGAACATTACTGTTATTGTATAATCATTACTAAAAAAGCATAAGAAAATTCAGTAAGAATTTTCTGAGTTGTTGAAAGAAATTTTTCAAGCAATTTTAGGATTACAATAAAAGTGTAGAATAGAGATTTCCCATATAACCCCTGCCTCCACATATGCATAAGTTTCCCCAAAATCAAAATCACTCACCAGACTGGTACAATTTTTTGAAAAGGATGAACCTACACTGACACATCATAATCACCCAAAGTTCATAGCTTACCTTAGGGGTCACTCTTGGTATTGTACATCCTATGAATCTGGACAAATATATATCCATTATTATAATATCATACAGAGTATTTTCACTACAATATAAATCCTCTGTGCTCTGTGGGAAAGCTTAAAGTTACTCACAATTAAGTATGATGCTAGCTGTAGGGTTTCAGTAGTCAGATACATATTTTAAATGTTTCATTTCAGTTTTCAAATGCAGAGATTATTAAATAGTTATGGGTTGGAGACAGCTTAAGAAGAAAAAGAATCTCATATATTCATAAAATAGAATGTTGAAATAATGCCAACAATATTCTCAAAAAATGACATAATCAAGTTTCCTTCATCAGTTCATTAGGCCTTATGTAATTAATTCTTGTTCTTCTGGATCTTGGGTTAACATTAACACCAGAGTTGGAAATCCTGACATCACAATGGTATGATCTGAATGTTGTCTAAGCAGTAACATCAGAAGCCTAACCCAAAATCTATTCTTTGAAGTGCTATTAATTTAAGATACCTAATAAGGTCCTTTACACACAGCTTTGAGATGGCCTTCCTTTGATGAAGAAAGAAACTCTGGCCTGTAGCTGACTACAGGACCTTTAGCCAGCACCAGAGTAAAATAAAATCTATGTGTAAAAGACAGTTACTAAATATAGTCATTGTTAGTTTATTACTGATTTATTTGTATGTGTGAAATTTATGATAAAATAAACAACAAAAATAATACAAGTGACAAAGAAATGGATGTTTCTGTAGCATGGAAAATAAGGTAAAATACATATTTGCAAAAAAGTCAGTGAGTAGTACAACTGATTTATAAAAATTTATTTTTTTATATTTATAGAGGAAAACTTTAAAACATAAAATAATCCTGAGGCATGGCATACATAATATACCAAGAACATACCAAAAAAAAAAAAATCTAAGAATAGATCAAGAATATCAGTTGAAATGATCAGTAAGTCTGGAGTAGAATCTTAACACCTGAATTTGTATAAAATATTACAGATAATTTAGATATGCATCCCTATTTAAAAAGGACTAATTTATATGATGCTAAATTTAAATTAGGGAAATAAGATTGAGGCTGAGTAAGCATTTTAAATAATAATTGATGTTATGTCTGGTAACATTTGACTCATTATCTACTATCAGACAACGAATTACCAAGACTCTAGGACCCAGAAAGATTATGAACACTGACAGTTTCTGGGAAATTCCTTGTTTTGTCAAGAACACTAAAGGGTGTGGGGTGTCACCTCACTTACATAGCTATAGCCAGGGAAATAAGTTATTTATGGACACAACCAGATCAACAGCCTGAGTGACATCGTAGCATCTGTCCCCCATCTCTTAGTTCGAAAGATAATGTATGAGAAGATCACACCCTGAAGATGAGGGACCAAAAACATCCTCTTTATATACCAGAGAGCAATTGCTGCCCCTCTCTACTCCCAAAATGAGATGGAAAAAACAAAAACAAAAACAGAACTTCTGCTGTTTTGAGGACTGAAGAAAAGGATTTTCACTCTCATCTTTTTAGATATGAAAATAAATCATTCTAAGATCCAAATGAACAGGAGTATCACTGGCTTTTATAAGCTAGAGATGTCTCCTAATTCTGGGCTTCATCCTTTCTGACATGTAACCATCTGTGGGGTGTGTTTCAGTCCTTTTGGGGCCTTAACTGAGGACCCAGTACAGGCTGTAATCACAGAGCTGTCTAGGGGAGATAATAGAAGTTTATTATCCTTTTTTATCAGAGCATAGACAGATTATAAATAACAGATCAGAGACAGAGCATAAATGACAATTCAGAGATAAATGACTACAGATCTAATCTCTCATGGTATATGAATACTAAAATATTTCTGGGAGAAGTGAAAGCAAGCATTTTCTAGCTTCACTTCATACATAAATACAACTTTTCAAAGTGGCAAAAATGAATTTTTTAATTAACATGGACCAAAGGCGTAGCCTTTTTTAGCCATATATAAATAAGAAACAAATTATGCAAACTGAAAATTACCTAGTAGTCAAAGTTTCTATGTTCTATTTTAGAAATTATCTGGATAGTCAAGGAGCATCCATTAGATAACTCAATTAAATCAGTCCAAGGTTTTAAGTTACCGAAAGAGCTTGAACATCATCTTTGAATTGAGATACTACATAACTTAATTATTGTTGAATTTGTCATGATAATGGTTCAGTTTAGTTTAATACACATTTACATTTTTCATAACCTTACACATTTATAGGAATAATGTTATTTATTTGACCAGTAAACCTGTGTAAATTTAGTAAAATTACACCCAAGTAGAATAATCATACTGAGTATAAAAAAAAAAGCCATTCTACTTAAATTAATTAATAAGAGAAGGCAGTTATTTTTGTTAAACCAAAATTAGTGAATTATATTTTGCCAGTTTTACCTAATTTATGTGAATTTGAATTCTTTAAGTTTTGAGTTAGTTTATATAAAAACACTGTTTTTGTCTTTTAATTATAGTATACTTAAATTGCTAGAAGTACAATTTCCCTATTATCTCTGAATTTTAGAAATGTAATATTTTTATAAGTGCTTATTTTTCTCTTTTAAGTCCATTAGAACAGCACTCCTTTACTTTAAGAGTCTATATATGGGCTTATTTCTTAAAACCCTTTGAAGGCAATAAAACATTACATATTTATACTATAAGATGTAAAAACCTTTCTGAATTACAGACATACTTACAGACAGATAACATAGCTATAATTTTATACTTTCAGCCTTGAGCCAATAGCAAGCATAAATACAAGAGTTCACTAAGACATAAAGGAATTGTTCTTAACAATTCTTAATTGTTCTTAAATCAAAAGTATCTGATAGATTTGAGCTTAAGCTAGACAAGCAGACCAACAAAGAGGGCTAATAATTCAATTCTCTACCACTTTTCTCAAGCAGTTAATAAATCTCTATAAACTATTAACACATTTACAGAGATCATAAAACGAGTAAGCTATAAATTCAAATTCCTAATCACTGCTTGTGACTTATTGGCCATTAAAAAAAGAGAAGCTACATAGAAAAGAAAACCGAAATTGGAAAAAGAGAGCAAAATTCTGTCGCTATTTGAATTCACTTCAAGGAGTTAAGAAAAGCTGTACCTGGGGCCTGAGTGTCCCATAAGAGATGCATGTATCAGGGAACAGTATTGGTCTAGTTTTACCAGGTAGATGAATCCAGTGGGAATCTCAGTGGAAGACTTCCAAAATTGTTAAAGAATAATTTTCCAAAAAAAAAAAAATAAATAAAATAAAATTACAAGTCTCATACAGGTATATAAGATGAACTTTTGAACTCTCCTTAAAGATTTATTTAACTCAGTATTAATGAAGGAGCCAGGAGACTTTGCGGCCAAGTCAAAAGGGAATGGAAAGAAACAAATTTATTTTGAATAAATAAATATTGAAATAAATTTACAAACAAATAACTGATTTTTTCCAAGAGTAGCATGAAGAGAAGAGAAGAAAGTTAATTAACTCTCCACTGAATAGAATTTATTTGCATGGTCAGAGGTAAGAGTTACTTTGCATAACTTTCAGCTACCTACAGTTTATAAAGTTGTAAATTAGTTTAAAGGCAATCAAAGTCTAGAATCGGTGAATCTGGAAGGATAGTCTCAAATCAATGCATAATATTCCATTGGAGACAGTAATTTTTTTTGCTTATTCAAAAATGTCTTTATGAGATACATAAATAAACAAAAATTGTGTTCTTGTATGTACCTTGCAATGCTGTTGAGTAGCCTAATGTCAATTTGATTCTTAACTTTTTAAATGATGAGCTTTTTTTCCCTAGGGAGTTTGGTTTGCTTTTTTATTTTATTTTAAGGAGTGTACTTCTTGTGTTTGTTGTTCTTAGATTTCAATACAGTGGGATAAGTTCTAGGGTTTTGCTTCTCTCTCCCACTCGGTTCTCTTTGAAGTCTTTCAATCTGAGGTTTTTATTTATTATCTTTTGTCTTCATTTTTGTGTAAATCCTTTTCTTCTTTGGTTATTCACTTTATAGTATCATGCTATAAAGGTATTTATTATTTGATTTCTATTTTCTATATCTTTCAACTTTTGTATTTACCATTTCTTTTTCTTTGTTGTGGATATTTTGGTGAGTTTCTTACTCTCTTTCATTCAGTCATTTCTTCAGCTTTATCTATTCAGTGATTTATTCCATCCATTTATCCCATTATTTATTTCCATTATTATATTTTGCATACTAAATATTTCCTTTGGTTCCTTTTTAGTGATTTTTGCAATTTTCTTCAAATGGCAAATATCTCTATTTATTTCCTTAATTGAATTTATTTTAAAATCATGGACCATCTATTTCTCTTGGTCTCTTCCAATAATACGTCAGGTCTCTAACTCCCTACTTCATATAAACTTGTTTTAACAATCATCTTCCCCGTTTCTAATCCTGACAATTCCAGCCTTCTGTTTCCTAAGACAACAACACTGTGGTTATCCTTGACTTCTCTTGTCTTATAGTAACTCTTATTTTTTTTTTTTCAGAGAATTCAGTTGTATCTTTCTTCAAAAATATCCAGAATCTAACCATTTTCTATTATTTCTACTACTTTCTCTGAATCAAGACACTGCCATTTATCCTCAAGACTATTGCAGTAGACTCCAAACTGGTCCTTGTTTTTACCATATCCTCTATTAGTTTCTTCCCAACATAACAGCTTAAGGGATCCTGTGAAATAATAGAAATTGGAATCTTTTAGTCCTCTGCTCAAATTCAGACATCCTCTATTTCTTTCAGAGAAAACCCTCAAATTCTTATGGATTGTCCATAAGGCCATACAAAACATTCCATATTTTTATGAACTTGTCTTCTGTTCTTTACTTTGCTCAGACAGGCTTAGCCACACTGACTTATTAGCTACCCCCTGTAGTGGGTTGAATGATACTCTCCCCAAAAGATGGATCCAGATCCTGGAACATGTGAAAGTGACCTTATTTAGAAAAAGCATCTTTGCAGATGTAGTTAAGGATCTCCATATATGATCATCCTGGATTATCCAGTTGAGTCCTAAAGCCAATGACAAGTGTCCTTACAACAGAAGAGTAGAGGAGAAAGCCAGGAGAAGAGGGAGGCAGAAATTGGAGTGATGCAGCCAGAAGCCAAGGAACTCCTGGTTTCACCAGAATCTGGAACAGGAAAGAATCAGAATATCCCCTAGAGCCTCTGGAGGAAGTTTGTTCTGCCAATACCTTGATTTCGAACTTCAACCCTCCAGAACTGTGAAAGAATGACTTTGTGTTGTTTTAAGGTACCCAGTTTGTCATCAACGAACACACTCCCCAATCAAAGGAGACATGATTTCTCCTTGGCAGTGGTACTGGCTTTCTCTAAAGCCTCAAATTGCTTTTATCCATATAACTGTATTGCTCACACATTCTCCTTATTTAAATCTTTTCGAAAAAATCTCCCTCACAGTGTGGCATACAGCAACCAATCCATTAGACATTGCAATCTCCGTCCTGTTCAGCCTCCTAACCTCCCTATTACTGTTTTATTTTCCCATCGTACCTATTGTCTCCTAAAAGAAATTACTTATTTTTATATTTATTGCCTGCTTCAACCTCCTTGAATGTATGTTATACAAAGATGGAAATCTTTTCCTTTTTAAACACACTGATGCATTTAACTCACGTATTTCTTTCCACCTAGAATAGTTTCTGGCATGTAGCTTGCTCTAAATGGGTATTTGTTGAATGAACGAATGAATCAATGAATGGTTCATTGTGTCATCTTTCTTTTGTAGTGGCCGTGTTCCTCTGGTGCCAAGTTTATATGGATGTGAATGTGTTCCAATGGGGTATTATTGGAGTCACTGTCTCCATAGATGAATTCAATGAATGGGAAGGAAAGGAATATGGTCGTTCATTCCCACTCTGCCTGAACTCCAGCAGAAAACTTCTCTCACCTGAATTTTGCTTTTCAATTCTTGAGAAGCAGCAGTGCTTTTCAAGGAGGCGCCCCCTCTCCTCTCAACCAGTTACAATCAGCCTTTGAGGCTGGAAGAGTGGTGGCTTCCCAGCCCAATCTTACATTAGGAGGATTTGTGTGCTAACCTAATATTATCACCACTTTGGAAGAAGACTAGAACTGTTGCTCCTGGATTTTAGTGCTAAGGAGCAGAAAATTATTTCCCCAAGGTTACAGGGGAAAGACTGGGATGAGACCTAAACACTTTACTGCCATATGAAAGAGAAAAGCCTCTGAAGTCCAGGGGCTGGCCTGGTAATATAACTATGCCTTGCTCTTCTCCTGTTGAACATCAATCATTTCATAGAACATTAACTTTAAATAAGGCCACTCAACTCTGATGGATCAAGACAAAATGACCATAATCGTGTCTGAACACAGACAAAAGAAGAACACTGCCCAGACCACAAAATGCCAAACATGCCCCTCTCCCAGGTAGTATGAGTGACTGTTACTTCTTTACCAAATCCAGCTTTAACCTCAATCAAATTTCTCTCCTTTTAGGTATGACTTATTAAGGCATCGATCATATAATAAAGTCCATCTCCTCACAGCATCCAATCCAGAGAAAAGCACCTCTCCCTACACCCAGCCCCAAATCATCTAATGCAGAAGCAAATCTTTCACTATCGCCTTTCCGATGCTCTTGTGCTGAGATGCCCTGCAGTGCCCCATGGTGCACATTCTTCACGGAGGGAAGCTGTCTGACTCGAACAACTACAGTGTTGCTCTTAATGATTTTTGGCTGGAAGGCATTGACACCCACCTCTTTTCATTCTGAAGCTTCAGGGAGACAGTTCGCAAGTCAGTAAAATACTGGAAAATATTTTAAAATGGGTTCTCAAAAAAAAAAAAAAAGCTCCTTATTTGCAATGTTTGCTGATTTCCACAGTGTAATTATTTCTACCATTGGCAATTTAAAGATATCAGAGATTGGGTTCTTAAAATCCTTGGAATTCCAATAATCAGCTCTTGCTGGCTGGTGTAAATGACTACAAGACACTATGGCTTTTAGCCATCATGTGCTCACAGATAGTATTTTTCACTTCCTAAAATCCAAGCATCCCTGGCAAGTCTACAGTCTCCCCAGGGAAACTCGAGAGGCAAGGAAGCAGCATCCTTCAAATGCTCACACTCCCAAAACTAACCAGAGAGCCTGGAATTTACTTTGTATTCAAGTGGCCATGCGTTTAGGCATTTGTAAAATGAAAATCAGTCATTGACTTAAAATATGTATTGACAATTACTTTAAGAATAGGAAAGTCTTTTGAACTTAATGGAAAATAACTTCTGCAGATAGATCTCACTTTCCATTTAAGCATCATCATACAAGGCACAAATCATTATGTATGAGACTGAAGGTAAATATTTTAAATCTGTTTTGGCATTGTCTTTTATTAATACTACTTGAAGCTGTCTTTAAAGGGAAAATAATTTTCTCTTAAGGCACAGACATAATGATGCTTAAATGTCACATGTGAAAGAAAAAGTGAATATTACCTGAATCATTTATAATTTTAGTATTCAAACACACCATAAACCACAAGAACTGAGCTGAAATGTAAAATTTGCTTTCAAAAACTGCTTGCCTTTAGTGTTTCTAAAGCATCTATATTGCAAGATTTTAAAGGCAGACTGTTTCTGAACCTTGGAGAGCGTACAAATTGGGTAAACTTAGTAAGTTACATAAGCTCTGTGTTCCTCAGTTTACTGTAAAATGAGTGTGAAATGAATAGAGTCTAGCTCATAGAGTGGTGGTGAGGGTTAAAGGACTTAACATATGCAAACTGTTTCCAAAATGCCTAGCACATAATAGGAGGTATAAACATGTGACTACGGTTTTCTTATTCTATGACTCGAACTCACAGCAAAATTATACATTCAAATACGCAAATTTATGTAATTAGGCATTGTACAATAACAACAATAATTTTTAGGGGAAAACTTATATGCATAGTGTTGAAAATGTGCTCCTAGATGTGCACATTTTCAACACAGAAAATCCTGGAAACAAAGAGTTACAAGATAATATTCACAGAACTGTATGGATGCTAGTTATTTGGGAAGAGAAAGTTATATTATTCAATATGTTTTAAAATAGAAGTCATAAAAATAATAAAACAATCATTATAACTGTGTTTCAATATTGACATATTTTGTTTAAGTTGAAATAAAAGCTACTTAAAACTTTAAAATTGTGAAATTACCCTTGCCCTTTGAAGTGGTAGTTTAATGTAAATGTAAGAATTAAAAGGTGACTAACCATGTATTACTTTTTCATATTTGTCAGCTTAATCCAGTTGGGTAGTTTAGAAATTCTGTCACAGATGTCTGAAATTGTTAAAATTAGCATGTTTTATCTGTAGAATGCAGAATGTTCATTTGCATAAAATTGGTTCATTTCTAACACAATGTAGCTATAAAAATATGTTTTTATAAAATATATTTAAAGTAGTTGAAACACTTTCTGGGAAAATTATTTGAGGGGAAAACTCAAAACACTTCTAATACATTCACCCTGGTTTATCCCAGCAGGGCCAAATCCGTACACTCACCAGTTGATGATAGTTATTGAACCCTGTTTTAAAGGAAAATATTATTATGGCTATGAAAAAGAGGGTGAAGTGTTAAGATTTATCAGCAATGTAAGTAAGTGGGTTGGGCTGCTTTCACTGAACACTTCTCAATCTATCCATTTTCTAGACTCTCCATTTCAAAAGCAACCATAGGCTCTTTTTATCTGAGACACTATTAAGTTTTTTGAGCAATGGGAGTGAGTAATTTTGTAAACTTATCTCTTTTTAGTAAAAAATTTTAAAAATAAAAGTGATCAAGAAGGAAAAATATGTAATAGATTAATAAAGATCAAAGAGAAAGAGAGAAAGACAGAGAGAGGAATAGGAAAAGAGCAAAGAAAAAGGTGAAATTAATTTCAGTTTAAACAGTTTACAAGTGGAAATATAGTTTTAAAATTAACATAAAATTAACTCTATGTAGGGAATCTCTTAATTAAAAACTTCAGGTATTATTTTCAGCAATGGTTTGATTTTACTTTTTGAAACCAAAAATTAGTACCAGAGTAAGATAAAGACATAAACTCATCTCTCTATTAATGCCCAGGTTATATTCCAAACGTAAGATTGTCTGCTTTCGATGAATTTACTTTTAAGACTCCATTTGAGTATCATACCACTGGACAGACTTCTTCTAAGTAATCCTCCTTACCTATGAGCCCTGTCGAGGTAGTCTTATTAATAACATGTTACACAAGTGCCACAGCCACAGCTGATTAGCTTGTGGATGGACATTTGACTCAAGGGCAGGCAGTCCACAGAGTATGAAATTATCTTTGAAAAGAGATCTGGCTTGAATGCCTTTGCTAGAACAATGACCATTAGGGCCATTTTGAATCTTACTTTTTAAAAATGTGAATGGGTAAATATGGGTAATTATCTGCAGAGACAGTAATGAAAATTAAACCACAAAGGTCATGAAGTAGAAAATGGCATGAGGAACACATAAGAGCCAAAGCATTGACTAAATCAGATTTGAAGAAGCAGAAGCAATTATGTAAATGGAATGCACAGTAAAGGATGGCCGCTTTAGTCATCATAAAATACGTGTGCAGACAGACATATGCTATACAGCAGTAGGTGCAATGTCATGTTAATGTTAGAAACTACTACGCAAAATCACAAACTTCTTGACTGTAGCCTCTGAGCACACCTTATTGCCCAGCCCTGCTTTGTCCCACAGCACCCTCCTTCAATTAACTTAGTTAAAATACAATGTATTTTACTAATGTATATATTGTTTGTCTTCTTACACTGAAATTTAAATCTTATGAAGGCAAGTTTGTTAGTTGGTTGTTTCCACAAAATCCAAAATAGCATCTGGACTGTAGTAAATGCTCAATAAATAATATAAAGTTATGAAGTAGATGAATGAATACCATTTTGATATTAACAGTTCTAAACCTACTTGTATTTATTTATTTGTAGGGGATCTATTTTTAAGAATGTTCCTAAATTACATTAACTAATTCTACATGGCTTTTTTTTTTTTTAACATTTTTTATTGATTTATAATCATTTTACAACATGGCTTCTTAATTACACATACACATACATTTCTGGACCAAATCCACTTACCTAGAGGAAATTATTTCAAATTTTTTTTTAATCAGACTTGTCTGTTGTTTATACTCTCTTATCTAAATAATACTAAATAATAGTTTTCTATTCTACCTTTTTGAGTTTTGCAATTTTAGGTAGTATTTATTGACTTCCAACCATGGACACTCTTTTTAGAACCACCTATTTATTTAGCTTCTTTTTATGGAGTGAATAATAATATATTTTAGTTCTTCTATTAATGTCTGTTGTATTTTTTTCCCATGAGTTATTTCTGTTCTCTGAATAGTTCTTTAAAAATCACTTTGTTCAAAATATGGAGAAATAAGCAGATTACAAATTAAAATTCAAAATTAACAACTGCAAATCAGTGGTTTTTAAGCTGTGTTCTGGTTGGTATGGGGCTAGGGATATGGGACTCACTCTGCTCAGACTTCCCCCTTATTATCAGTGCCCTATTGTCTCCAAACTATCAAAGAAATCCCAGCTTTCATATCTTGACCTTCCGTAGTAGAAAGACCTTAAAGAAAGATTTGAATTAACATGTGTGGAGATGGTAACAGAGCATTTCATATAAGTGGAAAGATTTCAGTTCCAAGCCCCTATAAACTCATCCCAGTTATCTAAGTCTATTTCCTGAATTACTCCTTGTCACAAACCATGAATAAAGACAGATCCCGATGGACAGATGCGCCTCTGATTCTCTTTTAAAAGGTATTCTTGTGCAGACACATCTAATCGGCTTCCTACTAATCTCTTTTCTTTCACCCCTCTGGCCCTCATTTGTTTTTTGAAATAATAACTTGGGAACTATGCTTAATGGAGATTTCTGGAGTGTCTTGTAAAATCAGAGATTCTGGCTACATTGGATTTCCCTAAGTGAATGACTGACTGGGCCTGCCGGCCAGTTTTCTCCTTTATCCCAGGAAAAGGCAGAGCTGTTGAGTCCTTGCCACTAGCCGGACACGTGTTTACGTGTATCTCCCTGCCGTGGCTCCGTGGCGCGCGCTTCCCAGCTGTGCCGGCAGGCTTCTGAAACACTTAGGATTTTAACCATTCTTTTTCTAGTCGTGTTTCTCCCTTTCTCAACTGATATGATTTCTCCATACATTTAAATCCTCAGATTTCTACATATTTGTATACATTTTTCATACAGTTCTTTGTCCTTTCTCTCATTCTCATTGGTAGTTATGAAGCAGAATAAGTATTTTTATTCAGTAGTTATGAAGAATACAATGAGAATTACATAAAAAATAGTTTCCTCTTCTTTTTATCAATCTTCTTATTTTACCAACGAGGTCTTATAGTGAGATTTTTTAATTGAAATTAAGTAAAGGTTAGCAAACGTATTTTTACATGAATTTTTTTCTCTTCACATAAAGGTCAAATTACACTAAACTCTTTATGTGTGACTTTCATACTATATTTCATTGCAAAGTCTAAATTCTTTATTTTTTAGTAAACTTTAAAATATCAAATATATCCTCATAAATAAATCTATAACAGCCATTTTATAATTTATTCTAATGGTAATCAAGGGTATTTTACCTCCATTATCCCTGCACTACAATTGACTTGGCAGGAGTACCTTACTGAGATGCTAATGGAAATACAGCTTTCTCTCTTAAGGCTGATGCAGGCTTCAATATGCTCAGATACAGACAAGTGAAAAAAGAGCTACTGTGTAAATTCAAGTAACTTGATTGAAAACAGGCTAAGCAAACAGTTTTTATTGTTTTCAGCTCAGTAACTGAGTGGTACTTACAATTTGGAGTGAGAGAATATTAATTTCAAGGGAAAAATAAAACTTTTTATAGAGTATTTCCTTCCAGTTTTTATTTAAAATATTTGATATAATATTTGATGAGTTTTTAAAATTTACTCAAATCTCTATAATCTTTAGGAAACCTCTAAATCTTTATGGAAGTGGTATATACTCAATATCTATCCTACTCACCATAACAGGCTCTGAATCAGCCTCACAAGTCTATCGATGCTAAATGCTTTCAGATGGAGAATTTTATGATTTAATCTGAATAAATCTAGATTAATAGATTAAGTAAAAGTCCAAGAACTTTTAATGGTAATACACTCCTAATGTTCTCAGTTGAAATATATTTGGAAAAGTAAAATTCACATTTGACCCCCTTCTCCTTCATTATTTATACAACTTTGCTTTAGTAACTCCCTCCTTTCTTAAATAACCAAACCAGAGCATTATAAGGAAAGCATAAGAAATGTAACTTAAATCATCAATTGTCTTCAAAGAAGGATGGACACTGCTAAGCAGTGTATCAAAGGATGCTGTATCCTACCAAAAACGTGCCCTCTTTTGTTCGCCTGAACATCTGCAAAGCTTTTGCTAACAGAAATATGGCCCTGGTCCTTAATTAGGGATAAAAGTCTAAAGAGATATGATTTATTCATTGTAATCATGGGAGCTCTTAAGAGGAAAGGATACTAGGTTGCAAATCCTTATAAATATCCTTTACTTTCAACATCATATTTTAGGACTTACTATAGGGTTCCTGAGTACAAATACCTGGAATGCCCTAAATAATATAGGATTGTCTTATGGCACACCTATTACTGCCTTACCTCATTGCTATTTACATATGCCAATTGACAGATTTGCATATAAGAAAATGATGTTCACATTCTTTAATTATTATCTTTCTCATAATTAGATAACAAAATATTCATCATTTAAAATGTGAATGAACGAAAGTATAGTAGTAACAGACGTGTCAGGCAGGGTTCTAGGCAGGGCAGAGACAGTAGTCAACAGAATAAACAAAAATTCCTGCCCTGTGGAGCTGACATTCTAATGAAAAGGGAAATAATAAAGGTACATAAATATCAAATATGCTAAATGGTGACACATGTACAGATCACAGTAAAGCAGGGCAGGGGACAGGGAATGCAGGGGGTGGGGGAGACTGCAATTTTGTAAAGAGTAGTCCAGAAAGAGTGACAGGAGTCAAGTTCTGAAGGGTGTGAGGGAGCAGGCACAGAAGCCCACAGAGTCTGGGGAGGAGAGGGGAGGGCGGTCTTCCAGGTGTAAACAACAAAAACCCGAAGTTCCCTGTAGTAAAAATACGCCTGAAGGATTAAAAGGACAGATAGCCAGGGGGCCACTGAGGCTGAAACGGGGTGATGGCGGAGAGAAAGATAAAGTGGAGAAGGGCTCTGGTTTTCTTTTTTCCTTTTTTTCTTCTTTCTTTCCTCCCTTCCTTCCTCCCTTCCTCCCTTCCTTTTTTTTTTTTTTTTTTTCTTTTCTTTTTTCATAGGCTGTGAATCTACTGGAGGGTGTTAAGCAGAGAGATGATATGCTCAGTTGAGTTAAAAATAATTTGTCTGGCTACTAGCCTCAGATTAAGGAGCAAAGGCCAAACTGGGGAGATCAGTTAGGAGGCCACAGCAGTTATTTAGGTAAGAAATGTTGGTGCCTTTGCTTCCGATGATACCAGTGAAGGTGGTGAGGGCTGGCAGGAATGGACACACAAGTGGAAGGTTCAAAGGAAAAGGATGCATTGACAAGTTGAGTATTTAAAATGTTAATTCACATATATAATACACTGAAGTATATTTTTCAATTGTGAGATATAGTTATTTAGTAAAATGTTGCAACTTGAAATCTGGGGCTGCCTCACTGATGAACACTGTCAGCTAATTTCATTCCTTGATTTATATAATAAATGATTCCTGAGCACTTAGCCCACATTGGACATTTTTGTAGGAGAAAACTGCATAGCATAAATAAGATACATTAAAAAAGCAGGTGTTCATGTGTTTTTATTCTCCTGGAAGAGAAAACAAGGTAAAAACTCAGTGGATTTAAGAGGAATCAGGAAGAGTTCTAGAATTTTCATAAATTCTCATAAATTTACTTAAAAATTACAGAGAAAGTATGACATGCTGATGGGTATAAATCATCTTCAGCTTCCTCTTTAAAATGAGAGACACCAAAAGGGCAGAAAATGGATAACTTAGAGTTATCCTAAGTCTGACTTAAAAGAAAGTCACATAACTTTAAACAGGATCCAGTTAAAAATATCATGGAAATCTTTTGAAAAATGACTTTATTTCAACTGGAAAGCTTTACAAGTCTCTCAAACTTGTGAGTTCATTGATCTCAGGGTCCTTTATCAATGAGGAAAGATTGCAGTGTTATCTGTCAAGAGTGAATCTATAAACACTTGTAAATCCTTGAAAAAAAAAAAAGAAGTCTGTTTTTCTTTTTTCTCTATAGTTTCAAGGTCAGAATATTTTGATGTCCCTGAATCAAGTTTATGGCTTAGTGAGCTATGAGAGCTCTGAGTTGGTTTTCTCAAGTGTCTTTAAACACAAATACAGTCATCCATTCATTCAATATTCTTGAGCCAACTTTATGCCAGGCGCCAACTATATGCTAGATCAAGAGGAAAGACAATTTTAAAATGTGTTCCATAATCTATCATCAGATTGCATTCAGCTAAATTCCATATCCTGATTCAGATCCTTCCATACCATTAAAGCTCACAAATTAAATGTTAGCAATGTGTTCCAGAGGCATATTGTCACACCGTATCCACAAATTGCTATCTGGTGAAAGAAACACACAATACTTCTCATATGTAGAAATTATGAAAGAATTACTTTTAAATAGTTTTCCAATCTTAAAACTATTATAGAAAACAAAACATACATTTCTTCTGCAAGACTAGCATTGTGGTGGGGGGTGGGGTATGTATAATCCAGTGGTAGAGTGCATGCTTAGCATACACAGGGTCCAGGGTTCCATTCCTGGTACCTCCATTAAAACAAACAAACCTAATTGCCTCTCACCGCCCCCCTCCAGAAAAATTTAAAAACAACCCAAAGACTAGCATTGTGAGAGAATACATGACTCAAATAGTAAAAGTCACTGGTACCTTTCAGCAGCCAGTGCTTTAGCAGGCTGGCATGTGTTTTCTAGATTGTATGAAGAGAATTTTGGGGAGAACTTCTGTTTTTTTGTCACTCACAGACCACAGGGGGAAAAATGCTCATGTTACTTGTTCTGTATAGTACAGATTAGATAGGCGTAAGACTGAATGAGGTGCAATGACAGGGCTGAAATTAACTTTTATATGGGCTGTTCTCAATGGAATATTCATTTAATACTGCCTAAGCTATTTAACTCTTTCTTTAAACATATTTAATTTATTCTTTCCTGTTTTTAGTTGGACTCTGATAACCCTTTAGTATTCAACAATGTGTAACAGCACCCCACACAGGATAATTAAATTTCATTTATATATACACATACATGCAAAAACTGTGATAGAAAATATAAATTGGCATAAAACTTTCAGAGAACAATTTGGCATTATATAATACAATTAGTAAGAAATTTATGATGACTTGACTCAAAAAAATTACTTGAAAGAACATATGTATTAGTTTGCCAGGGCTGCTGGAAAAAAGTACACAGAGTGGCTTAAAAACCAGAAATGTATCATCTCACAGTTCTGGGGGCTAGAAGTCGGTTAAATCAAGGTGTCTGCAGGTTTGTTTCCTTCTGAGGGCTGTGATGAAACAGCATGTTCCAGGCCTCCCTCCTGAGCCTGTAGATGACCATTTTCTCCTCGTTGTCTCTTCATGTTCTTTACATCCTCTTGCCTCTGAGCACGTGTTTGTGTCCAAATTCCTCTTTTTCTAAGAACACCAGTCATAATGGACTAGGGCTCACCCTAATCACCTCACTCTAACTTGCATACCTCCATCAGGTTCAATCTTATTTCCAAATAAGGTTACGTCTGAGGTATGGAGGGTTAGGGCTTCAACATATGGATTGGGGAGGGAGGGACACAATTCAACCTATAATAAGGCATAAATATATATGCCTAAATATTATTAATTTAGTATCTTTTGTGTAGCAAAATCTTGTAGGTAAAAAAGGCAAAAAAAAAAAAAAACCACCCCAAAACAACACTTACATAGTGTTAAAAACAGATGGTTATAGTGTGATATATTTATGCAAAGCATTGCTGTCAATTCATTAAAAAGACTTAGGTAAATGTGCATATAAATATAGATAGTTATGCCAATTAAAAATTAAAAAGCAAATTGCAAAAGGATTTTACAAAAGAGGTATATATATTACACATATGTGTATACTATCTGTGTGTGTGTATATATACATATATTTTTATAATGACACACAAAATAGTATTAGTTGTAACTGCCTCTAAGGGGTAGCATTAGGAATTTAAAGGATCATGGAAACTTTACATCAATAACATCAACATATTTAAAACAAATAAGTAAATAATTTGTGAAGTACTATGAAGGGGAAAACCAATGCCTAAAGAAAGACATCAAATAAAATTTAACTTCTCCAGTTAATCAATATGTGAATATGCGGAAAGCATTCTCTCTCTGCTGGGATTTCTTTATATATCACAGGACAATAATAATGTTTCTTTCATAAAGTTGTTTATGAATGAGATGCAATGGCTTGTGCGCACACACACTCACACTTAAGTTGTGTTGAGCTTCCGGGAGTCAAGGTGGTCGATTTGGACAATGAGCCAAACTGAAAGAACAATCAAGCCTTTGCGCACTTCCCATGCTAGTGCAGGTAAAAGGCAAAAGTAAATGGCACCAGCAACACATTTTTCTGTTTTTCTCCACATTATGACCCAAAATGAGGGTCAGACATCATGAGACAGGCAGAACTCTCAGTCCCTGGGAGCGCCAGAAAAAAGGCTCCTGACTTTTTGAGGACCTGGGGGCCAGGGAGCAGGATATGTGGAAGGGCTAGGAGTGGTAGGACTGAGCCAGAGCCAGGAAAAGTGCCTTGGGCCCTGCTAGGAGGTCTCGGAATGGAGGTAGCTGGGCTAGGACTGTAGGACTGTGCACAAGCAGGCTGGCCCCAGGGCCTGATCCATGTCAGAAACTCTCCCTGAAAAACTAGTCTGCACCAGCTGTGCACGGCATCTGATACAGGAATGGCAGACTTCTGCCATGGGGCCTGCCAGGTATAGGCTTGGAATTGCCTGTGGTTGGGCCTGAAAAAACACACACAAGATTTTAGCCTGAAGTTGTATTTCTTGTAAGATAATTAAAAGAGGGATTGGTGCAAATATAGTGCACAAATGCAGAGGTTTATGTGCATTAGCAGGAAAATGGCTAGAAAAGATGGGAATCTCAAAGCTCACCTTGCATTCATAAAAGTTGCTTTATAAAAAGGAGAGGGTCAAACTTGGGGAACAGTTACTTGAGGATCATAGATGAAGGAAGAGGATACTTGAGGGGGTTATAGCAGTTTTGAATATATTTTCAAACTACAAATCTTAACCTAAATCTTTGACTTAAATACTTGTAAATTGAGATCTTGGAGAGTAAGATTACTTTGTGTCTACTTTAGAGAGCAAGACAATGCATTCGAAATTAGAGCTCCTGAAGCCTAAACTTAATATTTATCTGATAGAATTTCACTTTGTTGAAATATGAGTTGCACCTTATTAAAATTATACTTTATTTGAATCATAAATGATTTTTTAATATTCCTAGAAAGTAACTCAAAACATATCTGTAAGTAAGCAATGCACCTTTGTGTAAGTAGTGTGATCTCTCAAAATTCTCTTTAGACCAGTAAATGGAATGCACTAGTTTTCATATACACAGTAATTCTCTGCTAAATTTTGCACGTTTCCCCACTAGATTCAGAGTAATCTAGAATAAAAAAGTCAATGAATAGACAAGTATGTATGATTGGTGTGAGTTGAGTCCAAAAATAAACTTTAAGTCAATAATATATTAATTATAACAAAGAGGAAAATATCCATGAAAATACAGCTTTTTTTTTTATTCTACAGTGTTGTTCAAATCCAATTACATACTGAATCAGATCATTTTGAATCTTCTAATTTTCTTTCCATCAAAAGTTTTTCTGGTATTTTTCCAATAGGAAAATCTACTGTCTGTCTAAAGTCATGGTTCTCCCACTATGTTCTTTGCAACTTTTTTAATGTGTTTCCTCAGTCTACTTCATTAAAGTACAGGAGATGAGCCTCAGTGAATAACAGGGTGATATAGCTTGAGGCAATATTAATTTAGGATGACTAAAGACGGTTGTGGTTTATTTGAGATCCATGAAATTGAACATAGGATAGAGCAATGTATATTTTACAGTAAAAAGTGTAAGACGAAAACATCAAGGAGTGTTGTTTATAGAAATATTTCAGTAATGACTTTAAGCATATAAAGTTTTCCAAAGATCTTTGAGGAATTTGTCATTTAGTCAATTTTTAATAGAGTTTATATAATACCAATGGTTTTAATGATCTTAAGAGAAGACAGATAGGATGAATATGAACTGATACACCAATTTCAAAAGATCTGTCACTAGAAATGTGATTAGCATCATTAGAATATTTTGCAACTGACATTGTAGGGAATTGGTGGCAAATATACATGGCATCTTTTCCATATTTTAATTTTTTTTAATATGCTAAAAAACTCTCTTACATAGACAAAGATAGTTAATAGTCTATGTTGAACAAAGATGTAAAATCGCATTTGATGGATATTAATTAAACATTACTCTGTGTTTCATTTTGAACAGGTTTTGAAATGAAGATATTTGCATTTTTACTTTTCAAACACACTTTATCTTTTCAAATGTAGTGAATAACTGGGTTTTATTAGCATGAAATAAGAAGTTATTTTAAGAAGGCATAGTAGTAATTGACTTGCATTTTAGTAACATCAGAGGGTTTAAAAGATTACATTTTGCTTCTGTACTAAAAGCACAATTTCATAGACAGTAAAGAATCAGATTTTTCCTAACAATCATACTGAATTGTTTGAAAACATTATTGTTATGAAAATTAGTTCTACATTATGTACAAAGAATTTGAATCTCTGATTTTCACAAATGTATACTTATCTAGATCTTGGATAATATCTACAAAAGCAGAACAAAAAACAGGGAAAAGTCCTGTGTGGTTGAGCATCGATGTTTACATATATCCAGCAAATTATGGGGAACATATTGTTTTGTGTTTTGTGTTCAAAACTTCAGTCAAAATAGTTTCTTATTCCTAATGTTATTGTAGAAGTGTCTCTAGAATTGAGTGTGATGACTGCAGATAATTTCATTACATGAAACTCATAGTATAAGTAACACGTAGTTGCTGATGTTACTTCCAAGCATTATACAGTTTTCTACATCATGGGGTCTATTTTGGGGGGAAGAGTTGCCCATGAGTAATAATGTGTTATACCATTAGATAATATTCTTTGTGTTAAATAGATCAAGGTTCACATTTCAGCAAAGTCCCTTGCTAACTTTGTGACTGTCCTCTGAAAATCATTATGTTATTTGTGAAATTAGAATAATAATATCTACTTAACAACTTATTTGAGGACCACTTAAAAGTATTTTTAAGAAAAGTATGAAAATGGAATGGACACATAATAAATAATATCCATAACATAGAGTAATTGTCACATCCTTCCCAGATGGCAAATATCATATTTCCTGCTTTCTAGAAAATAGTCTTAACTAATTAAATGCAGAGATAAGTGGCATATATATGTATCAGCTCAAAAGTTTGCTTTTGAATCCTCATGCTTGTTCAATGATTATAAAAGAGGTAGGACATCTTAGCTGTAAGGAAGCGTTCAGAGAATTACTTCATTATTTCATTTGACGTAAACATTTCCTTCTAAATGTATGAGATATAACGAAGGCAGGTAGCATCAGGCCACTTTTTTTTTCACCTGTTGGAACCGTATTTTACATTTTAAAATATTTATATTCGCTTTCACATAGTATTTCTTTTCTGTAATCTGAGAAAATACATTATGATTATTTTTAATTTGGGGTCATGGAACTAAAAAGAGAGAAATTTTCCTCATTTGAGATAGAAATCAATACAGTGTATGTGTGTGTGTGTATATATATATATATATATGAATTTAGTCTTGCTTTCCGTTCTCAAAATCTACCAAATTCAGCTGAGGATGGGCACCTATACTATGCCATCATTATCAAAGACTGCTCTTGAGCAGTTGGACTAGAGGACATTTTCAAGGCAGCAAATTGATCAAAGCAGTTATTTTCTCCGGATTCTAACACAAAGCAACATCAAATAACTTTGCTTTGCAGGTTTGGTTTTCTTGCATGCTTTGAACTAGAAGTATAATATACTGACTAAGGCTTTGTGTCCTCGAGTAAAATTATGAGTCTTTCCTCCAGAATCCACTTGAAGAAACTCATGAATAGTTGAAGGAAACATAGATGAAAGTATTTTTCTTGCTTCTCTACTTAGTGACATTTTTGTAATCTTGAATTTTTATAGCTCTAGCCAGATAATCAAAATATCTCTGGCCTATACCTGTATGGCTGGGCTATAATTTATATATTTATTCACACAATGTGAGTTTCACATAAGATAAACTTAAATGCTCATTAGTTTAGTTCATTATAGCAAAAGGCTCAACCAATAAAGAGCATGTAGATTTAAAAATATATCAGAAATATTCCAGAGATCATCTGAGTTTTTCACTTAGCTGTTCATATGTAGAGACATAACTTCTTAGGATTTTATTTTTCTTTGTGCAAAGTATTGTCAGTTATCTGATTTAAGAAATGTTATGACTATGAGTGGCTATTATTAAAATTACGAACCTATTAACACAAAATGGTTAATATCATTACTTATAGTGTTAAAATCCAATTTTTTCATGAAAGAGACAGCAGAATTTTACTTCTCTAATAATAATGAAGGGAAGTGTCATGGACTCATTGGATTGATTATTATTATTTTCCATGCAATTTTAAGTACTGTGATAATGAAAATCAGCAATTAAATTTGCTTTTTTACTGTGACTCTTCTAAAATAGCCTGAATATATCTTCTTACACTGGTTGTGGGTGTTGCATGTGTTGAATTCTAGGCAACAGGTTGTGTGGGGACAACAGAATACAGAGGAGTATGTACATTTACTCTCTTCATTCCCAATTGCAGTCACTTACTTAGGGATTGTTGTGGTGACAACAGAAAGAGCTAAAATGATGTGTGAGACGGGCATTGCCTTATGGGTGTCAGGAGCTTGTCCTCATGTATGCAGTTGTGGCAAGCATGGTTTTGTTAGGTAGTTAGAAAAGCAGGGGCTCGGGGCAGAGAGGTGGAGGAGAGGGAGGATGATCTGGAAGATGGCGCTGCGCCCACCTCCAGCATAAAGGGACTTTACTTCTAAATGAGTGTCAGCAAGAAACTGGTTAGAACCCGACAGCTGCAACTGCGCGGTAGCAGAAAGGATTTAACTGGACATGATCCAATGCTCATTGTAATATAATTAACATTGCAATTTAGGCCCCCTCGCCATAGGTTTTTCTGTGTATATCATGGGTAAGGGTATGTGCAAAGGAAACAAACGTGACTAGGCATTCCAAGGGCAAGAGCCATCAATCAATCAAAAGACACCTCTAAGCAAGGGTATAACAGAAAGGGCAGACAAAGACCACTGCTTCTTCCCTGTTGGATTAACCTGCCTCCCATTCTTGGAGGTGTACTTTTCTTTTCCTAAATAAATCCTTTAAAATCTTTCACTACACAATGCACTCTGTCTCCCGTCTGTAATCTTGCCTTTCGGGCGAGACAAGGACTGGGGTCTTTTCCCTTTTTTGGGGGTTAACATCTTTTTTTGCTAGAACATATGCTCAGCCATCTTGTGCCCCTAAAAATATTTCTTCAACTGTATTTATAGTCTTTCTAAGAAAAATTCAACATATCTCATGAATATATAATATCATCATTTACATGCTATGTTTTAGGAGAAAAATTAAGTGTCTTGGTGCATAATAAATCTGATAATGTCTAGATTAAATAAAATGATCAGAATCTCTCATGAAGTCAGTAATTGGATAAAAACATGAATCAATTTTCAAACTGATAATCTACATCATTAAATAGCACTGACCAATGTCTTATGACTTGGGTGAAAATCACACTCTCAGTGAACTTTGTTATGAGATTGTATTGAATTCCCATGTATTTTTCATTTAACATTTTATTTGCATACAAATTATTTATGATTCCAAGTAAGTTACTAATGTTTAAAAACCATTGACCAATAACAATGTCTACTTAATTATTACAGTGACATAATTTTTCAGTTTTTAAAAAGAGATAGAACTAGAAATTTTTACTTTTATTTATTATTTCTGACAGACTAACATGCAGATACTGAAAAAATAATGTTAGATCAAGCTACCTATTCCTTCATTACTTGTTCCACAATGAAATGGTGATTTTAAGTGCCTAGAATGAGCAATGAATAGAATACAAAAATCCATCCCAATATAGAACCTACATTCTAGAATGAGGAAACAGGCAATAAAAGAGGAAGTGAGTAATTATACATGAAGTAAATGGTAATAAGAGGCTTGGGAGTAAAGAGTTTGGAGACTGCCTGGAAAGGGTGGAAAAAGTTATACTTTTTCTAGTGACCATTGAAAGCAGGATATTTGAGGAAAGAACTAGAAGTGAGGGAGTTATCCAGGAAGGCAGCCAGAGTAAAGACATTACAAAAGATAAAAGCAGACTCCAAGTCTCAGGCCCAAAGCATTAGAAGAATAATGAACCTGTAATAGAAAGGAACAAATATGACTCCACATTAGATCCATTCCTTTGGCTTTAACACTGCACCCGGTTTTCTAGGCTTAGTCTTCACGTAAAGGTAACAAGTTGCAGAATAGAAAATAACATTTGTTTTGTTGGAGGTTTTGCAGGAGCACCATGAGCTGGCCCACGTGGACAGCTGCAAGAACAAAGAATTCCCACACCAAGAAGTTTGCAACAACCAACCACACCCCCTCCCCTTTTTCATTATAAAAGGAGCCTGTATTCTGACTAGGGGAGGATGGTTCTCTAAGACATTAGTCTGCCCTCCTCTCGGTCTGCCAGCTTTCTGAATCAAGTCGCTATTCCTTGTCCCAGTAACTCATCTCCCCATTTACTGGCCTGTTGTGCGGCGAGCAGAATGAGTCTGGACTCGGTAACAAAGCCAGTGTCCGAAGCTGAGTAAGCTTAGTCAATAAGGGTAGGAGATGGAAGTGATGGGCAGATCCTTTGGGTTTAATTGCCTTTGTAAGGACAATGGTTTTTATTTGGAAAGTGTTGTGAAGTTAGTGGAAGCTAGTGGTGAGTTTTAAACTGTTGAGTAATAAGATTTTGTTATATTTTTAAAATATTGCCTTGTCTGCTGTATTGTCTATAGACTGATCACTGGCAAGGCAGGTTTAGAAACAGGAAGTGCAGTTAGACAGTTCTTTTGAAATTCTATGCAAGATATGATGGCAACTAGAATGTGAACTAGGTGGGTTCTGGCTGTGTGTTCAGGGTTTGATGTACATTAGATGTAGAGACGTGCAATAACACTGAAGACAAAAACAACTTCAAGATTTGGGCAGAACAACTAAAAAATAGAAGGTTGGTTGAGTTCAGATTTGAAAGAAGAGAAGAAATTAGCTGCTTGGTTTTGGGCATGTTAAGTGTGGGATGCCTGTTATATATTTTGCAAGTGGAGTGTCAAGACTGCATTTGGGATTCAGTCTGAAGTTCAAAAGAGAGGTACAAGCTGAGGATGTAATTTACTTTTCATCAAGGCATTGATGCTGTTTAAAGCATGTGACCAAATGAGATCATCTGGACAGTTAGTGGAACCACAAAAGAAAAGAGATCCAAGGACACCTTTGGGATCAGGGGATGAAAATGACTGGCCATATAACTGTAACTGCAACAAATATAGAGACTGAGAAAAATTACTAGAGAGACTGTAGGAGAATCAGAATGAACCAGGGTAACTGAGCCACATTTTACTTTAATGGAAAGATTAAATCCATTAATCTGAGTAATCATTTCTTTCGACATAAAGTAGCTCAACTTAAAATACAGTCTGAGAAAACACTGCAAAAACCAATGTTTCCATGAAAATGAGACTTTTTTTGGTCTTTATTAGAATACACATAGTTCCATTTCAAATATTTTTGAGGAAAATTCTCTAAAGATTTTCTCAAGTTAAGTAATGGTAAGTGCTAAACTTACTCAAAAAGAAAAACAAAACAGTAACTGGGGACACTTAGCAACTCACAGGGTATGCAGGAAGGCTTAAAAATTGACATACTTAAAAACAGGAGAAATATTTAATTAGTTTTTCTTGAATCACACGCCTAACCCTAACCTAGGGTGAAGGGGCATGTCATCATGATTAATAGTCACAATAGACTCTTGCAAAGGAAAATCAGGTCGCCATGACCAAAAAGAAAAAAACTACCAATTGGGCATTGAGATTATTCTTAATTATATCCTTGATAATTTCCTCCCTTGAATTGTGCTTATCCTCTAGTTCTAGCACAGTTATAAATTGAAAATCATCACCTTCTAAACTAGAATCCAATTTTTCTCAAATAGTTTCCATCTCACTCATTTTTGGGCTCTACAATAAAAAATTAATCAATTTTACCTTCTTATAAAATCCTAAGTCTATAGCCAATTTCAATTCCTAATATAATATTTTAAATTTCCAATAAAAATGTTAAGTTTTCTGATTATTTCATTTTCATAGCAAGCGTGTTCTGTGCTAAGAACTGAAATCTCCGCTGCAAACTCTCTGAGCGTAACCACGGGATGTTTCCACATTGTCAGATTTTTTTTTCCTCATCTGTTTTTCTCTTTAATGCTATTATCTCTTTCATGCTGTTATCCTTAAACATCTCCTGATGCTTAGTAGTTTGATCACAATTTTAAAATATAGGACTAGTTGGAAGCATCAGTTGAATGTTTCTTCTAAATTTGTATAGTTTGCATCAGACCTTTGTCTTGAATGTAGAGATCTGAGTATATTTACACATTAATTTCCATTCATATGCAGGTGTGATGAGCAGGGAAAAAGGACTCAAGTAGTCCAACCATTTATAAATATCTGGTTTCAAACTACAGTATCTCTGGTATTTATCTATCAATCATTTTTCACTCACATTTATATAAACATTAAGCTAAACATTAAATGCATACAAACTATTTATAAAATGTCTATATATTGTTTTTACTGTATAAAAAACATGCACACCTATGTACTGAAAATATAACCTTACAAAAGGAACATTTCCAATGATGTAAGCATCTTTCAGGTGCCACTTGTGAATATAACTGCTTTCCCCTCTTCAGAGGTAAGCTTTGCTTTAAATTTTGTGTTTACCATATATGCCTTTTTAAAAGACATATAACATATATTTATGAAATCCTAAGCAATATTTTGTCTTTATTTCTGAACTTCAAATATAATAATATTGATTATTATACAATAGAATATTTATAATCTTATATACGATGTATCCAATATGATGCAATATTTATTCTGACATCACTTGCTTGCTTTTTTTGTTTTCTCAGTGCATATTTGTGAGATTCACTTTTGTATCTTTAGTTTAGTGCTCAGCAAACTATGGCCAATGGAAAAATCTGGAACCCACTTTTTTTTTTAGCCCATTAGCTAAAAAACCTTTTTGTTTTTTAATATATTTTAAAGTTTTGGGGAAAAAAAGTGTATACAACAGAGAACATATGTAGTTCTCAAAGCCTAAAATATTTCCCATTTGGCCTTTTACAGAAAAAGTTTGCTCACACCTGCTCTGGTTCATTCATTTTTCAGAGTTGTGTAATAACCATTTTATCAAACTACATAAATTATTTATTCTATGATTTTGGTGGACATTTAATTATTTACAGGAGTTTTAAAAATGTTGCTTGTGTTGTTTTACTATTGTGACATCTTAAATATTTCTTAATATACATGTAAATAATATTTTAAAATATTGAGTATTTATTTAACATGTATTTTCATTTTTATTAGATTCCAATGTGACTGAACAAATTATACTCTACTAGCAATGCATAAATGTTTACACTCCTGCATATCCCCGCCAGCACTTGGAATTGAGATGCTCTAAATACATACTTCATTGTGGTTTTTATTTGTACTTTACAGATTAATAATGAGATGAAATGTCTTTTCATATATATAGGCCTGCCCTGCTCACATGTCGCTAAAGCACCTATTTCTCTTGCCCATGACTTTATTAGGTGGTTTGTCTCTCTTGATTTATTGTTCTTCATACAAATTGAATATTAGTCCTTTGTGAATTATTTTTCTTTCAAATATCCTCTTTATTTTATGACTTGTCTTTATGAGTTTATTATATTTTATTGATAAACATATTTTTAATTTGAATGTGTAGAATTCACCAATCTTTTTTAATGGTTTTACATTTTTTGCATTTTAATTAAAAAACATTTTCCAACCTAAGTTAAGAGATATTTACCTATTTCGATTTTCTCATTTAAATTTTAATTGAGTTTTGCATCTGGTATGAGGTAGGAATCCAATTTAATGTGATTCTTTATGGATAACCAGTTCCCACAGGCTATCAGTAGTCACTGATTTTCCAACTTAGATGCAATACTAGTTCTGTCTCAGAAATTTTCCATATGGTCATGTTTCTTTATTTTTATGTTCTATTAGTATATTTTTATGTTCATATACCAATGTCCCTTTGTAGTAATGTCTATAATTTTATTTTCAGCTTTCGATATCCTAAAATACATATCATCATTTGTTTATCTTTTCAAGTATGTTGACTTTGCATCTATTTTGTTCTTCCATATAAATTTTAGAATCAGCTTGTCAAATTTTTCAGAACTTTTAAGATCTATATTAAAATTCAATCAAATCTATTTATCAAATTATATATACAGTGCTTACTTCATTATAGTATTTATTTTTCCTATCTGTAACATATCTCTCAATTTTATGTACTTTTATATATGTTACATCTTTCTCTTTATCACCAAGCATCCAAGATACAGCATGTCCACATCCACATTGGCTCTCTGTCTTTCAAATAATCTCTTCCTCAGTTGAGATGGTCAGGGAATCATGCTGATACAATTTCAAAATTTATCTAAAATCTGACCACTTCTCTGCTGCTACCAAAATTTATATCTAAACTGGATTGTAGCCCAGACTGTTAAATGACCTCTCTGCTTTCATTTTTGCCTGTGTATGTTAAAATATAATTTAGAGTGTGCCACTTCGTTGTTTTAAATTCTGTAATGGCTTTCCTCCTCATCTGGAGTAAAACTTGAAGCTGCTAAAATGGCCTACAATTTCCTCTACATTCTGTTATCATTCTGATCTTTTATTGATTATTTGCCACCATGCTCCTTCTAGCATTCTGACCTCCTTGGATAGTTTTGCCTCAGGACCTTTGCACATACAAGTCTTGCTGCCTTGAATGTTCTCACCCTTACAATCTCCAGTCCTTATTGATATTTCACCTTATCCATGAGGTGATCTCATTTAATTTACAAAACTCTCACAAATGCTATTTTTTACTGCTGATCTATCTTTCTCCACAGAACTTACTGGTATTTATATATAATGTTTGATTGACTTATTTTTGAGTGAATGAATAAATGAATGAACTCAAACACTCACAAATAATACAGAAATAAATGGCTATTTTAAATATTTCTAAATCCTATCAATAAGTGATTATCATGACAAAGAGCTTAAGTATGGCATTACCATTTTCATCAAGATTTTTATATGCAGTCAATAAATAATATAATTAAATGAACAGCAAAGCTTCTGTACAATCTACACAGTAAATTCTGCCCAAGAAGATGTGATGTGGTCACAATGTGCATCCTTCTATATTTTATTTTAACCCATGCTTTCACTTAATCTACTAAAGTAGCTGTGTATTTCTGGCCATAAAAATTTGTTCCTATGCTTCTATACAGCTTACTTTTTTAAAATTTCTTCTTTCAGACTCATCTGTCTCTTTTGAAATATTCTACTTCATCTGTTTACCTCATAGCAAAAAACAGTGAGTTCCACTGATATCTTTACTATTAATCCAAATCCTAATCTCTCTTTTTTATCTTTCTAAATTTAATATTTGCCCCTAATAGTTATCCTGATACATTCATTTTTTCCCACAAAATATTTTAAAGACATTGAAAGTTGCATTAAACATAAAACCATCTCAGGTTACCCCGTAAGGTAATAAACAGCAAAACCCAAGAGGTATGATTCTACACATAAAATGGTAGAATCACTAACTTTTGCACAGTGGACAAGGCTTTCCGTCTCTATCATCCTGGAAGTTTTTGTTCTGAAAAAAAGGGAGCAAAGGCAGTATATGGGCACAGTGTGTTTTCCAAAATGCACGGTTGTCAATATTCCTTTTTCAGAAAGTTCATACGAAGAGAAGGTACATCTTTAAGAGCTGACATTTCAAAAGCCTGTCTAAAGTTAGACAGTAGTTAAAACGATAGCTAGCTCTATATTTTGAAATATTGGTCTGTAAGTAAAACTAAAAACTTTGTTTGCATAAAAGTTTTTATTATAAGAATGACTATAATAAGCAGCTAACATTTATAGGACACTTGCTTTGTGCCAGCAAAGTCCAAAGCATCTTAAATATATTAGTTTTTAATCACACACTTTTTAAACCAAACTAATAATGTCCTTATTTTTTCCCCACAAATGAAGAAAGAAACTGAACCTTAAAGAGATTAAATGGATTACTGAGGGTTGCCCAACTAGTAAATGGAAGAGCTAGAAATTGAAGCAAAGTTTTTTTCTGCTGTTCATAAAATCAATACATAGGGTCTCTGATATAAAGACTCAGCTATTAAGAAAAGAAAAATATGAGGAATGAGACACCATAAGACCAATTTTTGCAGATACTAATATATATATAAAATAGATAAACAACAAGTTCATACTTGTATAGCACAGAGAACTATATTCAATATCTTGTAGTAACTTATGGTGAAAAAGAATATGAAAATTAATATATGTATGTCCATGTATGACTGAAGCATTGTGCTGTACACCAGAAATTGACACAACATTGTAAACTGACTACACTTAAATTTAAAAATATATATATACACACACAGATATATACACAAAAAAACCCCAAAGATAACATAATAATGTACAAGAAAATAAATAAAAGTCTGGAAAAACCAGGATTGTAACATTTCTCTTATTCCTACCATACTTATGGTTTAACCAATTCCTCAGTGAAAGGGACTGAATTTAATATTAAGACTACAGAGTACATTACTGAAAGACACACATTTGGAAAACTATAGTTAGTAATGTGGGCTTAGTCACAATTTGCTTTTACAAACACCTGAGTCAAAGCAACTTTCTCTAGTATTTTACTTATAAACTAAGCTTATACTTGTAGTCAAGAGTGCACAGGTTAGAAGAGAAGCAGCTTTCTGAGCATTGTTCTGGAGAGCCGATCTTAATTCTGCTGTGTCATATTAAATTATTTAGATCGAACAAAAAGAGAACACTGGGCTAATCAAAAATTACCAATTTACACTGGCTTAAAGGGTTATAAGTTGGAACATAAATGTATAGAACTATTAGAGATTAATATAAAATGTTGAATATTTTATGAATATAAAAGCAATTTTGCTAATATAGATAATTTTCCTAAGGTAAGTGATTTTTCTATTGGTCTAGTTTAGTACTAACAGCTGAGGGTGATTTTACCCCCAGGACAGAGAAAGGGTAGGAAAGTGGGTACATGCTACTCACATCTAGTAAACAGAGGCCACACATCCTACCAGGTACAACATACAGACAGCACAGCCTCCCACAACACAGAATAATTTGGCCCCAAATTTCAGTAGTTCTGAGGTTAAGAAATCCTGGTCTAGTTTTAAAAACAATATTTTTCTTGAAATATGATTCATCTAGGCTAAAAGAATCATATGTATAAATATATATAAAATACATCAGATATGAAATTTTGTAATTATATTGTCTCTTACTGAGAACACTTCCATTTCAAGAACCAGAACAGAATCATGAAAGGCTTAGAAGCCTAACACGCTAGGCTTAAATAGTAGAAGGTATTTATAGTCAAGATAAAATTGTTTTATGATATAGACAATAAAATGATTTAGAACTGAATAATACATGCTTTTAAAAATTAACTTTAAAAAAAATTGACATAGAGACAAAAACAGTCTAGTAAGAGTAGGATTTGCCACAAAGCATTAGCAACAGAATTTTGATGTATTAATTCCTACACAAAAGTTTTCAACTTCTATGCTCTTAGCAAATTTATATCATAATGAATCTAACCCTTTACATATGCTTCTAGTGCACTACATAGTTTTGTCTCATCAACTTTTCAGCTATTTTAAAGCCTGAGCAGACAATTTCCATCCTTTGCTGCCAGCAACAGAAAGTACTGTATCAGAAAATTAGATTTAGTGTACTAAAAGCATATGGTCATTAAAGTTTTATTAAAAAATACTAGGTACAAACACATACTGTTTGTTTTATTGCTGCCTCTTGTACTATGATGTCCCCTAATTCAGGGACTAAAGACACTTCAGATATCATTGCAGCAAGCAACTAAAAACTGACTTTTGCCTTGTTATCAACATTCACCCACAGAGATAGTAATACACTTACAATTAGCAATTATTTTGAAAAATGTGCAATGAATGACTCATCTATCTTATCTTGAGGAGTCCAGAGTTCAGTGGGTCACACCATACTGAAGAATTGAAGACTGAGCATGTAGGGTCAGGGTCTTTGAATCCTGCTCACCTAGGGATGATTTGCTTTCTACCTGTTGAGATATTTGAGTTAATATTTAAAGATAGAGTGTGGCAACTATAAAAGATGGAACACTATTATTACTGAACATTTTATCAATGCAGGGAATGGACCCAAATGATTAAGAATTTTAGCCCTGGCATTCCTTCTCTTTTGCAATTCATTTGATTCTGTCATTAACACAAGTGACTTCATTATTGAAAAATCTTTTAAAACTGAATGCAAGGAAGCATTTGTTAATTTATTCATTTCCCATATTTTGGAAGGCCATATTTTGAATACAAAGACATAAATGGTCTTGTATTTGCATATATCTTATTTAAATTTGACATGAAAGATAAGACAGGAATACAATAAATTTAATGAAAGGAAAGAATAAAGAATGCCATGAAAGAAATGGAAAAAAATATACTCCAGGAGGACATAATATGAGCCTGGAGAATATCAGCATTATTTAGCTAGAGAAAGGTAATACCTGAATGAAACTTTGAATAATGATTAATTTTTCATAATAATGGGAGAAAGATATGGCTCTTTACAAAATTCAGAAATACAAAGGATTTAACGTATAGTGTGTAGATAAATTCTGTTGAAAATGACTGATACTTTGAAAGTTTGGTAATACAAATTTAAGGACTTGACAGTCATGTTTGTTGAAAATGAGTAATGAAATTATAAATATATTAGAACACCTACAGTTAGAATAATTGAAATTCAGTATTTCATAGGGCACACTCACTCTAATGATCACCTAGGACAACATTCTTATGAAACTTGAGATCTAGGACTTGTAGATGACTGAAAACGTGATGATTCCTATGTTAGAAATTTCAGAAAGATAGATGAGATACTTAACAGTGAGGACACCATTCATTAGGGAGCACTAATCTTGTGCTATTAAAGTTTTCATGGACAAAGAGGGCAGACAAAACCAGGAGAGCTATTGCTACATTTAACATTAAAGAGTATGTTCTAAAGAAAACACACATTTTTTTCAAGTATTACTTTTCTTAATATGAGACTCTGTAATTTTAGTTATACGTTGGAAAATGAGGAATCAATATGCAGCATCCTTTTATTTAATTCGACAGTTGATGTTTGTTTTGCTCTTCCCAGAACCTATTACTTTCTTCTGTTTGTCCAGACTCTGTACCTGGAGCTGGAGGCACAGTGAAAGTTGGAAAACCCTCACTCCCCCATCAATTAAAACATGAAAAAAAAAAAATCAAAGCTGAGAAATTACAATCTTTCTTTTGAACCTTTAAAAATTGTTTTTGGAAAAAAAATTTGTCCCTCTATTTTTGTTTGCTAGGCAGGCAGATGAGTGATGATGTCAGTACAGTGAGAAGAAAATTGGAGAAGGTGAATGAAGCTGCCCACACGGTCAAAAGGAAAGACTAGAAATGAAGAGAGGCTCATGAGCCATACCAGTTTCCAGAAATCTGCCCTTCTTGATGCTTTGATTTTCATTGTTCTTTTGAGGCGATGAAACACTCAGCACACAGTTTATAAATCCCCATTTTTGCACTAAGCTTTACAAGTACTGATTTTCATCTCATCCTGATTCTCTCCATTAACTCAAATATGACATTTTTGACTTATCGTAGCTACGTGAGTCTCCCTTTCAGCCACAGGAAAATTATGTATGTAGAAAAATATGAAGCCAGCAAGGGTAAATCTCAATGTAAGGGAAAAAAGTTTATCATTTTTGTTATTTTTATTTTGCATGTGTGTGCTTGTGTTTTGTGAGGTTTTGCAAATAAACAGATTACAAAATCACAGAATCAAATAATATTTAAACCAAAGGCAACATATGGGAGCATTTACTCTAAGTTCATAATTTTAAGTGAATGATAAAATACTTGAACAAGATTTTCTAGGCTACATCTGATTGAGTAACAGAGAAAAGGGGCAGAAAAAAGTATCGTTCAAAATACAGTAACCTCTGAAAAGGTGAATTAATTCATAAATTAATATCTTTTGGATTAAGGAGAAACGAGGTACAAATGGTATTTTATAGATGTAAAACATATTAAAAATTATATTCACAGCTCTAATGTTTTTACTTGACAAGTAAGTAAAATTGATTTCTTAGCATCACAAGTATCAAAATTTACCTTCTATTTTCTTTTACTTGATGTTTTTTATAAATATGATTCAGTGTCTCACTCCTCAGTCTTTAAACTTTAAAGAAGGTAGATTTTAATAAGTCACACTGTGAATTTTTAATAAGAACATTTATATACATATCTCATGTTTGATAAATTAAGACCTAATCAACAAACTAAAGTTTACTGGGAAAGGCAAAAAACCTAATGTAGCCAGCACAACAAGAAAGAACAAAGTTAGGGGACTCACTCTATCCAATTTCAAAATTTACTATAAAGTTACAGTAATCACAACACCAAGGCATTATTAAAAAAAAAAAAGAATAGATACATAGATCAATGGAACATAGTAGACAGCCCAGAAGTAGATCCACACATATACAGCAAAAAATATAGTCAAAAATATTTTTTCAAAGAAGCAAAGGTAATTTAATGGAGAAAGATTAGTCTCTTCAACAAATGGTGCTGGAAAAATTGTATGTCCACTTGCAAAAAAGAAATGAACCTAAAGACAGAACTTATAATTTTGACAAAATTAACTCTAAATGGTTCAGAGATCTAAATATAAAGACAAAACTACGAAATAAATAGAAGAAAACATAAGACAGATGCTTTGTGTCTTTGGGATTGGTGCTGACTTGTCAGATACATCAGAAGAAAGACCCATGAAAGAAAAACTTGATATGTTGGACTTTATTAAAATTAAAAGTGTCTGCTCTGTGAAGAAGAATTAAAAGACAAGATGCAGACTGCCAAAAAAAATTGTATTTTGTAAAACATATATTTGATAAAGGACTTGCATTCAAAATATACAAGAATTCTTAAAATTCAATATAAGTAAATAAACAACCCACTTAAAAAATAGGCAAAAAATATGAACAAACACCTCACCCAAGAAGATATACACATGGCAAGAAAGCATCAGAAAAGATGCTCAACATCATTTATCATTAGCAAAGCAGGTGGGACCTTCTAGGGCACATTGGATTGCATTCCAAGTTTTATTTCATTCCAAGTGATTGGAGATTATTGAGCAGAGAAATAATGTGGTGTGATGTATATTTTATGATTGTTCTAGTTTCTGTATGGAGGTTAGATTTATGGAGGTCAAAAGGGAAAACAGAGAGGCTTTTTAGGAGGCTTGTGAAATATTCAAAGGAGGGATGATGATGCTTAGGTGAGAGTAGTAACAGTGGACCTGACTAAATGTGCACAAATTTAGAATATATATAAACATATATATTTGTAAGATGGATGCTGCTGGTAAGAATAAAAGACAAAATAGAAAGGAGAGATGACACCAGATGGCAAATGGTGGTGATATTTCCTGAAGCAGAGTCCATGTGGGAGGCAGAAGAATCGGGGTGGATAGTTGCTTTAGCTAAATTTGAGATGCCTACCAAACATCCAAGGAGATGTCAAACAGATAGTTGAATAAGCAAGTCTGGCACCTGGAGGAGAGTTTGAGGCTGAAGTTATACATTTGGCATCCAGATGGAATGTTAAGCCACAGGACTGGAATATAGATAAGAGTTTATATCAGGACCTATCTCTATCCATAGACTTCCTAGGATGCTATTAAAATACTGTGCTGTCTTTGGATTCTTAATTTTACTTAATTTCAAAGATGAATGGTCAAGAGTAAATAGGTTTTTATGGTCTTTTATTTTTTTTTGCATTTATTAAGTTGGCAATCTTTCTTCCCCTCTGAACATAAAAAGCTGGGCTATTTCTATCACAGCATTGCTTATTTGTGTAACGTGCCACTTCTGCATTATAGAACATCTAATTCAAGCTTTTTACTTGTAATTTCTTAAAAAAATTTTTTATTGAGTTATAGTTGCTGGGAGACTGCTGTTCAGTGTGAGGCCCAAGGGAGAAGCCTCTTTAACTTGGAGTTCAATAATGTACGGCAGAAGTTGCAACTCAAGGAATTAGGAAGCTGTTTCTGTTAGACATATTATGAATTCTTGATAAGGAGAAAAGTAAAAAGGGGAAACTGCTTGCTGGATTGGGCCTCAACTGGCAGAATCAACGTTTGATCTCTCAAGAAGCTAACGAAGGGACAGGGCTGCTGAAAATGCAAGGACTCTGTAAAAACTTTGCCAGCATCACCAGGAGTAGGAAGAAGGCCTCATCTCACTTTCTGTATCGAAAGCTTCCAAAAGTGTATCAATTGGGGAAGCCTAGTCACATCCAAAACCCAGCTGCAAGTGAGCCTGAGAAAAAAATGTTTTTCCATTTTTCCCCCTTGTTTTACATATATATATATATATATATATATATATATATATATATATATATATATACATGTAAATATATATATATATATATTTAAATTTGTTTGCTTTGTTGTTTCTGTATTCCCTGTTCATATTTTACTGAACGGTAGATACACTAGAAGATAGGAATATGCTGGGGAAGCCATTCCACAATATCTACTACAATTTTACTTTTATTTGTATATGTATTGTTTGTTTGTAAATTCTGTTGTAAATAGGGCTATACAGCAGTGTAGGACTAACATAAATTCTCCAGTCACATTGACTTGAAAGTAAGCAGTCACATGTCATCCTTGGCCACTAACTTGTGTGTATATATGTGTTATAATTATAACAATACAGTATTGAAAATTACCATAGTATTGAAAATTTTAGAGCCTTTTTACAAAAATGATTCTAGATATTTTACTTATATACACTTTACCTATGACTAGTGTGTGTATGGATGTGTGTATATGTAAAAATATGATATTGTTTAAATTTTCCTCAGCACTTAGCACAGTATCTGACTGACACCAGACACTCAGTAAGTATTTGTGGGATAACACTTTCAATGCCATATAAACTTTTATAACAGATTGACCCATTATTCCATTTGTTATAACCTATTTTTATGTTTATAAACTCTTTAGATCTAAACAGTTAACACTATTGATTTGTGACATAGATATTAAGAAATGTGTTTAATCAAATAAATGACCCTTTTAGAAAGTTTCACCCCATACAAACATTCCAGAGCAAACTGTATGTCTCATTATTCAATTTCTTTATTTTAAAATGCTTTCCATTAACAATTTTGCATTCTAAAATCTACTAATTATGTATTGTAACTGATGATTGTGGATTTTGCTTATAGGCAGAATACTTTTCCTTTTTTCCTTGAATGGTTGCCAAGAGAAATCTAGCTCAAGTGATTATCTACGAGGAAATACTTGAGATTTCCTCTCTCTCCTAGATTTGCGTGGATGGTTATTTATAACTGGTGGTAAAGAGGAAAATTAGACTAATTCTTACCTCAATGCTACTGATATTAAATTCTTCTGAAATGAGTATTTGTTGTGCTGATTGACAGCATGATTATACAAGATCTTAAGTAGCCATGATTACATTGTGAATCCTCATGTTTAATTTTTTTCCAGTGTTTTAAACTGCTGATAGCCTTCAAAATTAGTGAATGCTTACCAAAAAAGGCACTAGAATTAATTTATATGATTGAAAGACTTTCTAGAATTTTTTCTGAAATGTATCCCAGGACAGTTAATTATTTGATTGTACTTAACTACTGAAGAACTTCTAGGAATGTTTCTCTATTGTTTCATAGTGTTTCCTAATAGAAAGAAAAATAAGTTATAACATCTTTAAACATCTCTGATGTGTATTAAATAGAACATCAAATATTCAATGGCTAATCGAAAACAATTTTAAAGATTATTTCAAAGAGCTATACTGCTGTTATTTTCAAAATAGCAATCTATTTTTTAAACTTATTTAGTGGTTTTATACTGGTCACAAACAAACCAATGAATTTACCTTGTCATTTTGCTATAACTAAGGTGCATTCATGTGAAAAAAAATTATAAAATTTTGATTTAACCAAGAAAAAATGTATTTGCTTATGTGTATATATGTGGCTTTATTTTAGTACGATTAGTGTATGTGTATATATATCCAAATATATATGTATACACACACATATGTTTCTTAGCAGCTTTCCAGAACTACTAATGTCTGTTGCAGAAATTCAGAAGAACATTGTGTCTTGGCCAAAATAAATGGTTTACTGGACTAAGGATCAACTCTAAGATATCCTGGCACCACTGAACATGCACAACCTGACAACAGTGACTTAGCTTTTCCTACAAAAATGTATTAAAGATGATTGTGGTGAGGTTGTGTGGTTTGCATTAGATCTTTTTAAAGTCTTCTTGAATTTTCACCTTTGTGTTTTCCTAACCATCCAAACACCATTTCCTTCTTTCCTCTGTTTCATTACATTTTTATTTTCACAGTTGTAAGTGCTTGATACAGTTATTTCTTTTTTCTTACTTAAAATTCTTTAGAATCAAAATAAACACATACAACTCCATGTTTGTAATATTTTTATATCTGCTCAGACTGTTTAATTTTGGGTATATGTTGATTTAATTTTATTAGATACTTCTTGAAGCCATTCTCTGACTCAGAAGGACAGAATTACTGAGGACATAAAATATATGTGCATTCCAGAGTATTCTCTCTGTTTTTGTGTTTTCCACCTATTAACAGCTATACTGAGTCTTTTCAGTGATTTTTTGAAGAATTTATTTGCAGTGGTCTGCAGGTAATTATTCTTTTCTCTTACTGATTTAAATTTAGCATAACATATGCTGGTTTTGAGTAACAGGAATAAGGAGGCATTTGAGTGATGGATGGAAGGTAAGCACTGTTTAGACAGGCAGAGGTGAAACAGGGAGAGAATTCCAAGTGGTGGGAAAGCAAAGGCTGAAACACAGAGGACTATTCAGATCTTAGAAAACAGGCACTAATTCTTAGGATGCTGTTGAATACATATGGTTAAAGATTTCTTTGATCAGATTTTAAATATTTTTATTTATCTTGTAGCCAATTATGAGCTAATTAAGATTTTTTTGAATGTGAGAAATGTAATCAGGTTCATGCTTTAAAATTATTAATATAAATATGAGCTAAAACACACCATATTAGGGTAAGAATCAAAACAGACAAATAGGTTAGTCAAGGAATGAAATGTTCTTGAGGAAAGTTAGGGAAGCCCTGAAATGAGGACAGTAGAGAGAATAAGAAGAGAAGGTGGAAGGTGATTCTGAAGTGTCAGGTCTAGATGACTGAGAAAACAAAATTTTTTAAATGTTTCTAGAATTCTGTGCTTCTATGATTAAATCAATAATGAGTACATTAATTTTCAAATTCAAAATGACCTAGAAATATAGATACAATATAGAACTAGAGTTAAGAAGACAAGTGAGGCCATAATTTGCAGCAACATGGATGGACCTGGAGATTGGCATTCTAAGTGAAGCAAATCAGAAAGAGAAAGAAAAATACCATATGATATCACTTATATATGGAATCTAAAGAAAAGATAAACAAACTTATTTGCAAAACAGAAACAAGCTCCTAGACACAGAGAACAAAATTGTGGTTACCAGGAGGTGGGAAGAGGGTGGGATGGGATAAATTTGGAGTTCGAGATTTGCAGATACTAACTAGTATATATAAAATTGATAAACAACAAGTCATACTGTATATAGCACAGGAAACTATATTCAATATATTGTAGTAACTTATGGTGAAAAAGAACATGAAAATGAATATATGTATGTTCATGTATGACTGAAGCATTGCGCTGTAGAACAGAAATTGACACATTGTAAACTGACTATACTTCAATAAATATACATACAAAAAATAAAATAAAATAAAAAATAAAAGCAAGAAATCATTTATTTTTTCAGCTGACAACCTTTAATGACTGCTTTTTGTTCCCCACTACACCAGAGATGAACTAGACACAGCCCCTCTCCTTGCAGCGTCTAATGGAATGGGTATCCTATTAGGCGAAACCAAAGTAATTTCAATGGAAATGTAACAAACCTAGGATGGCGACCTCATAGGGATCCCCATGTGGGCTTGATTCTATCCATGGGCTCCATAACCAACAGGAAATATTTATGCAAATCATCAGATATACATTATCCTAGTGAGGAGATTCATCATTTTTGTCAGCTAATGATATTATATCATACTTCCCTCTCAAAAATTTCTAAGATAAATTAGAATTTAAAAAAATGAAAGTTTTGAAGACAGTACTTGTGGTCATCAATATATGGAATGAAAAAAATAAAGACCAAAGAAAATATCATCTGAGGCTAAAAACCCCAAATGTATTATATTTCCCTTGAAATTACTTTAGTAATAAGGCTAGCAAGCTCCTTGTCAATTTGTTCATTGATTTGAAGCTACATCAGCTCAGAGCAAGATCCACTTTCTTGCTGAAATTTTAATTTTAATTCATCCTTCCAGTGGGAGTAACTTTTTCCACACCACACTAAGGTGTTTAGGTTTCTGCTATGTTGGCATCCCAGTTCTGGGTTTCAGTTTCTGTAGTAATTGTGTATTGCTGTATACAACCACTGGAAACCTTCTGCTTTAAAATAGGCTTGATCTTGTTAGCACGACATGTGTTCTTAAGGCACTTTCAAAGTTTTTATCAAATACTAGAGAAACATTTCAGGTTTTTGAAGCTTGCAAGCCCTATTCCATATCAGCAACCCTTTGTATCTTCTGAGGGAAAAAACACAGCTTAAAATGGAGGCTCTGCAATCATTACGTCTCTGTGCTGTTCTACCTCTAATTGAAAACATCACCTTCTGTCAATAGCCTTTTTGGCATATATACCAAAATCTAAAACATACAGTTATTTTTATAGTAAAGGAGACAATTTCTCACGGGTATGTAAAATAGTGTATGCTATCCTCCCTTGGACACAACATTTATACCCTTAAGTTCAATCAAAATTTAACGACAGGAGATAAAACACCACCATCACCACAACTACCACCAGATTTACTTGACAATGGACACTGAGATGTTTTATTTGGGCTGGATTTTGTTTGGATTCTTTTTTGAATTTTTGTTTTGTTTTGTGTGCGTGTGAATCTCGATTTCCAAGGACGTCATCCTCCTTCCTCGTGAAGACATCATCACAGCCTGCTTAGCTTTTCACCTATTACCAGACTGCACTAAATAGAAGTCTTGTATATTCTTCCACGTTACAAGAGAAGTATTATTGTGATTGCTTTATTTAAGAAGTGTATTTTGATAGGGTGGGAAACATTTTCAAGACCTACTACAGTATGGGAGTGTCTCAGGAGAATGGAGGAGCATCACGCAGGAGGTGTAGCAGCTCTAAGTGCTTGGCGACTAGGGTGTGGTCAGGACCCACCTATGCGTGCGGATGTCACATAGAACAACGGCAGAATTTGCAATTGGGAAGAAGACTGTGGCGAGTGCAAAGTGTTCACTGAAAGGAAGAGGCTGAAAGGGGGTGGAGAATATGGATGAAAATGGTCACAGAAATTTGTGGCCAATGGCTGAAGCCTCTAAGAAGAAGGTTATTCCCGAATCACAAAAGGGTGGGAGAATGGTGATCTAAAGTCAGTGTGGGCAAGAGCTTGAGGTCTGTGTATGTTGATGCTACCTGAGGACCTGCATGTTTCTTCATATCACTCTGACTACAAACCACTTCCACCTACACATCCAATTTCAATCTGCCCTTTTCGTTGTTAATGTTTTAACAGCTGCTCATTTGTTTTAGAGTAAAGGACAAACACTCCATGTTTTAATTCGTTAAATAAACTAAACTAACCCTCATCTGAAGGCATTTTCATAGGTTTCCTATACTTATCACACTTTCCCACATCTTTTCTCCAATGTGTGTTTCACATCTCACTGTAAACACTTATTTTTTTTTTCAGGAGGCATTTCTTGACTTCTTAACAAGATGGGGCCCTTACGTTATCTGTCACGAATACACTGGTACTTTCCTCATCCTGACACTCATCACACTTTATGAATATTACTAGCTTAATATTTTTGTTCTCTTAAGAACTCTAAGCTCTCTGAGAGCAGAGATCATGTGAGTCTGACTCAAGATGTGCCCTCACTGCTTAGCACAAGAACTGGTACAGAGAAAAAGTGCGATAAATATTTATGAAAGAATAAATGAATTACTGATGCTGATTTAAGACACATTGGAAGACTAAAGTACTTTCTGCTGAACAGAGGAAAAATGCATGTATGAAAATAGGAAAACAGGGTAACATTAAGGAGTAGCAGGCAGGGGGGAAGTAAAAAACTGAGTACTAAGAGAACCCCAAACTGGTGACTCAGGTTACTAAAGGGAAAAGAGTCACAAATGCTTATTCTGACATGCTTCAAAAAGTGATATGTCTCTTCTTAAATACAGGATAAACAATAACAACAAGACCAGAGAGGCTCAATCTACAGCCATAGGAGAACAATTGTTTGCAAGCCCTCAGATTGCAAACCCCTCTTCACCTTACCTGTGATTCAACAATGACTGACAATTCTCTGTAATCATAAAGATGGGCTCAGTTTTATATTTGCTGTTTCCCATTTGAACACACCTGTTTTTCACATTGTCTCTGTCCTCTGACATAAGTACCAATCACTATGTTAGACCCATATCCACTTGTCGAGCTGCTTACAGGAATTGTGGTTTGAGCCCTGGGATCACAGCAGCACTCAAATAACCTCAAGGACAATGTAGATTCCTGGTACTGACAGCACAGTTTCTTCTCTTCCTTAGCTAAATCCTCCTCTGTCTTTCCTCACAACAAAGCATGTTAATCTAAAATATTGTATTTTTTTGTAAACTGCACAATGATTTTTCCCTCCAGTGCTGATTCTTCTTTCTGGGACAGATTGAAGGCATTCAAGTGCTGAGTTGTGCTAACAGCATATCCGAAAATGGAAGATTTCATTAGTATAGAAACTGAAACTCATCAGTTTCTAAGAAAATTTCAGAAATGCGAAACGCAAAAGCTGCTTGAAAGTGAAGGAGGGGAGAGAGAAATAAAAGAACAAAGAGATCAAAATAAAAGCCAGTGGGCAGATGAGCGAACCCTGTGATCACTTATTGATCATATTGTGATTAAGATAGAAAAATAGATTTTTTTTCAGGTCCAGCAATATGCATTTGCAAATAACTTTGAAAGTCAGTACAAAAGTTAAAAAGGAAAGAGTAGTGATTCTTGATTCTCCTTACTGCTTGGTTCTGTACTCCTGATGTGTGAGAAACCTAATGGGTCCTTGGGGCAAAGGGGAGATGCTATTCTTTTTCCATTCAGGGCACTGATTCCTGGAGAATCAGTGTTGAAACCAGGTACCAAAATATTACCATCCCTCCGCATCTATAGAATCATTTCAAATGACCACTGTATGGGCGTGGTTGGGTAGAATCAGACTCAGAATCTGCACAATAAAGTGTATCTACATGAAATTATTAACCAAGGTTAAGATTTCCATTGCTTTAAGAAAATAAATCAAAAGGTCTCTAAATTTGCTAATTTTGCTATTGAGATTCATAGAAGCATAGAATTTGTGGCTGTACAGAACTTTGTAAACATCTGGTCAAGCCTTATGAGAGGACACATGACAGGTCACACCCTCAGCAGCCGAAGCTTTGGAAGACTCTGATGTTTGATCTTTAGGCTCCTGCTTTCCTGTATTATTCACATTTCCCTCCCTGGAGCTGTCACTCCCCATGCAGTCACCTCTCTTCTTTTATAGAAGCTCTTTGTTTAATGACTTTCTGCGTGGATTCCTAGTCCTTACACACATGTCTTTTTCCTCAGTAATTGAAAACTCCTCTGAAATTAGCTCACACTAGTTTTTATTTCATCAAGACTTTGGGAGTTCTCATTCAACCTGCTCCTTCTACTCCCACAAGATCAGACACATTACTGATATATCTGGCTACCTGAACATTTCTTCATGAACCACTACTGTGTGTTATCCCCGAAAGACACAAAAGCAGATGCCCACTGAGGCTAATGGCAATGGCATTGATGAAAAGTGCCATAGAACTTACTGACGAGAAGTTAACTTCTGACTGGATGTCATCATGCTCAGGAAGAAATTTAGGAGAACCACAGATGCCCGTTAGCCTTGGGGGATGCCTACGTTTAGAGAAAAGGAATAGAAAAGAAGCAATTTCAAAAGCCCAGAAAATGCTAGAAGAGAAATGGTAAAAGGTAAATATATCATGAAGGCATTCAAAGTTGAGGGAGTGTTTGAAAACATAGTGATATTAAGTCCTATCAAAGCTTCAGAGTAAAGAAGAGAGCTCAACAATTCCATGGGTCATTTTTAGCACATTTTTGAATCTCATATGGCATAGATGTGTGCCTATTTTATCAGCTTTTAAGTCTAGAATTTTTTTTTTTTTTTTTTGCTTTAGCTTCCAATTTTCCTTCTCATTATCAGCCTCCCATGTATGTTCAGCCAGCGGATTAATGTTTCTGAGACAGTTTTTTCACATTCCATCTTCCCCGGGTGCTTAAAGCTTTCGTGGAGTTCTCCAGCTGCGAACCCCAGAACACTTGTACGAGAATCTCCCAACGTGTGGTCCTGGCTGAAACATCAAGTACCTGGTATCTCCCATGATGGGGCATATCCTCGTGTCTTCTTTCAATGATATCTCTCTGAAACCTCTCCTGATCTGTCCCCCCACTGTAATTTGCATCACATTCCCTCTTCTCCTTGGGTCCATTTCAGTGATGCTGGGAAGACGCAACGTCCACTGAACGCACGCTACTTTGTCCGTAGAGCTAATCGAACGAATGTTACTCACTTCAAAGTGGAAATGCTGGGGGTTGGAGGCAGCACGTAAAGCCTCTGGCAAAGCCGATTCTCAGCAGAAGCTCAGCAGCCTACGAACTCTTTCACTCGTTAGGACCAAATACAAATTGAAAATAAGAAGCTTAATTCTCCCTGTTGAAAAATAAAGGAAGAGACACACCAACTCCCTTTTCTGAAGGTATTTACTTTAGGAAACTTGTCATTATAAGTTCTTTGTCTCTTTGAAATGTATGGGAATCTTTTTTAAACGCTAAAATAAATCTCTTGCTGAATTTACAACCCAGAAAATGTCTTTCTCAAGGACCATCTCTTTGTACTGTAACCATCAAAGAAGAAAGAGCTCCTGTCTCCCACTTTCTACGGGAGGGTAAGAGCCTAACTTCAACAGGCGCCTCCCTCCAACTTGCACAGTGACCTCTTGTTATAAAGATATGAGAAGTTTATGTTTCCTTTGAATGAAGCTAATTAGCGAACACAATGGGCACCTCAAATATCAGGTGTGTCAGTGCCCAGCGGTGCTGCTACTGTCTTTAACTTGAGGTCCAGTTACTATTTATCGTAAGAACATGTGTGTAATAGGTCCTACCTGCTGGCGTCGTGTGAGACTGCTTTGTTTTGGCAGAATCAGTGGATTGCTTCTGATGAGCCTCACATTCTGGTTTAATGCTCCTTCATAATAAAATTGTTTTCTTTCTCTTTTACCTCTGGATGTGCTTTCTAGGTTGTGAGGAGATTTTGTTTCTAATTGCATTTTCTCCACACATTACTGAAAAAAAGATCTTAGTACTTATCCTAATAAATTTAACAACAAAAACAACAACAAAAGTAGTGAAAACCAAAAGTAGGAAAGAACAACAATAAAAATAAAAGCTGAAATTAGTGAAAAAGAAAACCACTAAATGAATTTGAAAGACAAATAGATCCAAAAGTTCATTCTTTGGTGTGAAGAACAGAATAATGTCTTTTAAAATTAACAAAAAGGAAAGAGAAAAATACTAGATTAAAATGAAAATGTAACATTCAAACATATGGAAGACTATAAAATAATTAAAAGAAAATATGTTTTTTACTGTATGAAAATACATTTGAAATCTCAAGGATATCGATAGTTTCTTTAAGCATTTTACACTTGCATTGTGTCTTCCAAAACCAGGCATTTGAGGAGTAGCTTTCTTCTTCACAAATCAATTAACTTTCTTAAATTAAGATACAGACATTAATTTAATGAACATCCACTCCCACAGTTGCACTGACAGCTCCGACACTCCTAAGGTAGGGATCTAGAGTGATACTTGCCTGGGAAGCCCAAGGCGAAATGGTTCACCATCAGGCTCCCCTGGCATCGCCCTTGTGCCTAACGGAAATTACAATTCTGATTTGAGCTGGGAACTTTGTTAGCTTGAGGGAATAAGGCAAAAGGGTAAAGATATAAGCACATATTTATTAAATCTCAACTCTGTTATCAAGTGCTGTTTGATATACCCTTTCATGTAAATTAATTCATTTAATTCTCACAGCTGGATATACTATATACTTTTCATTTTTTTCAGATGCAAAATGGAGTTTGAAAGAGTATAACTTTTCAAATTACACACAAAAGGTAAAATTCTCACCTAGCATGATTCACAGCAAAGACCACTCTCTTTTCTGTTGTGAACATTACACCTTATTTGGGGAAAGGTGTTAAATTCATTCATCAGCTTCACATTTGGTTTACTTACCTTCTTGGATTTGATTGCTCCAAAGTTATTTTCAAACTGATACTGTTACCAAACATGTATTGTGTTAAGTAAAAAATCTTACACAAGGACAAAACTGGAAAAGGGAGAATTTAAGAGAAAAAAAAAAAAAGTCGGGGGAGGATGTGTAAATATATATCCATTAAACAAATATTTACTGAGTACCTATTCTATCGCAAGGTAAAAGGACAGACAGGAGTCCTGAAACAATGAAACATTTATCCTGTGGTGGTAGATATAATAAACTAGCAATCAAATGAATAAAGAAAGTAATTTCAAATGCTCATACAATTTTAAAAGGAGTTGGGGGGGCACGGATAATGTAATCAACTGCAGCAAGGGTGAAGGAGGGGGTGATAATATATAGTGAAATGTCAAAGAAGATTTCTAAGATGAGTTGACCTTTGAATTAAGACCTGAATGAAGAGAAGGAATTAGTTTTGCAAATACAAGAGTAGGAGGGAGTATAAAGATAAATAGGAAAGCCAGTGCAGAAGACCTGGGTCATGATCTAACAGATAAAAGCCTGTGAGGCTGGAGTAGGTTTTGTGAAGAAGCTCTGATTTTACTCAACTCTATGAAGGTGGCTAACTGATATCGGAGGGGAACTGCTGGATAGAGTAGAGAGGCGGCAGAGGTGGTGGTAACTCTTACTACCATGCAAGTGTCAGCAGAGTTATGGAAACACTCTCTTGATGTTGGATTGTGCTGGCCATACACAAGCTTCATGGGCATATTTGCTGTATGTGTGGGTCTTCAAGATTTATTTAGTGATGCCTTGACTTTTGCCTAATGATTAAGTCATTGTCTACATCTTCCACAAACTACCTCAGGTCCCCTAAGTCAAAAAATGTACGCAAATACTGGCATGCCACAGATCTGCATCTGTGTTTCTCTTATGGCTAATTTCTTCCATTGTGTTTTGAAATTATTTGGATGGATATTAAATACTCTCTAATTTTTCAGTTCCTTCAGAGTTGACAACATCTTATTCATTTGATGAGTTTAATACATACTAGATGAATATACATACTATCATAAAATACTTGTCATTTTTAGCTGATTGAACTTTCACATTTCAACCTGGAAACACTTGTGGGCTTTCTCCATAGTATTCTATTTTTGAAAGACTTCATTTAGGGCAAGAATACTCAAAATTACAAATTATGAAATAGACAGAAATACTAAGATTTTATCATTGTAACTAGACAACTCAGTCACTGGGGCATTTTCTTATTTTTTTCCCTTCTAGCTCAATTTCTAAAATCAAAATTTGTGTAAAGAAGCTACTTTCACAAGTCAAAATCCCAGTGTTACAAATTTCCACCTGGCACAAAAACTTGCAAGGGAAAAAATGCACACTGGACAATGCTGTGCATTATTAGGACTCAATGTTATAAAAAGGATGCACCAAGCAGGAAACCCCAGCATTGCACTGATGTAGATCAGTCTCTTATTTTCATTACAGTATACTTCAAAAATCTTCCAATTTCTCTGATGTTATCCCTTGAAGGGAAGCAAGTCCTCAGGGTAAAGCTCATATCATTAGATAAAGCTCATATCATTAGATCAGGGCTTTGATGTGAGCTTTTTATTCCCTGCCACTTTGTCAACCTTTTCAGTACCTGAGTTTATAAAATTGCACATTAGGAACGGCTAAAACTTGGCTCCAGAGAGATACAACAAAATGAAACTGTTATGCTTATTGCCTTCAGGGCAGATGCTGCCTTAAAGATAACATGTTGTGTATCAGTCACAATGGGACTCAGGGTGTGGGCACTGGACAAAGAAGTTCTGTCCTGAAGTGCTGTTTCTGGATTTCCAGTTTCAGGTAAAGTCCACAGCATACTCTGTAGACTCACTTTTATCACTGCAGTAAGAATTCACCAGCTGTGGTTCAGTACAGGACATGAAATGTTATTTATTATGATGCCCACATCTAGTCAACACACTGAAGAGTATGGCAAATTATTGGCCAAGACCGTCATTGGCTATATTTGCCATTATAGACTCTTAGACTCCTTAACAGCCATTATGTGTTCAATTATGTTCTCCTTCTTGAGAAAAACGAATGCAAATAAAAAGCGCTAATGTTGGTAAGTCAGTCCCATGTAGATATGCCACGTGTTCATATCCCTTAGAGTATAAGTTTCACATTATTGCAACAAATAAACTATGTAACCCTTGGCAACTCACAGTGATACATTTTTCTCAAAAATTGTGCGCTTGCTATTTGATGTTGCTACTAAAAGTTAGACAGGGGCATGTCTGTTATTAGTGCTGCCTCAATGGGATAATAGAATGATGATTGTATGTTGTCATTGCTAATTTATCCTATGCCAGGAGATGTTAAAAGAGGGGACAGAATCCATTGCAAGCTTGAGGGGAAAAAAACAGATTATAGGGGAAAAAATCTGTGTTGACTTCCTTAAACGAAGAGGGAAGCTGATTTTCTATATTGTATAGATATATGATAAATAAATGCCAAGTGCTGTATAAATGTAATGATATATGTAATGGTGAAATATATATTATTTTTAAAGAAATGGGAATAAGCTGAGACCAATCTTGAAGACATCCGGTGTCATGAAATTTCTTCCCAGATTCTCTGGCCTCTACTTACCTCTTTCCTATTTGTTTCATGCTCTTTTCCACTTTCTTCATTCACTCTACTACAGCCTCACATATCTTTTATCTGTCAGATCATTCCCCAGGACATTTGTGTTGACTTTGCTATTTATTCTTGAGCTCTCTGCTACCCATATATTTATAAGACCAGCCCCTTCTTTTTATCCATGTCCCATCTAAAAATCTTTATTTCATTTAGAAACTCCACAATCAATAGTACATACTCTCCCACCCCAGGTGCACTCCATCTGATACTCCTGCAATGAACAAGGCAGAAAGTCCCTTAACTCATGGAGCTTTTATCATATTGAAGTAGAAACAATACATCAGTAATCAAATGAATAAGGAACATAATTTCAGGGTTTTGTGCAAACTTTAAAAAGATGAAGCAGGATAATATGATCGAGTTCAACAGTGATGGGAAGACAGGGTGTTCATATAACATGTATTATAATTTATAAAGAAACATTTAAAAATTAATATGCAAGCAGAATAATTTCTACATAACCCTAGAGTTTTGTGTGTGACTTCTGAATGGAAGAATGATTGGATAGCAATCAGACCATTTTGTTGTGTGCCCTACCTCCTAAATGTAAGTAAGTACCTGAATATCTTTTTATAAATGCTGCTTGATGTCTCCCACCAGGAAGGAATGCCTGTGGCTCTCAATGTTCTGGGAATAGAAAGGGTGAATGGGACAGATGTGCACACCAAAGAGTATGTCAATTTCCAAATATCTCTTTTTATAGCCCCATGCTTTACCCACACAACAATGCACGTGGTTTCACCAAATGAGGATTCAAGCCCTTTTCCTCTGCAGAAAATACCAGTTCACTCTTCCCTGCCTGGAAGACAGAAGTTAGAGAGAGACCAGCTTTTGCAGCCACTCTACAGGAATACTTTTACCAAATTCTTCAAATTCAGCCTCACTACCAGTTTTCACAATAACTCTGGCCCCATTAATTTTTGTTTGTGCCTTTCAGGAATCCATTTGGGGTAACATAATTCTTCCTCAAGAACAATGATCTCTTTAGCCTATTGTGTTGCAGGTATCTAAACAGCGCTAAGTCACTCACTCATCCTCTAGCTGATTTCCGTCCTCCCCCCAAATTTATCAACATTCAATGTCTGACCATGTCTTTTTTCTCATTGCCTTTGTTCTTATGGGTTTAATCTTACCATCTTTTTTTTTCTTTTTCCTAAAAAATAATACCCTGTTACTTTTGTTTTAATGGTGTGGGGAGGATGAGTTATAAATACATGTATTTAGTTAATTTGCTCTGTTTCATAAACTTTGGTTTTTTTAATAAGTGATTAAAAACAGGATCATAATAAATTTTAAGAAAATAATATATTCCAGTGGAGACTTTCATTTATTATTATTTCCTTTGGCACAGTGATTTGCACTTAAAAAATAAATACTTGCAGAAAAACTTTCACATGCCTTACAATAATCTTGAATTAAATGGAAGATTTTATGTGTTAAAATTAAAGATGATTTTGTGTATATGATGCTTACATGTAATTCCATTTATTTGATAAAATATTTAAAGGGTGATTCATAGTAACATTCCTTAAAAAAAAATGTTTTCCAAACTATGAAGTAATGTTAACCTTGAAAATTTTGAACATATTCATTACACTTTTTCCCTAATTTTGCTCTCTAATTTATAGTTATCTCCTTTCAGTGAAGTGACATAAATTCAATAGAGATTGAGTCATTGTATCAGATAACAAGATTTTTAGATTTGGAACATAGGAGTGCCACAGCATAGTTTAGGGAAGTAAAAATGCGTATCATTTTTCCATTCTCCTTTATCAAACTGCTAACTTAATCTCATCTTTGTAAAACATACTTAATCCTGTTTTATTAATTTTGAATTTGAAAAAAATATCATTAAGCACGGTGATAAATACAGGTTAAATATTTTAGTGACTTCATTTATATAAAGTCACATATTTAGAACTGAGTAGGCATACTGGAATCTAGGAACAAAAATGCAAAGAAGCTACTGGCCTGGATGTGACATCTTTTAGAACAGAAAGGACTAATTTTACAGAAATTAATAATACTAATATTTCAGAAATCAATATTTTAAATCTGTAATTAGTGGGTAGTGATTAGCCTATGTGATATATTTCACAGTCCTATTAACCTCAATATTACCCACATACAAAACTGAGAATTATGGAGATATCATTTGTTTTCACTTTTCAAAACAAATAGAATTTTGACTAACGGGAACAATCAGTGAAGTCATTGATTTGACATCACATCTTTAAGATGCTTAATTTATTGATTTAATGCATTGTCTCTCCTAGAGCCAAACACACTCTTAGACATTAAAGAAAGAAAAATGACTAAGAGAAACAGTTTCCCCACTCTCATTTAGGGTAAAAATCTATACATGTAGGTTATGGTCACAAATTAAACCACAATATTATTCTTGTAAATATTTAAAGTTTCCTAGCTCTAGTGAAGATAATTTCTTACATCTCACAAGAATTATTATAAAATTATCATTATGAATTTCTTTTGAAAACTGGGAAACTTCTTGAAATGTGTGCTTATAATTTAATACAATACACATTTTCACATATATGAGGGATGGCTACAAGAAAATGGAAGCATTTTTAAAAGAAGTCAAGATTTTAAAATATAAAGGAGTCTATTCCTCCAAAACAGTCATCTTAAAAGAATATATAAATATTCTGATTATCCTCCTTTGTTAGTCTGGGTTCCCAAGAAAATGGGTAAGCATGGAAGAAAATGGAAATGAACCAGGGAAGGAGAAGAGTCAAAGATCAAGTGACAGTCAGTGAACTGGCCACAGCTTCACAGAATACCACCCACGTTAAGTCACGTGAGACATCTCCAGTGAGATCACTGCATCTCCAAACTTTGGTTGAAAGTAGGGAGGGCAAGAAATATATCTTCTAACTCCTTCTTTCAGAATTTGCTTCTTTTAGAATGCTCCTTCTGCATTCAGAATGCAGAATTTCACTATAAATGTCTCCACCAGGAGTTAACTTCCCCAGTTTACTAGGTTCTTAACCCTTCTTGGCAGTGATTTGCACTTAAAAAGTCAGAGCCTCCTCCAAGCCTTCACCTAGTGTCAGTGGTCCTCACAATGGTCCCTTTTATTTACCAGTATCATGTGTGGGTTCTCCTAGGTCTGCAGAACCACGGGTGAGTCCTTACACTGGTGAAATGAGCCACTCTGTAAGGAAACAGAGCCAGCTGCCCGGAGAGGGAGGGATGGAGGGAAGGGTGGAGGCCTAGTAGTTCTAGTTGGATGCAAAAACAAGGTCCAATATTTCTCCCAGCTCTCGCTCTCTCCCTTTTTTTGAAGAGTACGACTCAGATGTTTCAGATGTATTTCTCTCTGGATTTAACTGCAACATACTTTTGTGTATTTTTAACATTAAATCAGTTATCATAGTGAAAATTAACATCTATAATGACATTAAAAATTGATTGCAATTGAAAATGGAAAACATTAAAAAATGACACAGTAGAGAAAAACTAGTTGATTGGTTATATCATTTCTAGTACTTTAAAATACTTCTGCCTTCTAATTTTAACATGCACACAAACACACACATACAAATTCATAAAAAAGGGAGTTACAATTCGATTGCATATATCGTTATTTTTTATTCCTCAGCAAGAGGTATATCATATTGAATCTTTTGAAATGTCTCCTTGCCCAAAATTTATTTCAACATTTTACACAAATTTGTAAATAAGAGACTTTTAGCTGCAGTAGAGTTACATGTGTAATTATGTTAGTACTTTTCTTAAAAAAAAAAGCTTTCTCTGAAATGAAATATAATAGTGTAATTTGTAGATTGTAACGTTATTGTTCAAGAATTTATGGCAAGAGGATATAAGGTTACAAGTGAACCTATTTTTTTCTTCAGATGCCATACAAGTTGATTAATATCACTGTTCACCGAGTTTCATCTTTCACATTTCATGTTGTTTACTCTTTAGCAACTTTCCACCTAAGTCCCCTAACTTGATTAATAAAAAATAAACAGAAGCAAAATAATGTATTATGTTTTTCATTTGTATTCTTTTTACTATTTTTATATTCCAAAAAAGATAAATTAGCAAAAGGAATATAAAATAATTCTTTACACAGTTCTACAAAACAAAGAGAAATAATTCAATATTCCTTACTTCAAGTTCATGAGTATAAGAGTTTTAGATGGATTAGGGATATTATAGTAACTGGTTACAATTCATGTGGTAGATTGAGAAACATTAAGTCAAAACATACAGTTCTATTTAATAAATTTTGGTATCTGAATCTGTAAGACTTAACTTTTTCTTTTGAATTACACTTACTCAGAAAAAAAGTTAGTGCTCTTTTAATATCTGTACACCTGGGCTATTATTACCTATTTAATCATGGTTGCTAAGTGTTTCATAAAGTAGCACTTTTATCTCTTTAAAGACATTATATAGTCGATATGTTCTGAATGTGGACATGTGGTAGACTATGATTGTCCCTTCAGGAATGAATACCTTATTACCATGGTAACTTGGGGGGCATCCATCAGATAACCCTTGACTTGGTTTCCCGAACTCAAACAACTCTGTGAGCAAATCAATTTTCTGACATCCCATAGGGTCAGTTGATATAACCAATGAAATTGTATCACAGTTCAACTTTTCTAGATGCTAATTTTTTGCTTCCGTCTTTTCACTTCACAGGATTTAATTCCAAAAGTACTCCCTAATAATTCTCCTGACTTAACCTCAGAATCTGATTCTTGGGGATTTCAATCAGTGATAGAATATCTGAAGAGCAATAAAAAGTGTGTGAGTATTACAGCCTGTAGCTTATAGTGTAGATTAAACATGGCAGCAAATTTTTATGACTCGGCTTACTGAGAGGTAGATTGTAATTTCCTTTTCTTTGTTTCCTGGCAGGAGTTTATGACTTGCTTGACCAACAGAACATGAAAGTAGGAACATTCTGGAACTTCAAAGGCTGGTAAGAAGCCCTATGGTTTTCACCTCTTAGAGTCTTAACCCATGAAATAATAAGTCTCTTTATCCCAGGATTACTACGCCTGAAAGGAAATGTGTAGATGCTTTGGCCAGTGGTCCCAGCTGGGTTTAGTCATCTGTGGTTCCCTGCCTAGGGGCCAGACATTTCAATGAAACCATCTTGGACACACTGGATGAGAACATAGGTCAGCTGAATATCATTGAGTGACCTTTGCTGATGCTGCATAAAACAGGAAAATTATACTACTGAACCCTGACCAGCATCCTAACTCATATATGTTGCTAAAAACCAATAGATTTTTACATTATAATAGAGCAAGAGAAAACAGAAATGGATTTGGGTAGCAGAAGAAGGATGCTTTGTAATAGAAACTTTAAAAATATGTGAAATTGTCTTTGGGGCCCAACAGTGGGAAAAAGCTGGAAAGTTTTGAGGGAATTGTAGGTAAAGAAGAGTATCTCAAGAAGACTGTTAGTGAAAGATAAAAAATTACCACAGACACTATTAGAAACACTGAAAGAAAAAAGACAAATGTTGATAGGAAAAAACAGTTGAATCTATAAAGAGCTGGTGGATTTGGCTAGGGAGCTATTCAAGCAGAAGGTTTAACGTATCAACTGGTTTCTTTTAGCTGTGTATGATAATGTATGAGTAGATAAAGATGAGACTAAACATTGAACAGCTCAATTTTAAATACAAGATAAATGAAATAGAACTAAATAGATTTTATGAAGAAAAACTTTCCTTTTTTCAAATTCTTTAGATGGCAAAAAGCTCTCAGAATAAGAAATAGACTCAAACTAAAATCATGTCAAAATTGTTGTTCAAAAAAGGTTAAAAAAAAAAAAAAGACGCTATACAAGAAAACTCTTAAGAAAGTATTCTAAGGTCATCATCCCACAATAATCTAATTCTTCATCTTATTTAAGGAGGGACCTACTTTAAAGAAATTTGTGGATGCATCATTTTCTAATATAATGAACCCTGATAAGATTGAGTAATCCTATACATTTTTAAGAGAATCATACTGGCAAAAGTGCCAGCAGCTTTTACTGAGATGGAGACATTTCAAAGTTAAAAGCAACGTTGGGGCCTCCAAACATCTCAGGACAGGAATCAATCTAAGAGGTCTACTCATCTGCAAACATAGGTTATTTCTTTTGGAAAAAAATCTTAACAAAACAGAATAAAGAGCCTTAAAAATAAATCCAAAAAACTTAAAGAATTATTCCCAGAGTACCCTAATCATCACATGCCCAACAGAATTTCAGAATGGCTGTGCATCAGTGACCTCTGTACACCTAATACTTCCCCCTTTTGAATCAGATGTCAGTGGAAGTTATCCTCTCCTGTATCTTCATTGTGTGTTGTGGCCACAGATGCAACTGAAGGAAGGATGCAAGTTAACTGGTCTCTTTACTTCAAGGTCTGAGGGTTAAGAATTGTCCTTGAGGAACTATGCTCACAGATCCTCTCATCTGTACCTGGACCTTCTTTAGATGCTTAAATATTAGACTCTGAGCAAATGCTGTAATAGAATGGACTACTCTGTGCCTTGCAAGAGGTGAAGTTTGCATGTGAGAGAAATGTAAGTATTTTATGCTGGGCGTAATAGGGTATAATACAAATATGGTAACCCCAGATTTTGATACTCCTCCCACTTAGAAGTGGCGTCTCATTCCTCTTCCCTTGAATCTCATTTGGCATAAGAGATCTGTTTTAACCAATAAAAGTATTACATATATTATGTTTTGGAACTTTAGGGTGTGTCTTAAGAAGCTTTTCATGTTCTAAATGGATTTTCTGACACTCTGAGCAGCTGATAAAAACAGATGTCCAACTAACCTGAGACTGCCATGTAGGATTGGGCATGCTTAGACACATGCCTAAATTATCCATCAACAGTTCTAGCTGAGCTAAGACAGATATATATGAAGGAGACTTAGAATTTCAGGTCAGACCATCAGCCAGTTAACATTCACAGTGTGACTTTCATTGCTGCCACAAGGAGCAATACACTCACTCCTACAGCAGAGCTTTGCCCATATTCCTGACTCATGACTCCAAATTGCAAAAGCAATTAAATATTTTTAAGCAAAGGGCATTGGTCAGTCTGTGCTCAAGAAGATTAATCAGATGATGCTCTTTAGTGTGAATTAGTATAGAAGGAAATGTAAAGAAATAATTTTTAAATTAATACAATAAGCCAAGCAATTGATTGCAAATATCCCAACCAGTGGAAATGGAAAGTCTGATGCCTTTGATATAAATCATCTGAGTGTATCTTTAATAAGCCGTAGTGCCTAAATAAAGGATATAACAAAAAGTGGGCTTTGAACTTGAGATATCCAATGAAAGTTGATGCCATTATCAGATTTCGAGGAGTAAGTGATGAAAGTTTTAGAAAGTAGGAAATAGTTAACTTGTCCTTTTCTCTAAAATATGATAAATTGTTTTTGTCTCTGCATGCTTCCTATTCTCAAGTTATCTAGATTTAATGATAACTTGAAAAACAAATTACAGAAATTTAAGTGATTTGAAGTTAGTAATATGTTTTGAAAATTGTGAAATTTCTTTTATAAAAAAATGCTTTCCTAGTTTAACTTGAGGTTTTAAAAATCCTTTGAAATAGTTTAACATCTATATATTTTCAGGAATGTGTGCGCCTCATTCAGGCTACAATTGCTTGTATTTATAGTCTGCAGACCAGTTGCTCCTCTAATATAATAGGAAAACCATGTACAAATGGCTTTTCATTAAGTTCTGGAAGGAAGCTACAGCTTTTCCATTACTGATGAGATATTTAGCCAAAATCTCAGACAAATTATATTTCTTCTTTCATTCTTTGTATTTGTGGTGTCCTACTGATTCAAAGCCCACAATATTTTCTGCACATCTGTTTTACATTTACAAATAGAGCATGCTTCATTCAAACTACTAGTCCTTACAATCCTTCTACTTACTGCAATTACTGCATTTAAGAAGAGAATACAAGCTTAGTTGAGTGGGTAAGAAGAAAAGTGCATCCACAGCTGTATAATACTTAAACTTTATAATACATACAAATAGAGTCCTCAAGCTCCTGCAGGATGCCTCAACACCTGGTAGATGAGATGGAAATGCAAAGTAGCTTAAATATTTTAATTCACTTTGCTCAGAGAATCAGAATATGTAACTATATAGTCATAAACTGAATATATGCACTGCATAAGATATTTCCTCCTAAAATGTTCTTCCATAAACGGTCTCAAAGCAGTTCTAAATACCTGTCAGCCTAAATTTGGAGGAGCTTATCAAGGTATATCTAGAGACTGAAATCCACGCCTGTAATGGACTGGTACAAAAGGTTTATTTTTCTTCTCATTCTGTTAGAATAAAAATCTCAAGGATAGTGTGTTCGACAGAGACTTTGCAGGGAAAGTGTGCATATATATATATGTGTGTGTGTGTATGTGTGTGTGTGTATGAATGTACATTACTTGAGGGACTAGTTTTCATGAGTTCTGGGGACTACTTACAGTATCAGTTTCCTTTGCTAGGGGAAGATAGTGGTAAATATGTCACTTATTTTTTCTATTTTCTTTCTCTACATCAAATATTCAAAAGGCAGATATTGAAGGGAATGCTATCCTACAATTCCAAAGTTTGTTATCTGCTACAGTCATGTTGTTAACTCAGCTTCAGTGTGCTCTATTCATCTACTGTATCTTTCTATAAAAGCCTTCCTTCCATGAAAACTAAAACAGACAACAAATGAAAAACAGGACTAAATGCCATAGCCAACTGTGTCTCACTGAAGACGCTAGAGTCCATTTAAATATTTTTGGCTTCAATCCAATGTTAACTATTGGCACCAATACTCCAGTTGTTAGAAATATAACTGCAATTTCTTTTGGAATCTATGACCCAATATCTTCTAATCCAGAAGTGTATAAACTTCTGTCTTATTTATTCCATATGATGTACAAACAAAACAAAACATAGGTTAGGCTCCCACCACATAGTAAATATATTTTTTATTCCTACAGTTGATACTAATATATCCATTATTAAACAGTTTGCACATTATATGCTTTTTGTAATGTATGCATTAACAAATGAATGTAAAATAGACACCTAAGAATATAAAACAAACAGTCTAATACAATTTTCTGCAAATCTAGTAGATTATCATGCATAGGATTTCTTTGCAAATCATTACCCAATCTTTCACAGTCTTTCCTTGGGGAAATCATGACCTAGTAGATCATGAGAATTTCATGATCTACTCTCTGGCAATTGGATGGATCAGAAAGATCTTTTTTTTATTGTGGATTATAATAAGATGATTTTCTTGCCATCTCACATTAAAATTCTCAATAAAATTACCCACAAAAATGGTTTTGTTTTTATTTTGGACCATCTGGTGGCTTAATCAGTATTCATATTATTTTGTGTGAATTGGTATTTTGAAGTTTACATCTCAGAATCACAAACAGATATTTGGAATATGGTATCTTTTAAATCTAATACTTATCTGTTAAAATAAACATATGTCTTATATATCAAGATTGTTCAATCCATATCGTTAAATTTGTCAGTAAAAAATGAACCATATAATTTTGATACTCTTTAATATTAACTTTTATTTTTGAATTCTCAAAATATTACTTTTGATTAAAATTAAGCTAATATATGTCACTTTCCTACATTTTCAGAGTTTTAAGCAATGAATAATATTCAATGATGACTTTAGTGATTGTTGATATATAGGGTTAAATGAGGTAATTTTGCCATTTTGATTATTCTTTAAACAATAGGTTTATATAATGTTTAAAGAGATTTCTGGTTACTCTATGTCTATAATATTACAGGAATTTAGGAAATATTTGAAGAGTTAATGCATAGATTAATGAGTTTCATATGAAGAAATCATTTAATTAATTATTCCTGTTAAGATTCAGAGTCAGCCACAGAGGGCAAAAAGCATGAAATAAGGGAAGAATGAGTAAGTCTCTTGGTCAAGATTTGAGTTTACTTAAGCTAGGATTTCTAATTTTTTCTTTCTTAATCCTGGTTAACTAAAACAATCAAACCAAAAAAGAAAAAAAAAATTGCCAGAGACAAAGTTGATGAGGTACTACTTAATCTGGAGTAGAAGTCCAAACCTAGTGAAGTAAAATTTAATAGGAAGGAGAATGAGGCTAGAGCAGGAGCAATATGGTACATCAGTGGACTTGCCACTCTGACAAGAGAAAAAGCTGGTTCAGTGACACAAACCATCCCAGAAAGGCCCTATCAGACCACAACATTTTAGAAAAGTTGGTGAAAAAAAGGAGGAATGAGAAATGTTTTCCCTAGTGCTTCCCAGTCTCCTGTCTCCCAAATCTGTCCCAGAGGGAATGAACTCCTCAACACTTCTGAATGACACTAACAGGCCCTTCTGGACAGAATCTGAACAAAGCCAGAGTTTTTGTTTTACTAGAAAAGCCAGATCTAAGTGGGAAGCTACTATCCACCCATTGTGACAGGCCCAGGGGATGTCAAGTCAAAGCCATGCACTCACTCCTGGGAAGCTTAAACAACTGGCAGTGTTTAGTGATGAGGCATCTTATGTGGCTGTCAGACTTCACCAGCACAGGACACAGTGCAAAGCATCATGGTGGCATCAGCACCAAGGAAGTAGCACCGTGACTGAGGTCAGGGTGGGCGACTGGGGTCCAGAAGATTTGGGAGACACATAAATTACTCCTGGACTACTCTGCCTTCTTAGATCCTGGAAACTGCTCTTGCTATTGGATTAAGTTCTATCTCTTTCATCCTTGATTCTTTGAGCTTGACCTTTAGATCATGTAGAAAACCAAGCAAAGTAACAAATACCATTTGTTGAGCCAATAACATAATGATAAATACTGTAGTAGAACTTCTAAAATGTTCATTAAATCACCACCACAAGCCCCCAACAGATAATTTGATGCCCTATTACAGAGATGTGACAGAGACATAAGAATTTAAATAATACACTCAAGGTTAATAATTTTGGAATTTGTGACACCAAAATTTATATCAAGAATTTCTAAATAAAAGGAAGGGTCATGTTTTAAATTCTATACCAAGATATCAAGAGTTGTCTCTGGTGTAATGCATTTGAGCCACACTAAGCAAGAAAAGAATAGCTTAGACTCAAAAGCCTTAGATCTTAGATGTAAATATACTTAGATTCAGAGACATTTTAGTAAGTTACATGGTAGCTCTACTAACAATGGCATCATCAAATAGAATGTTGTGTTATAAACAGAGGAAGATTCTAGCAACTGCCCATGCTCCAATCTAGAGGAAAATCTAGAGTCAAGGGAGAGCTCTTAATCAGTGTTTGGTATTTGATGTTATTTATATTCCCTATTAACACTGTTAAAATGCCTTTTTTTTTTTTTTTGAAAAATGATGAGATGTATTTCAGTTTAATTCTCTGAGTGAAATTATGCTATTATGTAATAATATAAGAGTGACACTAGGCTGTTTTCATAAAATAGGTTGAGAAAGTTTTATTGCCAAATAGCTGTCTTATTTAACAATGTCTTATGACCCATTAAAATGATGAAAACAATCACCAGAAGCACAACAGAATCCATTTACTTATGAATTTGTGTTTGTGTGTTTGCATTCCAGTCTGAGAAAAACCCAAGAATAAATTCATTTAAAAAACAGATCATTTGGGTGATCAAGCAGATATATACTTTGCCTATACTGGGACAGATCTCTGAAATCAGTAGTCATTGGCCTGCACATTGGGAAGTTCTAGGAGAGGATTTTCAGGGATCCAATACTTATAGAAAACAACCTGAATAATAGTAAATGCCACCAGGGAACTATATTTAATATCTTGTAATAGCCTATAATAAAGAACATAAAAGGGAATATGTACATATATGTATAACTGGATCACTATGCTGTACACAAGAAATTAACACAACATTGTAAATCTGCTATACCTCAAGAAAAAAATTTTAAGAAAATAGTAAATGCCACATCTTCTATTATATCCAGAGTAACTGCTTAAAATAGCAGAAAGTGTCCATTATAAATTTTATTCTAATAATTATTTCAGTTTTATGCATTTCTTTTGTTAAATGAAACAAATATTTCTAATAATATTGAATCCATTGAAGATAGTATGTATCTCTGACAAAGTGATGGTTAGTTATTCAGTATCCTAAAAAGCAAATAAATAAAATAAGAATTGTGGAAGTTAAATTTTAGCTCCTTGACTTAAGTCTTTTTAATGAAAAAGTAATTTTCAAAACAGTAACAAAGAAAGAAATATAAGCAAGTAATATAAGTTATTTAAAAGTCCATCTCAACATCAGTGTCCTTCTTTGTAAACAGAAAACGTCCACACCTCTGTCAGTTTCCTTAGGCACAGCACTGGGAAATCCCTGTTAGTTGAACACAACCGAAATTTTTCTTTGTTTAAATCCAAAATTGACTGACTGTGTAGAATATCAGCAATCCAAGGACATTCTTAAATTCCTTTTAAAAGCACATTCCACCTTTTATTAATGTTCAAATAAAATTTGGATTTCCTACTATAATTAAACTAATACAGCCTTCCTCATAATAAACCCTTGAGGACCAAACTGCATTTAATCCTCAAAAAATTTAGTGTGTTTATTGGGAATGAATTCAATGACCCCAACCTGAGTCAAGACTTTCTCCTGGGAGGGATGAAAACTACAAACACTCAAAATTACTTTCAAAACCACTTTGCTGACACATATATTCAGAAACCCAGTGGTATTCTGGGGACATAGAGAATGCACATGTTTCTACCTCATGCAAAGCTAGACCAAGAGTGAATAGTATATGACTTTATCAGAGTTGTGGCTTAAGATATGTACCATTAATTGGAGAAAAATAATTTTTCTGTATTATATGTGCAGAAAAAAAATAATTCTATACTTTGGTTTCAGGAATGCAGCAAAAAGAAAAGGATGAGAGGATACTGAAATGCTGAATTATAATTACTGATTATCCTGTAATTGAAGTTAAACTGTTAAACACCTATTTGAATAGTCAGTATACAAAATTATTATGAGTTCTCTGAATTTTAAATGGAGAATATAATAAATGAAACCCAATACAGATTGCCCTCAGTGGATAAAAATGTTTTTCATCTGCTATAAAATGATTGATAAACATAAATTAGTAGGAACTCTAATCATCATGTAATGTTCATAAATAAGATTTAAGATTGCTAGATTATTATTTTTTAATTCATTTTCTCAAAGAAAAGTAACAAGAAAGCTAAAAAGAATCATTACCACATAAGTATTTCAGTATTTTCAACAAGTATATAAAGTATTTGGAATTTTATAGCAACAGGAAAGTAATGAAATGGAAATTAAAGTGGACTTTTATACATATTATGTTTAATATTTAAATTCCAGAAGAGATAAAGTGAGTTTACTATATATTTGCTTTTTTATTTCTAGCCCTGTTGTAAAACTAAAATGTTAAGTTTTTGTAATTTTTGACATAAATTTGTGCTTTTCCTAGTAAAAGCAGAGTATTAAATTTAAAGATTAGGTATTTTTATCATTGAATTGTTATATAAATATTTCTTCAAATAACTTAGTGTCCTAACAAAGTACTTTGTACTTTGCATGGTTCATTAAGGAAGAATTTGGTTAGCAATATTGTGCTCATGATTGAATATTTAATCTGCGAAAATTGTTGAAACCCTTGAGACAACGAGACTATTCTAGTAAAACAAATTGTCTTGAACTACAGTTTCAGAGAAAATGTTAATGTTTTTTAAGAATGAAAAGATGGAGTATAATATATTTGTAGATATCTCTATCCAAATGTGCCTGGAAATTCCATAATGACCTAAGACTAAACACATAAGGTCTCTCATTCAATGTCTTTCTTTCTTTTTAAAAATATTCTTATTGAAGTATAGTCAGTTTACAATGTGTCAATTTCTGGTGTACAGCATAATGCTTCAGTCATACGGGAACATACATACATTCGTTTTCATATTCTTTTTCACCATAAGTTACTATAAGATATTGAAGATAGTTCCCTGTGCTATACAGTAGAAACTTGTTATTTATCTATTTTATATATAGTAGTTAGTATCTGTAAATCTCAAACTCCCAATTTATCCCTTCTCACCCCTATCCCCCCAGGTAACCATAAGTTTGTTTACTATGTCTGTGAGTCTATTTCTGTTTTGTAAATAAGTTTGTCTTTTTTTTTTTTTTTCAGATTCCACATATAAGTGATATAATATGGTATTTTTCTTTATGGCCCACTTCACTTAGAATGACATTCTCCAGGGCATCCATGTTGCTGCAAATGGCATTATTTTAATATTTTTTATGGCCAAGTAGGATTCCATTGTATAAATATACCACAGCTTCTTTATCCAATTATCTGTGGATGGACATTCAGGTTGTTTCCATGTCTTGGCTACTGTAAATAGTGCTGCTATGAACATTGGAGTGCATGTGTCTTTTTGAATTAAGGCTCCCTCTGGATATATGTCCAGGAGTGGGATTGTTGGATCATATGGTAAATCTATTTGGAATACCCCCTTCACACCATACACATAAGTAAACTGAAAATGGCTTAAAGAGTTAAACGTAAGACAAGACACTATAAACCTCTTAGAAGAAACCATAGGCAAAACATTATCTGACATAAATCTCAGCAATGTTCTCCTAGGGCAGTCTACTGAAGCAATAGAAATAAAAGCAAAAATAAACAAATGGGACCTAATTAAACTTAAAAGTTTTTGCATAGCAAAGGATACCATAAGCAAAACAGGAAGACAACCTACAAAATGGGAGAAAATATTTGCAAAAGATGAGACTGACAAGGGCTTAATCTTCAGAATATCTAAACAGCTCATACAAATTAATGAGAAAAAAAAAAAACAACCCAATCCAAAAATGGGCAGAAAATACAAGCAATTCTCCAATGAAGACACACAAATGGCCAATAGGCACATGAAAAAAATGCTCAATATCATTAATTATCAGAGAAATGCAAATCAAAGCTACAATGAGGTATCACCTCACACCAGTCAGAATGGCCATCATTCAGAAGTCCACGAATGATAAATGCTGGAGAGGGTGTGGAGAAAAGGGAACCCTCCTACACTGTTGGTGGGAGTGTAGTTTGGTACAGCCATTATGGAAAACAGTATGCAGATTACTCAAAAAACTAAAAATAGGCTTTATTCAATTTCTTTCCATTGTGTTGGAGCATACTACTTACACATCTTCTCACCATAGAGTCTTCAATATTAGGAAGACAAAATTAATGGCACACATTTATTAAAACTTTAGTTCTGCTTGTATCTAATAAAATGTTAGCCTCCTATAAAGAATTTGTTGAAGGTGAAACTCCCATATTTAAAAATTTCAAGTTACAAATGTAGAGTAGCCTGGTCAGCAACTTTCAGGATCCATCAACTTCTACTTCATACAACTAGAGAATATAAATGCATCAGAAAGGGTACACAATCTGAAATGTTTCAATGAGGCTGAATAAATTAAATTAGCATAGTGATGGGATTTTATATCCCCTGCCTATGGCACCCTGAGTTTGGGCTTAAGGAAAGGATTGAGTGCTCTGTTTATTTATGGGATACTCGTTGGAAATTTAAACAAATGGAATAAACTCATTTCTCCATTATGCTTATGATATATGGCACTCTGCCATTTGAAGGTAGATATTTAAACACAGCTTGTGTTTTCATGGACAAGGGGTAGCAAGTAGTTTTTACTCACTTGTTAGAAGAATACAAAGCAAATAAAATCTTTTCTTGGTAGGATTAATGAAATTAAATAAACCATTATATGCAGATATCTTGGACACTCTCTAAATTACACATAATGATTAAAATCATTATTATCAATATTAGCCAAGTTATTTACTAATGTAAGAAACCAGCATGAAAAATAATGCAATATATACATTTATAAAGTAGACAGAATGCTGGGGAAGAGAGTATGTGCTGGGAAGACGTACAATTTGTAGAATAACTTTGGAAAAGGCACAGGAATGTTAAATCCAAGTCACCCCTTCCTGTGGGTCATACTGAAATGGAAATTAGTAGAAAGCAGCCTTTCCTGTTCATGGAACGTGAGAGTGGTGGCGAAACAGGTGAGACAGTTTGCAAATTATTCACAATTTTATCTACCTAACTGTCTTGAGCAAAAGCTAGGTTCTTGAAGTCAGTTATAGATCTGAATGCTTTATAAACTTGGCAGACTTTCAGGCTCACCTAACCTGTACACAGCAGCTTTTCATCTGCCACTTACTCACTACTAACTCTCAGATTTTCATCAGGAACAATCTACCTGTCATGGTCATACACTTATTTAACAAACAATAGATCAATGAACACCATGTGCCAAGTATTCAGCTAAACATTGGGGAGTAAAATGATTATAAAAACCAAATAAGTATGTATGTGTTTCATGTAATAGGAGTTCATGAAATATTGGTTTTATCTTCTCTAACTGTGCTTATATTCAATAACAAGCTATTTTTCTGAATTCTAAAATTTCTTTTAGGAATGTTGCTTATGAAAATAGAGTAGTAAAATGGTAACCAACATGTGCATGAGCTCTTTATTTCTACATGAACTGAATAAATCCATAAGTCTTTCATCTCTAAGGATAGTGGCTATTTAATGTAAAATAAAAAAGTATATTTGGTTTATTACATGTTTATTTTCACTAGTGAAGAATCCCTTTACTTTGACTAGAAATTAGGTAAGAAAGCAAATATGGAAACGTAGCCACCTGCAATTTCTCAGTGATAAAACTGCAGCTTAAGTGTCAGAGTGACTTAACCAAGTTTCTTTGGAGTTATGTTCATTTTTAAATCAAAATAATCAAGTGAACCTATCTTACTCTTTATAGTAAAAAGGAACAAATAGAATATTAATATAGATCTAAATAGGATTCTTTTAATCCTATTATATTACACTAATAAGCTATGTCTCCTTGAATATAAACTTGTCTGATTAGCTACAGAATACATACCTGAGCGTATTGGTCAAAATTTCACAGATCATCTGTGTTGATACAGCCCTAACATGCTAATTGTCCAACTGGACAAATCCAAACTGTCCAACTTCAAATCAATGCCATCAGAAAGACAATCATAATGTGTATTAACTACAGCTGAAATTTATAGCATGGTAACAACAGATGTTATATGATTGATTTGGTGTTCTGAATATAAAGAAAAGTGAAGGACCTTAATATATGGAGACCTGAGAAAGCAACTACTCTCAGTGCAATGAGATCCGCTGTGAGAGAGCCGCCCTGTTGGATCAGCCTGAGGTTTAACACGCTCGTCTGCGTGACAGGCCAGAGGAGAACCAGTTCCTTTCCATAGGAATGCAGGGAAAGACTCAAGCTATCAGGTTTAATCTTGAAATTATATTTGGTGTATCCTGATCTTCTTTAAAAGATGCAGATTAAACTATTCCTAAGAGATAAGAGCATATTCTGCCAGACCAACATTTTATTTTAAAAAAAATGTTCAATATCTAGTTACTTTTTGCACTACAAAAAAAAACGTATATTTGAAATGTGCATTACTGTATCTTGTCCTGGTATTCTCCCCTGGTAAGGTGCTGTTACTCTTAAATAGAAGTTTATTTAGAAATTAATCAGGTGTTTACATAAACATATCATGAACTGTTTTTCAATATAACAAGATATTGTTTACATGAACTTACCAAAGAATTACTTATCAATAAATCAGCTTGTTCTTATCCTAATCTAGCAAAAGTTTCGTTTAAAAATGTCATAAATTAAGAAAGCACTAATATCATTAGAAATTAAACTTATCTTAAAATTTTTTATTCTAAATATCTTTTAAGAAATTCTCTTTTCTGGATTCAAATATATCTCTCTAAGTATATTCTGTGGTATTTATGTTTTAACAAACATACTCAAGTTTTGTAGGAATAAAAAGCAGTTCTAGTTGCTTATTATTCTGTCATCCATATCAGTAAACTATGTGAACTTGATTATTTTGAGGGAATACAGCTAATCTCCTTAGTTTTTCCAGTAACTCAAGGCAACAGCATCCATTAGAGACCTCTTTGGAATTGCAGACACAGAGCAGAGGAAACAAGTCTCTAAGGTGTACACTTTACAGGCCACACATGATTTCAGTGATGGCAAATGTCATAGAAACATTTTAAGTACAGCAGCTTTCCAATTCTTTAGTATACTTAATTTATCTTCTTTTCCCATGTCTGGCAAAATCACTAGGAAAAAAAAATTTATAAGACAAGAACTTTAAATGACTGGATTAGATATATTAAGGACAGGAGTAATGGAAATAGTGATATTGTGAGGTATCTAAGTTTTGATGGTAGTGTGAACATCGGAGTCAGCAGAGACTGGAGACTGGTCTTTGAAAGTACGATCTAGGTACACCAGGCATGAGGTGCTGATATAATACACGAGGCTAATGGAAAAGGAAACATGGAAATTTGTACCAAAAACAGCATAGGGAAGGAAGCTACAGAATCCGGTGTCTTTCCTACTATGAATGAGATCCATGGTGGAAGAGGCAATTCCAAACATTTTGAATCTACCATTGAAATATCTCAATTTCATATATTACGCAGACACAAGAGGAGACTTTACAAATTGAGTGTTTTTACAAAAGTATATACCACTGTGATGTAGCATAAAACAGTCAGAAATAACAGAGATATCTGATATTTTCTAATAATTAATTTTTTATAATTAACATGCTCTAATAAACATGTACAAATGTATCCTTGGTTAATATTTAATATTTGAGAGTTTAATGGTTCTGCTGTTTTCTGCTAAGAGTGGCAGAACACTGAAATAATAGCAGCTACCCAGGTAAGTTCATTTAATTACTTCAGACGAAACATGTGCCTGGATTTAGCCAGTCCTAAGAGCTGGTTATAAGGTTTGATGACCTCGGGATGCTACACTAAATATATTTGATTGTTTTGGCCTATTTTTTTGTGTAAGATGGTTGTAGCCACTTCAAAGATCTGCAGTTAAAACATAGGTTAATAATAAATAGACTAACAAAAATCAAAAACAAATAAATATGTATAATAAAACTCTCCTCTTCTCTAAAAAGTCTCTCTTTCTTGGAGGAAAATACCTTTCCCAGTTCTTTACTCCATCTGGTTACCAACACCCATTTTCTGATACTTTTTGAGGGAAACTCCTTGAGAGACTTGTCTACATTTTTTTTCCCACTTCCTCTCCTTCAATAATTTCTTGAACTCATTCACATTTTTATTTGATCCACATCAAATAAAATGAATCCATAAATTAATTTTTAGGTCCCAAGATGATATATTCAGCAGTCAATTCATTTCATTTCCTTTCTACTTCAACAGTAGTGTCTTCTTAATCTCTTCATTGCATCCTCCATATCCTTGACCACTAGTTTATATTCAGCTTTTTATATCTTTCAAATAAAATTTAATTTCCATGAGGGTAAAGAGTTTTACATATTTTGTTTCATTTTGTTTTGTTTTTTTGGTAGCCTCAGGATTTAGAACAATTTGTAACAACTAGTACATCGTCAAGGAATATTCCTAATCTAAGGAATTAATAAAAATGTGAATAACTTGTCTTCAAGACAATGTTATATTGAAAAGAGGGTACATGTAATGGAATGTTATCCCATAGTCCCACTATTATACTCATTAATTACTGTTTATATTTTGTTTAACTAGACTATCATGTCTCCTTTGTGTTAGCAGAAAAGATTTTCCCAGAAATTAGGAATGGAATATACTATAAAATGAAATTGTATAATTTATACTTGAATTTTCTTAAACTATATTACTAGTCACTGGTATAAACTAAGTGCATAATTAAATAGCTGTGTAGACCAATTCCAGGATAACACCTATATACATTTACCTCATGGAACATAGGCTGAGGTCAGAACAAACCTGTGAACCAACAACTAAATTTTCTCATCATGTCATTATTGTTTCATTTTTAGTCATCCCTAGAATAGAACATTGTCATCTACACAACTGATTACTGAGTAGCTTTCAAAAGCAAAACAGAATAAATCAAAAAAATCTTAACATTAGAGTGAAGTCTCCCCCAAAATTAGATATTCATATATGTATAAACATTTGTACAATTCAATTTCTTGACTAACAGTGATATAAATTAGAAGTGTCATCAAAGTGATTTAGCTTCACAGGATAGAACGGTCCTGATGTTTGTATTTTCTGAGAATTTTTGAGGTTTAAACCTAATCTAATTTGCCTTTTGATTGCTGGTTTGGTAAAGCAAGATGGAAATATTTACATATTTGGTCTGTATGTTTTTGTTGCTTCACTTAAATTGCTGATTTTATCAAATATTGGCCTTTTTATGGAACTAAAAAAATTGAACAATATACGTATTTCAAAATACATATACAGTACATTTTCTTGTTCCTTTTGGGTGTTTACAACTCTTCATTTTCTTTAATATGCTATATGATAGCTAAACATGTTTTGATAGAGCACAGACAAAAACGTATCAGATTTAAGAGAGTTATTTGGATTTGCTTAGCATACCAGAATATATATATCAACTCTTCAGTTTGCAAAATATAGCAAAAAAAAAATGAATATGAAAATAGCATCTAAAAATTCACAATGAATAAAATTTAGCATTCAAGAAATTCCAAGAAGGCATTTTTATTGTCATATTTTAACTGCAATTAAAGTTTATTTGGGGTTAAATGCCTGCAAAGTTCTAGTCTAAATTGGGGACAGTTTATTATTTCAAAGTTTGTTACCTGTAGCTACTTCCAGAGTTCCAAGGAGCAAAGATCAGCTTGACGTAAGGTCATAGTTGACTAAGCATAACAATGAGCTTGAGTAAAAGTGAAATGCCCTTATGGCTACAAGCAAGAATGACCCACCTTTCCTGACATTTACTGCCTTCTATGGTTTTGCAAGCCTTTCTTCTCTGCTGGATTTCTTTGCAGTACACACAGAGAAAAATTTCCCAAGTGATTATTTCTTTTTTGAACTGATACTACAAAAGAGCAACTCTCATTTTTTTTTAAGTGCCATGGATTTTTAACACACAGGTAATGCTGAAAACATAAATGTCTCTGCAGAAGTCATATTCTCATGCCCTTTATTGATATACATTGGCATCACAGGAAATGGAAATAATAGAAGGGCAGTAAAGACTTAGAGATTCTCAAAGTAAAAATGCACCCTGCTAGCAACTTGTTTTCTACATTACTTAAGAATAAGACTAAGTGGAGAAAAGGCATGTGGAGATCCAGGCACTTTTAGAATTTAATGTAGAGTAAAACCAAACTGTAAGACAAGGTGATAAAATGTCAACTGACACATGCTAGAACCTGTCATTTATTGCCTGAATGACAGTTACTTCTTTTTGATAATTTTTACCTTGATGGTAGATAACCAAAGAGAACTTCTTCCTCAACCTCACAGTCATAGTATGTATTTGTGTAGAAAGTTGCCTAAATATTTATAATGCTGATTGTAAATTATCCTGAAAAAAATAAATTTTAAGTTTGGTGTGAGATACAGCTTTTAAGACGTATTATACTCAATTGGACTATTGTCAAATTGACTATAATTGACTATTGACTACTGCATTCAATTGACTACTGTAGTATATGGTTTTTCACATTATTTATGTCCTATATTTAAGTTTTTAAGCAAATTGTGAATGTAATATTTAAACATTGAACATTTAGATTAGAAAACAATCACTCCCCTCCCTTATTCTACTCTTAGTCTCACTCCTCAGAGGCAATCACAACTATATATTTCTGCTCTTAACACTTTGGGTTGTCATTTCATCTCTAAATAATATGAAAATCTTATTATTTTGATATATCAGAGCTGGAGACCATTGATTTTTTTTTTTTTTCATATCACCTCTAATTGACGAAGTCGCTATTTCTGCAATGACCACATCTGGATTGTGAGACCACATACCAAAGTTCCATTACTTATGCTAACAATCTTAAATATGCTTCATTCCTCATTTTTTAGAATAAAAATGAAGTATATTTGTCCTTCTTTCCATCTCTTTCACATTCTAGCTTTCTACCTTTAAGAAAAGAAAGGAAGGAAAGGAGGGAGGGAGGGGGAAACTTTAGTATTGTCAATGGTGTCCTATTCACATATAAGTATTTTGACATTTATCCTTAGGGTTAAAGAAGTTAAAAACCAATAAATAGCATAAAATAATTTTGATAGTGCAAATATCATTTAAATTGCACTGAGTATTTTCTTATGACAATATCTCATTATCTAATATTCTCTTTTTATTTTTAGTTTATTATGATAATCATTCATTTTTGTGCTCTAAATTTTCTATTGATTTCTTCTTGTTGTTTGTAATACTTTAATTTTTCTTCTGGAATTGGTCTCTTGTAGTAGATTTGTTTTCTTATTCTTTGAATTCAAACTCCACACAAAATTCTTTGAGGACAATAATTGGAAGTGATCTTTTGATTTGTTTGTTCATGTTAATTTTTAACATTTTCTCAATATCCAAAATGATCACCATATCAGATTTTTTTTAACTTTTTTCTTTCTTTTTCTCTTTCAGTAGGTCTTTGTACGCTGCAGTCTTTCTCTAAACACTTACTGATTCTGGTTTATCCACTGATATTTGTGAATAAGACTCTGCAAATTTTAAATGCATAACAGAACAACAGAGTTGGTCAGCTAGCTGTCTTTGGCTTTGGATGAGCAGATGAGCAAATGAGCAGCCAGCAGTGACACTGAGGGACACATACATTTCAAAAACACAAAGGTCACCCTCCTGGAACCTGTGCTGGACCTTCTGTTTGCTCGTCCATCTCCTCCCTAGGCCCCTATACCTGCTGCATCAGCCACAGCTCTTGTTAGTTCCCGTCCACCTCTTTCTCCCTCCCCCTGCCCCTTCAGGCCTCCAGGTGACCAAGTGACCATTGCCCCCTGCTGTTTCTAGACCTAGGGGCTTCAATATCCTTAACTGATTTCCATTAATCCTGCCAGCACCTCTGTGAATTAGTGCCTTCAACACATTCTCCTCCGTCACTCTGGTGGAATGCGCCGTGTTTCCTGGTGGCATCCTGATGGAATATCTAACACACAGAAGACATGGCCTAGTTCCACTAAGGTACTAAGACAGTGAAGTCATTTTGTAAAGAAAAGAAAATCCAGCATTTTTTTTTTCAATTTGGGATTAAGCCATCCTACAATGCAGATATTCAACTGACTCCCCTGCCGACCTTGCACTCAGCCATTCCCAACCTCACTTTTCCCCTCCTCCCTTTAAAACATGTGTTCTCCCAGAAAGCTTCCTCTGAGTATGGCAGACAAGTCTGTTCTCTCGGCTTCAGCTCTCTCAGAACTTTCCCAGTTGGTCTTCTTCAGCTTTGTTCCCACAACAGATTTTATGGGACACAGGAGAAGAAATTATTGTATTGGTTCTATTGTCCTCACTAAACTGAAAAATCTCTTCCTTTAGCTTATTTTAAATTGAGACATAAGGTGTCATTTTTATTTTATTTAAAAAATTAAAAAAAAAAAACACCTATGAGGTATAAAATGTAATCTTTATACAAATCTATGCTCTGGGATTTCTTATTCCCATCCCTTTACCCTTTTGTTCTAATACCGTCCAGCTCTTACTGGTAACACTTTCTGTTCATTTTGCCTTACTCTTTACAATACTTCTTATTGTAAAATAAACAAAGACATAAGTCATATTTTATACAACCATTAACATATACACCCATGGTTGTGTCTATTTTTAAAATAAAAATCTTTGGAATCCTTTCATTTCTGTGTACAGGTCTTATTTGATTTCATCTTGTATGTTACACTCAGAATTCCACTGTGTGTAGATATACCATATTTTATGTAATCTTTTCTTTATTAATGGGCATTTGGGCTGTTTACAGTATTTTTCTATACAAAACAAATTTGCATTGGCAAGTGTGGAAATTCAAGGAAGATTATTAGTAGTAGGATCGCTAGGTCAAACTGTAAATTAATATACAGAGAGACAGAAAGATAATCTTGTTAGATGTCAAATTCATCTCTGCAGGAGTTGTATGATTCTGAACTCCCACAGACTCCCAACAGAATGTTCTGTCCAATTTTTGGGTTTGTGCCAATATGATAAGTGAGAACTAGATTTTCATAGTATTAATTTGCATTTCTCTTATTATGAGTGAGTTTGAGTATTTTTCATAATTTAAAGGTCATAAGAATAATACTGAATAGAAATAGGTAAGAAACAAATCATATGTAAAACAAATTATTGAAATTGGTACTTATAATATTAATTCATGTCATGGAAAGATTTTAATGATATATTAAGTGATAAATTCTTATAAAGCAGCAAACTATTCTTAGCCTTAAAAGCCTATCTTTTATGATTGTTGACCACTATAGGTCCTTCCCTAGAAGTATGCAGATGTAAGCAGAATGAATATTAGACTTTTTCTTAAAGTTATATTTAATTACAACATAAAAATAAATTTATAAAGTTTATATAAATTTAAGATATTACTGATACAATTATTGCATTTTTAAATATATACTTATACATATATTTACCTGTGTATCAAGTCTTAAAAAATAAAAAGTTTAAATTAAAATGTTAACTATGATTATCTCTAAGATGTTAGGATCAAAAATGATTTTTAAGTACTACTCACAACTTTAAATATATACTTTTAATTTTCTTATGATGAACATATATCTCTTTTATGATTTGAAAAATAATTATTTTTATTTTAATAGAAAATCAGAAATTGTATAAATTGGTATCATTGACCCTGGCTATTTTTCTAAAGATTTGAACTTTTATATAAGCTGAGTCATATTTCAATGTTCTTCTATTAATTATTTTAAAAAGTCTTTTGCTTTGCATCTTTGGAAAACATAACTATAAATATTAATGAAACTAGAAAAAATTGCCCTAGAATTAATTAGCAATAGGCTAAAATTTGTACTACACATAGTCTTGTTATTTTTTCCAGTTTGTTTCTGAAGTGTTCTGAAAGGTGAATTACTTCTTCAACGGTTGTCTTTAAATTTTTCTGCTAGCTTCTTGAGGGCAGGGTCAAACTGTTTGTATTTATTTCTTCAGAGCCTAGCTAAATATGTCAAAAATAAAACATAGTCAATAAATATATTTAAGATAAGAAATGGATAAATACTGAAGTGCTGGAATCAACACAATAAACATACATTAAGTATGTTAAATCATTGTATAATTCCAACTTCTTTTACCAAGTATGAACTGCCACAGATTGGATACATGTGCTTGCACATAAAAGATTTTTTAAAAAAGCAATCTCAGTGAATTACATAAAGTGCTAAACATAATTGTATCTTGTTCATTAAACAAATTTTTGACTAGTTTCTATAATCTGATTCTGTATTAGAAACTAGATACATACAATGAACAAAACAGGCATGGTCTCTACTCTTCTAGAACTTAAATTCTGTGGAAAAGATATAATGAACAAATAAACAAAAGACTAATCATGAAAAATTTAAATTGAGATGAAGAAAGCTAATTCCATAAATTAAAAAAAATAAATATATGAGTGATTTAGATTTGATGGACTGTGAAAGCTGTTGAATTTGAGGATGTTATGCTACAAAATATTTAACTGATACAGACATTATTTGAAAAGTTCACTAAAACTGGTAAATTTATTATGACCCTCCTTACAGAAAAATAAACTGAACAAATGTATACAAGTCTAAGAACGAAAACAAGATGTAACTAAAACTACAGAAGGCTTTTAATCATCTACTATGTAATATGCAGCAATTTAAAGATAATACATTCTAAAAATTAAATATAACTTCAAGCAAAACATATATTGTCAAAAATACCCTAATAGGAGAGTGCTTGAAAAAACTACAATAACAGAGTTTTAAAAGAGATTGAAGAACTCAATTAAAACTGGCACTAGGAACAGATGGCTTTTCTAATTTCTACTTAATTATAAAGAGCAGATAGTCCCAAAGTTATTTAGATTTTTCCTAATCAGAAGGAAGGATCAAAGTCTTCTCTATATATGTTTTTAAGTAAGCATGACCGTAATTTAAAGAAAAAAGTAGTGTAAGAGGATACAAGAAAGTCATAGGTTGGTTTCATTAATGAATATCAGCACAAAGCTCTATGTAAAGTATAATCTCTGTCACCCATCACAGAATACTAAGAATAAGCCTTTATGAACAACGAGTATTCATTCCATGAATCCAAAATATTTCAATAGTAGGAAACATCAAAATAGTCTATTATGGTAAATGTACACAGAGTCATACAAATAGATGTTAAAAATTCTTGATAAAAGTCAAACAACTATTAAAAAGTCAGTGATTCTCTGTTAATAGAGAGAAACTAAAATGGTATTTATAATGACTTATAGAAAGTTAAAGGGAAAAAATACTTAAACATTTAGTACTAAATTCAACAAGAAAGAGAAATAATATTAAGAAAATTCTAAAATCATATTTAAGGTCCTAAAAGAATTTTTTTTTAATAAAAAAAGATAACTTGCCTTAGTAATTGGACATTTAAATATAAAATTGCCAAATTTGAAAAATATATGTGTGTGCATATATTTGCTTATATGTACTTGCACTGTTGAACTAGAACCTATAACATAAGCTTTGTTCTGTTTGTTTATTTGTTTTTAATGCTGCCTTGACCCAGTTTTGAGGCCCTGGCTAAATGCAGGTCAATCCCCCTTCAGGAGCAGCTGATTAAATCCACATCCCAACTACTCCCTTTGTCAGGTTCTCATGCTCCAGGGGTCACTATGTACTGACTCTAATTGTCCAGGACCAGGTACCTAACAACTAAAGACAACCCCCAAGCCCGGAGCATCATTTTTCAAAGTAGCCAGCTGAGAGGCCGCTTTAGCCCTGACAGTGCAAACCTCATCACTGGAGGTAGACTGGGGAAGGCTCAGAAGGAGAGACAACTGTCCATCAGGCACACTACTCTGGCTCCCTGCCCTGACCCCACAGTGCATCCATTATCAAATGGAGACAAACTAAAAGCCTTGGTTTTAGGTGGCTGGAAGCCCCAAAAGAGAGGTGGGGTGGGAACACCCTGAGGGTGGGAAAAGGTGGGGCTGAAGTAGAGGATGGGTTCAATCCCAAACCTCTGGCCTGTGGGTCCAGTGACCTACAGCTACACCACTGCTGCCCCCACCTCAGGGTTAGAGGAGAAAACACCCGCGGTACCCCTGGGGCACAGTCAAGGGGTTAATTCAAACCCAACTGAAACCCGAGCTCCTTAAGGCACATATCCATTGCCACGGGGGATGTCTCTACCCTGAGACAAAATTGACGTGAGGCTATCTAGACCAAAGACATGTAAATACGATTCACAGTGAAGAGAACTTGCACCCCTACCCCAACTCGCATGTACACCCAAATATATCCAGTGACAAAAACAAGAAGAATGGAATTTAAAGACACTTGCATATAGGTTGAAGAAATTAAATAAATAAATAAATAAATAAATAAATACACACACATATTTACATATTTTTGTTATTAAATTAAAATAAAGTTCCATAATTTGACCCAATATAAATCTAAAGTTTACTAATATAATTTATATAGTTAAAAGATTTAAAGGGTGCTGATTGGTTTGGTTTGTGTGTTACAACTTGAATCCTAAATTAACTTAAACACTTGCTAAAATGCATGAATTGTCAAAGCTTCAGTTACTTAATACTGTGGTTCAAATTACAGTTATATTTGGAATCACTAAACTTAAACACTGTACCCTTATAATCTTAGGAAAATAACATAAAATTTTTAAAAATAGATATGGTTCACCTTAGCTATAGCCTTGCCTAGATTTTCCATAGGTAGAGTGCCCACTGCCCTAAAATCTCCCATAGTGGCCATACAAACTGACACAAGGAGTAATAAATTAAATTAAAATTAAAGTCTTTGACACAACTGGCTTCACAAAATGGGGACCCCACAAACCTCCAGGTAAAATGATTAATATGATACAATATAAATTAAAACAAAATCTTCAAAAATTAGAACTTATTATTTAGGACCCAATTGATAAGCAGGAGACTTTCCCCCACTACTTCACCACAAGATGGCCCAATTTTTCCTTTCTTTAAGACCTAAAAGAAGGAATTGTGCTTCATGGTAGTTTACTATGGACTTAATACTGTGGTCTCATTCACTGAAGGTCCTGTACCTAATAATCCAGTATTATTAAAATTGCTAATTCCATCTAATCAACAACCAATAAATATTTTGTTAGTATCCATTGGCTAATGAGTTCTATTCAGTGTCTTATTTCAGCAGCCTTTTTTAGCCACAATTTGTTTTTGTCTGAAAAGACACAACACGTCTTCACTAGGCTACACTTAGGAGACCTCAAGAAGTTTGCCATCACACACAGTCTTTGCAGATAAGATTCTAACTACACTCACCTTTCTCCAGGAGCAAAGGTATGACATTACATCAATGACATTCTCCAAAAATGATTTATCTGACTCACTAAAGACTTACAAATACAAAGTTATTTAGTCCTTTTTGGCTTCTAGAGGCAACATATTTCTCATCTACTAATTTTACTTAAATCTTACTGATGCTATTTCCAAATCAGCCCGTTTTGACTTTAAAATCAACAGACACTCCTGTTAGTGCCCTGGGAGATTCCTTCTCTGTAAAAGTTCTGGCAACCACCTCTTATGCCTCCTAGACTCTATAGATCATCTATTATATGGCCACAAGTTGACAAAAGGCTTCCAATACAAAGACCTGCCCTACTTAGCCCTGTGTTGTACACATACCATTAGAGCAGCAATTACCAGCCATCTATTGGGCTCTTTTAAAAGTAGAGGCTCTCACAGACCCTGAGCCTTTGACCCTCTTTCCCCACATGCTGATTATGCTTTGGAATCATGAAAGTAATACCCCATTAGCTCGAAGGAGTTACTAAGACATTCTTGAAACAAGATAGAGCTAACTCCAGGCTGTCTGCCATATTCCATCTGTAGGGGTGGAATATTCCACTGTCCTCAGTCCCCATCAGATGCCATCATGCTAGAGAAGGTCACTCCTTCCCCAGACCCATGGCTACCTAGGGAGCACCTTGATTAACTGAGCAATAAGGAGAGTTTTTAGACCCTACAGATGGCATTGCCACCATCATACGTCATGGAACTCAGGAGAATGTTACTATTTTCCACCCCTTAAGCAGGATGTCCTTGATAAAAGGCAGGACCTGGGGTGAACACAACTGGCTAAATTTAAGACAGTTTACACTAGATGCCTTGGCCAACAAATGACCGCATCCAAACATTTTTACAAACTTGTTTCCTGCAGAGGAAAGAATTCTGGAAGTCTTTTTTTCCGCACAGATATCCAAAATATAAATTGAGGTCAAACGTCTCTACGTATTTCAAGGCTGCAACACAAGGCCTCACCAGCTTCGACTTGTTTCCGTTTGGAGCTTCAGACACTCCTGACAGTGACAGGGCACACACTTCGCATCTCAAAATATATCATGCTGTATTTTAAGAAGTGAAAGACGTTCAATAAAACATACATTTTCTTGATAAGTTCCAGGCAGCCAGTTTAATTTAGGAACAAATTGTCTCCTCAAACAACTCCTTTCTAAACTCATCTGACAAATCAACCCCTAAATGGGACTCTATTTTGCCCAAGATTTTAATTTCTCTAATTTTGAGACTCCTTGGCCAAATCACACCAATTAAAAAAAAAAAAAAACATTTCCCAATTCTCTTTCTCATATTGAAGTGGGGTATATCTCACCCCCATGTAAAAATAAATACTCATTATATATGAGGCCTGTTAATAATGCCTCCCCTATCTTTATAGATTTTTGAGACTTTTCCTATCCCACAGGACTAGAGGCCAGATGGAGGGGGAACACTTTCCTGAGATCCATTAACCATAAATTGTCCTACGGTCCTAGCACCTGCCCTTCTGGTATGGAACCCACCTGTGGGGAGTATAGGTAAAAAGTATAGTGAATTAATCTATGTTCTCCCTCTGATTTCCTCCAAAAATTAAAATTAGTACTCCAGGGCCATTCCAACACTGTGAATTACCAAATACTCAGGAAGTAAAAAAAAAAAAAAAAAAATCACAATCAAAGAGATAAAATCTTATCTGATAATAATAAACTAGACAGTTCTTCTTTGGTAATAATACATACAAGGAAAAGAATCAACATCAGACAGTGAATCCGTCAGGTGCAGCTGCACATTCTCCTGTTGATTGTTGGTCTTATTATTATCAGGCTGGATACCTTCATTAGAATTGTAATTCAGAGACTCAAATGCTTCCATAACCTATTGTTTAAACCGAACATGACAGATGCTGAGGCCCACATGCCATTTAGTTTGGCTAATACAAGTCAGCAGGCCCCAAACCTCTCCAACTTGCCCATCGGCATATAAGGGTATAGAAGAGTGTTGATGAAACATGGCACTTGAGATACTGTTGACAAATATGGCAAGATGGGCATCAATTGGCTGTTAAGGCATAAATACAATTGCAGGGGGTGGAGTAGTGAATGTAGCAGAGCATACGGAGTCAGCATATCTGGTTTACCCTTTTGAAAATTTTGTGAAGAGAAGTGGTAAAGTATTTGGAGAACAATTTGTAGTCATAAAAAGATTTTCTTATGAGACAGAATTAAATTAAATATGAATGCTGTCAGGAATGATTTCACAAATCGTGGGCACTGGTGATGCCGAAGAAACAAGGCCTAGTGGCCAGAGCAGGGTGCTACGGAGCGTGAAAAGGGATGACATGCAGGGTAATGTCCTCATGTGGGAAAAGGACTTTGGGCAAGAGGGGAAAGCTTCTCCTCCAATGAGAAAAAAGATGTCTATGTAGATGCATGTCGGTAATTAGATTTGATGATAGAAAAATGAGAAAAAATGAAGAATTTTAATTTCTCAAAGACATATAAAGTAACCCATCAGTGAGATGTGTATGTGGATGGAGTTTGGGATAAAAGGAATAGGAGACAGGAAGCAACCAAAGCATAAGGCTGTCTTTCGAAAAGCAGATAAGAAACCTAAAAAAGGTTCTAAAAAACCTGAAAGCATTAAGGACAGTTTTTTAAGTTAGCAATTCCAATGGGAAAGCATTAAGGACATATTTTTAAGTTAGCAATTCCAATGGGAATATACAAATACATATACATGTAACACACATGTCATCTCAAAATTTTTATCTTGCCTTTAGAATAATTATATGAAACTACTTAAAGATGGAGTGGGAAGTGCTTTCAGTATCAAATATTTTTTGTTGTTGAAGCAGGCATGTTATAGCTATAAGAAATAAACATAAAATTAGAAATTTGATTTTTTACATACTGTCAATGTGGCAACAAAAGTTAAGAAAAGTATATGGCAAGACTGAATAGTTTTATGTGGTTGAAGTATCTAATGTTAAGATATGTATGTGCCATATGTACAATGTAAATTTCCCAAAGTTTGAGTAAAGGAAAGTTTATGCTAAAATTTGTTGTTTTACCTTCACAAAAAAATGCTAAAATTTTCAACTCATTTTCGTTGTGAAGACTATTCTGTGTGATTTTTACTTCAGAAAGTTGAATCTTTGTACATGCATATCTAATTTGCATTAAAATACAGTTACCTGCATTGCTATTTTTGCTAGTCTTAACTGTCAAAAGTGCATTATGTTGAATGGCTATTTTTTAAAAATGAAAATTTGAGTGCAGAAACTTTGTATGATCATTACATCCCTGGTGCCTAATATCCAATACTTGATTTCATAGCAATCATGGATCAACTCATACTAATACAATTATATAGATTGATATAAACATGACTTTATAGATTTGTAGTTTATTGGCAAGTGGTAGGAAATCTATGAGAAACAATAGGAATTACTTATATTGAATAAAACACAAGATAAATTAGACTGCCAGCAAGTAGAAAGTATTTATCTTCCTATGAAGGACTTTTGAAAACATATTTGTAACTGGAATTCAGAGGATTCTGTAGGTTGAGAGCATACATGTGTAAAGTCAATAAGGCATTGACGTGCAAGGTACTGCGTTAACAAAATCATTGCTGCATAGAAAATATGTGAAAAAACACTTATTAATTGAAGTGTTCATTCTTCAAACACATTTTAAACACATGACACAAAAGGCAAATTTATTTTTTCAGGCAACAGCTCCAAAGTTGATATAGTCTTTGCAATAACCTCTCTTAAAACTTGTGTGATGAAGAAATTGTCTCTGTTTCTTTAAGCATGTAGGTATTAATTCATCAAATATTTTCTGAGCACCTACCATATACCAGTAACAATAGGCACTAGGGATACAGTGGTGAACAAAAGAGACAAATAGCCTTTCTTCATGGACCTTGGAATCTAGTGTGGTGCTCAGAAATGAGCAAATGCTTCTCCCAGGTGATGACAAGTGATAGGAGAATTAAGGGAGCAACATGGGGGTACATCTGTCAAGTTCTTAACATTGTGCCAGTGAAACTGCACGAGGTTGGGAACTATTGGCAGCAAATCAGGGTTTGTCTTACATCAGAATTACTGCATTGCCTCATTAACTGAATGGTTGAACAGTGAAAAGAAGGTATGTCAAAGAAAGAACGAAACTACTGAACTAGCCGGTTGTAACTGATCAATAATCAAAGATCATTCAGTCAATTCTTACAGCTAAACTTCTCCCATGACCCTGATTTTCTCAATAACTATTGTGATTTTATAATACTTAAGGGGATAAAAGCTACATATTTTGTTCAAGCCAGTTTAAATCAGGATAGAATGAAGCTGTCAGGTCTCAATGTGACATGCTAAAACACACATATCTAGAAAGCAGTTTTATGGCAATTTGGCTATTCTGTACAGCCTATGTGTTTAAAATATATCACCCTAACACACACAAATCTTCACACTTTGGCAGATGGACAAATAAGACTTGATAGTATCATGTGCATTCAGGAAAAAAAAGTTGAAATTAGCTAAATTTATGTTAAAGTAATGAAGTTTGTAAGACATTGTCATGAATTGATTATGAAACAACAATATTTCCCTTTATATTTAAAACACAAATGTATTATTATTTCTGGATAAGGAAAAAAGAAAGGGAGGAAGGAAAAGAGAGAAGGCGAGAAAGAAAAGGAAGGAGGAGGGGAGGAAAAAAGAAACAAAAAAGACAGTCATATTCCCTTTAATATTATCACAGAAAGTAATTCATATTCCTGATTCATTTTTAATCTTGAGAAATAAAATGATTTATTTGATTATAAAATAATCATCCATTAAATTCTTTGTAATTATACACTTAAGATAACTCATTATGATTTAGAAATTTTTTGTTAATTTGTTGGCAAATCTGTTGCTGACATCTGCATGTCTTTCTCATACACAGTGTAGGGTAGGCAGAAAAGCTGCCCACCAAAGATGTTCACATCTCAGTCACCCAAAACTGTGAGTGTGGTATTGCACATGGCAAAATTGCCTTTGCAGGTATGTTTAAATGAAGGAGGGAGATTGCCCTACATTATTCAAGTGGTTTTAATTTAATCACATGGGTCCTGAAAGGCTAACATTTTTGGCTGTGGTCAGAGGGACACATGACAAGGGAAAGATGGGCAGAGAGATGCAGCCTTGCTGACACTGAACATAGAAGGGAGCCAAGGAACGTAGTGGACTCTCGGTGCTAGAAAAGGCAAGAAAACAGAATGTTTCCAGTCCCTCCAGAAAAGAACATAACCCTGGACACCTTGGTTTTAGCCTAGCATGACCTGTATCAGACTTCTAACCTTACAGGAGCTGACAAATTTGTGTTGTTTTAAGCCACTAAGTTTGTGAGAGTTTGTTACAGTAGCAATAGGAAGTTAATACATAGTGGGGAGTCACTGCCTAACAGGTTGTATAAAATGGGGACATTTTATAACTTTCTTATTGTGTCAGGAATATGGATATAAGAAATAAAACAATACTCAGGAAAAAAAAAATCACAACAGCTTTCATAGAAATAGAAATTTCTTTCCAAATCAATATTTTCCCATTACTTCATGATTCTTTCCCAAATTAAAAAAAAAATGCAATTATAACCAAATCATACCACCATGTAATTTAGTACTATTATACCAGAAAAAACAAATACATTTTCATGCAGTGTCCTAAGTAGGTAGTAGATGGTTTATAACTCTATTTCTTATAAAAGATTATCTAGGAAGCAGTAATACCAGTGTGTGTTTGTTTTCTACAATTGATGGATGAGGTTAAAAATCCAATGAAATATTTGCTTGAGATGGTCCTTTCATAAACTTTTATTGTGCTATTAAATTTAATCACAAACAATAAGAATGATGGAATTTATATTAGATATGAGCAAACAAGACAAGGTGAAAAGCTGCATTGTGTGTTGAAATTCCACATATTATCTACTTTCTAGTCAATTACACAAATATATTTGTTAATCAAACTTAAAATAGACAATGATTAAATATTTAATTTCTAGCTGATATTATTTTCAATTTAGCCTATGGAAATAGGAAATTCTTATTTTAGTAAATGTAAACACTTCTCTGAAGCCATAGTCTATCTTTAATTCCTTATTATATATTAAAATATTCTCTATAGCAGGAAAAATTAATAAATTTTGATCTCCCAACCTTTATCTCCCTTGATTAACTGAGCATTAGTAACATGATGCACAAGCAAAAGTCATTTAGCTAGTGAGTGTGGGGAGGGAAAAAGGATATTTATAGAAATGGAAAGGCTGAGAGTATTTTGATTTGCTGAAGGTTGGTGGAGTATCTAGAAGAGAGTATGTAATCGGTCAGGATGCATTTTACATCATTTAAGAGACATTCACTGAACTGAACTGAACAGAACAGTAGCAAGAACATGCTAAGGCAATGAGGCGTAAAAAAAATGTTAAATGAAATTAAGAAACATAGGATAAGCAGATACTCATATGTATCCGCAAACTGAAACTGACAAATGTCAACAAAATAGAATTTGCAGACAAGCAAATTAGATTACTTACTATGGATCAGTCTGTAGTATTAAAAAATGCAAATGAGAACATTTCAACTCAAATCACTTTGATAATATCAAGTTAACCAGGAATCAGTAAGCTATAGAGTTATATCAAAATATCTCTTACCACCTTCTGCATATGACTATGGCTTGATAACATATGAATGGGACATACTGGAGGGAATTAAAGGAGAGAAAAGACTCTTCATCACCTTCTGTGATGGTGACAGGAGAGTGCTAACAGTGAGGAATGATCCTGTACAAATCTTTTGGGATACCCTACTAACTATTCTAATAATAAAGTATAATCTCAGGTAGTTGTAAACAATGCCTCAAAATCTGGTGTAAAATTATTAAATGCCTGCTTATTGTTTATGTTTTGCTCTGATTCTAGTATCCATTGATTGAGACTCAGGACTGCTTTTGAAGTTAGGCAAGTGCTGTTTGCTTTGATGTCGATAGATGTTCCAAACCTGACTCAGCTCCATAGAGGCAAGGAACAAAGAGAGAATCTGAGTAGAGACTGCAATAAAATAGGTTCTCTGCACATAAGGAAAGTGCAGATATACAGGAGAATATCAGAAATGTGAAAGAAATGTCAAACCAGATAGAACAACTTTTTGATGTAGGTGTCACAGATCAAATTTTTGTTGGGAAAAATGTTGATGAAATGTCTCTGAGTCCTCCAGAAAAAGATATCTGTTCGCTCAGAGATTTATTAATAAAAGTTTCTTTAATATCAACTGTATATATCCAACAAGCTTTCTACAGTTTGACAAACAAATTGCAGGTTTTATAACTTCTCTGGGATCAGGTTATATGGTTCTCTTGAAAATACGTATAAGCACAGTATATTTCAAACTATATTTTTTGGATTTCCTTACAATTATGTAACTCCTGTAAAATATCTTTAGTTTTGGTGAGAGATACTTTAGGTGTTTACTCCATGCAGCTGTGTTGAGAAGACCACAGCAGCATGTCAAAGCACAAGCTGGAGAACTGGGATGTCCTCATTTCCTTTCTTAATTAATTAGATCCCAGCCTCTCAATATAATCACTCATTGGTCCACCCTCAATTCCTTTGCTCCTCTCTGGCTTCACCATACTTTGCTGGAAAAAGACAAAAACAAATACAAAATAATTTGACTAAATCCTACCTTCTTCTCTGTGCCTGACTGGGTTTCACTTTATTCATGCTGACTGCAGTCACTTTTAATTACTTAGCAACATCTCAGGGAGATGCTTATTCCTACAACGAATGCCACTGCATTTTCTGCTTGTTTACTTCTCACACTTTTAGACAGCTGCTTTGTACCTTCTTCTCCCTCCTTAAAATTTTAATGTCTCCCACCCTCACTCTTATCCAATGAATCGGCTTCCTACTTCATTGAGAAAATGGAAGTGATCAGAAGAGAACTTCTACACTGTTACCAAGTGTATGTTCCTGTTCACGTCTCACAGTGAGGCTGAACAATACTGAAATGATCCATTTGGAGCAGAGAAAGGTTTGTTGCAGGGCCAAGCAAGGAGAACAAGTGTCTCATGCCCCTAAACCCAGAAACCTCCCTGAAAGTCTCCAGTTGAGACTTTTTTAAAGGCCAGATAAGGGAGGGGCAGCTCAGGGTATGTGATCAGCTGTGCACAATTCTGAGTGGTTGATGGTGATCAGTCCTTAGGTGCCAGAAGTTCTGGGGGCTACGTACTCATGATCAAGTAATTAATTTCTTTCTTTTGATTCTCCTGATCATAAATGGCAGAGGAACTTGGTTTTAATCTCCAATCCTATTTCATCCTTTCCTAAATCTTTCAGGGATTAGGGTATTGTCCACTCTGGCTACTGAAACAGGGCAGAGTCCTACCTCTGTTTGGGACACTACACTGGAAATATTCCTGTGTTCTGACCCTGGATCCAAGTCTTGTATGGTCTGGACCTGGCACATTGAGGGAGACTTGTAGCCAGATAGCCAGTTGTCTACTCTTATCTGAGTAGGTTTTAAATTTTGATGTGTTATTAACACGTATTCAAGAAGAGCTACCAGCTATTAAACTTGTCTCCTTTTTTCTGCTAACATGTGATCTAAAGCAATTTTATTGTCTAAAAATTTAATAGCTACAAAAGGAGACATTGAGGTCATAAGTTTGCAGCTGCCATCAGCTGGCAGACACTGCTTTGAGAATGGCTGGTGGTGTCCCAAGTATGACACAGCTCAGAAAATCCGAGTTCTCAATAATACAGAAATGTGTCTGAAATCATGTCCACAATGGCCACCTAGTTCTACCTTAGATGTCTGAACCACAGCTACTCCATTTTGACTTTCGAATGTGTGAACGAAAACTACTGCAAGCCATATCATTAAAAGAATGCTGAAGCCATCAAGTCATCAGCCACTGCCACCACCACCACAGTGAAGATAAGCCTGCAGCTCGGCCTCTGCAGCCTGAGGGGGCCTAAAATAAGAAAGGACAAGATGCTGGCCCTAGATAGCTAGATGCTTGTCAAAGGAATGATTTCAATAAGCCCAAATGTTTGCTCCCTCCCATACATAGAATAGCGCTACATTCTTTAACTGGAGATGTCTTGCTTTCTTCAGTTAACAAATAATCTTTTAATATTCTGATTACCTGATCTTTGTTGTAAAATTCCTATATATCCTAGCTCCTGCCCCCTCTCTTGGAGCAGTCCCTCAGAGTGATCTGAGAGGCTATCATCCTGGCTCAAGTCCTCCCGCCAAATAAAACATAACTCTTCAACTTTTAGGCTGTTCGTTTATTTCAGTCAACAAATGCATTCTCCTCAGGGCCAAAGCAGATGTACAATGCATGTCTAAAAGGCCAGAAAATAGGCCACTTTGTGGTCAGTAAAGTTCAAGGCAAGACATGCATAAGCCAGAATGACTACTCCATACATCATATGTGCAGATTTTTCCATCATTTTTCCTTTTGATCACAAATCTTTCAATAGAAAGCACTGATTTTCAAAACATCTGTCCCTAGATGCTGGGCTGGTAGCTCCTGCCCAGGTTCAGATCATGTCGCTAGGCGCTTTATATTTGCCTTTATATGTATATTTATATGTATATGTTGAGGAAAAAGTAATCAGATATTATGGGGAAACACTTCATAGGTCATAGGTCATACATTTTATCACTTATACCCAATTGTTACACAAGCTTGTGCATGTGCTTTTAGCAATAGATTTAAAGCAGGCATTGTTATACAACATGAGTAGTTATATTCTGTGACAATTCCCTTAGAGAATTCTCTTTCTACCCTGAACAATGGGAGAAGTGTTAAGAGGGAGACAAACATTTGATAAATAGTTCAACTAAAAAACATAGATTAAATGCCAGTAATAGTTCACACAAAACCAAAAAAAATTACAACTGTATTCATCAGTTCACTCAATCCTGTACAATTAATTCTTTTTACTAAAAGTTTTATGAAATCAGAGTTTTCATTAGATTTTTTAAATATTTTACCCAACTCAGCATTATCACTTAAAAAAAAAAAAAGCACTGTACTTGTCAGAAAGTTCCTTCTATGAATCTTTTTGGAGATGAAGCAGTTTTGAAAAGTATCAACTTAACTGTCTATGAATGACAAAAGACTTTAAAAGACAAGGTCAAAGATCTGATTACAACGTTTTTGACAAAAAAGCTTAATCAAGTTGCTGTGACATACAACATTCTAAGATAACTAGAGTAACTATAGTTATGACTGATAGCATTATACCAACTCGTATCTAAATTTCAGAAACTTTATATAATGTCTAGAACATCTATATTAATAACATGTATCCTACTGTAGAATCTGAATAGGCTTACCACGCATTTAACAAAGCTTCCCATGTAATTTAACATACTAACCAATCCTAGTTTAATAGTTTTCTCTGGGATGCCTCAGGGGCCCTCTGAAGCATCCTTAACTTAGCTGAAGTCAAAAGGACTTTAATCAGAATTTGATAGAAAGCTTGTCAAAAATATCAGTTTCACACAAACTGTTATCAGAAGCATTGTAAGTAAACTTATTCTCTTAACAGAGAGAAACAAAATGTAGTCCTGCACCAGCCTACTGTTAATAGCAAAATCCACTTACCTAATTAAGTTTGATCAAATGCACAGAACTCCTTTTTTAGGGCTCTCTTTCTGCATACTTTCCACAACTTTCTGTATCTGTCATTTGTCCCTTATTTTTTCCCCATCTAGAAACAACCAGTTCTAGGACCAAATCACTTTCTTTCCCTTAACAAAATGTGATTCCATGCTGCATACCTTTTTACTCAAAACATATGTGTTACTTTCCTACTGTACACTGAAATATTTCCCCTATTATTTTCAGTAGCTTTAATTGTGTATTTAAATTAGAATCCTCAACTCTTAAAAATCTTAATTTCCAGTGAATGTTTGCATATCTAATTTTATGTGGGAATCACTTATTCAACTATTCAATAAATTTCTGTCTTTAATTTAGCACAGCTAATATGTCAAGGTACTAAATATCTTGGAGAGATTATTTTATAGACATTTCTAAAACATAACTATTTCTAAAGAGTTCACTCAAAAGCTCTTATCTTATTTGCATTTAATTCACCTATAAGAATTTCATCATACAAGTTATGATTATTTATTATTTCTGCTGACAAACTCTCCAACAGAAACATGAACTTATTGACCTTCAGTAAACCTAGGTACAATAAAGACATGTCTGTACTGATTATACCAACAAGCTTAAGCTAGCTTTAATATCAGCTATCACTTCAATATTAAATATTTTCTAGATCATATGCACCTAAAATTTGTTCTGTCTAGCTTCTCTTATACTCAGAAGTATTTAACTTATAAGCACTTACTTTTAAGTCAGTTAAATAGAGCTCATTCACAAGTTAATGTTTTCATAAAGACAGACAGAACCAGAGTTCTCAGTTTTTCTACTGGGGTTTTAAAAATCTCTCTTTTTTTCTTTTTTTTTCCTTGAGAACACAGGTAGATCATCTACATCTCAATGAGACAGGAAGAGAAATGCAAATTATTCCTCTAACTGCTTTTACAAAACTCAACCATCTTGGCTATTTTCAGGGATTTTTTTTTTTAAGTTCCCAGATATCCACTTCAGTTTAAAGAAAAAACAGTAATAAACAATATACATATGTGTGTGTGTGTATATATATAATTTGCTTATATTTATATGCCTCACTTTTAGCAAAACCAGGAAGAGACAGCAGGATTTGGACTCAGGTATTGAGACTCACACACACACACATACCTGTGATAAAAGCCAAACTGTAAAAGGCCCACTGGATTTAATTGCAGAGCCATTAGGTGCCATTGTTCTCCAGATATCTTGCTGAGCCCACACAGTGTTACAACTTTAAAAAAAAAAAAACACATTTTCTTTCATTTATGGGAGCATAGCTGAAGATCTCTCAGTTTTGCAAAATATACCCTAGGGCTACTCTAAGATGGAACAGAGCTCTCATCCATACTTAATTATTCAAAGCCAGTGTAATCAAACATCAAGCAAACCACAATTCAAAATGGTCTCTCAAGGTCACAGTTCCCTAGTCCCAAAAAGGAAAACTCCAGTGCCCCATCAATCCTAAAGGGAAGAACCCCAAATGATGCCCCATCAGAGACAAAGCTGAGTGAAGGACCAAGGCTGGAAAGGGAAAAGCCCATCCAATGCTCCACCATAGGTATAGCCAACTTAGTAGGGAAGGATTCCCTGCTGTCCACACACGTGAGCCCTGTTACTCACCAAAGACGTCTCAACCAGCCAGTGTGTACACACACACACACACCCCAAAACAGTCCCACAAACAAGAGATCAGACAAGGTATAGCCCAACAATTCCACTTCCACTCTAAACAGATACGCCCAGCTCTCGTAAAAGAATGGACACAGAGTATCTCCCAGCGAGCCCAGAGCATCTCACTTGCCAGCAGGGAAAGAGCCCACATGGAGCGGAGTGAATGCCCAGCCTGTGCAACTTGGAGCGACTTACCTTCAAGAGACACAGACTATAGACTGCAGCTCCACAGCTCTGGAAGTTTCTGCCTCCAAACAGCTTCATGCCTTGGGGCGGCCAGCACCCATCAGGGGGAGTCCCTTCCAGTTCCTGGAGCAAAATGAGCTCTGGCAGCTGCTGGGGACCAGGGAAGGGGCTGCCCTGGTAAGGGTTGACCTGTCACGGGCATAAAGTCTAAGGCTGAATTCTCCCAGATTGCTACCAAAGGCAGATTGCTACCAAAGGTAAGTTTGTGTGCCTCACCCCACACACGATAAGGCCAAACAAACTGAAATATTGGAATTTGGAGCAGAGAAAGCTTTATCGCTGGGCCAAGCTAGGACAATGGGTGGCTTATGCCCATAAACCCCTGAACTCTCTGAAGGGTTTCAGCTGAGCATTTTTAAAGGCCAGCTGAGGGAGGGGCATTTCAGAGTCTGTGATCAGCTGTGCACAATTCTCCAATTGGTTGATGGTGATCAATCCTTAAGTGCCAGAATGTATGGGAGTTACCTGCTCATGCTCATCAAGTAGTTAATTTCTTCAATTTGGTGGTGGTTTTTAGCATCTGAAACACTCAGGAAATTTGCATGATACTATTATCTGGGTACTTCAGAGCTGACTGAGCTACAGCTGAGGATATGCTAGAGGGATCTGTCCTGGGAAGGCCCCCTAGGGTCCTGCTTGGTTACAATACTACTTCCCTGGAACAACTCAGCAACTCCTTGCTCTGTTGGGCATAAATGCCATCGTTCTACAAATAACTCATATATCTATACATGTTCTCAGACTATTTCTCCATTTTTTTCCTCTCTTATGGCCACTCTGGCCACTATTCATTTTCTCCATTCAAGCCTCTCTTGATGTTCTATGAAAACACTAGGCATTTGTGCAGATACCTAAAAGTTTTGCTTAGAAAATTCCCAGATATCAGCATGGTCAAAAGTCTTCTCAGTGAGGCCCTCCCTGGCCATCCTCTTTGCAGCGGACACCTCTAACAGGGACACTGCCTTTCTCTTTGCCCTGTCAGATGTTTCTCCACAGCACTTACCCTCGCTGACCAAGAATATTAAATGAATTCATTTACATACAGCACAGAGTACCTGTCTTGCATCAGGAGCTGAGTATTGGCTGCTATCATCATCATCAATACTATTATTCAAATATACTGCACTTAAAAATTTCATGTCACGCTAAATTCCAATGTAAATCTGATAAAGGCAAGGGTTTTATCTGTTTTGCTCACTTCTGTTTATTACCAAGTGCTTAGGAGCTGGTTCAGTGTATGGTGCATAGTACGGGCTTGACTGATGTTTGTGGAACTATAACTAAATATTTAAACTGCTTCAGGCATGTGATTATTAGTCATTATCTCTCTATCTAATTTATTATTATTTAAATAAGAGAGTCTTATTAAAAATTATTTGAAAATAGCTATTTCCTATTCCAAGTTTTATAAAATGGATGTTTCTATATCTCTTAAAAATTACATATATTTTAAGTATTTAGGTATTGCAGTGAATAGAAATTGCAATCTGCTGCCCCAAGCTTGAAGAGTCAAGTGTTTTATTTCTAATTTTAAAAAAATAACTATGAGATAACTGTTTTTGGAAATGATTTTATCATATTTTAAACAGTGGCTGTTGCAGAGTAGACTCAGAAAATTAATTATTTCAGTCCATTTCTCTGTCTTTCTAAGTCCTATATAATAAATAGCTGGTTTGGAAAGCACTTCACTTTATTTTCATAGACTTGTTTAAAATATTTATGCTTGAATCATACATTCATTATAGCACTAATTATATAGTAATATAGTTAATGATTTAATCATCTGTCTTTTCAATTAGAGTTCAAACTGCCTCAGTCTACAGCATAATGGCTGGAACATAGACGATGTGATCTTTTGTTGAATCAATCACATCTACTCACATCGATCAATCAGTCAGGGTCTTTCCTATGTCATCGACTCAGAAAACTTTTTTACAGTTTCCTGCTTTTCATTTGTGTTCTGAACACTTACTCTCTTATATGAGTGATTTTTCATTAAGAAGAGTTCACTTATCTAGAAAATCACTCCGTATAGGTATAGGTATACTAAATATCCAATTTAAGTATCAAAACTGGAGCATCCACAATGCCATGTCTGTGTGTAAAATATAAACTAGTATACATCCACATTAATATTCATGTATATGATATAGTTACTGTATTAGTAAAAAAAAAAAAGGGCTCAATTTGAACTCTGTATGAAACATAGACAACTGAATTTATAGTTCTCATGAAAAACCTTATATGAACATTTGAATTTAAGATTTGAAATTTAAGATTTCTCAGTGTTTTGAAACCTGAGGAAGTTTCCCACTAAATCACAAGTGGATGCAGTAATTTGAACAACTATTCTACCTCTTCCTTTTTTCACATCCCTATTCTACACACTTGCACATGTGTAGACATTCCAGCACATTCCAGGAAGCATGTGAGGCATGACTAGGTGCCTTCACATCACGACAACAGTTTGAGAACCACGGGGACTTGGAGGTGGCCTCTGGTCATGGCCATGGACTTTTCCTCCAGGCCTCAGCTGCTCAGCCTGTGAGGTGGATGTTGGACCCCAGAGATACCAAGTCTCCAACAGAGCATCTGATTGACATGAAGATATTTGTGTCTGTCAGCTTCCCACTCAGCAACCCACAGAATTCCCTCGAATGCAGGATTTTGGTAAAAATTTCAGGATTTTTCTATAGGCATATAAGATTTTCTGGCTGAATTTTTTTTCCTTGAGACAAAAAAAAAAAATCATAATGTTCTTTTGAGTATTGAGGTTAAATTTTAAAATATCACTTCATGGTAAGAAGTAATCTCTCATTTCACTGCAAAACCTATATCCAAATATGCCTCCTCCTTCAAAATTGATGGCTTAAGACCCACCAAAGCAGACCATAATTTCATTTGGCTTACAACTAGAATTTTTGAATGAACAGAAGTTTTATTGTGACATGCATTCATGACTTTTTCCTAATTAGATATTTAGAGAATAGTCCTGTTAGAAAAAGACCTACTTAAATACATTTATCTTCTAGTGAAAGCAAGTGGAATGTAGAATTTCAAAGAGATTCTTGCATCCAAGAGAACTCATCTAAGAGAAAGTATTCTCTGGTTCCACTCTCAAATAAACATCTTATTATAGCTGTTAAAAAGGAAAAAAAGAAAAGCAGCCCTCTTTAGCTGCTGGATTGCTTTTCTTCATTGCAGCACTGTTCACAATAGTCAAAGTGTGGAAAAAACCTAAGTATCCACCAACAGAAGAAGGTGTAAAGAAAAGGTGAAATATACATACAATGGGATATTCTTCAGTTTTTAAAAAGAAGGATATTCTGCAATGTGTCAACATGGATGAATCTTGAAATTAAGTGAAATAACCCAATCATAGAAAAATAAATACTGCCTGATTCCACCTACATCAGGTATTTAAAATAATCAAATTAGTCAAACTCATAGAATCAGAGAGTGGAGAGGTGTGTGGTGCCAAGGGCTGGGGGTAGGGGGCAGTGGGGCTTACTAGTCAACAGGCAGGAAGCTTCAGTTATGCAAGATGAGTAAATTGTAGAGAGCTGCTGGACAACACTGTGTCTATAGTTACCAATACTATATTGTATGTTCAGAATTTGTCAAGAGGATAGATCTCATGTTAAGTGTTCTTATTACAATACAAAAACACTTAGAGAAAAAGAAAAGAAGAGCTTCTTCTAGAACTTGACCACATTTGATTACGAGTTACAAGGAAAGGGCCAGGTCAAGACGCTACTGCATCTCTCCCCTTAAATCTTAAATCTTATTTCAGCGGTAAAATCATTTTCTCAAATTTATAGGCATCTGGATATTTACTCACCCAAAAAACTAGAATATCAGAGGTGTCCAGGGTTTGCATATTTAAAATCGCACGAGCACTAGTGTGCTGGAAAAGTGGTACCGAATAACCAAGTGCCAATTCTGCCTCTGCCTTTGGAGTCTTCGCAAAATGTCCTCAATGCAAACCCATGGACAACAGGAAGAAACAAACAGAATACCTTCTGCTCTCAACTGGTTTCTTGGAATGTCTCAGCGAGATAAAATAAAAAACCCACTTATCTTCCTCTGAACTCTCCTCCTTGAGTTGTTTAACATGCATCTCTAGGTCACCTCATGCCTAAGTAAGAAACATTCCATGTCCCTAAAAATATGAAGCCTAGGACACATCAAACTATGACACTGTTGTAGATATAAAGATTACTACTAATGCTGTTAAAGTTTAAAAATAACTCTTTAAATCTTTGTGATAAGTTAATTTCATTTATATTTACATAGACAAATAATTTCAAAACTGCTGGAATTCTAAAAATATCTTAGACTTGTTTTTCAAAGAAAGTTTAACTTTTTATGCAGTCATATTTGCACATAGTTAGAGCACAAACATCTCAGTTACCAGAATCTGCTAGTTTTTAAACACCTACACATGGATTTTGGTTGCCTGGGATGGTGTTGGGACTCTTTCCAGCCTGTATTTGTTAATTAATATTCTACTTATAGATTTAAAGCCACTGGAAACTAAACAAAAATTATTATATGAAGCAACAAACAAATGTCAAATAAAGTTAATAAAGCAAAATTCCACAAAAATAGTAAAAAAAAAAAAAACCCACAAAGAATCAATTTAGATGAAAAGAAGTCAGAAATTTTGTTACAAAAGTCAGAAATGTTATTATAAAAGGAAAACATTGAAGTGATAATAGAGGTCTATTTATCTCAACCACTTTGCATAAAAACATATTTCTTTTTTTGTTTATTTTTAAAATTTCTTATTGAAGTGTAGTTGATTTACAATGTTAGTTTCAGGGGTACAGCAAAGTGATTCAGTTATACATATATATGTATTTTTTTTCTTTTCAGATTCTTTTTCATTATATTACTACAAGAAATTGAATATTGTTTCCTGTGCTTCTATATAGCGGGTCTCCACATAGTAGTGTGTGATGGAATGGGTAATTATTTTAAGCTGCCCCTGTTTACTTGGCCATGAGACAGCCATGAGCCACTTGAATGCAACAGGACCCTCAGAACCAATACTCTTGCTGTGTGAAGGGGTCCAAAGGGGCTGCAAGTGGACAAGATCTCATCAGCTAATGATGGGGTAGTGAGTGCTAGTACATTCCATTTCAGGTACTGCCATGAACTGATTTGTGTGCCCCCATAAACTCACATGTTGAAACTCTAACCCCCAAAGTGACTATACTTGGAGGTGGGGCCTTTGAGAGGTCACTAGTGTTAGATGAAGTCATGAGGGTAAGGTTCTTATGATGGGATTAGAGAGTTTATAAGAAAGGAAGAGTGAGAAATTGATCTTTCTGCCAGATGAGGACACAGTAAGAAGGTGGCTGCCTGCAAGCTAGGAAAAGGGCCCTCACCTCAAGCGAATTGACTAGACTCAATATTGCACTGCCAGCCTCAAGAACTGTGAGAAATATATGTCTATTGTTTAAGCCACCCAACTGGTAGTGTTTTGTTATAGTAGCCTGAGCAGATCTATTTTGAGGGAAGTGTTGGCTCCAAAAGACATGAATGGTTTTGACCTGGCTTGAATAGGACCTCTTAATGCACTTCCAGTTCCCAAAAGCTGTAGCCAGAGGTATTCCCATCAGAGTGTCTAAGACTAGTTTCCCAGTGCTGAGAGGGGAAAGCCCCATTCCAGTCCAACATTTACATGGGGTCAAGAGATCACTGGAAACCCTGAGCTATACCCATGCGGGTCCTTTGGAACCATGAAGTATATAACCCAGCTCCTACTGTATGTGCTTCTCTACTTCTTTGCGGCACATCTGCCCATAATGCCTGCCCATATTACCTGGACCTTTCTGTGTCCTATAGCTAGTTACTCTCACTGTTACCTGCATCTGCAGTCTGACGGCTTTCTTTCTTTTTTTGCCCCTGGAGTCTTATAAAGTCACTGTGACTCTCACATGTTAAGACCTTTAATACAAAGAAAAAGGCCTTTAATACAAAGAATATGAAAAAGTTCTAGTTTAGAGTGCGTAATCTTTTAGGAGACATAGTCGGTGTTAGAAATAAGAGCACAATTAAAAAAAAAACTACATACCACTATATTATATCTTTCTATAGTGCTTAACCATCTGAGATGAATAAATTACTCCTAAGAAGTAGAAAATAGATAGTTTTACTTATGTAAGAAAGTAAAGTAAGCAGACCCAACATTTGAATTTACCTGTTGAATCTGAATAGTATAAATTACCCAGGTTATTTTTCTTTTAAAGTATGAGTCTTGAAATCCTTTTTATGCTATAATTCAAACTGAAGTCAAAGTTTCATCATGCCAGATGAGAAACTATTTCATAAAATGTCACTCACTAATCTCATACCAACCTCCTATTGCTATTTTCTAAGATTCTTTATTTAGGTTCCACAACTTGCAATGATTTCATCAGGGGAGGTGAAAAGCAAAGATGGCCACATTTAGTGAGGTCCTACTTGCAAATGCTGTTCTCTGCAGATAACATATTACCATATTCTCTGTCTATAATACAAAGTATTAGCTCATATAGGAATGTGATTTTAAATAAATCTGATTATAACTTCACAAACTAATGAATTGCTTAGAACAGTCCCCACTCTTTTAAATCAAATCAGAGGATAGCATTTAAATTATCAGACATAACATAAATGAATACACTGGTGCATGGAAATAATAAAAACAAACCTATTCTTATGTTTTCTTTCTTTCTTTCCCTTCCTCCCTTCCTTGCTTCCTTTCTTCCTTCCTTTCTCCCTCCCTTTCTTTCTTTCTTCCTTTCTTTTTAAATTTTCTGGAGTAATTTAAAGCACCTACCATTGAATCTTTAGTCTTCACATTTATGAGAACCATCTCTTAATGTTGGCTGCTAAGTAAAGAAATAATCTTTGTCAGTATTTCAGGACCCTACAATGATCTAGAAATTACAACAGAATTTAAAATTGGATTTTGCAACACATATAATGGGATCTATAACAAATCAAGCACACTTTACAAAACCTATTGATGCAATCAAATGACGTAAATTGACACAATTCTCTTTTCCCTTTCTTTTTTGCTAATGTCAGGCAAGAGGCATGTCTCAATATATTCATATGACCTGTGTTTCCAGTAGTGAAAAAAAGTTTCATTTTAGTAAGTCCCTCCTGCTTCTCTCCCTTATGCCCTAAATTCCATTGTAAAGATTTTATTTATTTATTCATTCATTCATTCATTCATTTATTGTTTTCCCATTTTGTCTTTAAGTTCTAGTTTCACTGCATCAAAATCAATGTTATCTGTACTGCTTTCTTTTGGAGATTTATTGAGAATTTCTCCGTGGTCAGTTTTTGTGGGATCTTTTTTCAGCTGTATTCAAATATAATTAACATATAACATTTTGTAAGTTTAAGCTATACAGCATAATGATTTGCTATATATATATATATATTCCAAATGCTTACCACAGTAAGGTCAGTTAACACATCTATCACCTCACATACTCACAATTTGTATGGTGTGCGTGTGCGTGTGTGTGTGAGAGAGAGAGAGAGAACTGTTAAAAATCTACTGATGGTGACGTTTATTTCAATGCATATATATTTTTAAAACATGTTAGAAACCATTGAGTTTCTCAAAAAAAAAGAGGTATAAGACAGGAAAAGAGGAAAAAAAGAAGTAATGAAAGTAAATTAAAAGTAGTGAAAATAGCAAGGTGATAAACTTACCATCTAAAACTGATTGTGTAAATGGGCTAATGCAGAGGTTTTTAGATGGGATTTTAAAAAAATACTCATCTCTATGTTCTCTATAAGAGATGTATTTTAAATGTAAAAATAGACCTAGGTTAAAAGTAAATAGAAATATTTGTACCATACAAACAGGAAGCATAAGAACATTAATATCAGATGAAGCAGATTTTATATGAGGAGTACTGCAGGAGATAAAGAGAGAATTTCCTAATGATTAGACAATTTGTCAGGAGGTAAAAAGAGTCTCAATACATATATGTATATATACATATATATACCCAATTATAGCTTTATATTACACACAGCAAAGACTAGTGAAACTGAAAGAAGAAACACAAATTGTCATAAGTGAAGGTTTTAACATCCCTCTCTCAGAAATTTGTGAATTTGAACAATACAAACCACCTTGACCTGATATTTATTGCATATTACATCCAAGAGCTGCAGACTGCACAGTCTTTGTCACGTGCACCTGAAACATTAACCAAGCAGATCATATGCTTGAAGATAAACACAAACACCAATGCATTTAAAGAAATGAAACAACACCAAGATATCTGTAATCTCCCCCAATATTCAGAAATTAAAAAAAAAACAAACTACTAAATGACCCATGAAAAAATAAAAGACCCAAAACCCAAGGAAGGAAATCATAAAGAAAATCAGAAACGATAAAAAAAGTCTCAAAATGTGTGAAATACAGTAAAGGAGTGCTTAGATGAAGGTGTACAGCGTTAAATTACGACATTAAAGGGAACATATTTAAACTCAATTATGTAGGTTTTCACCTTAAGAAGCTGAAAAAGGAAAAAAAAAAAAATCTAAGCATAAAGTGCCATAAGGAAGGAAACAATAATTATATAGTACACTACTAATAATAATTATAATAATATAATAATGATAATAGTAGAATCTGTGAAATAAAACCCCACAAACAAGAAGTAAAATATGAAACCAAAGGTGTTTCTTCGACGAGGTCAATAAAATGGATTAACTTCTACATACATTAAATTAAGAAAATAAGAGATAAAATGAATACAAATTTAGCATTCTGATTTTTTTTCCTACCTGGCCTAGCACTAGCAATTTAAATCCAGGTTTCCACTAATACTTAGTCAGCAGTAAAATCAAGATGTCTTCTTTTCAGCAGACCTGGTTCGATTAGCCAAAGAATGTCCCTCATCTCTAAAACCTGCTTGCTAAGGACCCAGGGGCCTGTGCACATAATCTAGACCTGGGAAAGCCCGTTCTTCATTTCTTAGGCCTCAAAAGCCACACACATGTGTATAAAAGCAAACACTACCTTGAAGGGGTGGGAGAAGTTTGGCGAGCTACCTATTAAAGTCCCTACTGTTTTATCATTAGGAAATTTCTCTCTTTACCTCCTATAATATTCCTTGTATGAAATCTACTTCACCTGATACTAAGAGTGACACTAGTGTTAAGTGAACGTTCTTATATATTGCAGTCCTGATTTAAACAGACATAACCAGCCATTCACAAATAAACTCTAGACCCTGAAGATTCAAAGAGAAATATATACTCTATGCAAGAAAGAGAACAAGAAGAAGAAAGAGGTGAATTTCAAAATGTCACTATTCTCAGGTACCTACTCACAGGACCAAAAAAATTAACATGGCATAAGATAGAGCTGTTCCCTAAAGTTGTAGAAATCTGAAAAGGGGGGTGCTGGGCTGGCTTTCCACACTTTGGAATCTTGCCTTGGTTTAGCAGAAGAATTAAAAGAAATGTTTTTACACTTCAAAATTGTGTGGCATATGATACAACTTGCTCTATATTTCTAGAAAAAAGTAGATCCCCAGAGATTGTTGCTTTTAGTGAGAAAACTGTAAACTAAATGCTTCTAGGGAATTTCTTTCTTTACAGTTATCTCATTAGTAGCTAACAAGTGACAAGAGGGACTGTATGAATTCCTGAAATTGTGGTCCCGATATATCCACAGACATCTATGTATACTTAAAGTGAACAAGGGTATTAGTTCAGTAATTCAAGCTTTAAGTGATAGTAATTGATTCTCTGAAATAATATTTCTTTTGTTTTATAACTCACTTCAAATGTTATTTCTTTATAAGTAAATATATCTAAGTAATACATCCAGTTACTAATTATGGTGCAGTGTTACTATAGATGCATGTTGATGTCTTGCCTGGCCCAGGGCTTGTTATTTTTTATATCTGCAAACTAGAGCAATTTAAACTTCAATTTCAGGCCCATGCACATTTCTGGGTCTCACCTTTGAAAAATGAAGATGAATAACTAGAGAACTCCTAAGAATACATTCAAAATTTAGGTAAATATGACGCTGCTATCTTTGCCCTGTATTTGTAACTCGATTCAAAACTGACATTTCGTTTTTGTTTGTTTGTTTGTTTGTTTCTAAGCAGTATTTAATTTTTTATCCCAGTTTTAGAACCTTACTCTTAATAGACTCTTGTATTTTTCTCTCATCTTAAGACTATGTCTCAAATCCTTACTTCTTGGTCTAATTTCCCCTGAGAAAGAAGCCTCTCCTTATGTCCATTCTTAGTCCTTCTGGGACTATTTCTTCATGCTGGTCACTGAGTTTGGATCTCCATCCCTTGCTTCTAAAGCTCATTGCCTATATGATCAGCCTTCTTCATCTGTACCTAATTCCTTTTTTCAGGTACCTTGCTTTTGATCTCTGCCATATCACCTGAAGCCTCTGCATTTTCATTGCTTTGGCATCTCCTGAAGTGTCTTCTCCTACCCTGTATACACCCAACTCATCCTCATACTTGTGTTAAGTCACCAATTCTACATTGTTATTTTGTAGTTTCTGGAGTTACCAATAATTTTTTATCCTCTAGCTGACCTTTCCCTAGTTTGGTGATGTTTTTATTAATCATTTATTTTATTACATTTACTTGTCCTTTCCTAGATAAGAGCCCAATCTTCTAAACTGTGTTCTGTAACCTAAGGCACACATTTTATTTAGCACTATAATTCCTAGTCTCTGTATCAGGAAGGATAAATAATAATCAAAGAAAATGAATTGACAAAATAAACCCTTACTTCAGAGATTAAATATAACCCTGGAGTTCATTTATCATTTTTTTAAGGTGTGAATTATCAGTTAAATAAATGAATAAAATACTTTTTCTGTAACTATGGTAGCATTGTTTCAATATGAAAAAAATAAAATGGAAAAATAAGTATTTACTGAGATACTACATGTTAAACTGTGCTGATACAAATAATCATACTTTAAAAATTATTGATCTCCATTTGTGATTACATTAGTTTATTAAATATAATCTTTACATCTCTAATTTTATAAAATTAAATGAAATTAATTCTACAATATTGTGTCAAATGACAGAAAATGAGTTTAATTTCTCATTATTTTTATAACTATTCTTTAACAAACTGAACTTCTTCCCTTGATTCTAAATCAAGAAAGTGTTTAGAATTTAGTTATCTTTCCAGGGGCAGAAAAATTCTATGAACAGTTATTGCACATTTTCATGCAAAAGAAAACCTATGCAGTTCATTAACCAGTAAGTATTACTTTTAAGTACTATTTCTCACTCTGAAAGAAGAACGTAGAATGACTTGTCATTCTTAAACAAAACTGGTTCTCAAAGTGAGATTCCCAAAACAGCAGCATCAGCATCAATTGGGCACTTGATAGACAAGTCCTGTAGCTCCAACACGGACCTGAAAATCAGAGATGCTGTGAGGGAGACACTCTTTGTCTTAAACCCTCCAGGTGATTCTGAATTTGAAAACCAATGTACTGGAAAAACTAATTAAGAGTAATAGTGAGATCTTAAAAAGAGATAAGGTTACAAAGACATTTCTTATACACTGAGAAACTTATTCAATACCACAAGGAAATTATATTTTCATAATAATAATATATGACTTGAACTTCCTATGCTATTTCTAGAGTTTTAAAACTATATAAATAATTAATGAATGTGACTTTAATTGAACAGAGACAATACTTTTTGCTATTTAGGTTCAGATTATATACCAAAGATATACTTTAATCATGATTAAGTCAAAAGGAAAATTGTATTACAATTTATAGGATGTGCTACAAATATTTTTCAAAAGATTTAAAATGAATGCCCCTGGGACTTGTCTACAAAATGTGAGATGCATTTTATTTCATGTGTTTTTTAAAGTTTTTATTCCATTAAGTGATCATAAGTAGCAAGGGAAAACAATAATAACATAAATAAACTTTTTAAATCTTTACATTTTGCAGGGTTATGTGCTTATCTATATTAAAAAGATTTAAATAGAGACAAACTTTGATCAAGAAGATCTAGTATGTAGACCCTGGATAAAGAAAATATAAAAATGTCTCTCAAATATATGAAAACATGTGCAAACTCATTATAGTTAGAAGCATAAAAAGTAAAACAGCATTGAGATACCATCTATCTATATCACTGTCAAAGGTTAAAAATTAGTGAGGCTGTTGGGGAATAGATTCTCTCATACATTGCTGGTGGGAATGCAATCTGGTACAACCCTTCCGGGAGAAAATTTGATAATACCTAACAAAACTTAACCTGCATATGCACTTACATTTCAACCCACAAAACCCCACTTCCAGGCATCAACTTGGAAGATACAACACCCAGAATACCAATATACAAATACATAAAATTATTACATATCATAATGTATTCAATTGCTCTTCCATGTAGGGACACATAGGTTGTTTCCAGTATTTCTATGTTATAACAATAAACTATATAGTACATTCATAAAATGAAGAACTGTGCATCATAAAACAAATAACTGATTTTATATGTTGATTTTGTATCCTGCAATTTTACTAAATTTGTTGTTAATATTAAATGGTTATTTTGTAGATTCTTTGGGGTTTTTCATATATGACATCATGTTGTCTGAGAACAGAAATGAGTTTACATCTTTCTTTACAATTTGGATGCCGTTATTTCTTCTTCTTATCTAAATGCCCTGGTTAGGTCTTTCAGTAGTATGTTAAATAGAGGTGGTGAAAGTGGACATCTTTGCCTTGTTCCTGATTTTAGAGAAAGTGTTTTCAGTTTTTTCCCATTGAATATGATCTTAGCTGTGAGTGTTTCATGTGTGGCCTTTATTATGTTGAAGTAGTTCCCTTCTGTACCTAATTTGTTGAAAGTTTTTATCATGAAAGGGTGTTTAATGTTGTTGAATGCTTTTTCTCTGTCTATTGAGATCATGTGATTTTTATTCTTTATTCTGTTGATGTGATCTATCACATTAATTTTTTAAAATAGTGAAACATCCTTGCATAAATGCTCCTTAGTCATTGTGTATGATGCTTTCAATGTGCTGTTGTATGTGGTTTGCTAGTACTTTGTTGAGGAGTTTTGTATCTATATTCATCAGGGATATTGGCTTGTGGTTTTCTTGTGGTGTCTTTGTCTGATTTTGGTGTCAGGGTTAATGTTGGTCTTATAAAATGAGTTTTGAGATGTTTCTACCTCTTCAATTTTTTGGAGGTGAAAGATACATGTGTTCATGGATTGGAAGATTTAACTATTGTTAAAATGTGCACACTACCCAAAGTAATCTATAGATTAGTGCAATGTCAATCAAAATTCCACAGACATTTTTACAGAAATAGAAAACACAATTCTACAATTTATCTACAACCATAAAAGATTATGAATAGCCCAATCCAGTTCTAAGAGAAAAGAACAAAGATGGAGACATCACACTTTCTGGTTTCTAAATATATTATAAAGCTATAGAAATCTAAACAAAATGTAACTGGCATAAAGACAGGCATATTAACCGATGGAACAGAATAAATAGCCCAGAGGTAAATCCAGGCATCTATGGTCAATTGATCTTCAACAAATGGTGCTGTGAATTCTGGAAATCCACTGTCACAAGAATGAAATTGGACCTTTATCTTACACAAAAATCAACTCAAAATGGATTAAATATAGGACCTGAAGCTACAAAACTCTCAAAAGACATAGGGAGGGATAGCTTCATGACATTGGTCTTGGCAATGATTTCTTGGATCTGACACCCAAAACACAGGCAACAAAAATAAAAGTCAACACATGGGACTGTATCAAACTTAAAAGCTTCTACATGAAATGAACAATCAGCATTGTGAAAAGGCAAATATGGAATGTGAGAAAATTTTGTAAACCATATATTTGATAAAGGGTTAATATCCAAAATATAAAAGGAACTCATGTAACTCAATAACAACAAGGACAAAAACCTAATAACTCACTTAAAAGTAGGCTGAGGACTTGCATAGACATTTTTCCAGAGAAGACATACAAATTTCTAACAGTTATATTTAAAAATACACATCATTACTAATTATCAGGGAAATGCAAATCAAAACCATAGTGAAAGATCACCTCACACCTGTCAGGATGGCTCTTATCACAAAAACAAAACAAAAGACAACAATTGTTGGCGAGGATGTGGAGAAATTGAAACCCTTGCACACACTTGATAGGAATGCAAAAAAACAGCCACTTTGAAAGACAGCATGGAGTTTCCTCAAAAAATTAAAGATGGAATATTTAATCCAGCAATTTTGCTTCTGGGTATATATTCAAAAGAATTGAAATCAGAATCTCAAAGAGATATTAGCACTCTCATGTTCATTGCAGCACTATTCACAATAGCCAAGATGTGGAAACAACTTAAACAACACGTGAATGGATAAAGAAAATGTTGTGAAAAAAAAAATGCTGTGTACACATACGGTGGAAAACTATCCAGCTTTAGAAGAGAAAGAACTTGGACAACATATGACAGCATGGATGGACCTGGAGGATATCATACTCAGTGAAACAAACCAGACACAGCAAGTACTGCATCAGTCCACTCTTATGAGGTATCTAAAATAGTCACATTCATAAAATCAGTGACTAGAATAGAGGTTACCAGGGCGTGGGAGGTAGTACAAAATGGAGTTATTAATTAGGAGGCACAGCATTTCTGTTAAGATGACTAAGTTCTAGAGATCTGCTGTACAATATTGTACCTACAGTGAAAAATAATGTTTTGTACACTTAAAGTTTGCTGAGGATAGATCTCCATCAGTGTTCTTACCACAGTAAAATAAAATAAAATAATACAGTAAAATCAGAACTGACAAAGATTGTTGTATTCATATTCCTATATAAAGCATAGAATTTTAAATAAAATATCTATGAAGATTTGTATGAATTATGTAGAGATTTGGATGACAGTAGAAATACTTATATTAATGTGTATGTGCCTACATATGTAAGATTTTGATATAGTCATACAATAGTAGGATTGCGAGGGATCACAAATGTAAGTTATTCACTAAAGGTGAGAAGCTTACTGACTTAATGCTACACACACAGTTCATGGCAGAGTTGGAACTAGAATAGGCCTTCTATCCTGATCAGGGCTGTGTGCTGCCAGGCAGTTAAAAACAACTAAATTATACATATTACTCAAGCATCAAAAGACGATGGTTCATATAATGTGATAGATGTTTTTAATGCTTTCCATTTCTAATTATGTAAATCAAGGAAAATGCCATATTCAAATTTATACAGTATGGAAAATATGCCTGTCATAAAAATTTGTTTAAAAAAAAAAAAGAAAATAAAAAGGAACAAATTCTGGTTGCCATTTCAATGCCCTAGTCATTCACTTTAGAAAATATGCTGAGTTATTAAAATTTGAGTTTAGAATGCATAGATTTTTCTGTTTTAGTGTGATTTCATTTTTAAATCTTTAATTTAAATTTAAGAAATCCTACTTTGTTAGGAATTTCTGTAAATATTTTCCCTCAGGGGCACTGTAAATGTGTGTCATTTTATAGGAAGTAAATTTAAATATCATGAGATCTTTCCCATTTATACACACATAGATCAGTTATGTACACAATGCTTATTATTTATAGTAAATTAGTTATTCAAGCCTTTTAAAAAGTTGCATTTACTGCTGTTTCTATTTTTTTTAATTTAGCTTTACTGTATTTCATTGAACTTTGGTCACTGTTTATCATCAAGGAAATTATATTTCTCTCCATTGCTTACATCTCTAAAAGTTCTAAAAATCCACGTGGGTTTTCATTACTAAATTGATTTTTTCTCTGAGTTATAAGACATTTTTAATTGCACCACTTTGTTGGATATCTTTTAGACTTTATTTTGACCAATACATGGTGAAAATTGGATTAAATATTTTGAAGAACATTAGACAGAGCTAATGTTCTCAGAAAAGCTTCAAAAATTGCTTCTCCTGGAAAAATGACTAATATTGTATTCAAAATTCTACAGCTTCATTACAGAATAAAATTGACATTTTCCTGTAACCGTATGCTATTCTATTTACCGGTTACCTGAGTCTCCATTTATAGGAACTTACTAATCATAAATCAAATGAAGGCATTCACTTTGCTTCATTTTCTTCTGTCTTTGCTTTCTCTGATTACCAAGGCCCAGAGACAGACAGGGAGCTGCCAGCGGCTCTGGCCGCCTTGACTGACTGGAGCTGTGTCTGAACTGGCTGTAGTGCTCAGTGGGGAGTATGTGTTCCTACAAACTTTCTGAAATATTAATACACAAAATTGTACTGAGGTTTCTGATAGCAAAAGACTGGCTGCTCTGCGGTTTTCTGATTAGGGTTCTATCGGTAATTCCGAGAAGTCAATGGCGCCTAAATGGGTTAAGTCTAATGAGGTTTGGAAAGCTGATAGCATAATTTAAGACGACTTTCAATCTCAAAGCTGCAGACCTGGCTGACCCCAGCAAATTAGAGTGTTTGTTAATTCTCTGCTATAGACATCTTCTAGTCAACCAAAACCAGATATATTAAGTGAAAAAATTGAGTTGTGGTCTGAGAAACGTTCCTGGGTGCATTTTGACAGATCTTCTGATGACAGTTTTTTTGTTAAGGCATTTGATACTTCCTAATTTTTTAGGGCATGAAATCAATAAACACACACACATGCACGGTCACACAGTTGTACTAATTCTTGCTGAAGAAACATAATCACCTTAAGACTTAATCATTACAATCTTACACAATACGCTTTTTATGGGAAATCAAAAATCAACTTAAAGAATCTCAGACAGAAGGAAAAGACAAAACCACAAACTTTCCCTGAAAAAAACAAGCAGAAAAACAAATTAAACTAATGAACAAAAAACTCCCAAACAGTATGTTTAAAATCTGTAAATTAAGAATATGAAAAAAGGCTGTGATTTTAAATTTATTAAAATACATTATTTACAGATTCTGTGTTTTTAAAGAACTAGTGACAAAAATAGCAGTGCTTTAGAAGGAACATTCCTACATGCATTAAATATTATAGATAAAAATATATAATCTCAAGGATAGAAATGATATGAAATACATTTTAGAAATAATAGTTTGAGGTATTCATAATTTCTTTACAGCTTGAGTCAGTTATTTATAAATATATAACCATGACAGAAATATGAGACACTGGACAAAATCTTACATTTAGAAACTTCTTTTGAGGTTAAGATTTCTCACTCTTTTATAATCATGGGTTTTCCTGAACTGTAGAAAGTATTTTCTCTCACTTTTCTATTCTTTTTTGTAAGTTTGTTTAGAGATCTGGATTACTTTATATCATGCAAATCTTGCACATGAATTCCAGTAAATCAGAATTAGTAACAGTTTTAAACTGACTAAGCATAAGTCTCTTTGAACAAGCTAATGGTGCAAATATTATGAAGGAAATATTAATTATTTAAAATAATTGTTTTCTCATTTAAAAGTGTGTAATTCAGTGTGTATCAAAAAGTGTTTTCCCTTCAGCTAATTGAAATTGTAGCTTCCTTTAAATTTCAACATTTTAAATAATTTGTTTTCTTCTTTAATATATTTACATTTTATCAATTAAAGCATCTTTACAAAAACTTTAGTATCCTATGATGAATATTTTGTTCAAAATAAGTAAAAAAAATTAAAAATAAGTATTAGAAAAGAAGAAAAAATTATAAAATGTTTGCTATTTTAGAATAATAGGTTTTACAAAATAATTCCCAACATATTAAAGCCAAGCATTAATTAACATTTTACTTCTAGGGACTTGATATTCAGTTAAAGCTATTTGTGTTTTTTAATTTGGGATGAGGTGGTTGCCTGTAGCTCTCCAAAAAGCAAAAAACTCCTTCTAGTAAGCATGAAATACTGAAAACTTCTTAATTAAAATACTGTGGTATAAAATACACCAAACACATTTAAGATTATTTTTAAACAAATATACAAAATTTTATGTTCTTAAATATCTGCTGTATTTCAAATCAATCACTGTGGATGGTTCCATATGTATTTCACAATGCAGGTGATTCTCTAAAAGTTTTTATATTCTTTTAGAATTTGCTCCCAGTCTGACTGTAAAGCACCTAAACATTTAAAATCATTGTGACAGTCCTTGATTTCGCCTGAAAGCCTTTTACTAAGCTATGTCACTTGTACTTGATCATTTCTAAAATCAACTAACCAACAAACAAAATCTAAATTCTCTTTTAAGAATTACAGACTTTGGAGATAATTCCAAGAAGGCAACAAATTAGTTTAAATAAAGCTAATTTCATTAGAAGATGGATTATCAATTTAGATGGGGATAATATATTTGATTGAAGTGGTCATTTGAATTTTTAACTCATGGACACTGCTACTTACAATATGAAATTGCCTTCTGAAAACATTTAAGCATTCTGCAGCTTAGTGTAAAATAAAAGTCATGATGATTTATATTATTGCAAAATAATTCCAGGAATTAATTTTATAAATAACATTTCTTAAAATAAATATGGCCTTGTTAATTACAATGGGAAAATGGGACAGGTCTTCTCTGACTCTTGACTATGCTTAAGAAATATTTGAAGAAATGGTGTGTAAAAATTCTTAATCTAGTCATCTTCGCATAGACTTTCATATGATGGTTTTACATAAATTTCATATGTAGTTATTTAAATATTTATTTGCTTATCCACTGCTTTTGAGCAATAGTATTTATAAATGGCTAAGAGTTAAGTTAAACCGGTTTGTAGGGACAGAAGTGGGCTGAAGGAGTGAAAACCACTTTGGATCTATAATCTTGCCTAGGTCATTAACCAACATCTCTATAGAACACTTTTCAGAAAGAAAGGGAGACGGCTGCTGTCGTCTTTCCTCTCCATTTATTTTTTATGGTGGTTTATTCACAGATGATGTGGGCAGACTGTGTACACAGAGAAAGCATGGGTAATTTACAAGCAGATGTGACCCTCAGTTGGCTAGGATATTCAAAGTGCTCTAAGGAATTAAGAAGAAAGTAGGTCACTTGAATCATAAACATTTTTAGCACTGACTTCATTAAGTGAAGGTAATATGGACTTGTTCGAAAAGCGAAGGGGAAAATTGGCTTCAAATAGGATAAGGAAGAAAGTTAAACAAAACAGAATTATTAAACCATCCCAGTTTCCACACCTCTATGAATGTCAGTAGGAGGTCTGCTTCTGACAGTGCACAGACCAGCAGGAGAGTTTACTAATGAAAGACAAGATACATGTGTTGACATAGCATTAAATGACTGGTTTGTCACTCCCCCAGGATGTGAACTGTGGATTCTCTGCATAGTAGCACGAACTAACTGCTTTTATCCTTTTGTTTTCTTAATTTTAACTTCTCACACAAATTAGCAGCTTTTTGTTTGCCATTTGCATGTTTATTTCATGTCATGCATGGTTAAAATGAAAATTGGCCTACTAGTTATGATGCGTTGAAGTTTGGAACTTTTTCAAAGACCCACAGGATGATTTAATGAGTGTGGGGTGTAATTCTCTTCTTTAAGTCAAATTCAGTAGAAGTTTTCTACATTCAAAACCACAAGAATGTATTGTGTATGATATAAACTGAGAATACTCAATATATAGAGATGGTTTTATGTCTTCCATGTCTTAAAAAAAATACAATGATTGGTTTCTCATGGATTTTCACTCCTGCCCGGAAATTACTCAGAGAAATTTCTGAGTTAGAACACTGCAGATCTATGGCATCCTGTCCCTGATTATGAACAGTAACAGGACCTAAAAAGATCAAAGCTCAAGTTTTCCTTTGAAAAAGACACTGTTGTTAAAAAAAAAAACAGAAACAAAAACAAAAACACAATTTTCTCTTTGTTACCACCATGGGAGATATCCATAGGCTAGAGAGCTCACATTGTCATTCGGGCTTTTTAAAGTCAATTTTTCAGGGTGCAAGAATAATCAGACTAAAGCACGTTCTCCTGAGAGGCCTGCAATTTAGTGAACTTTAGCAGAAACATTACCAGGTGGACACCAGCGGCCAGGAAAGAGGACCTGTAACCAGGTAAAACAAAAAGCAGGGAATCTATTGATCCTCCAGTTTTTCTTTTGTTATTGACAGCACAAGAATTACAACTGTTACACTGCCAAGTACTTCTAATTAAGAGATGAACACAAAGATCATTTACATGAAGAAACTGACCTAATTTGCTGTTATCAATGTTTGCATATTTTTCGCAGGCTGAGATTGATTTGAGTTCATCAATCTTGGTTTGACAATTACTGGCAAGTGGCACTTTTCCCCCCAGAAAATTAGCACTGTGTTCTTAATCTAACTGAGGATGTGCTCAAATACCTTGGTTTAGAAATATAATACTTATAAATTCCAACACTTCTATATTCTATATGTAATTTTGTTAAAGTAAGAAACTTTGATCAGTTGGAAGAGAATTAAATTTTTAAAAAATATTCAAGTTGAATAATATTTAAAAACATTATAGTGTTCACTTACTGAAAATCAAGTTTCTAGAAACAAGTCTGATAACTTTATTTGAAAATTAATATTTTTATCTACAGCAGGGCTAATAATTACTCATACTAATTTTGTTAAACAGCATTAAAAACTGCAGTAAAAATATGAATGGAAATGATTCCTCCCTCAAATATATAGATACAGGTAACAGATTCCATTTAAGGAAGCATAACAATAGTTTTAAAAAAGTAAATAGCATCTGATTTAAACAATATTAAACTAGATCAACCTATTTCTGTGCCTAATCTTGTCACTTATATTAATTTCAAACAATATATTAAATATATAGCATTTGCTGAGCAAGACAATGTGTAAAGTGCTGTGGGAAGTTCAGGTATAAATCACATTAAAAAAAATCAGCATTTACCTAAGGATAAGGCTCTATTATGTGTAACATTTATTTAGAGGGTAAGACCATGGATTCTATAGAGACAGAAGAAGTTTGAATTTGAGACTGATTAGTGTCAAAATTTCAATTTGGAAAATTGACAATAAGTGATAACACTCTGAATTCCTATAAGTGTCCTCTAGGTGTAATAAAATAATATCTCACTTTTCTAACTTTTCCTCAAGAATCTCTTCTCATTCTTTATATGCTGCTCAAATGTCTTATTGGCTGTGAAGTTCATCTTAACTTCTCTAGATTGTTTTTCCATTTTTCTTCTTCTATGATACAACTTGCCATATCTAACCATTTGAACACACTTTTTAAAATATAAAAAATACACATTTTTATCCCAGACACCTAGGATATCAGAAAGATTACACAGAACAATTAACTTATTTTTTAACCCTCAACTACAGAGTGAAGTTTTTGAAGTATCCGTAAGGGCTTTCTTCTCTTTTCTTTTCCATCTTTTTCTCTCTTCCCTTCCCTCCTGTCCTTTCCTTCCATATGTTTTATTCTAATTTTTTTTTTTTTTGCTCTTCCTTGATCACCAATCCTACTCTTTTCCTTTCCCCCATAGACTCTTATTATATGTTAATAAATGTCCTTGAATGTATATGCATATTTGAAAAACTACATGAAGTATGCATATTACATTAAGCAAATAACATCGTACTAGACATTATTCTCTTCATTTTTACTCAGTACTGTTTTAATTTTTAAAGTTTGAACCATGTTGCTGCATATGCTTTAAGGTTACTCTTTTGACTGCTGGGTTTTACTACCCAATAGCATCCGTGATACCAGTTACCATCTTGCTAGAGATTATCTGATAGCTATTACATTGTGGCAACTCTTTAGTATTCAACTAATGCTATAATAAAAAACCCTTGTAATATGTCCCCTCAGAGACCTATAGTCAAGTTTTTCTAGAATGAATACCAGGTTTGGGTTGCTGAATCACCAAGCATAATATATCATTTCACTAAGTGACCACTGGGTATTATGATTGTTTTCCCACACCTTCACGTGACCTACTCAGATAAACAGAGTTTAAAGCAGGGATTTTTTTCCTCAGAAACTCTTCTCATGTATCCAGAAATTTTAATGACAACATTCTAATTTTTTTTTAACAAAGTTGTAAAATTTAATTTAGCATTTCCTAACATACAGTTTTTGAAAGCACTAACCTAAAAGATATTACTCAAAATATATCTTCTATAGCCAGATAAATTTGTAATATGCCATACATCATACATGCTACTCACATTATTATTAATCAAAATAGCATGTTAAAGGAATTGGGAGGTTCTGCAATAAGAAAAGCTTTCTGACTTGGTTAACAACACTCGTCCTGACATGTATAATACCTTGATTGGGTCAACATTTTGGTTTTTGCAATCCTTTTCCCTCAATAGTCTAGAATTCTTTCTTCTATATTTGTTATAAATAGAGCAATTGATATAAAGTAAATATTTTTGCCCTTATAAGTAACTCTTTATGTCTGGATTCTTGAAAGAGATAGGATTTTTGATAAAATGATTCTAATCCCAGGCTGAGTATGGCTTATGTGTACCAGTAAAGCAGTTTCACTGTTTTCACTGGCATTCGCTCCTATTGGTTGGAGCCTGGGTACAATCAGTTATTACTCATTTTGAATATTAACCTGTTGAGATCTGTTGAGGTCTTTTGTTACTAGACTTACGTGGAACTACCTGAAAACCTTCTATTTACACGTTCAAGTTTGCTGAGTTATGTGCTATTCTAACTTTCTTACTGTCTTTGCTAGTTCTCCATGCATTTGTTCTTCAAGTACAATGATTCGTATATGCAATCTTTACATCTTGACATCTTCTGAATCTACCTATTATGTCATTTATATTTTATTTCATTTGGATATTTCATGAACTATCACTCTTTTCTTGTTTTATGCTTTAAAATTTGTATTCTGTTGATCTTCTAAGGGCAACAATTTGGGTCTCCTCAGCATCCATCACTTCCCTCCATGTATCTATTGAACTGTTTAAGTAGAAAATCAGGTTGTTTTGTGTTCTGTGTTTGTTTTGCTGCAAACTACAAACTCCTTTTTGATGTTACAATTCACTGTACATTTCTTTACTGCTTTCATTTCTTCTCTGTTGTATTGTTTGTCTTTTTTCTTATAACAGCTCAATTCCTTTGATCATTTGTTCTGTTGATTCTTACCTTCTGTTATTGTTATTCCAGTTTTGGGTCTCCTGGTTGTTGGAATGCCCTAAGAGTCAACAGTCTGATAGATGTTTGAACATGAAGTCATGTGTCCATCAAAAGCCAGTGGATATAAGAAATCAGCTAAAAGCCTTCTGCTGATACATTTGGAGAAAGCCTCTGTCACCTTCACTACTCCAATTTCTTCAGCCTCAATACTCAGGGATACCTCAGCCCACACCTTTAGCTCCTTTTTTTACTTCATGGGATGAAGGGAAACCAGGGACACGGGCTGATGTACAACTTCTCTCCATGAGTCTAGGATCTACTGCTTTGCTCTAGGGCTTAATAGTACTCATCTAGTAAGAGCACGCCAAGCTCAAAGAAAAAGAGCTCAAAGTTTTCTTTGCCAGAACTTCCACAAAGCACACAACTTCAAATGTCCTCCCACATTCAGAGCTTCTAATATATGTTTGAACAAGGGAGGCCAGATAGTTTGAAGGTGTAGTAGAGGGGAACCTCAGTCTTCCAAGTAGTATGCCAAAAATCCCTCAAAACAAACAGCAGACGTTATATGAGCCTTAAAAATGTGTAATTCAAGCTACCATCTCTTGTCTCAATCAATATATTTCTTTCTTTGCTTAAAAACTATTGAGTGCCGAGTGTATGTCAAAAACAAGAGTAGGCATAGAAATGCAATGATGAGCAGAAACGTATGCTGACCTTGTCCATATCGAACCTGAAGTCCAGTGGAGGAAGACAACATCGTGCTTTTTTTTTTTTAAGGAAAGAAAAATAGAAGCTGCAATAGCATTCAAAAATATATTTATATGTAAATGAGTAAAGTTATACGTAAAAAGACAACTGGTACATACTATGAGCTCTCGGGACATTTAATAGGCAGGTGTTACCTGGGCAGAGAGATGAAAGAAATTTTCACGGAGTAAGAAATGTTTGGGTTAAATAAAGAGGATGAATATGAGTTGCCTGGGCAAAGAGCAGAGAGACCAGCTTTGTAGGCGTATAGCTCCAGTGAAGATACTGAGGGGACAATTGAGGCAAACAACTTTCGAGGGATTAACAGAAGCAAGACCATGAGGGCCTTCTTAATTACAATAAAATGTTTCTTTATATACTTAGAGCAATGAAAATGACTGTGCATTTTTAGTCAGCGAGTGGCATGATCACTGTAGAGCAAAAGAATTTTGTTTACCGTATTTAAAAAAAAATGGATTTGAGTGAGGGAGAAGTACACTTACGGAGGCCAGATGAAGGTCTACTGCAGTGGTCAAAGTGAAATACTTCAGTGACTGGAAGTAATGTGCTACTAGGGACGTGGAGATGTGGATCAATCTGTGAAATAATTAGGAGGTAAAGTTGACAGAAATATTTGATATAGGGTTTGAGGAAGAGGGAGACATCAAGCATAATTTCTAAGTTACATATTTCTTAAGTGGATACATGTTGGTTCACATTCATGAAAAAGATGGAAATGTTGTAAAATCACATTTGGGAAAGACAGTTTTATTTTAAATTATGGACATGTTAAGTTTGAAATATCTAAAAATAAATATGAAATAAGAGAAAAGAAGACTAGGCTGGAGATACACATTAGACAATCATCTCTGTTCAAGTGAAATTGAAATCACTGATAAAAGCAAGGGCCACTAGTTTGAATGACTGGGCAGATATTTTAATTATACTAAAGAGGAAAATGGGCCTTCAAAGAGAAGAACTCATGGGGAAAAAGAAAAAAAAATTAGGAATGTTTGATGTCAAGAAAGCCAAGGGATGACAATTTAAAAGAAAGAGAAACACACAAAAGTGTGGAAAGCTTGTGGAGTCAAGTACAAGAAGGAAAAATTCCTGATGGATTTAGTTACATGCAAGAGAGCTGTGATTTATTGATGTCATGGAACCAGAACCTGTTTTGCAAAAGGTTGATAGGTGGAAATGAATCGAGTAAATGGGGATCAAAATTTTAGAAAACTCTATACAAAATTTTGAATGAGAGAGAAAAATACCTCAAGATTTCACTTACATGCAGAATCTAAAAAACAAATAAACAAAACCTAATTGGTAGATACAGAGAAGAGATCAGTGGTTGCCAGAGCCAGGGGGTGGTGGGGGTAGGTGAAATGGGTGAAGGTGGATAAAAGGCACTAACTTCCAGTTATAAAATAAATAACTCCTGGGGATGTAATGTATAGAATAATGGCTACAGTTAATAATACTATGTTGTATATTTGAAAATTGGTAAGACAATAGATTTAAAAAATTCTCATCACAAGAAAAAAAATTGTAACTATGTGGTGATGAGTGTTAAGTAGAATTATTTTGGTGATCATTTCTCAATATGTACAAATACCAAATCTTTGCACTGCACATCTGAAACTAATAGATAGCTGACTCTCAACAAAGCATGGGTGAGGGGCACCTATCCTCCTCAAAGTGGAAAATCTGAGCATAACTTTTAGTTGGCTCTCCACAGCCACAGCTCCACATCTGTGGATTCAACCAATCTTGGGTCATGTAGTACCGTAATATCCACTATTGAAAAAAATCCTCCTGTCAGTGGACCTGCACGATCAAACACATGTTGTTCTAAAGCCAATTGCACTGTTGTATACTAAATGTATCTCAGTAACAAAAACAACAGAAGAATTTGACTTTCTGAGCTGGACCTGGAAACACCCCGAGTCAGTAAGCCAGGTTAATTGTAGGTTTCACCTCATCTGTTTCCCATTTCTCAAGGATCATTGTCCTTACTTTCTTGGTGCCTGTTGTCTTGAAAACTGCTGTTTCATATTTTTGGTCCTTTTTTTTGGTTGCAGTTGTTTGGTTTTTACAAGTGTGAGGTTAAACCTGGTTTCTGATACTCTACCCTGGCTAAAAGTGGGTGTCTTTGCTTATGATTTCTAATGGACTGCATGTGGTATGTAAAAAATGTGGAAAGTCAAAATAGACTCCAAGGTTTTGTCTTGAACTACTATAAATATGAAGGTGCTATTAAATTGAGACTCCTTAATGTTGTTTCTTAAAGGTAGTGTTGTTTTTTACCTACAGTTCTCATATCTGGCTGCAAATTAGGATCATCTAGTGAGCTTTCCATAAAATGCTTGGATTCCACCCAAAACACTTACAGCTTAGTTTGTGTATGTGTGTGTGTGTGGCACCAAGGCATTGATACTAGAAAAAGCACATTTCCACATTATACTAATGTTTAGCCATGTTTGAAAATCACTTCTTAAAGTGGCTTCTCACTTTAATATGCTTATGAATCACTTAGGGATCTTATAAAATTCAAATTCTTATCCAGTTTTTCAAGGTGATAAACTTTGTATTTCTAACAATGTTTCAGGGGATTCTAGTGCTGCTGGTCCACATTTTGCACAGCAAGGCACCGCTATTCAAATTCATGATAGAGCTACAGACAGTACAGATTCACCTGACATACTGTGTAAAGCATTTGTGTTAGTTCTGCTGTACTGAAAGATATATGAAGTAAAACATGCAATGGTTAATTAAGTCTGGCAAACAGTGAGTTAAACAAAGTTAAAGAGGTTTCTTTATTGCAGGATTATTCATAGCTAATGCCTTCCTAAGGTTATTTCTTTCCGAATCCCATTTTCATGGCACATATTACAGGATTAGGGATTTGCAAAACCCACTATCTTGTACTAAGACAGAGGTTGAGCTATCTTCAAATAATCATTGCTACTTTCTTAAAAGCTTAAAATTTTACTGAAGCATCTATTTAACTGATTTGTTTTCATTTTCCTAATCTGATTCACGACTTAATGATTCCACTTTATTTACAAAACCAAATAGGTTTTACAAAAAACAAATTAATCATGCTCTGGATTGTGAAGTGATTGTTCTGCACATACTCATATGATTTTGTTTATACTTAAAAAAATACTTGACAAGTATTTCTTTTCTATAGCATTTCCATGCACATATTTTCTTATGATTTTCTTTGCATAATTTCATAGCATATTGTTTGTTGATGTATTTCTGTTTACTAACATTTGGGAAATATATGGCATCAGAGAAAATATTCTTCCCACAAAATTACACTGAAACCTCTAATAGAAAAAAAAAGTTTTATAAGTTTTCTTAATAATTAGATCAATTTTATGTAGATAAGAGTTCTGATTGACCACAATACGATTAATTACCTCTTCAGAAACCAGTGATGAAACACAAACACGCCAGGACTTACCAGCATACGGGTGAGTATAAGTTCATTTTACATTAATGGCTCAATTATGATAGGTTTTAGCTTCTGCCATGTCAGGCAGGACTTCAGAGCCTTCCCTAACATCCCCTATGCCATTGACCAGATATATTTTGAAACTTTCCTAAGTGTGCTTGAGTCTCAGAAATACTCAGGCTCCTATTTTTTCTGTTTAAACCTCCTTATCCAGATGTCTTGCCCATCCCATGTGTCTGCAGCTGTACCAGAGGCAAGAGCCAATTAAGAGACCGGTCAACAGGTGGGTCATGATGGGGTGTGAAGGGAGGGTGGGACCTGAGGTATAAGTGGTTAACTCTACACCAAATGTACATAGAATGCACTAAGAATCAAAACCAATTACACAGCTTACAACTGACATTAACATATTTTGATTCCGTTGTCTTCATTAATGTAACTTTATAATGCTAGAAAACTCTTGCCCTAGAGATAAAAGTTCCAAATAATTTCATTCCAGGAATTTTCTGAAAGATACATCAACTCTTCGATGGGAAACATCAAACAATAGTTTACACCTTAGAACTCTTTAAATCCCTTGCCTCAAATCCTGGCCTTACTGTTCTTTCCCAATTCTAAACTTGCATCCTGATTCTTAGCCTATCCTAATTGATCCCCTTCACTGAGAGACTCACCCTAAAAGGACTTCAGATTCTTAATAAATACCCTGGCTTTGCCATTCTCTCTCACTAAGATACTATCAAGGTAGTGCTCCCCTGTTGAGAATATTTTTATTTTTCTGCACAATCAGGCCTTTCTGATAAAGACAGTTAAAATGCTCTAATGACAGAGAATGCCTCCTTTTTCCTAAAATCATTTACCCCTCATTCTAAGGTGATAGGTTTGGAGCCCTGTCAAATGGTAATAGAACCCAGAATCATTGATTACGTTTCAAAGGGTTGTGAGAACCTAGGTGAATTTCTCTTTCTTTCTCAAACAGAGGATCTGTTTACATTCCAGAGTAAAAATATCACTGTATCCCTAGAGGGGAGTGGTGGTTAATATGCCAACACCTATATATTTTAAGTTTCTACTTTTATAATTTTGAATTCCTCTCCTATAGTGTGGACCCCTTTTTACTCCTCCACTCCACCTGCAGGTCCTGGCTGTCACCATACTGTCCCATGGAGGAAAATGTAGCATAGACAACCAGTACCAAGATATTTTTGTAAGTAAACAATCAATCTGCCTCTGATCCAGAAACCTTGTATTTACTGTCAGGATAAAGTAAGTAAAATATATATATTTACTCCCTTACCATTTAAGCAACACACTTAGCCTTGCATTACTAATAGTTTGCTTTGGTGACATTTTGAGAGTCAATATTCAATGGTGTTGAATTTCACAATGGTTCTGTGAAAGAAAAACAAAACAAAACAAAACAAAACCTTCTCATCTACTCTGTCCTTGAGAGCTCAGAACAGCAACTTGATGGTAGTGAAGTTTCAAAAAGTTCCACACTCCTTCTTTGTTCACATCCTCTCCATATTACCCTCCAGAAAACAAAAACAAAACCCATATAACCCACAAACAAAAGACATGATTATTGGCTCTTAGAAACTGCTGCCTAAAGGATTTATTGATTCATCTGTTTCCCTAAAACTCCAGTCAGGGCCCAGTAACGGCACATTGCCATCATCTAAAACGCCTCTATGGCCCAACACACCCCTACATGATCCACGTGATGATTCTCTACCTCCCCCTAAAATGGTAACATTTGTTTCAAAGATTTTCAGATGGAACCATGAGTTACACTGCATTCCTCTCTTTAACAGAAAATTGTAGTTAGCCTCCAACGGTCTTTCCTAGATCCTCCATGCTCACTAAGTCCATCAACTTTCCTCCACAGTGTGCTCTAATATAATTCTAAACTTAATGTAAGTTTCATGCAAACAGTCTAGTATCTCCTCCACATTCAGTCATTCTGATTTGAAATTTCATACAGTTTAAAATGATTTTATTTGTAAATTTAAAAACATGTTATAAGTGGTACTTCCCAAGTATTTATATGTGTTACAAATTACTTGGGATCTTGTCACAAATGTCTGCATTTCCAACAGGCTCCCAGGTGATGCTGCCACTGATGATCTGCAAACTACTCATTAAGGAGCAAGGTGTTAGAGAAAAGCAAGTCTCCAAGAGAAGAGTTTGCAAATTTCAGTAAATATTAGGAAGGCCCTCTAACATAAAATGAACTACTTCTTTTTTTACTGAAGTATAATTAATTTACAATATTGTGTTAGTTTCAGGTGTACAGCAAAATCATTCAGTTACATATATATATATTTACAGGTCATTTTCCATTATAGGCTATTACAAGATATTCAGTATAGTTCCCTGTGCTACACAGTAAATCCTTGTTGCTTATCTATTTTATATATAGTAATGTGTATCTGTTAATTCCATACTCCTAACTTATGCCTCCTACCCTGTCCCTTTGGTAACCATAAGTTTGTATATCTGTGAATCTGTTTCTGTTTTGTAAGTAAGTTCATTTGAGGAATCCAGATTGCACATATAAGTGATATATCTGTCTTTCCCTGACTGATTGAATTCACTTAGTATTATGTTCTCTGGGTCCATCTTTGTTGTAGCAAATAGCAATATTTCATTTTTTGTGACTGAATAATATTCCATTGGAAAATATATATTACATCTTCTCTATCCATTTGTCTGTTGATGGACACTTAGATTGCTTTTTGAATTATAATTTTCTCTGGATATATGCCCAGGAGTGGGATTGCTGGATCATATGGTAAGTCTATTTTAGTTTTTTAAGGAATCTCCATACTGTTTTCCATAGTGGCTGCACCAAACTACACTCCCACCAATGGTGTAGGAGGGTTCCCTTTTTTCCAAACCCAGCATTTATTACTTGTAGACATTTTTGATGCTAGCCTAAAATGAACTATTATTGATGAAGATACAGAAGCCACCTGTGTTAAAATAAACTGATAATTGTACTCCAAAGGGAAACTGGTGACAACTCTACCAAATCCTTTGCTCTTTCTTCTTTCTCTTTATTCCTTTCCTTCTGCTCTTTCCTTTGTCTAAATATTAATTTCCTCTTTTCATTTCTACATGGATTCTTAATCTCCTTTTATCCCCTCCATTCAATTTCTAAGAAATAATTATTATATTTCTGCTTACCTTGAGACTCAATTCCAAATTATTTCACCATGATTGTATATGTGTACCACCCAACTCCTTCACATTAAGAATAATCTTAAAAAGGAGTGCTATCTATATTGAATAATCATTTCTGAGAATTATGAAAAAGATTTAAGCATTGTTGAGTTATGCTAAACCAAGTGACTTGTAATATTATCTCAATAATAAATTTCCCCTAGAGCTTAAGCAATCCTATAATAATTTTAAAATGCTTTTCTCTACTGGTATCACCTTACCTATTGTCTTATAAGCACACACAGAATTATACTGTGAATATTCAGCATTACTGAAACCATTTTATAGATGCATTGCTTTTCAAAAAATAAACATTCTAGACTTACTGGCTTACTGATTGTTTTTTTATTCTTTTGCATTTCTTCCTTTATATGAACATATTTTCTACAGATACAGGGATGGGTTAAAATGTGACATAAATTTTCTGGAAATAGATGGTCTTAGCTGGAGAACATAAATAAGTCCTAGTACTATGATGTTTTTTTCTAGTTGAAAAAGGGTATATGAGCTCAGGTTATGGGATTAAAAACTAATTTTTATAAAATATTAAAAAGGTAATTTTCTTATTTCAGCTTCCTTCTGCTTTTCTGTTTTGTGACTAAGAAAAGTAAAGGATAATTGGAAACAAAATCAGTGAAAGGGAGTGTGGAAACAGCACCATAAAAGATTTTTAAAAAGGAAAAAAAAGCTATCAAGTAAAAAAAAAGTGGCAACAAATGCTTAAAGAAAGATAATAAACTAGTTCTATAAAATTAGGTTCTAGAAAAGTAAGTAGATTAGGAATACCAGACATACAATTGATTTAAAAAAAAAACTCGAATGTATTCCTTAATTTTGAATGTTATTACTCATTCTTTTCTACCTTTGTTCTTATAATTTTTTCAACAATATTCAAACTGAAAGCAGTTTTCTGCAGTGAATTAGGTGCTATCACATAAAATAGAATTGGGAATGATAGGTACTGGTTCACTGAATTTACAATCTAAGTTAATATTATTGTGTGATGCTTCAGTGAATATGGTATACCTAAGAGGCAAATGTACTCTATCAGACACCTAAATGTCATTTACTGTACCAGAAGAGGTAACAGAAATAGAACCCTAGTGTTCTGGAAGAAGACGTTAGCCTCTCATGAGTGATCTCTGGAAAGTAATTTGCTCACAGTAGGACTGGATAATGATTGCAGCTATTTTGTCTTTTCTTCTTTTTATTAAGGATGCATGGTCAAAAAATTATCATTTCTATGCTGGGAAAAACAAAAAATGTTCAATATTATTCAAACATAAAAAGAAAACAAACTTACATATGCACACTTGGACAGGCTCACACTAAACACAATGATCAAGCCTCAAACTTAGTGTTTTTCCAATTATTTTATTTTTCATTTCAGTGGTAGAAAAATGCTTCAGATATATTAAAGTTATATGTGTATAGGACTGCTTCTTTGTATGCCCAAATTTAAAAAACCCCACAAATTTATGGACACGAACAAGAAACTGTCATCTACTTGAGTTTGAATTTGATACTGGGGATGTATACACAAATTCAAGGATAAGCTTAGTTAAACTGGAACAAAAATTATTAGATCTTTCAAGTGAAGAGGTTTTATAACTGAAAAAACACTTTTGACATGGAGAGTAGGTACACTGTTTCACTGTAAACCTACTGCTTGTAGTATTTCTTCACTGATTTTTAGAGAGAATCCCCAAATGTCAGGCTATTTATCATCTTTTTAACATCCTTTTTTCCATACACATAGGTGTTGGGGGCGGGGAGGCACATGGTTCCTTGAATCATTTAACAAAATGTTAGATAATTTTCTCCTACGACTGAAAGGCTAGAACTAACATGCATAACACAACCATTATTAGATAGAAACTCTGCTAGGTTATTTGCATATGATATCTTACTTAGTTGTAAAACTAGTTAGAAGTAAATGTAATACATACATTTACAACTTTGTAAAGTGAAGTTTACAATCATTGAAATGCAATTTGTATGTGTATGTACATACTTTTCACATTTGATCATGTCTAACCTTTTTTTTTTTTTAGATATATTAAAGAAATAAAGGATAATTGAGAATTACGAAAAAAAGATAGGTTATAGTAAAAAAGTTTGAGCGTGTAGGTAAGAATCACAAAATGTATGACTATAAAAATTTTATAAAAGTGCAGGTAAAAGGCATATGAGTTCCTAAAATATTGCTTCTTAAATGAGTGATATTATAAAAATTGAGAAAGCTTACAAAAGTGTACTTAACACATTTTGTCACTAATTACAATAGCATATACCTCAGGAGGTAATGTATAAATTACTTGAAAACATAATTTCTTATTTTTACTTATATAGATAATGGTTTTTTGATGATGATTTCAAGGATTAAAATACTATCATAAAATTAATGATTTTATATTTATTTTACTGTTTGTTTTCTTTTGTAATATATTTCACACTGCTCTAATGTCTTATATGAATTAGAAACATGATTGATTTTTGGAATATCAAATAAATTGCCTTTTCAAATTTGTATTCTCAAGATTTATTTATTATGAAGTGTAATAAAATAACTGTGAATAACACATAAATGTAATTGTTTAATTTATTGGAACACATTTAAAGCATTCACTACCAGTCAGAAAAGCTCATTAAATTATAGCAAGTGTAGATATATGGATGTCGTTGTAGTAAATCATTCTAAACCAACATATTTATTTTATTACTTGCCAACCTCAGTAGCTAAACTTTATAGCAAAATAATTTTTCTTTCCTATTACTCTTAACTACTAATGAAGGAAAATGCTGATTTTATAATTTGAGATTGCACTTTACTCTGATGTTTAACCAAAATCATTAAATGTTGATTTCCAACTACACTTAGTAAGTACTTGAGTAAAAATAATGAGCTCCTTAAATATGCCTGATTTTAAGTAGCTGCTTTTACCATTTCTACAGTTCTAAATAAATTTCCATTTCTACTTGCCCAGAAGAAACGTCTTGCAAATTGATTCTAAATTCAAACGTATGTTGATCTTATTTACTAAATCTTATTTAATGATAAACAGTAACAATAAACACTAACAACAACAATAAAATTTATGACTTGGCTGCCTTGCCATTTAATTGGATATAGTTCTTAATTATTGAAAGTAATTCCCAAGTACATAAAAATCCATTCTATTTTTTCTATTTTTTTTGTTTGTAGCTTCTATACTTTAATACATTTTCAAACAGTCTATTTTCAGAACTAAAAGAAATATATTTAATGCACATACATTGTCTCACCGAATGCATATGTTGAGAACGAAAATTAACTCAACTTTGGTTTTCCTTTATATTTCAAACAAATGAACCAATTCATTGCTGGCTTAGGTACTCCTATGAACCTAATCACAAGTATTAGAATATGTTGGCTGACTGAAGAGTAGTGATGACTAAGGGGTCCCCTAAAAAATGAAAAATAAATCCAAAGGTATTTGTAAAATATCTGTAAACTGTTATCATCTAGAATTTTTGTTAATTATCCTGTATTATAAGAAGAGCTAGTGGGAACTTTATATCACTTATCTCTGAAGTTCTCAAAGTCTTAGTATGTATGATTCTGAATATCAGAAATGTTACTTCAATTGATCATTTTAACAGCTCACAGGTTTAGGAGTCAGGATATGAGCCTAGACTCCCTACAGTGCAGCATGTGTGCATGTGCCACAACTTCCCCTCTGTGTCTCACTCTCCACATGTGGACACATGGCCATCGTAGTGCACAAACATGAATTCATGCAGCTTAGATGTCCATGAAATTGAGCCATTTATCTGCCTACCCTTACTTGCACATATAGTGCTTTATTTCACATTTCTGAATCTTACGTAGATGTTTTATCTGACATTCATGGCCATTAAAAAAAAACAAAAGCGTGTAAATATTGACAGGTAAAAAGTTAATTCAATATATCCAAACTTTATTTGAACTTTACATTCAGAAAGTAATTGAAAACTAACAGTAAAATCATAAGATAAAAAAGATTTCCTGAACAATACTGAATAATTATGCAATTTAATTAAACATGTTACAATGTGTACTCACAAGGAACTGATACTGCAGTATATATACGTATGTGTCTATATATTTTTCAGAATGATATGTGTGTGCAATCACAATTATTTATTATTGTTATCAATTGGGGTAGATTTTGATTATCAAAAATAATATTGTTTTGCCTGTTTTCAAATTAATTGTATTCTGTTTTGAATGGTTGATAAGAAAGTGATTGTTGATATATACTTACCTTTCCAGTAGATGGTAGTACAGATGTTCATAAGAGAACATTCAGTAGAATATATTTTGAAGGAGAGAAGTATTTTCAAACTTGAAAATAGTATAATAAACAAACTTACTGTTAAAATAGTATATGAATTATGAGGAATGGGAGAGTTAGAACTGTTGTCTTTAGTTTGTAAACTTGGTATTTTAGAATGGGGTGTGTGTATGTGTGTGCATTGCTTCTAGGTAAAATAAACTTAAAAACATAAAAGTACCAATCCCCAGAACACCAATCTCTAATGTTTACATGTGTTTACTACTGTAAATCCAAACACTGATTAGTTGAAAAAGCCCATTTGATTTGATGTCTCATAGTCAACACCATCTTAAATCACACACTCCAATTTTTAGTCATTGTTAATAAACAACATTGGTATTATTTGTCCCTCAAGATATTACAATGTAAATATTTTCTCTCTTTAGTTTTGTTGATATTTATGGTTTCCCTGATACTAACAACATTTTGACTTATATATATTTCAAATCGGTAATATAGAAAAGATAAAATATTCAGAATTCATCCCTGGTAGTTTGTTAAAAAAAAAGAAAAAAGAAAAAAAAAGAATCACAGTTGGGTAGGTTTGTGGGGATAATTATAATGCCAAACAAAAGTCTGAGGAGATTATATAAAGAAGGGAGAATTCCTTGTACATTTTGAAAACTATAGATGCCTAAGAGTGATTAACAAGAAGACCTTAGCCTCTTGGTTTACATATACACCTAGAGCAATTTGTTTAGCACTTTCATGCATGGTGTGAGTCTAACTATATTTTTTATTATGGCATATCTTTTGTACAGCCATTGAGGTTTAATTAAGCCTCAGTAGAAGCAAATTTAGAAATCACTTTACAAAACTACTTTGATTCAACTCTGTACTGCGACATAAACCCATGTGCCCTAGAGTAATAAGCAAGTGCCTCTTTGAAGTGATGTGCATACAAAGCAGCTCGTATGTATGACTGGGGGCAGTATAATAGCTCCTCTGGGAGCAGGCCACCTGGGTCACACAAAGACAGCAGCCTGTGTGGGCCATTCTACAAGCATCTTGGTGGGCAGGGAGCCTCTGAAGCCCTAAGCCTTGCACGAACCTTGTGCAGAAGGTCACCCTAATGCTTTAGGGTTAGGATGAAAGAATGACCTGACATTATTCTTCCAGACACTTCCAACAATAACAGTAATTTTCAATTATTCTGCAGCTCTTTTGGTTCAAACTATTGTGTTTTTCTGAACATTTCTCTTTCATGTGGATGACATGCACCTAATATATTGTTTTGTTACCTGATATATTTGAAGATTTCAATTTTTCTACTGTAAAGAAACTCTATTACCAGTAGTTTTCAAAGTTTGATTTGCTTATTTAAGTCTTTGTGTTCAAAGGAAAACTTAGAGAAATTCATTATAGAAATATATGAAGTCATATTTTCTCAGGTTGATAAGAGAGGACTGGGAAGAGAATATAGAACTTCTTCCTTTCCACCCATTTTCTGTCACATCCCAGTTGGCAGAGGCAACTTGGTGGAATTCATGGAGGCTTATACAAAAATTGTGGAGAGAACACAGCATATCAACATTCATTTTTAATATTATAAACTTAAAAGAAACAACTTATTTATAAAACCATCAAATCATGCAAAAAGTGACCAACAAAAAGCAACATTTAGGAACTGAAGTTTAATACATCTTCATATAAGAACTCATTATGCTCAACAAAACTTTCATGAAACCCTATCACTTTGAACAATTATCTATTCCCAGCCAACTTTAAATTAACATTCCCCACAACTTCTCTTCAGCATACAGCAGAGATAACCACAAACAAATGTAAGGCCCATACAACTACATACACAAAGGCATACATACTTATAAAGACCATATAGTTTATTAAAAAGGAAATTGATTATAGCAAAGAATCTTCTGGCCACCTTCATCTGTATTTCAAACAATCTACTACAACCCTGCCCTCTCATCACAAATTATCTCTTTACCATCATCCTTTATTTTCACAAGGAAGATGCTTCCTCTTCTCCTGGGAGTCTCCCCTCCTCCTGCACTTCAGGTGATTAACACAAAAATACTGCTATAGCCTACAAATTGCAAATTAGTCTCCATATTCCCTATGTCTCTTTTTTACCTCTCCAAATCTATTTTGTGCAATACTCCTACTTAGATGATTTTATATGTACATGTCTGTGAATATATACCATTATGTTATATATATTTATAATATATACATATAATATGAATATACATAATTCTACTTCTTGCTGAATTGAAACCTTCACAAACCTGGTCAAGCTATCTTTTGACTCTTAACACACTTACTCTCTGAAACTTATTATAAAGTTTACACAAGTTGTACTTTTTGATCTTTTTGATATTCTGCAGCAAATCTTAACTTGTTAACCCTTCTGTAGCTTTCTACATCCTATCAGTTCTGCCTGACATGCCCACTATCCATTTAGTAAAATCTGATCCATTGTTTTATGTCTCACTCAAAGGGCATCTTTAAATTCAAACAGTCACTCATAAATCCACTTGGAAGAATCTATTACCTTCTGAAATCCTAAGAACATGATATAATTTTCATGGTGATTTGCATACTTTCCTTATTGTAATTTTTATCTCCTATACTTGAATTCAAGCTCATGAAATTGTGTAGCTTTGGATTATTTATCCTTATATTCCGGATTTTCTGGCAGAGTAAATAAGAAAAAAATATTTGTTAACTGAATTTACAAATACACTAATATTAGATATTAAATAATCATTTGGGGTATAATATAGGTAGTATAGGTAACTGTGCAGAAAGTAAAAAAAGCTTTAAAAATTTTTGACAATCAGTTCTGGAAAATAATATTTAAATTTAAAAAATTACCTCAATGTCAAATATAAAAATATATTCTGTTTATAAGATCCTATTGCTTCTCTGTTATGTATATAATCTAATAACATATTACCATAAATTCTAATTTACAATCAGTTTTTAAAAATACTTACAATGTTTTGATCATTTTATATTATTTCTCTATCATAGCAGAAGCAAACTCAGACCTACATTTGTGTGGGTGTTTATAATACAAAGTGGGTGATAATATGGAAGATGGAATAGATAGATACACAAAAGTCTTATTCCATGGCAACAGTAGTAATAAATATTTACCTTTACTTTTTGCCTTTTTATAATCAATAGTCTTCAGAAAAGTTTGCATCTGTTTTCTTGCTCTTTAGGCCATAAATCGGTGATGTAAAAGTTATATTTATGACACTATGACTTAATCGCTAAAAACGTGTTCTAATTTAACTACATGACCAAAGTACAGTCAGGATATTAATCATATTCACCTTTTAAACCTGAAAAAAATCAACTGTACCTTCATGAATAATTTTCTGTATTAAAGTTGGTTAACTCAAAAATATGAGGTATTGTTCTTGAAGAAATGTGTCTATTCAAATAATTTGTTTTCTAGGGTTAATGACTTGTGAAGTTGTTATCAGTTTATGTCCAGGATTACAAAGTTGGCTCTCGGGAGTTTTAGATCAGTCTGGCTCTTTGTTTAGGATTAAGCTGTGTTCTTCTCAAGTGATTAGCTATTCCTTGGCTACTTATTCAACACACTTTTATGAAAGTAAGATTTTTAGAAGTAGATGAGACTAATGAAAAGTATTATAACAATGTCTCATTTTTAAGTTGTAAAATCCATTTTGAAAAAAACAACTAAGCAGTAGTGGAAAACATTTTAAAACTGAGAGGCAAAATATATGAGGAGATTTAAACATAAACACTGAAGAAAAGAGTTGTATCTTATTGTTGAAGTTACTTCTACTAAGCAGCATCTTTTTAAAAAGTGTTTTGGATACAGAAGGTTATTCACAGAAATAAAAACAAATTAAAACCTCTGTACCTTTTGAAAACATAAAAGAACAAAAGAAGATTTTTCCTGGATTTTCATGACTAATCCATTGTCTAGATATCTATTTATATTTAAAGTTTATGTTTCATGAACTTAGCTGCAGGATTCCGGCATTTTGCATGACATTTTCCATCAGATCTGACTTCTAGGGATGCTGACTCTGAAGTATGTCCACAGACTTATAGCTACTGTGTGATCTGTTAAGGGATGGATAACATAATATGCAGCCTGGAATGCTACTTGAGATGTATGATATTCATTTCATTCACTTGATTACTTTGGTCTAGTTGCAGGGCACCTGTATATATTGTACAACCTAAATCAGTTCTTAGTTTCATTGTCCTAACGCAGTGACATATAATTAGAGCATGTTTCATAAGTTTACCCTTTCAATCCATGAAATGGGTTTTCATGGATTGAAAATAGTGCACATGGTGAGTGGCAAAAGCTACAAAGAGCTGCCTAGAAATCATGTACGTTTTGCATCAAATATTGTTCCTTTACGCACAACTATTGGACAGTAGGAGAAAAGAGGGCTTACAAAAAAAAAATGAGGCCTAAGCATTACCCTTTCCCTAAAATAGGACCAAGAATCAAGCCATCTTGACAAAATTCTTTAATGTTCTCTGAATTAACTTTCTTATCTTCTCTAAGTAATCCTGTTTGAGGTCAGGGCTAGGTGCAATGTGAGGTCATTGCTAATTCTGTGGCTTCCTGGTCAATCACTTCTTGGCTTCATCTCCTCTAGTGTTTGGTCTTTGCCAGTCTAGACTCTGCCTAAGAAAGGCACTTACATCTTATGTTGTCTCATTTCATTTTTAGAAATGTCGTCAATTGTTAATCTGTGGGACATAGTTATGTAGTCAATAGCTTGAGCTAAACAAGACTCTTGGGGACGTAGTTGGTAGTTCTCCCCCTGACAGTGAATAAAATCTCCCACATGCTCATGTCTTTTCTGGTCACTCATAAGCAATTCCGAGACCTACAGTCAATTTAAATTACAAATATAGTCTCAATTTAGTAAGCAAAATGTTTCAGAACTGATAGTCCAAACTCCTAGCCTGAATGCAAATTAACAGCTTCTCTTTTTCACTTACATTTCCTGATATCTCTCGAGTTGAAACATAGGGAAGGAAGGGAATAATTTAGCTCCACTGAAGGATTTCTTTGCCTCCTTCTCAGCAAGAAACTTATTTAGATTACACTTTAGATAATGCATATAGATTCTTCAGAGGCCTTGGGCCTCTCCATAATAACTTTCTAGACAAAAGCAACACTACTTTTTTTAGCTGGCCAGTCCAATTCTACCTAAATATCTGTCCCTTTTAGTACATTCCATGGCCTCTAACTGCTGGATTGTTGTGGATTTTTCCTTTGTTCTTGAGGGAGGGTGAATTTATTGTGGTGGCAGTAATGGAAGCTATGCATGGGCTTAACAGCATCAGGTCGCTCAAGATGGATTTGGTGACTGCCACTCCTGAGTTTGTGTCCTAAAGCAATGGAGACCAATGCTGACCCTGAAACCAACTTATGCAGAGATCAGCCAACCACTTGATAGAAAATCGTAGTATCAGTCACCTGCAGCCCTGGAACTGGCAAATTTTCCTTCTGACTGGGACGGGCATAGGTTTGCCTTTCCTTCCCAAACTATGTCATTGTGTGTATTCACGAGAGTCTTACGAGATCTTGAACGATATCTCCTCGGCCTAAAGGGACAAATTTACAGCTGAGGAAACACAGCAGTGCTTACAGAACATTTAATTAACTGGCCCTACCACATAGCACACCATTCACAAGCTGCTAGACATTTGGTGGGAGGGAATGGCTTCTTAAAGGTACAGCTGATTTACCAGCTTAGAGATGAGACTTTGTAAAGATGGGACACTATCCTTCAGGATGTGGTTTCAGTTGGAGACCTTGAACAGAGACCTCAACTAAGCTATGCTCAGACTTCTGACTTATAGAAACTGCGGTCATAGGTAAGTGTTGTTTCAATCAGCTCACTTTGTGGTAATCTATTACACAGCATAGAGCCCTAATCAACCCCCTCTTTCATTGAAAGCACTCCACTAATAAATCACTTGAACAAAATTCTTCATCTTAGATTTTTCTTCTCAGGAACCTAATCTAAGAAACCATCTCAGATAGGATCTCTTTTCATTCCTACTATGATTGTTTCATCTGATGTCCAGGATTCATGTGTATTCGATCTGCTGTCAGAAGGCAATACAGTTATTTCCCTGACACCAGCTTTTATTCTGTTGATTAAGTCATGTTCTTTTTCTAACATGGGAGTCATACACTTCCTCTGCATCTATCCAGCCACAAAAAGTGTCTATCAATTCAATGGCTAGTCCACTTGAAGCCTCTCCACTAATTTTGCATTTAGGGAATAGAATCCCTCATATCTTCCTCACAAGACATAGCAAATGAGTTTCATGGCATAATTTTTTTAAAGAAATCTTTCTAATCAAATATATCTAATTACTAATATCCTAGAACACTGATACACTTGTTATAGAATCTGGACTCTATAGTAACTTTATGCCTTATTTACTTACCTAAGTTGCAACTATAATTATAAGAACTTATTTTTTCCTTTGGTGGCTCCATATAAAGGGTGGTCACATGAGAAGTTTGTGTGAAATTTTAAAGTTGGAAGTGAAGCAGCAGCCATTGCAAGGTGAGAGTGTTACGGCATGCCGAGTATCACTGTAACTCAACACATTTTCCCACTTGTGTTGGCTCACCTTGGTGATATGGGACAACAGGTGGGTCCACAGCCAATTCCTCATCTCTAGCAGTAACTCAGCCTCTAAGTTGGGAACTGGTGTAGCCCTGTAGCAAAGGATTCTGGCTTCTTCTGTAGGTTAACCATATCACTGATAATTGGGTACAGTGGTTTCAGTTCATCCTTGCAGGTTTCAGATTGTCCTCGTGAGTTCTAATTTATCCTCACTCTCCATTGCTTCACATCCAACTTTTCTTAGTAACTGCGAACTCTGCTGACCTACAGGACCTTCATGCTCACCAACACACGCAGAGGGACAGCCCTTTATAGACTTCATTACCAGCTCCCACAACTGTGTAAAGCCCAATCTTTACAATAATTTATGTAATTTTGTACGAAGTGTGTATAATTCATACATATTTTGTATGTTTGAAGATCATATATCACTCATACTGGTTCCACTTTCTTGTTCAAATCTTAACGGTTCTGGACACTGACTTTGAAATTTCTACAAGACAGTGTGAATCTGATATTAATAGTATTGTAATACCATGTTTGCATTTTGTAACATATGCGTTTTACATAGAATTCAGATTTCTACTGCATTTGATCATTAACAATACGGCATCCAGTGTCTATCTGTAGCATTTGTCAGTATTTTTTATTCAACATTTAATGCTATGCCCCTTTAGTCACAGGAATTTTTACCCAGGCATGCAGGTGACCCACCAGCTGCCAGGTTCCTCCTCCTGCCATCTGCTGGGCTGAAGCATTGTGTCCTACTTGGGTTATGAAATCAATTTCCCCTTCCAATGAACCATCAGCTTAATCCTCAGTGCAAGGGTGACCACTAAGTGATTGCAACCTTCACGCCAGGAACTGCCCTGTTAACACCCAGACCAGGGGTAAGCTAGAGGCTCAAAGATGCTCATCAAACAGTCTATGACACTGCCAGCCCAGGGGGCAGATGGCAACCACCTCCTTTCTGAGATACCATGGAGTATGTAGGTCTGATTTCTCCCCTCCCAATGTCTGTACCCAATTCCCAGAGTGGGATAGGAGGCAATAGCAGAACACAGGCTTCCTCTACCCCACCCCTTGCCTACAGGAACAAGTCAGGGGTAGACAGTAGTAGAAGTCTTGGGACAGAGACAGATAGTGGGGAACCAAGCAGATCCTGGGACACCAAGAGGTGGGAAAAAAAGTTGTCAAGAATGCATCCTGGGAAGACAAAAGGAGGAGTTGGAAGATGAGTGGGACTATGGTGAACCAAGTGACCAAGTCCTGGGGCATGTTTATTATCCCATTGGAATTCACTTAGAGATCAAGTTCAAAGGTAAAATTATTATGAGTTTCAAGATAGTGAACAGAGAGCATTTAATCCCAAGCATGGAAGGCCTTTTGAGTGTGGGGCCCTGTGCAGCTGCACTGATCACACACCTAGAAAGCCAGCCTGATGTCTATACATGGGGCCAAGAGAAAATACCTCTCTTTATCTAGCTTTTAAGAGAAATGCATCACTATAATGTAGTTTAAGTAGTATTTGTCTGGAAAACCATGTATGGTTGTCCAATGTTCTATATATGGTCAAACAACAATTAAAAATAAAGTTTCCACATTTAACTGAGAGTAGTTAGGCAAAAGTATAATAGAATTCAGCAGAAAGTGAAATTTTACAAATGTTTTCTCTGAACTCAGTCTTAATATGAATGATAGAATTTCAATAGTTGAAGTGCAAGAAAGGCAAACGTACATTATGTCATTGAAGGTCACTGCATTTATTTAGTGACTAGTATAGAAATCCCATTGCAAATGTGTTCACTTTCAAAACTGGTAAGCTGAGCAACCTATTTGTTGTCAAGACTAACTCCCCAGGTAGTTTGGCTCTGCTGTTACAGGAATCCATATTCATATCCCATTCTCGTTCTCTGAAACACACACCATAGTAACATAGATATAACATCAGATTTTAATTCCATAAAAGTTTTGAGTTCTTGGTCTCAATTCTGTTTCAGGCTGACCTATTTAACAGAAAACTAAAGTCACCTCTGGGGGATATATCTTTATATAAGCAAGTCGGACAAAAGATTTAGGGAAGGGCACACAGCCACTAGTTGAGGCAGTGAAAAGCTCATTTAAGAAGATCAATCAGGAAATAATTAGCCTCAAGGTATTTGAAAGTGAAATAGCCAGTTTGGGATTAGAGGTGAGAGAGAGAAAAAGAGGGTCAAGGTTCCTGAGGATGTTTTTATCTCTAACAATCCTGATTTAGTCTCCAAGGAATACGAGCTGCCTATCATCCTCATTTTTAAAAGTCTTCTTCAGATGCAAAATTTTATTTCTCTTTCTCTTTGTTAGAGTAGCAAAAATGAGCTTTTCTAATGGCCTGACATGTCAATAAAATGGCGTATTCCCTCAATTATAAAGCCTATCATTATGCATGAGGAATGAAGGTTGTAAATCAAGATTAAAAATATTAGCAGTTTAAATTTCATATAACATTTGCAAAAGAGAAGTGAAACGGTTTAAGAAATAGTTGTACTCTAACAGATAATATTGCCTAAAAAGGCAATCTGGCTAAAGTTGAATTTATGTAGAATCAGATACAACTTATTTGTTTCAGATGCTCCAGATCTTCTCGGGGTCTCATCTAAAAGGACTTAGCACACCAGTTGGCATTCTAACAGATGGTGGCCCATCTGAAACATGCCAGATCATCCTCTTCTTTTCTCTCTTTTGCTATTTCATTCACTCTTTCTAATGTTTATTATTCCTTTTGACTCTGTTTTTCTTTCTCATGCTCTTTTATTCTCCTACTATCTTATTCCTCCACTATTTCTTTTTTTTAACTAAGTGCAAAACCAATTGCCTTTTTTTCAGATATCAAAAGAATATGCTCTGCCATTGGCCGGTAATTTTGTCTTATGAGATCACTTGGTTGATTCCACTGTGTGTTATGTTCTTCTTATTGCTTCCAATTGATAGCTATGTTCTAAGAAACAGGAAAAAATAGACATCGATAATATATTTTAGTTATGATACTGTTTTTGCTCCTGCATTCTTTTGCACTCAGATAAGCTTGCTCGTTGATATTTAATGCATTTTTCAAGCCTTTTTATTTATTGGTATTCTTCTCACCTTTCCCAGTAAACATAAGAGCGTAGCTTCAATTTATCTTGCTGCTTTTTTTCCCCTTCCCTTCCATAAAATTAATGAACAAATTCGGTGTTCAAACACAGCAACCATATTAGCCCTTATGGTGTGCATATGATATCCTGATTCAAAATCAAATATATATATTGAATATATTATATTTTACAGAATTAAGATGAACAGAAGGTGGTCACTTCACTCAAGTAGCTTATGGTCTATTGAAAGAGAGGGCTAAAAAACGGGTCCATTGCAGTCCTGTGTTTCATATTCTACAGTAGAGGTAAGCAGATGATGTCATCATAGTCAATAAGAGGGGCACCTGTTTCTCAAAGTCAAGGATAGTGACATCTTAGCTGTGTCCTGAAGGACATAGAGGAGTTTACCAGCTGCAGAAGAGGGAGGAGAATCCCATGCAGACCAAGAAGGATGTGCAAATGTGAGAAACAGAATGACATATTCTAGAACTTAATCTGCCAGGAAAATAGTGAAAGTATGTGACTGGGCAGAAGAAAGAAGAGAGAGATTGACAAGCGATGAGAATGAAAAGAGAAACTTGACAGGAGGAGTCAAATATTCAAATACCTTTCAGGGTCAAACCTTAAAAAGCAATAAACTTTTCCTTATATGGATGAAAATAAACTGTGAGAATATAATACAATAGAAACCAATATGAAATTATGGTTTATAAAACTATTGCTTCTAAGTCACAATTCCATTTTTCTATGCTCTGCTCGGTAAATGCTGAGACTGAGATTCTGCAAACTATGTGTCTAGGCTGACAGCTGACTTCTGGTTAGACTGTGATGACACGGGATTTAGAGAGTGACTGAAAGGTGGAAGGAGAACAGGAGACATTATTATTTTTTTGCTGTTGGTCCCACAAGAAATCTCTTCAGCAATTTGGTGGTCCTAGCCTCTGGCTTCTCTTAGCATTACTAGAACAAGCCTTACTGCACTCCCTCAAAAGGGCCAGCAGCAGCCTGAGCTCCAGCTCTGAAAGCTGTTTCCCCCACCGCACTAAAACCTGATGAACTCAACCTTTCCCCCTTATATCTCCAAACTTCGGGCTCATAGCTGCTCCCTGCAATTCCCATGGTGTCACTCCGTGTTTTTGGTCTGGTGTCAGTACTGTAACAGTTACCTAGCCTATGTCAAATGAAATACCTTCTGTTTAAAGATTTACCATGTATTCTGTTTTCTGGCTGATGCAGCAACATAACTTAAATTCAAAATCTTAAAGCATGCCCACTTAAAATATAGAAATAAATCATTGTCAAAGATTACTTTTATAGTCGCTTTGGAACAGAACTCTGATTTTTTTTTTTCTGCACAATGATGTTAGTATCAATTCTTGTAATTAGATTTCTGATTTACAGGTCAGAATTTATTCTTGAATTCTTCAGTTGAAATTAGGGCTTTAGGTACTGGTTATTTTTGGTTGTTTTGTGTTCTTTATGGTTTATTTGAGTTTTATAATGGAAAATGGCTCTTGGAAAGTTGTTCTTAAAATACAACTAGCCTTGTGCCTTATAACCAATTTTTTTTTTGTAACATCAATGAAGAGGCTATTGTCAGCAGAATTTGAGCAACAGAAATGATATAAAAGAATGTTCTATAGATTATGTAATAATAAATAATTGTAATGATTTATTAAAATTTGTTACTGTTACAACCCTGTTAATAAAATGTTATGAGTTTACAAATTATTAATCATCTATTTAAGTAGCATATTATCAACCATAATTGTCTTTATTACCTAATTTAAGCTTCCTGATAATGTATAAATGCCTCAAAATACATTACAATTCCTGTAGTAGATTCAGAAAATGGTTACTTTCCTAACTTTTGTTTGCCAGGTAACCTGTTTCTATTTCAAATTAATATGGTATTTTGCTAATTAATAGAAGTAATACCTAATAATGTTATTTTTAATTTATACTTTAAATTATAATACTCAGACTTTTCTAACAAAATGTATCATAGTTTTTCATTATCTTTAAACTATTCTTTTCTTACTTTTACTTTTTGAAGAATACAAATGACAAACTTCAGGATTTAAATTATTGTTAAACCATATATTAGACTACTCATTTTACTAGGATGAGATTGGTATATAGGTACATACATATACACACATACACATGTGTACATATTTTTTAATGTATAGTAAAACTAATGGCATCTCTTCTAAATCTCTGTCACAATGGTGGGGTGGTAGAGCAAGATCTAATTTTCAGCATTGGGGAAGACAGAGAAAAACGTAAGGAATAAAACATTGTCAGATGGACCTGGAGATTGTCATTCTAAGTGAAGTAAGCCAAAAAGAAAAATACTTTATATCACTTATATATGGAATCTAAAAAATAGACAGACATATTTACAAAACAGAAACAGACTCACAGACATAGAAAACAAACTTATGGTTACCACGGGGGAAGGAGGCAGGAAGGGATAAACTAGGAGTTTGAGATTTGCAGATAATAATATATATAAAATAGATAAACAACAAGTTTATACTGCATAAATATATAGGGGACTATATTTAATATCTTGTAGTAACTTATGATGAAAAAGATTATGAAAAGGAATATATGTATGTTCACGTATGACTGAAGCATTTCGTTGTACACCAGAAATTGACACATTGTAAACTGACTATACTTCAATAAAAATATTTACATATAAAAAAAAAAAAGAAAAAAACCACCATTGTTGGTTAGACAGTTATGGTTGGTATTTGCCTGAAACATATTTACTATAAGTTCACTTCACACCTGGGCACTCTTCTGAAACGATTTTCTTTTCCATTTCATTCTCTTCTATTAATAATCTGTTCACACTTTACAACCTTTTTGTAATTTACCTTCATAAAAATTTGATTAAACATTTTGGCAATACTGTATAGAATTGATCGTTCCTATTCCATATGATTCATCATACTCATATATAAACCTAAGAGAAACTCTTGTACACATTTACTAGAAGATATTTGAGAAAGTTCATAACCGCACTATGCATAATATAAAAACCTAATGCTAACTCAAATGCCATAGAAATGCCAATTTTATTTCCACACAATGAAAAATGGAGACTTTGGGGGCAATCTTAACACATCAGATAAATGCTCTAATATCATCATGATGAAAATTTTCACTCAATTCTGTGTCTGAGATGATGTCTCCAATATGAGAGTTGAGTATATAGATATCTATAAGCCAAAGTGTTGTAGACAATATAAATGAGAGAATAAATCCATAACAACATTTGCTTCATACAACGTCAAGATTACTATACCATCTGACAATTACTTGCACTTGCTTTTGCGTGTATAGATAGAAAAATAAATGTGTTGAAGAGTCACTGATATATATGAATCCACCAGAATGTCAGCTCCAGAGCTTAGGGAGATTATTTTATCACCACTGCTTTATCCCCAGACCTCAGAACATTACCTGGAACATAGGAGGGACTCTATAATTAGTTATTGCAATAAGTATTGAATGAACAAAAGAATATTAACATCCACTATCATGCCAGGTAGAGGTTTTAAAAGAAAATTATTGTTTAAGGTATAGAAAATTTCTATTTCAATTGCTTTAGGTCTTCAAAATTGTAATTTTAAGTGTACCAAAATATTTTCTAATTGAGATTCAAAATTTACTTTCACTTGTTAAAGTGCTGTCTATTTTCTTTTTTATTCAACAGATAGTGTATTTTAATTTTTAAATTATGTTATTTAGGAAATGTATTATAAAAATTTTTACATTTGCAAAATTTCACCTAAACTTCATCTGTTTTTTTAATCTAACATAGTGTAACTACATACACCTGATTTTAAAGACAGCTTGGGATAATTTATTCCTACTTTCTATCTATCTACAATTTTCTTAATAGAAATAAAAGCAAAAATAAACAAATGAGGTCTAATTAAAATTAAAAGCTTTTGCACAGCTAAGGATACCATCAACAAAACAAAAAGACAACCTTCAGAATGTGAGAAAATATTTGCAAAAGAGGAGACTAACAAGGGCTTAATTTCCAGAATATATAAACAGCTTATACAACTTAACAACAAAAAACCAAACAATCTAATCCAATAATGGGCAGAACACCCAAACAAGCAATTCTCCAATGAAGACATACAAATGGCCAACAGGCACATGAAAAAATGCTCAATATCACTAATTATCAGAGAAATGCAGATCAAAACTACAATGAGGTATTATCTCATATCATTCAAAAGTCCATAAATGACAAATGCTGGAGAGGGTGTGGAGAAAAGGAAACCCTCCTACATTACTGATGAGAATGTAGTTTGGTGCAGCCATTATGAAAAACAGTATGGAGATTTCTCAAAAGACGGAAAATAGACTTACCATATGATATAGCAATCCCACTTCTGGGCATATATTCAGGATGAACCTTAATTCAAAAAGATACATGCACCCAAATGTTCATAGAAGCACTATTTACAATAGTCAAGACATGGAAACAACCTAAATGCCCATTGACAGATGACTGGATAAAGAAGCTGTGGTGTATTTATACAATGGAATACTACTCAGCTGTAAAAAATAATGAAATAACGTCATTTGCAGCAACATGGATGGACCTGGAGAATGTCATTCTAAGTGAAGTAAGCCAGAAAGAGAAAGAAAAAATACCATATAATACCACTTATATGTGGACTAAAAAAAAAAGAAAGACAAACAGACTTTTTTATAAAAGAGAAACAGACTCAAAGACATAGAATACAAATATACTAGCAGGGGAAGGAGGGTGGGAAAGGATAAACTGAGAGTTTGAGATTTGCAGATACTAACTACTATATATAAAAAAGATAAATAACGAATTTATACTGTATAGCACAGGGAACTATATTCAATATCTTATAGTAACTTATGGTGAATATGAATATGAAAACAAATGTATGTATGTTCATGTATGACTGAAGCATTATGCTGTACACCAGAAATTGATACAATATTGTAAATATATATATATAATTTTCTTTATAACACCTAAAGACATGCCTTTTTTAATTCAAAATATTTTTATTCTGTACTGTTGTTTCAATCTAAAATGTAGAGTTAATACTAAAATTCAGGGGGGAGGGTGCAGCTCAGTGGTAGGCTGCATGCTTTGCATTCATGAAGTCTTGGGTTCAATCCCCAACACCTCCATTAATAAACAAACAAACAAACAAACAAACAAACTGAATTACCCCCCCAAAAAATAAAATAGTAAAATAAATAAAATAAAATGTAATATACAGGCAATAAATCAGAATACCAATTTGTCTTAGAATTTTAGCTATAAATATATTTTTCTCATATTTTATTTACGGAGTTTCAGCATAGTCTACTCAGTATATAAACCAGCAAGCACACTCTTAATAAGGTAACTTCCTGTGTTCAAAGAGAACATTCTATGAGGTTAAACAGAGCAGAGTTCTATTTATAGGTGCTTTAAAACTGCTTAGTAATTTTAAAAGATCATAAAATGCATAGTAGACTATATATAGCAGAAAAGATTAGTATTAGTTAACTGAAGTAAAATATAACTAAGATAAACAAAGATCAAAACAAAACAAAACAAAACATTAAATTTCCTGAAGTGCTTTTATTCAATACTTTTATGCCTATATTCCATGGTATACACAGGTATACCTAAGTTTATTCTGCTTGGCTTTATTGTACTTCCCAGATATTGCATTCTTTACAACTGAAGTTTTTAGGCAACCTTGAGATAAGTCTATTGGCACCATTTTTTCCAACAGCATCTGCTTACTTTGTGTCTCTGTGTCACATTTTGGTAATTTTTGCAATATTTAAATTTTTTCATTATCGTATTTGTTATGATCATCTGTGATCACTGATCTTTGATGTCACTATTGTAATTGTTTTCGAGCACATGAACTGTGCCCGTAAAAGATGGTGAACTTAACTGATAAATGTGTGTGTTCTGATCATTCCATGGACCAACCATTCCGTTGTCTCTCCCTCTTCTGGGGTCTCCCTATTCCCTGAGACACAACAATATTGAAATTAAACTGATTAATAATCCTACAATGGCCTCTGAGTGTTCAAGTGAAAGGAAGAATCACATGCCTCTTACTTTAAATAAAAAGCTAAAAATAATTAAACTTAGTGAGGAAGGTATGTCTAAAACTGAAATAGACCAAAAGCTCAATCTTTTGCTCTGAACAGTTAACCAAATTGTGAATGCAAAGGAAAAGTTCTCGAAGGAAATTAAAAGTGCTATTCCAGTGAACAGATGAATGATACAAAAGTCAAACAGCCTTATTACTGATAGAGAAAGTTTTAGTGGTCTGGTTTGATTAAACTAGCCACAACATTCCCATAATCCAAACCCTATTCCAGAGCAAGGTCCTAACTCCCTTCAATTCTTTGAAGGCTGGAAGAGGTGAAGAAGCTGCAGAAGAAAAGTTTAAGCTATCAGGAATTGGCTCACATGGTTTCAGGAAAGACACCATCACCATAACAGTGCAAGGTGAGGCAGCAACTGCTGATATAGAAGCTGCAGCAAAGTTATCCAGAAGATCTAGCCACAGTCATTAATGAAGGTGGCTACACTAAAAAACAGATTTTCAATGTAGATTAAGCAGCTTCTATTGGAAGAGGATGCCATGTAGGACTTTCATAGCTACAGAGGAGAAGTCAATTCCTGGTTTCAAAACTTCAAAGGACAGGCTACTCTCTTGTTAGGAGTTAATGCAGCTGGAGAATTTATGTTGCAGGCAATGAATATTTAGAATTCAGAAAATCCTGGGGTCCTGTCCTTTGGAATTATATTAACTCTACTCAGACTTTGCTCTATCAATGGAACAAAAAATTTGGGATGGCAACACATCTGTTTGCAACACAGTTTAACAAATATTTTAAGCCCACTGTTGAGACCTACTGCTCAGAAACAAAGATTCCTTTCAAAATATTACTGTTCACTGATAGTGCACCTGGTCACCCAAGAGCTCTGATGGGTTACACACTGAGATTAATACTTCCATGGCTGCTAACACAACATCCGTTCTGAAGACCATGGATCTAGGAGTCATTTTGACTTTCATGTCTTACTATTTAAGAAAGACCACTGCTGCCACAGACAGTGATTCCTCTAATGGATCTGCGCAAAGGAAATTAGAAACCTTCTGGAAAGAATTAAGTATTCTAGCTGCCATTAAGTACATTTGTGATGCATGGAAAGAGGTCATAATATCAACATTAACAGGAATTTGGAAGAAGTTGATTCCAACCCTCATGAATGATTTTGATGGGTTCGAGACTTCAGTGGAGGAAGTAACTGCAGTTGCAGTGGAAATAGCAAGATAACTAGAATTAGAGGTGGAGCCTGAAGATGGGACTGAATGGCTGCAATCTTATATTCAGACTTCAGCAGATGAGAAGTTTCTTCTTATAGATAAGCAAATAAAGTGTTTTCTTTAGATGGAATCTACTTCTGGTGAAGATGCCATGAAGACTGTTGAAATGACAACAAAGGATTTAGGATGCACATAAACTTAGCTGATAAAGCAGTGGCAGGGATTGAGAGGATTGATGCCAATTTTGAAAGAAGTTCTACTGTGGGTAAAATGCTATCGAACAGCAATGCATGCAATAGGGAAATCATTCATGAAAGGAAAATTCAATCGATGTGGTAAACTTCATTATTGTCTTATTTTAAGAAATTGCCATAGCCACCTCAGCCCTTTAGGAATCACCACCCTTGTTAGTTAGCTGCTATCAACACGGAAGCAAGACTCTCCACCAGCAAAAAGATTACAACTCACTGAAGGTTCAGATGATGGCTAGCATTTTTTAGCAATATTTTTCAATTAAGGTAAGTACATGCTCTTTTTAGACTTAATGCACACTTAATGGACTACTGTAGAATGTAAACATAACTTTTATGTGCATCGAGAAACCAAAAAATTCATGTGACTCACTTTATTGCTACACTGTCTTTATTGCAGTGGTCTGGAACCAAACCTGAAGTATCTCCAAGGTATGTCTCTGCATGAGAGTATACCAAATTTTTATGCTGTACCTTACTTCTGATTGTGTTGAGAAGATATTATTAGGTAAAATTATTGTTTCTAAATTTTGGCAGATACTGTGAAGCAGATAATAAGGCAGAGACGATTTCTACTAGTTTAACAAAAGGTTCTAAAGCTTACTTGCTGTGGGAGTTTTTTAAGCCAATATGAGTGATCAGATTGGGGAGTTTTATTTTTCCTTTCTCTTTGTAGTTACTGGTGTATGCTATTTATTTTCCTCCAAGGAAATCAGAAGCCTAGAGGATGTTGTGGCTAACCATAGTGAAACCTTGAGGGCTATAACTCAAAGTTTAATAGGACCATGAACTCCCTGGTTTGGCCAAGAAATTGGAGGGATGCACCTGCTGAGAAATGAAAATGAGAGATGCTGAAATAGCCTTTTATTTGCTCAAGAAATGTATTTCAGTGCCTGAGTTTGCCCCTTAGTGCCACCTTCTGATACAGTTTAAGAACCCTCAGTGCTAATATCCACATCTAAATACTTCTTTGAGTTTCTCCTAAGATTTTTTAGCTACTCATATAATAATGATCTAATAATTATAAATGAATATATAGTACTATTTCAATAGACTATAAGAAATATTGGCACTATTATAATTATTATCACTTAGAAATGGGTATATTTGTACGACTTATCATTGCCCAAATTCACTGTATTTTGTTTTCACAGGTTTATAAAGGCTTAAATGGTATTTTCAACATGTGCTTGAAATACACAGCAGTCCTTATGATTCAATTTTATGAAAAGAAATAGCCTGAAGACTGCAATTTTCTACAATACTTTCTAAACTCTACATTTAAAACTTTTCAACTAATCTTGGGTTGGTTAAATGATTAAAAGGTACACTGTGCTAATATATGGAAATAAATATGGTGAACTTTATAACAGTGCAAAATTATTTAGATAAACATTTGAGAAGTACTCAACTACTTATTTACACAAGGGAAAAAGTTTCACCCTTAACTTTCTCTTAAAAACGTCATACAAATTTAACTCAAAATTGCTGAACATATATCCCTTCTAACTGGGAGACTTGTATTCTGTGGTTTTACAATGGGCAGTGGCAAAAACTGAGTTTATTACCCTGCTAGGACCTGGGCACCAAGAAAGGAACAACTGATTCCTTAAAGTCCTTTAAATAAATAGAATGCACATTATGAAAGATTTTAGTTTCTTGATGTCATATCTTAAAGGCTATAATCCCTTCTGTTTCCTTAGTTGGCACTGTTTAATAAAAGTTTGCCTGCTTTTTAAATCGTATAGCTTACACCAGTAAAATTCTTCTCTGCATTATTATGCATATTGCCCATTGGTCTAAAATGTATGTAATATCAAAGCTATTTTATGTTTTAAAATTATCTTATTTTATTATGTGTCTCTGTGTACATTTGCCATTCCATTATTCCTTGGCTAAGATGCAAAGTTACTGTTGCTCTTTTGGTTTATTTTTTTTATTTTCATTGTGATGAGTAAGTACTTACTTTATACTTTGAACATGTCTTACGAAAATGTTGGAATAAGTATATTATCAGAAAACATGTAAATATTTTCCAATTTCTTATATTGAAAATTTCTGTTTTTATTTTGAAAAAGCAATACCCCAAATTAACAAGTCATCATAGTTAAAAATAAAATAGTTAATAATATGATAAAACATATTTCTAGTAATATGAAATTATATAGACATAGTATACCCAAAATATTGTAACCTAAAATTTGGTAACTGCTAGTGAGAAACAGAAAAAAGGAAGCTCATTTTATTGACAAAATTCTCATGCCATTCCTGAGAAAGTCCCATAAAATGTAACTGGTTTGAGCATTTTTTCCCTCCTAGTATGATTCCTGTAGCTAAACCTTTTATCCACTGGACACATTCCAAATCTTTTTTATTGTAAGTAATAAAATCATAGAAATATTGTACACTAGTACTTTAGAATTAGACATAATTTCTTTCACTTGAGTTTTACAATTGTCTCCCTCAAGTTTTTGGTCTTTGAAAAAGAATAAAATCCATGACAAAAATACTAGTGAGTAGGCCTCCCTGTCTCCTGCCAAAAAACTCCCTCCAACATCCAAAAAATGCTCATCTTAACAAATAAGGATGCAATTCAAGTTTAGCCCCAAAGAATGAAAATTGCTAAATATTAATATTCCTTTGTGTGAGCCTATTGAAATAGCCACTTTATAAATACAGTAAAAGTTACAATGAATAGCTGAAATCAGTTTGTTAAACTACAGTGAAGGCCGGTCTTTCAAAGGATTAACTTGCTCACAAAATAGTCTATTTTCAGTCTCCTAGTTTATACTAAAATATTTGATATACAAATCTCTAAGAATCATTTCTTCAACATATACTTAATAATATAAATTTATAAGCCCAAATCCAATTACGAATGTCTTTATTCATTAAAAAAAAAAAAAAAAGAGAGAGTCATTAAGCTGAGACCTGGGATTCCAGCAGAGAGCCACACAAAATCCACTCCTTTCTTCATGGAGCTTTATGGTCTTGCAGGATAGGCAAACATTAAACAAATAAATACAAATTGACTATTTAGAACAAATGCAACATGAACCCAAATTACAAGATGCAATTCATGTATATTATGTGGTGAAAGGAATGACTGGCTAAACAGAGTGTAACAAAGAAGATTACTTAGATATAGTGCCATTTAGAGGAATAAAAATGAAAGCAGAAGTTTTCCAGGCAATAAAACAAAAACAAAAACAAAAAACAATTCAGACAAAAGAAAGAGAGTCTGGGAAAATGCTGAGCAGAAAGGACCTCGTCACATCTTAGGAATCAAGAGAAAGCCAGAATCTCAGAGAAGACCCAATAGGTAGGTACATAAAGGCCTTTTCATTTGAGGTCTCATATCAGATAGAGTATGTTCTACTGTGTTCTGGAAACAAGTGAATGGCATTGTGGGATTTTTAAGCAGGAGAGTAGCATGATCTTACTAGTTATGATGAAAACAGACTGGAAGGGAGGTGATTTAGAATGTTGATGGAGACCCCAACCAGGAAAACATTGTGATATCCAGGTGAGATATGTTGATGACTAGTGGTTGTAGAAAAGGGCTAATTGTTGATTCTATATTTTGTGGGAGAAAAAGTGAGGAGCCACGATGGCAATTAAGATTCCAGCAGAAATGCAGGGGAGATCTCGTTAGGTGTTCTTACGAAAATAAAACACAACTAAAAAAACCCAAAATGTGCAATATAATTTAAAAATTACTGAGATGAGTAACATAAACCTAGAACAAAATTAGCTTCAAAAATATTTAGGTTGAGTTTAAGTTGCATTTAATGTAGATACCTGGACATGACACAACATAACTCAACAAGGCCTCTGGAAGGTGAAAAGAAGGAGGACTCCAGAGAGTCAGAGACAGGAGGTTAGTTAGACACAGGGTTAGTCCCTTGAGCTTCCTTACTGCCTCTCATACACCCAGGGCGAGGTGTTGAAGACGCCTCCAACCAGACCTGCTGACAGGCAAAGTCAAGAAAAACTCCATGAAAAATCAGTCTCTGAGTCAAAGTCCTGGGTAAAGGGTGGCCTGGAAACAGAAAACCATATTCACCCTACTCAGCCAAACACCAAAGAAACAACCACCCAGAGTTTCAACAGAACCTCAGTGGACCTAGAGGTTGACCTTGGAAGGTCACTCACCTGCCCTGTGGAAGCCCTGGTGATGCTCTAATTCCCCTGCTGGCTGTCTCTGGAAGCAGGTCCAGTCCCCCAACTTCAGGCTGTCAGTGGTATCTAGCAGTGAGTTGAACATCCACCCTCCCCTGTACCAACTGGAATTTTAAGGAGACATGAAAAAGAAAATGCAAGTAGAGACCAGTAAGCACTGTACTTCCCCCAAACCCTTTCTGTCCATAAGGCCCAGTAGGCAACTCAGCATCCTCCCTCACTGGCAGCAATGTGACCAAATGATGTAATGTGGACAGAGCTAGTCTGAACTTTTCTTCCTTTGTCCATCATGACATGTAGTCTCAGTTCTCAGCCTCCACCCCTGCAAGGAATGACGAGGCAGAAAGAAACAGTGTGGGCAAGGCTGGTTGGCACTGGGCTTCCTCTTCTCCCCTTCTCTGGTGTCAGAGGGGCCCTGCAGGATCTGAACTTATATCAGTACCCTCTGGGCCTCTCCTCTCTGATTGCAGGGTCCCAGTGGGGAGCTGATCTAGACGTCCTAGTTGGAGGCAATGAGAGATGTGTGGAAGTTCCCTGTTTTCACTAGGAAGGCTCAGTGAAGATGAAGGGAGGAACTGAACTTCTACCTCACTTTTCCACAAGGGAGTAGTGTGGATCAGTGCCAATATTTCTTATGAATGTGCAAGCAGAGAACCACAACAAAATACTAGACAGAATATATATATAAATATACACACACACAAATTATGCAGTATGCATTATTATACACCACTGTCAATTATACACATGACCAAGTCAGATTTATTTCAGGTAGGTAAGGCTACTTCAGTATTCAAAAATCAGTAAATGTAATCCATTACATCAACAGGCTAAGTTAAAAAATCATGTGGTTGTATCAGTGGATGCATAAAAAGCATATTAAAAAATTTAAAACTTACACAAGACAAACATTTTCAGCAAAGTAAGAACAGAGGCAAAGGTCTTCATTTTTAGAAAGAACATCTACACAATAAATAAACAAACTCCTACAGATAACATCATACTGATGGTGAAAGACTGAATATTATATTTGGAAATAAGATCAAAAAAAGGAGAGAGCAACACATGGGATCCTTGTGATGATGGAGCTGTTTCATACCTTCACTATCAATGTCACCCGGGTAGAGATATTTTATTGTTTCTATGGTGGAAACTGGGTAAAGAGTACACAGGATCTAGTGTGTTTTTCAACTGCATATGAATCTATAATTATCTCAAAATAAAAATTACAGTTAAAAAGAAGACATGGAGATAACATTTGTAATTGTTTTGACAATTGCAGTACAACAATTTTTTAATGTCTTCACACAATTTAAGTAACAAAATTATTAATTTTCTGTAAAATTGAGCAGAAAGTAAAAAAAAATTCCACAACACTGTGGATAATTTCCTAATATTGTGTGTGTGTGTATAGAGTTGTCCCTCAGTATACACAGGGGGATTGTTTCTAGGACCACATACAGATACCAAAATACAAGGATGCTCAAGTCCCTTATATAAAATGACGTTTTACATTTAGGCCCTCCATATCTGTGGGTATGGCCTCCTGGATTTTAACCAACTCCAAATTGAAATTCGATCTGTGGTTGGCTGACTCTGTGGATGCAACACCCACAGATCCAGAGGGTCGAATGTATATTTATTCGAAAAAATCTGCACATACGTGGACTTAAGCAGTTCAAAATTGTTGTACAAGAGTCAGCTGTATACATATACATCCATATGTGTCTATATATGTATACATATATATATATTTGTGTGTATACATATATATCCACAAACATATATACAGCTTTTTGTTGAGTGAATACTTTGAGGAACATTTTAGAATAGAAGGTGAAATTCCTGGAGACATTCTCAAGGATAATTATTCTTGGCCCTGCCAAAATAAAATATATTTATTTGCTTGTTGTTGTTTTTCCTGAAATAAACTTCAACAGAACTGGAGCTGCAAGTTAATCTGGTGTAGCACCAGGAACTAGAACTCAGGTCTTAAAAGAGGGTTGGTTGTGAATCATTTAATTGGAATTTTTATTAATATGTTTGCTGCACAATGGTTTGTCATAAGCATTGACCATTTTTTCTATGTACATGTATGCTGTACGTAAATGCACAAACAGAGACTACAGCGATATTGACAATGTTGCTATATTGGACACAGCAAGATGGTGACCTATGTATTCTGGAAACTCATCTGCTGTGAAATGCTTTAGAGATCCTGGGTAAAATATGACCAACATCCTTTCAGTGAAGAAATGAGCTCACAAAAGAATAAAACCCGAAGGAGGTTGGGTTTTGGAGAGAGACTGAAAACCAGAATTGTAAAATTGCATTAATGCTTCGCATGCCTGTAACTGAGAACCTTCTTTTATTGGCCATCCAAGTTCAGAAAATAAGGCCTGCACCCTCATAAGGCAATGAATTTGAGTTAAACCTAAAGAGAAGCAGGACCACAAATAGTCACAGACTCAATGAGTGAAAATATCTGCCCAATATCTAAAATTGATCCCAACCTAGGCTTTATATGGGGAAACTTTACCTGAAGATTTAAAACCACAAGCCAGTCATCACAGAGGCTTAGTGTGTGTTGCCTTCATGGTGTTGGCAAACTCACTCTGAGCATTTAAAATGATGCCACAATGAAAAAACCATGGGGTCTAAACTTGGCAGGGATTAAAGCAAATCCTTCTAGGTTTGAAACACGGTTAACTCTGATCTAGTTCACAATAAGTTCAAAATACAAGTGAACAAAACACATGAGGCATCAAGCCACTGTCAGCTAAATTCAGAAAATAGAAAATCAAAAGCAAATAATATAATTTAAGCCTTATCATTAATACATTTAAGATAATATAAATAATAAAATATGGAATTATACGGAATTTAACATCAAGAGAAGAGCATATTTATATGTGAATAACAAGATAAGTACAAAAATAGGACTTCTAGGAATACAAATATCATACATTTAAATTAAAGACTCAACCAAAGTTTTAAACATCTGATTGTTCACAGCTGAACAATTACTGATCTAGTGCAAGAACTAAAAGATTATCTATAATGCAGTATAGAAAGACAGATAAATGAGATGTCAAGATTCAAGGCAACTAGAATAAGACATTGTAAATGTATCATATAAAGAGTCCAAAATGAGGGGATAGAGTGAATGGGGGAAGCAATATCTAAAAGATACTTGCTGAGGACATTGGAAAACTTTAAGGACAACATGGAAAACATACAACTTAAGGTTCAGGAAGTACAACTCATCCCACATAGGCTACAGAAAAATAAATCAACATCTAGTAATACCATGGTGAACCTGTCAATAACAAAACACATTGAGAATAGTTTATCTTCAACAAAAAGAATTATTTTGATTTACCAACAGCAACAATTTAAGACAAAAGTAATGACTTCTAGGTGACAGAGTTTATAATTTGAAGCCCAATAGGCTAAGATTGACGCACGAGGGAGAAATGAGGACATATTTCAAATGTAAAAATAGAGAGTTTTTACTACTGACAGACCCATTGTAGGGCCTTTTGAGGAATGTGTTTCAGGAGGATTTGAAAGAGGCAGTAAGAGGAAAGGATAATAAAAAAAATCTATTTATGCTTGCCTAAACCATCTAAAATAATAATTATAAAAATTATTACATATTACAGGGCTTAAAATAACAAGGAAGTAAAATATTGGACAGCAAAAATGTGAAGCTGGGGAGCGTGGTAAGTTAAAATTTTAGGAATATTATTTCTTGGGGAAGAGGATAGATACAGTCATTTGTATTACATTTTTGTTAGGGGGAATAGACAGTCCTGGCAAAGGGAAACTAAAACCAGCAGATTCTAAAGAAGAAAGCCTAAAAAGAAACACAAGACTAGCAAATAGCACTTAAGTAAAATGGTAAAACTGATGCAAATATATTTGCATTGAAGCAAGTATAAATATTCCCTATTTTACATTTAATAATAGATTGTCATGGGGGAGGGTTTAGGCCGGTGGCAGAGTGTCTGCTTAGCATGCACGAGGTCCTGGTTTCAATCTCCAGAACTTCCATTAAAATAGACAAATAAATAAAATAAACCTAATACCCCTCCCCCAAAAAACAGCTTGTCAAAAATTGGAAGGAAAGGGAAATTCTGCTTAAATTTGATGCTGCTAAATATATGAGCAGACTCGACTCAAAGGAAGAAGACTGCAACACCACTGGATGCTAAGGAAAAGAAACTATATTACATATTTGACATGTATTTAAAATGTGCTTAGAAAGAATTCTATAGTATTAGTGAACATATTTTTTAAGATGAAAATTAATGCTAGAAAAAGAACAGCAAACAAACCTGATGAAAATAGCAAGAGCAATTTAAAAAGTAATACAATTGAAAAGAATTAAAAGAGAAGAAAAAAATATTATTACCTGAAAACAGCAAGACTATATACCTATAAGGTATAAAAGAGTCATACAGACTATTAGAATTAATGAATGAATTTAGCAGAGTTCCTGGAAACGAGATCAGTTTATAAAAATCAGATTCTTTTTAGCAATTATAGATAAAGAAATAGAGATTATACTAATAATTTGCCACTTAAAAATTATTTGCCCTAAAAAACTAGGATAAATCTAATGGAATATGTAAAACGGTTCTACATTGAAAGCACATAAATAGGAAAAACTAAAGAAAACCAAAATAAATAAATAAAGCATCTTCATGGCTTGGAAGACTCAGTATTGTTAAGGAATCTATTTATTTACAGATTGAACATACTAAATTTTAAATCCAATAGGATATTTTTCTCTGTGGAAATTAACAAGATGTTTCAATAATGTGTACACAAGTAAAATAGGCCAAGAATAGCCTTGGAAATCTTAAAGAAGTACAAAGTAGGGTGACATTCAATTCTGGAAGAAATATCTGATTTTAGGTTAAATTTTAGTAATTAAACCTTTTACAAGTATACAGCAGTAAGTTTAAATTCTGCATGACGTGAAATAATGTGATTGCTTATGAGGCTAATAAAAATGTGTCTGCATATTTCTGTGTATTAAAAGTCTCTTAATTTTAATTTCTAATTTGATAAATGCCAATAAATATAACCAAATAAACAAAAGCTTTGGGGTTAACAATTTTCTAAGATGTTAAAGGGGTCTTGAGGCCAAAAATTTTAAGGACACTGATGTGAGATTGTAGTTTGGGTAGTTTGGTTTATTTGAGTAGTTTGAGTTATAAGTCAAAAGAGACTTAGATGCCAGGTAAAATAACTACTGTGCTTTTTCATTTTCCTTTCTAAGTCATAACCAAAATATTTCTCAGCCACACCACCACCTCTTCCCATCCAACACCCATCCCCAAAAGAGTTTCATTGTGAGTACAGCTGTTGGGCATTTGTCCTGGAAACTGAAATCTCCACGTGGTCTCTCCTCTTACCTGGGTTGTACCTAGGTAATGGTAGGTAATATTTAGCAGGTTTTTTTTTTGTTTTTTTTGTTTTTTTTTTTTGCATTGAGTTGTTTGTTTTTTTCTTATTAAGGTGTATGAGCTGTTTATATATTCTGGAAATTAAGCCCTTGTCAGTCTCATCTTTTGCAAATATTTTCTCCCATTCTGTAGGTTGTCTTTTTGTTTTGCTAATGGCTTCCTTTGCTATGCAAAACCTTGTAAGTTTAATTATGTCCTATTTGTTTAGTTTTGCTTTTACTTCTATTGCCTAGGTAGACTGATCTAAGAGAACATTGGAGAGTAAGAGTGAGGGATCTATTTGGTAAAAGATCTGACATATGATCATGGAAGAGAAACTTGTGAGAATAAAAATATCTAATAAGAATTTTTGTTAATTTTTTAAAAATTTGTTGTTTGCAGTAGATTACTTCTTTGTTCTCTAGTAACAGTGGCAGTACAATCTAGGCACTGAGTATACAATGACGAACAAGATGAACACATTCCATGCCCCAGTAATTTGCTTATTTTTGTTTATATTCTGTCATCCCACTAGATTATAACTTATCTGAAAGAAGAAACCTTGTCTGCTCCATTTGTCACCTGATCATTAGCCCTCCCAAGTGATGCTTGCTGTGTGCACAACTGACTGTACATGGTGACTGATGGAGTAAAGATAGGGAAGATGGCTCCTCCATTAAATGATAAGACCCATGAGGGCCAGAAATTTTGCTCTTTTGGCTAATTTTCCAAGAGTCAGTCGGTAACAGTACCTAAAACATAGAAATAGAGTAAATATGTGTTGAATTAAAAAAATCCTGAATTACTTCTTTCTGATTCAGCCTTTGGGGTCTCAGGAGGTAATATTGAGCAAGTGGAAAGAACGCTCAAGGCCACATCTTCCCTTTTTTCAGTGGGACTTTGTGTGTAGTGTTCATTAAAAATCATCAGATAACAGAGGATATGTTATAGTTGCTAGATCACTGAATGATGAAACAGACAACATTATCCAATATCACAGATGCTTCACTTTTGAGAAGAGCTGCAGTGCACACACAGTTTGAAACTTGAAATAAGAAGATAAACAGTCTCTCCCTCATGGATTTGTTGTCACAGTTAAAGAAAATAATGTGTGAAGGTGCAAAGCAGCATCTCATCCATAATCGGCACCTAATAAACATCTTTCTGAGTAGAGGAAACGGGAATAATTGTCCTTTAAATATAATTGTAGGGAAATTTCCTTTAAGGATTATGAAGTTAAAAAAAGAGAGGAATACTTGACTGCTCTTTTGAAAAAGTATGGAGTGACCACGACAAAAATATATTTGTTTATAGAGAATGTAGAAGTAACACAGTGCAGTCTGTGGCTGTATTTAACCTGAAATGTTGTTGGAACTGCAGAATATATTGACCCAGGTACACTTACTTTTAAGGAATCCCAATCATGTTGATGAGTCTCTAGTTATATCTCTGTTTTACACACCTTGTTCTAATACCAGCAGAATGCTAATTGTTTTAAGTGGATTACTCAGCTGACAGAGACCTTTAGCAGAAAGACAGGTTTGATATGGAGAATTGAAAGTTAGCTAATGAAGAACACTGAAACTAGCTTGGTAGAATGTTAATTGACTGCCCTTATTTTTTTTTTTTTTTTTTTTGTGAGAAAGTGAAACTTCCACATATAAAATAATTCTGCCTATGTCAATATATTTGGTAGGGCTCAATATGATTTGAATGAATACGGTTTTGTCTTTTTAAATTTTAAATGCATGCTAGAATTTTGCCCTGATATGGTTATTATCCTCTGTGTGATTTTTCCAAGATTTGGAAATTCTCTGCTTTTTTTTTTTTTTTTTTTCTTATAAAAGAAAAGCAAAACATTAAAAAAAAAAAAAGAAGAAAAAGTTCATGGGACTTTGCCATACTACATACATACATCTCTCCCTTTCAATTTTGCTTAATAATTAGAATGCCTAATATTCTTTTTATCAATAGATGAAGGATGGAGCCTTTACTGGTGCCACAAATTGTCTTTTGTATTTTAAAGGTAACATTTTAGATACTGTTCCTGGTCAATGACAATTTTCTTAGACCGATGGAAAGTGCACTGTGTTTTAATGAATTTGTGTAACTCTTCAGTATATTTTAATTATCTGGGAAATCAGAAAAATTAATGTAGGTTACTCATTTTGAATATTAGTTATATTATTCCTAAACTTTATGCTAATAGGTGTCGAATCACAATGACAATATAAATTTTGAACACTGAGTAAAAAGTTGGGTTTACTGGATTGCTTCCAATCCAACATTTTTACCATGTGGAAAGTTTTATGTAGCAACTGAGTGAAAATGTGTTTTCTTATGACTCATTTCTACTTTTTTGTCCTTTTTATTTACTTGATGTGGTTCTGATGTACTAAGTACTTTTGGTCTTCAACTATAATGACACTCTTCAGGAATTCTATCACTTTTGGCTTCTTTAAGTTTTGATGTTTAAAAGTTGCCATCACGCCAGTAATCTTTCAATTAGCACCTCTCCACTAATGCAGTCTTCCATGAATTTGCTTGTCTGCCTTGTTAATAAAAAATAGGATTAATTAATGACCTCTGTGATATTGTTATGAATAATTCTCTTTTTATCTTAATTCAGATATGCCTGGCATGCGATGGTGCCAATCAGTAAAGTTTATTTGAGTATTAGACTAAAAAAGAACTACAAAAATTGTCAAAAAAAAACAATTAGAGGTGGAAAATTAATGTTATGATGCAGCTGTCAGAATCTTCATTAACAGTACCCTCCTATTTTGGCAAACATTTTTATAGGTCAGCTGGAGAGAAGAAAAACAAAGAGAGTGTGTGTGCTTGTCATTTGTGACAAAATTAACAAATAAAAGTCTACATGTGAACTTTATGATAAATATTGAAAGGCAGATATAGCACCTGTTTCTTGGAGAAAATACCTTTATATATAAAAATGTTATTAAGTTGTTGTTAAATATGTTATTTCACTTTCTCATTTTAGTGTAAGTTCGTATTATTAACCAAACACACACAGATAAAGCCAGTTATATTTCATTGATAGATCTAGTTACATTTCAAGTAACATGTGTGGATACAAATATAAATGGTGATATCACTGAATACATCAAGAGTTCAATGTTGAACATGTTTCATTTAGGTTGACTGTATTCCACAATATGAAAAAAGAGTATTTAAGTGTCCCTTTGAGAAAAACCTAATCACACATTTTAATATGAGATCACTCTTTTCAGTGTTTGAAAAGGGTACACACTGTCATGACAGTGTAATGTTAGCAAATGAATATATCAGGTTTTGACTGAATGCTCTATGCTGACCAGGTTAGTGGGAAAAGGAAAAGAAAAATGTTATTTTAAAAAGTTGCTTGCAGTTTAAATGACTTACTCTGAGAGGGTGGCAGTATCATTCATAGAAAGAAAATTAATCTTTGCTGGGAATAAAACAAAAAATCATTATTGGCCTCTTTGGTGATGAAAGGCAAGGCACAAGACCAGTTTGCTAATAGCTACCTGGGAGGTATTTAGATAACTAAGAATTAAATCGCTCTGTAAAGTGATGTAAGAGGGATTTTGCGCTTGACAGGGGATGCTTTGAAAATAGAGTAGGTATCCTTGAAGAAAGATTGGGAAGAAGCTGAGGTGAGGTGGGAGCGGCAGAGGGCTGGTAGGGGCGGGGTGAAGGCTGCCGTGCTGGTGTATGTTGAGCTTCCTTCCCTTTCCCATCATGGCGTGACCACCGAGACTTTAGGAACAGTGATACATGCTTTCAGTTTGAAATTGGTTTCTACCTGCCTTACAATAACTTTCTTTTACTGCCAAAATTTAGTAATGATCTATTGCATACAGCCGTACTTTTCAGTGATGCTTTGGCAACGAAGGAAGTGAGAACGTGGGCCAGGAGGTTCGAGTAGTGTTCAGCGACTGTATGAACAGAGACCGAGACCTAACATCAGTGCTCAGAGTCGTGATTAAGAGTATTAGCTGTTGAGGAACGGGTAGTAGCACCCACTTTGTCAGGCTCAGTCAGCTCTTCCGCCCAACTACAACTAAAAGGGTGAAGGATAAAAACCTAGATGCTATATTCTAACAATATCTCACACAGTGTCTAGAGGTATTAGCAATGTTTAATAACTCATAATGATTTAATATTATACCATTGAAGAATCTTTTTTTTCTGTTTTCTAATGAAGAATCACTTAAAAGGTATGAGTAGTCCTGAGAGAACGTACAAAAACTTTTGTGCAAAAAAGTATATTTCATGTGGTGAGTTGGAATACATATAGCTATACAGATATACCTGTGGTTCTTAATAATTAAAAAGAATATTCACAAAAAGTGCTAGATTTTAAGAGATGTATGAGAAGGACAGTAATGTATTTTCACAAACTCAGGTCAAGCATGACCTTAATGATTCTCATGCACCTTCAATTTAAGCTTTCAGAAAATTAATCACTTTAAACCATTTTATGTGCTGAAGTAACTTGGCTTTTTTATTACGTAATTATAGGACATGGCAGGGTAAAGCTGTTTCCGCACATTCATGGCTCTCAGGTGGATAACAGATCGCAGCTCTGTGTAGCAGCTCTAACTAGAAAACACAATGAGCTTCCTTATCTTCCCAGTATAGGTTTTCTTTATAAAAGTCTTAGAGAATGTAAGAAAGCTTTGGTGACAACATAAGGAATTTTCAGTGATAAGGTTTTTTGACCTGTGCATATAACTACAATTTAAAATACAAGAATTCAAATTTCATTACTATAAATAGGATGGATATTTTGTAGAATATAAACTAGCTGGTAGCATTAGGTGAGCCGATTGAAATTATTTTAATAAAAATATAGAATATGTATCTAATAATTGCCAAAATTGAATGAATAAATGTTGGTTGTATGAAAAAAAACTGATTTTTAGGCTTCTACTACCACTAATTTTAACAGCATAATAATTGAGATTGATGTTTTTAATGCAATATTTTCCAGTTACACATAGGATTCACAGTAAATATAAAATAACCAGTTGCAATCTTTAGAAGTTCCATATTTTTCCAAAATTTTACTTAAAAAAAAACTCCATTCACTTTGCTTTATGAGTAATTATGGATAACTAATATAGAGTGGAAAAGTAGAGATCTTACAGAATACATTCTTTAAATGAGAATAAAAATTAAAATAGAAACTAATTTCTAGTACAAAGAATACCTAAGAAGGAAAGAAAGCCCTTCAGAACACCATGGGTGTTATTCTGTACGTGTTGTAAGCAGCTTAGTGAGTAGTGAATAGTGGTTCCTTTGTATTGATTTGTCAGTCTCACTAGGAATTAAAATATATAATTGTGAAAAGTAAAGTATATAATCATGAAAGAAAGATAAAATAATTAATAACTCTAATTAAAATTGTTTTTAAAAGGCATCTAACATCTAAAGTTTTAGGGAAAGTTACACTTTTCTAAAATTAACTTTGAGTTCATGTCAACACTATAATCTGTTTTCTGTTTCTTTACATGTAAGTGGCTTTCAGAGTTGTTTTATTTATATTTTGAGATTCTGAACTCATTAATAAATTTTGTAATAAATTATGTAAAAATCAATCAACAACTCTAGTAATTGTCATGAGGATAAAACTAGATGCTTTCACAAAGTGGTGGCTTATGGCTATAAGTATTAATTTTTGTGGTGAGATGATAAAGTATAATAATATTTACAAATTTTGCTTTCAGGGTTTATGGTGTCACATGTTTTCCTTGTACTTCAAAATAGTTGAAAGTCATTCACTCATATGTATTTATAACTAGTAAACTATATTATCCCAAAAGAGAGTTATTATGGTGGTTAAATAAAGATTATTAAGGGAGCAAAGTCATGGAGGACAATAACACTGCAAGCAAAAGCAGGAAAAAGCAATGAGGTCACCAGAGAGGTGGACTTGTGTGCAGCAGAGTGTATAAGAAAGGAAATTGGTAGAAATGAAAGAGGAGACCAAGGGCGAGGTGTCAAAGTGTACTGACAAGCAAACATTAGTGGTTAATGGGCAATAAAATTTTAAGATGAGGGGGTCTCCCAAACTTAAAGGTATTGACTTTTGTAGCTTTATTATGGGATAAGACACAAAATTATATCACCAGCACTTATGTCAATTAAATATCCATACTTTGCTTGAAAGAAATAAAAAATTAATGCAGGACATTATTCTACCCGCTGCTTAAGTCACTCTTCAGTCAAAAATTATGTGATTAGAGATGTGTTTAATCCTTTCAGTCTATATCTTAGTAGTGACCTTGATGAATAAATGCATTTTGGGGTATGTCTATTCCTTTATTTTCAGGACGTTATTACATTTTCCTCTTAAAAGTGCTAAAAAGGTGTTTCTGCTAATTTTTTGGTGTAGTCTATTTGATTTAAATGTTAACATCTAAATATACTTAACTACTTAAAGTTGTTACCTCCAGCACCAGTAACATGCACACACTAACATTACTCACATTCTGGATATATATTGAATTGGATACCATAAATATATTAATTTGTACTATCAGATTAACATTTTTTGCATTTCTAAGGATATGGCTTTTCCTTTCTCTGCATATGTTTTAAATTCCTATATAAATATCATTGGTCTAAAACTTAATGGTTAGTAGTTTGGTGCAGCCATTATGGAAAACAGTATGGAGACTCCTAAAATAACTAAAAATAGGCTTACCATATGATCCATCAATCCCACTCCTGGGCATATACCCAGAGGGAACCTTAATTCAAAAAGATACATGCACCCCAATGCTCATACCAGCACTATACACAATAGCTAAGACATGGAAGCTACCTAAATGTCCATCAACAGATGATTGGATAAAAAAGCTGTGGTATATTTATACCATAGACTACTACTCAGCCATAAAAAAGAATAAATAATACCATTTGCAGTAACATGGATGGGCCTGGAGATCGTCATTCTAAGTGAAGAAAGCCAGAAAGAGAAAGAAAAATACCATATGATATCACTTATATGTGGAATTTAAGAAAAAAGACAAATGAACTTAATACAAAACAAAACAACAGACTCACAGACATAGAAAACAAACATGGTTACCAGTGGGTAAGGGAAGGGATAAACTGGGAGTTCGAGATTTGCAGATACTAACTACTATATATAAAATAGATAAACAACAAATTTATACTGTATAGCACAGGGAACTATATTCAATATCTTATAATAACCTTTGATGAAAAAGAATATGAAAATGAGTATCTGTATATATGCATGATGGGACATTATGTTGAACACCAGAAATTGACACAACATTGTAAACTGACTATACTTCAATTAAAAAAAAATTTTAAAAACTTCATGGTTGTGTTTCTTTTAGACCCAAGCTTTGACAACATATAGTACAACATATACGTACTTCAATCAAATAAATATAGTTTATATAACTTTTTCTGTAACATCATCACAGTAATTGTCAGCTGCCCAGTAAACAGCATGTCCTGTAACAACAGCATCACATTACATATAGTTTCATAGTTGTTTACAGTTGTTTTACTTTAATAATTATGTAAAGAATGGAAATAATTACTAAATATGATCCATAATTCATCTAAAAGCAAACATATTCTAGTATTCTTTCAGCTATTTTGATTAGTATTTAATTAAAATTTTACAAACATTTTGAGTTATTAAAAGTAAATATTTTCTATTATTATGTGTTTGAAACAGTGTTTTCTTGGTTCTAAACAAAGTCAAATATTGAAATAAACTAGATACTGACTCTAATACCCAGTTTCCAAATATTTTTACAACATACCTTTTAAAGTATTTGTTTTTATCAAAATAGCCTCGTATCTCTTTGGAAAATATTGAATATGAAATATATTTAATATTTACCAACATATACTTTTTGATTTTGAAAAAAATATTCTTTTTAATAAATAATAATGTTTCAGTAATAACACTGTTGTGCTTAAAGGGTAATTGGTCTAGATTGAAATGTTTTATTTATCATCATTGGAAAGCCTCCTTTCAATATATTTTTGGCAATCACAGAACGTTTTAACCTAGCACAAGATAGAAACCCTTACCTTTCTTTAATGTACCTGTCAGACCACATTTAGGGTGTGTAGTCATGTCTGCACATCATCCTATCAGCAGAGACCTCTGCTTCCAGAGTAAAACAAGAGTGCTAGGGAACAGTATTTCACTTTTGCAGCCATTTGACCTGGCAGTCTCCCCCATAAGGTTGTTACAAAAATTGCTCACAGGGTTTCTGATAACCAATAAGATAATAGATACCAATGTATACTTAAAAGCCAATCTATATTTATAAAAGATAAGAATACCTTATATGGAAAGCTTATTTCCTAGAGATTCAATTTATAGGTAATAGGACAAAATTTCTCTTCCTTTTTGAGCATGTCTCAGCAGCTAGCTATTGACAAAATTACTGATTTCTTTAATATCTACTGCTCCTTCTAATTTGGAAATTGTGTATATGGTAGTTTTTTCTGTGTGAAGGTAATCAGAATAAATTTTATCTGTACTATTTCCTATAAAAAGACTACTAGATATTTTCTCATATATACACATATAAAATATGGATTATTTTCTAATTGAATTATTTCCCATAAAAAACAAGATGTTTTTACTAGATGTGTATCCTAACTTACTCATCCTACTGGATTGGTTATATGGTTTGGACAATTCCACGGTGTGCAGTCTGGGTTAAACAAGTGATTATTGAGTTTCTGTCATGAAAACCGCTTACATGGTAATACAGTTATTGACTTAATCTGAAATTGCAAAATGACGGTCCTTTATAACACTTAGTGCATCACAAGACCCACTATCTCCCTTTGGAGATATTCACTGTGCTGCCACTATGGTAATATATAAATGTCAAGAGTTTTTGGAAATGTGAAATTGAATAACTAAAACTGGCCTTTCAATGAACTGCTATGTAAAGATTTTTTCTGAAACGTTCTGAGAATTTCTTTTTGCATGTCAATCTGTTTGAAGTGATTATATACTCCTAAGAATTGAAAGCATTTTTCCTTCCTGCTTCTTTGCCATTTTAATTCTATATCTGTGTGTTTAGAAGCACCACAGTTCATTAATAATTAGAAAATAACCTTTCTAATGTGAAACTTCTAGACTTCAGGTATTTCTTTGTACCTTTTAAAATCAATTTCTGAAGACTGAAATTTAGGATGAAGATGAAAGGAGAATATAGAAATAAGGAAATACTTTTAAAAACTCTTTTAAAAACAGGAGAATACAGAAATAAGGAAATATGCTTTTAAAACTTGTAGTGTTTCATGAGCGATTGTCAGCTAGCTAATGCATTAAAGGATTATCCCTCATGGGTAGTTACTTAAACAATTTTTTTTCTTTTAATTTGGTTTCAGTCCTGAAAAAGATTATTTCCACATGAGATGTGCGCATTTCATCCTCACCCTGCATGAAATTAGAGCTAACATTAGGGATGGGTGAGCTACTTTACAGAAAATTAGCTTAAAACTAAGTTTTCTTCCAAAAACAGCAATAAGATTTTAAAATATTTTCAGAAGAAACAAGTAAACAAATACAAATAATGTTTATTTTTGCAACACTTTATACAGGTTGGGCCAGGGACAAGGATTGGATTCATCTGTCAAGTGAAGCATCCTTATGTAACTATCTGCAAAGGTGGTTTGCATAAAGGCTCCTTGGTGGGTGGGAGGTGAGAAGACATGTGAATTCTATTTCACATATAAGATTCAGATATATAAAGATGTGGTGGAAGGAACTGAAGGTTTTTTATAGACAGACAATAAGATCGTTAAGTGAGAGAAATCTAGAATGAATTAGCAACACTTCTAGATGGTCTGAAGAGGGGCACTGTGCATGGGTTTGCCATGTGGCTATTCCTTGGATCTTCAGAGACCCAACCAGTCTGGAAATGCATGTGGATAAGAAAGGAAGAAAGGAAGAAGAAAAGAAAAAAAGTGTTGATATGAAATATGTAGCAATATTTTATTGCTGTATTGTTGCATATTCTAAGCAAAACTTCTATGGGCCCTTAGGTAGACTAGAATACAACATTCTTTGATCATTTTACTGAATATAACACAGAAGGAAAGGAGCCTGTTCTCACTCTATAAGAGTGTTATTAAGCAAGACACCAGGACACTGTAGCTCAACTTGCCTGTAGCCTAATATGCAACTCAATTTGCAGAAGCAGATCTTGGTATTCTAAAGGATGCCATTGGAGAGCTGAAGCTAAGCCACCAGGGTGTCTGCAAATCATGCCTGATGCATGGTAGTGAAAAATAAAGGGTAGCAGGAGTGGGAAATTGGAATCCACCAAAGTTGTGGACAGGAGTAAATTATTCCTTGGGTAGACCTAGTACTACATAGGAATGGAAACGATACATGTCTAATATCAAGAGTCAGTAGGTAGAAGACAAGAGTTGAAATGAGGGAGTCATATTAATGTGACCACATTTATATTCACAGTTGCCTAAAGCCTCCTCATTCATAAGAAATATGTTCCTTCATACTTCCAAATGTCTTTATTTCATAGATTATAAAATTGAAATATGTAGGAAATCTTCCAAAATGATCCTCTGTGTGATATATAGAAATTTTGGCATCTCTTTCACAAAAGCATTTTAAAGAATATATATGCTTAGCACAGGTGAATATATTAACATGTTACTACATGAAGGCTAATTCAAAATGTTTGTATGAATGTACTAGATTCTGCAACAATGCTAGATTCTGAAAAAAGCAAATCTCAGATTTCAACTATTTTCACACAATTATTTCTTGTTCACATTACAGCACAATGAACACATTCATGGCAAGATCATGTCTTTTCATGTGATGACTCAGGGACCTAGACTCCTTCTGATTTTTCAAGTCTTTTGTATTCAGTAAGCAGACTAGACAGATGGACAGAAATCATGGTAAAGACATTCTTGTTTTGCCCAAGACATGGAAATGTTACACACTTCATTCACCAATGTTGTGAACTAGACTCTCTAGATGTGCAAAAAATGAAGAGTGGCAATGCTTGGCATTCTGTTCTATGGAAGAGAAAATAGGAACCTTTGTGGATGGCTGACCACCTCTGGCACAATTATATAGTGTTTTATTGTGTGTAAGATAGTTTCACATACATTATTTTATTTGAGCCTTAAAATAAAACTGAAGCAGATTTAGAGAGTTAGACTTCAGTAAACAGCAGAGCTAGGACCAAATTTTAGTCATTCTAACCCACCATATATAGTGCTTCCTTATAACAGATATTTAACTTAATTCAATAAAATTTTTGTGAAATACCTTGATTATTTTTCTTTATGGCATGCCTCTCCTTGACATAAGCTATAATTTTTTTTTGGTCAAGTCCCAAATTCCAAGTACCTATCAACATGCATTTTTTCATTAATTCTTTCTGTTTAAAAGCTAATAGGATTAAACTAATTATCACCTCCCCAAAATCATTATAAGGAGTGCTAATTACAATAATGCCATTTGTTAAAAAATGTGTTTCATCCTAATGGCTAAAATAAGGACAGTGTAGGCAGGTGCTTTTAAAAGTATTTGATGCCAGCTCAGTCTATGCCTAAATGTAACATATGTCAGTAATAATGGCATAACATAAACTAGCGATAACCATATAGCATAAATAGATTACTGATCTTTTCTACTCATATTCTAATGTAGAAACTGCCCACTCTCCTGAATGTTATTAAAGCCTATCATGTGGTTTGTTCTGTGGGAAAATGGGAAAAGAAAACTAGTATGAACACTCAGACTATTCACTTATCACATGAACTGAGGGCTTATTAAGGTAGATTTGAAGCCTAACACCTATGAAATCATTTATTTCCCTCTGACAGTCCCTTGCCTTCTCCACCAGCTATCAGTCGAAGTCCCTTTTGCTGTTGTTATAAATACTTCACAATGACACTGTCAATTATTCTTAATGTGTCATCTATTATTAGTCTCTGCAAGATTTAGAATCCCAGCAGATGTCAGTTCTGTCTGTCACGTTGCTATGTATGCTTGCAAGGAGTCTTTCCTCATACGAAGAACAACTCTCATCTGCAAGTTCAGCATGAGGACATGAAAAACACTACAAGAAGCAACATTATGCTCTTCCCTGTTATAAATTTAAATAAACATTTTGACTTCAGAACACATCCTTTAAGATATTCCCCCTGGATGCTATGCACTTAACAAATCATCAAATCATTACAGAACATTTTCAGTATGGCCAGACTTACATATACACTCTTTCAAAGCAATAGGGGACATCATTAATGGCCTTGAAGAGGTTATAATCCAGGGAGGAGAGTGGGGGTAGTGCATATTAAATGCTCACCCAGTCTTCATTCTTGTTTAGAAAATATGGTTACTGATGGACTTCAGTATGTGCTATCTGTAGGGCTGTGGTGAGTGATATTCTGTCAGGAGATCCTTTATTTTATGAAGCACCCTGAATCAACCACAGGGTTTTCTCTTGATAAACCGTTGCCTAGAAACTCAAAGTTACCACTCTTTTCTTAGAAGAACCATAAAAGGCCCCACATGTCCTTATCCCATATTCCAGTTACATCATTTTCCTCATTGCCACTTTTCTCTCCTGACAAGACTGGAAAATGAGAATATTTATTTCAACCATTCAACAAAGAATAAGATGATCTGAATTTAAGGGGTGCTTGTAATATGTTCACAGTCAGTCAGGACAGCAAAGACAGACAGGACAGGACAGCAAAGACCAACCAATCCAGCAGACCCTCTGCTATTGATGTTTAGAATTAAAGAAAAAAATAATAATAAGGATTTAGAGACTATGTATAAGCTTGATGTCTAGGATCGTATTTTGATGCAATTGGAGGTGCCGTTAAGTACAAAAGACTCCCTTTATGTCTATAAGAAATGAATAATTTAGCATTGCCCAAACCTGCTCTACAAGAAAATACTAGTTTACTAAAGCAGCCGTGACAAATGACTACTAACCTAGTGGCTTAAAGAAAACCCCACAAAAGTATTTACTCACAATTCTGTAGTTAAGAAATTCCTGAGTTTCATCAGGTGAAGATCAAGGTGTGGCAGAACTGCATTACTTTCTCATGGCTCTGAAGGAAAATTCATTTTCTTCCTATTTCCATCTTCTAAAGACTGGCTACGTTCTCTGGCTCTCAGACCCTCCCAGCGTCTCTCCCACACTCTTTCTGTCTCTGCCCCTTCTACCTCTTGCTTCCACGTAGCTGTGATTAAATTGAGCCTACCTGGATCACCAAGGTACTATTTTTTCTCTCTTAAAGTCAGCTGATTCGAAACTTTAATTCCATCTGCACACTTACTTCCCTTTGCTATGTAACCTAACGTATTCACAGGTTCCTTGGATGAGGATGTGGACATCTTTGGGGGGCATTCTTCTGCCTACTAATGAGAGTGATCTGACACCACAGGTGCTTTGTTCTGTTGTTATTTTACATACAGCAGCTTCTTACCAGGCCTTGTAGCTAATGCCCTATTACTCTCACTGACTCTTTGAGGCCAGTGCAACCACCTTAAGACAAGTTCCTCACCAAGTTTCAATCAGCACTGGCCTTCAGGCACTGGCTCATTATCTGTTGGCAAATCTCCAACAGAGATAAAAAACTAGTACCCCTTCTCAAGACTGGGGCTTTTCTGAGAAGAGCAGGATGAGAAGTTTAGCTGTTGTCCATACAAATCCTCTTCAGACCTCATATACTGAACCCAAGTCTGGTTGCAGGGCTGCTTGCCTCCCCCATGGGTGACTATTCCCTCCCCCCATTCCCTGGGAAACAGCCTAAATATACAAAAATAGCATGGGTCCCATCACTCAACCCCAGAAAATTGGCAGTACTTGACCCTCCTTACCCCCCAATGCTTAAATGCTTATTATCAGTCCCGTTAACTCCATCACAGGAGCCAGACCACACCACACAGAGCAGCCCCAAGTCAAAGATTGATAAGATGATGACCAGGCTTAAGGTTGTTTTCATCTGATTACCTGTCAAGCCAGTAAACAGACAATTTGAAGGATAAAGTATAAGGACAATAGGAGTAAACACAGTTCCCAAATGCCTGCTCCTTCCAAGGGAAGCCCATCTGCATGTAGGTGTTCACTCAGGGGCTGTCATCATTAGGCTTGAGGAGGGACACTTCCAAGGGGCAAATGCCTACCATATATTTGGATGCATTCACATACTCATCAAGTCCTGTCATATGGAAATATTCCACCTTCTAACTTCATAATTATTTACTTTACTTTTTTTTTTTGTCCTTAACAAATTCCTCCCTTTCTTTATGTGTCTTCACAGAATGCTGCGAAATTTCTCCTGCCATTTTTCCCCCTGTATATATTTATCAGACATAGGGTATTTTAATCTGCATCATTTCTTAGTATAGGATTTTTAAGCTTATCAAAGTAACAAAATATTCTAAGATATGCCTAAATAGTGGGTTTAAATGTTACTAGCATGAAACACTTTGTTATTAAATATAGAATATTTTATCATTATAACTGACAAAAGGATATATATAAATATGAGTGTAGAAAAGTTGAATCCTATTTAATAATATATTATTAAATGTCACATTAAAAATTTAGGGAAGACAAATAAACTTAGGAGCAAGAAGTTAAAAAACAAGTTGAACAGGTTCAGATGTGCCCATGTGTATGCTGTGTCTGTGCCTGTGCAGAAGGCTTTTTCTACATCACTGTGTTATGTGCATCTCCACTGGGAGACAAATAGTTCAGAGTTCATAGAAGAAAGTAACTTGACTAAGGACAACACTTTTTGAAGAAAAATTCACAACACTATATTCAGTAGAACAAAATTGTGGGTATCTGCTCTCAACCATCTCAGTTTTCCTGCTCACAATGTTTTCCATATCAACAATGTAAAGTTAAGTATTTATCTTTAGACATGACAATATATAAAATAACTTTTTAAAAATTTTGCCTGTTTTACTTCTTTACTGCACATGATTAATTTTTCTGCTCAACTTTTCACCTGTTACATGTTAATGAGTTAATTGATAAGTAACTACATCTTCAGTTTATCTTCAATAATTAACATATTTTCTTTATCAATTAATTATTGATACTTTTGCTACTCAACAAATAGAAATAATTATTATTACTATATAAAAAAAAGCATCCCAAAGGAACCATGGAGATTATGTAAAATGATTTCTATCTGTAACAACAAAGCTTAAATTCAGTTTGTTACCATGTTAATAATCTGTAAGAAGAAACTGTGACATGTTACTATCAAGTTTCTTAACTTAGGTGAAACTCAATCTTACTTAAACTGAAATTAATGCTTTAGTAAGAACATTTGGGTAAATATGTGTGTAAATATGTATTTGATAATCATTATGCAGTATTTGAACAAAAGCTGTGTATGCTGTTCTGTTTTTCATGTAATGCTGGCAAAATCTTTTGTGGACCTCTCAGGTGCTGCTATACTGAGCTGTGTCCTCTTTCTTCCTTTTGTAGGATTTATCAGTCTTTGCTTTCCTTCCAAAGCTATTTTATTTTACCCTATTTTCCTGTTTTGTTTTGTTTTTCTTCCCCCTTAACACTTACAGACCAAGTAATAATCTGTTTTCTTTGCTTTCATTTTCTGTAACTGCACCCAAAGAAAAAGACATAAAGAACCACAACGAAGCACAGAAATAGCAGTAAAGACACAAAGCTAACAAATTTCTTGGTAACAATGTCACAGAGCCAATACATCTCTTGAGTGGTGGCTCCTTCTCCACATGTTATTCTCAAATAGTCATTCAAAGTGGTGATTTGAGGGTTGGAAATCTGGGGGGAAAAGCGATATTTTAATAAGTTTTTGTCAAATCATGACTTTGCCTGGGTCTTCTGAAAAGCAGAATCCAAAGTACAACTAAACCTGCAAGAGATTTGTTAGGGACAATGATTATACAGGGAAATGAAGGAATCAGGGAAAGGCAGGAGAACCATCAGAACTTGATGCAGCTTTGATTCAGGTTAAAGCAAAGAGGGAGAGGAGGGAAAGAAGGGTTGGCAGAAGCATCTTAGACTGCAATCCAGTTCTTTTTCTCCCCCAGCTTTATTGAGAAATAATTGACATGTATCACTGTGTAAGTTTCAGGTGATGATTTGATATATGTATATATTGTAAAATGATACTACAATAGGCTTAGTTAACATATCCATCACTTCACCTACTTTGTGTATGTGTGTGTGGTGAGAACATTTAATATCTACACTCTCAGCATCTTTCAAGTATACTAGTGCACAGCATGGTGACTATAGTTAACCATGCCATATGGCAATGAAGTCCTAAGAGTTCAGCATGGTCTCTGAGGAGACTTTGAGCCAAAGTCACCCAAGTGCTAGAAGATTCCAGTTCTTGTAGGAATGGATGTGACTTTAGTATCCCTGCCATGATCAGTCCCTGACTGGGAATAGCTAGTGAGAAGGATGGATTTCATAGGAAATCTGATGGATTTCATGGCTGCATGGCTGGAACCTTTGCTCAATTATGTCTGCTGTACTCAGAGACTGGAGAGGTAGATTCTAATGGCTGTCACAGACCATGTACCTCTCAACATTTATAAAAATATTTCTGTCACAGAGAATAGTTGATCTCATACCATCCCCAGTCATTCTGTGTAATTCTACTAATTCTTGGAATGTTGACTAATGGGGTAATTTAGTGATATTAATAGAAAGTACTACAAATAAACCATGATCAGCATGACTTGGGAGTAATTTGCCAATTTTTATTGTTTTTATTTTCCTTCAGTCATCTCATGAGCATGCTGCAACTGTGGTTTGCAATGAGATCTGCTCTTCACCAATCTGATGCCCTGTTTATATAATACATGCATATTAGTCTGAAATTCAATTATTTTAGGCTGTTTTGATAAATCACCCTATGGATTTGTTTTAATGTGTATTGTTTACACTTTTTCTTTATATCCCTCTGATGTCTTCATAATTTCTTTTTCTTTTATGTGTCTTCCTAGACATATTTAATAAAAATAAATTATTAATACCACTTAAAACTTATACAAATATTTTGCACGGTTAATCACATTTGTTATCTGCTCCTCAAAAGAGCCAAATTAACAAATGATGTGGCTAAAATTAATCACAGAAAATGTTCTTTTGGTTTCAGACTTTCAACCTTCTAACCATAGCTCTAAATTACCATTTCAGAATAAAATGTATCACATGATGACGTTTATACACAAAATAACATATTGGCAAACAGCGATCCCAATATTAATCATTTTATCAGTGCTAATAGAGTGCTACCACTAGAGGCAGAACTTGATTATTTTTGATCTCTTCAGCTCCAATCTCTGCTCCTTGGATACTTAGAGAAGATTTGTAGGGGGGGTATGGGGGGTGGCGGGAAAGACTTGTTGAATTTGTTGAATTGGTGAACAAATGATGATTTAGAGAAATATCCATTAATAAAGTATAGATGAGGTTGAGAAGAATAGTAAAATGAAAGGAAATCTTGATATTGTACATCATAACTGAATGCCTGTGAACAGTAAATCTACTTTTCCTCAAAATAAAAAATAAATAAATAAATAAATAAATAAATAAATAAATAAATAAAAGAGATACTGAACCCAGACTTACGTGAATTTCAAAGGACTAATTGGAAATGGAGAAAAAAAGTCTCTTCTACAGGTTTTGTCCTTTAACTGCAATAAATAAGTTTCCTTTACTCAGTTCCTTTAATAATAATCTTGGGATAAACAACATTTTAAGTCAGTGGATCAGAAGGCAGAGGGTGAATGCAGTCATGTGGCTGCTGAGGTGTGAGGGCCTCACCTTTCCAGACCTTCAGATAAGAGCCAAAAGTTTTAAACTGGATTCAAAATTGTATTGTATGATTTGGTATAGGGATGGAAACCATCAACTTAAAAAGTATTTTTCCCTTTTTCTTAGCACCTTCTGGAATTGGTCACTGAGGTATCAAAATGTCTGGAATCAGTCATCTGGCTTCATGCTTTCTGAGCTACTACATAAAGAATAACAATCAATAAAGGTGTTAACTGCATCTTGAAACTGTGCTTTGCACCTTGTGCGCATTTTGTCCTTTGTCAGTGATCAGGGATCTCCTAGGACTTGGAAATCTGATATTCCGATCATTCCCCATCTGGTCCCAATCACCTCCATGCTAAGCATTTTATATTTAAAACCTCCCAGTATCTGAATTTATAAATGTGTTTTGGTATGAAATGTTTTTTGTAAGTTAGTGTGTGGTCCTTATTTGAGCAATCTATAAAAATGGAAGTTATTTTAGAAATGGATTTCTGGGATTATTATTTAACAAATGTGTATGATACAAGAGGAATGCTGTATTTAATACATTTAATGTACCCATTTGCAAGTTTTGATGCTTAAAACAAGTTGAATATATTTTATTATCATTCCAAGGTATGCATTACTATTTTTGTCATCTTTTGGAAAATAATATAACTATTTAATTTGGGATTTTCTAAGGATTAATTAAGATTAATTATGTCCTTTTCAATTGATATTTAAACAAAGCTAACACAATTTCCCATAATTAGACGTGTAATAATTTATCAGCTATGTTTGATTTGTGGTTCCATAGTGTTCATGGGCAAGCCAATTTTAATTAACATTCAAAAGTTATTTTGTAAGACAGGAACACAATACTCCACTGAAATTAAAATATATTGGAATTCCTTCAATCCTTCATCATCTAATAAATTAGTTGGGCAAAAAAGTGAGGAAAAGTGAAGTAAGATAATAATAGTGAGGACAAGAAGGTCACACAGTTTTGAGAAACACTTTGGAGATGATGAAGGTACTTTGGGATGCAACACCAAGGCCACAGAGGGAATTGGACGATTCAGCCATTCTACACAAAGCTGGTTCTGATGTCAGTCAGTTTGGGCTGATGATAAAAATCACAGCTGTATATGACTTCAGAAAATGAGTAGAAGACATCAATACCACAGGCCTGGAAAAAAGATTATGCCAACCCTGTTTCATTTCTCCTTTCACTAATTTGTTATTGTTCTTTATAAGTTTGCAGTCCTGCTAATTGAGATTTGTCTGTTGGAAACCTGTTTACTCTGGATGTTTATAAGATTCTCCCACTGCTGTTGATGATCAACAGTTTCACTATGACGTGTCGACATGAGCTTTTTTTTTTTTTTAAATACACTTACTGAATTTCCTTGTATCTTACTGAATCTGAGATTAATATCACTAATAAACTCTGAAAAATCTTTGTCCGTTATATCATCATGAATTCTCCTTCCGCTATTCAGGTTTCTCCTTTTAGAATTTTGGTAATACTTAGGATAGATCTTGTCATTCTACCCTTTTCTACCAGTGATTCAAAAAGTATAAATATTTTCCATCTCTTTGCCTTCTGAATTTTATCTTTTCTAACATCTTCATCTCTGTTTTAGTTCATTCAAGCTTCATTCAGTCTGTTGTTTACCAATCAATTTAATTTTAATTTTAATTAAAATATTTTATTTCTAGTTTTTTTTTCAAATTTATTATGTCATTTTTGAAAATAGCTTATTCTTTGCTCAGGTATTAAATTCCTCTTTTTAAATTTTTAAAAGTTTTAATCACCCTTCTAATACAACATGACAATTATAATATATAAGGTCATTAGAAGTTTGAATTCTGCTGTGTGTCATTTCCACTGACTCCTGCTCCGAAGAACCCATGTGTGATGATGTGAGCATGCTTGTGTTTATCTGAGGTGTATGTGGCTCATCCTGGAAGGCCTACTTTGAGATTATGCACCTTTGAAGTAATAGAGGTTTTTGCTTCTTTCAGAGCACTGAATTTCTATCAACCTGGAACCAATTAAACTTGCTTCTCAACTTTGAGTTATCTGGACCAGACAGTAGTACCCATTTGAAGGTACAACCTAGCAAAGGACAGAACATGAATTTTAAATCATCAAAATTATAGTGAAAAGGGAGCTTTGATTTTTTCTTCCTAAAGTTCATACAAAGATCTTTTTTTTCTTTTTCTTTTTCTTTTGCTGATGGAAAGATATCTTCAAACATCTCATTGTTTGCATGTCGAGCCATTTGAAACCCTGGCTTTACAGATCTCAATTCAAATTACCCAATTTAATTTGGCTGAAGATTTTATCTCCTCTCCAAAATATGCTCATTACTATCCAAACAACTACATCATTGTAGGTTGAAAACCAACTTTAAGTCATTTTGAATGATAGCTTGCTTATATAGCAGCTCCTTCTTTGTTTAAGGCCCAGAGGATTTTCTTCATTTCCTTAAAAACATTTAAAAAGAGGTTTGTTGTTTTATATACTACATGATGTCTAATTATTTGTGATAGGCAAGATTTTTGAATAGTCTATAGTATTGATTTAAATGTATTGAAGAAGTTTTATTTCTAAAGATCTTGGAGTTTTTTCTGGGGGTAAAGTACTATCTTTTATATGGTGAGTTGAGGAGAAATGGACTTTAGACCTGATAATATCCATATTCTCTATGAAAAGATTATATTTAAAGCCATTGACAAGACTGAGAAGGAGGTTTTGAAATGGATTTGACTATCTGGACACAAGTTTGATACGGCTGCTACGATTACTGGGAGTTAGAAGAAGAAAAACAAGTACATATGTTGTAAACCATATTTATGGGCCTATTTGAGTTTGGAACTAATAACTTGTGGAAGAACCAGCTCAATTTTTTCCTCCCACCCTGTTCAACCACAACTCTCAATGAAGAATGAATACACATTTTAAGACAATCTGTGGTTGAGATTGTACATGGTAGGTGTGACAGGAAGAAAGGAGCTGAAAAGGTGCAAATAATTCAATTGACTTAATTTAGACATTATTTTATAATTAAATTTAATATTTACTAGTTGCGCTATCTGTACCTTATTTACCTGCATTGTTAGTTTAAACAGTTTCATTAATAACATTTAATATTGTAAGCTTACAGTTCTTTTTACGTAGAGAAATTTTACTTCAAGTATCATTATTTGAAAAATTGCCATAAATTTAAAAATTTGATATTTTAACTAATATTAATTAGAAATGTGCAGAAAGCAAAACATGTTTCTTAAATAGAAGAATAATAGCCTTTGAAATCTAATTAATAGTGTAAAATAAGGTTGATGAGTAACTATTGAAATACAAGTTACCATGCATTTCAATAATAATAGCAAATATTGTTATCTCATGAATATTTAAAGAATTAATTTTCTAAGTAAACAAAGCTGTTTTATTCACTTCAAAAAATAAACTTCAACATAGAAATAACCTACAGATATCCAAAGCCATAAAAGTGAATGCTTTCATTAACACATGCAAACACATCTGCCGACATTTATGCATAGATGTCATTAAAATATAATTTCCTCCCAAGCTAAAACAATTTATTTTTCCTGAATAACAGCAACACATAACACACTTACCTGGTTCTGTCCAATTTTTTAAATATACTTAATATTAGCCATTAGCATTTAGCTAATATTTTGATATAATAAAGATGACATTTCAGAACTGTGTTAACCATATCATTAAAAGACAGGCACTGGATAACATCTATTAGTCTCTTAAGATCAGCTCAAAACTCTCCTCCTGTTGTTGGTTCCAGAAAACTGAGCGTTCAATTGTATTTCAGGTAAATTTTGGATTCAGTCAATAAGGAACACTAACAGGAAATCAGAGGCAGGGATGTGAATGAGTCTGATTATTTCCTCCCCATCTTCCTCTCTTTGGGCTCACTGTGGACTGTATGTACTCTGTTGTGTGAGTAAAATTACAGTTCCTGTCAAGTAGCCTCTCCACACACTCTCCCTCCCCCTGAGCTCCAGTAACCGCTTTTTCCTTGGACTCTTTAGGCCTAGATATAGAAACCTCTTACTAGGGGTTCTCTACACACTGCCTGCTCCTTTGTTCAGCATTCTCTCCATTAGCTCTTCTGAAATAGCCCAGTCTAAGCACCCTGTGTTTCCTGTAGAGATTCTAACAGGCTTTTTGAAATTTTCTTACTTTTTTCATTATTTATTTGAATGTTGAATATTTTCTATGTGTGATTTAAGCATTCTTTAAAACATAGATTCTAGTCTTACCATAATCCAGAAGCAAAGACCATAATAATAATAATAACACCATTAACAACAATAACATTGATTGAGACCCTAATATTTTCCAGGTACTGCTCTAAGAGCATTGCAATCATTACCTCCCGATTTTATAGATGAAGAATCCAAAGCCAAGATAGGTTTTGTAACTTGCCTATGGTCACAACAACAGAAAGTGAAGTAAAAATATGTAATGTGTAGGAAAAAAAATGAGAAGAGAGTGATCCGGACAAATATCTAATACAGAATAAAACAGCTTTACATTCTACATAGATTTTCACTCTAATGATGTCAGCCATTTATGTCAAAATTGTGTAGCATTTTCTTAAAATTAAAAAAAACTCAAGATATTTGAAGTTCAAATTGTTCTTAATGCACCATTTTTCATTATATAAAAAAAATTCTCCTTCACACAACTTAAAATACACACATTTATTTCCAATACAATAATATATAGCCTCCGAAATTTCAGCTAGCTCAACGTTAATGCCTGTTCAAGACTCACTTTAGCTGTGGAAATGCTATCCTTGAGAGAAAATATAATAGACTCTATTGTAATTTTGCAAAATAAAGATTGCATCTATCCATGTTTAGCTTCTGACTACTTAGACATTTGTAAGAAAATTATCATAATTTTATTTGCATTGTTCTAGATTTCATTTTTAACTTTAATTTTTAGAGCAGTTTTAGATTCACAGCAAAACTGAATGGAAGTTACAGAGATAATCCATATATTCTATGCCCGTCTACATGCATAGCTTCCCTCATTATCAACACTCCTCACCAGAGGATATGTTTCTCACAACTGATGAACCTATACTGACACATCAGAAACACCCAAAGTCCATAGTTTACTTTTGAATTCGCTATGGATGTAGCAGATTCTCTAGGTTTGGACAAATTTACCAATGACATATATCTAGAATTACCATTACCAAATTATACAGAGTATTTTCATTGCTCTATATATCCTCCGTCTCCCCCTATGCATCCCTTGACAACTACTGATCTTTTTTTTTACTATCTATAAAATCATAGTTTTACCTTTTCTGGAATGTCAAATAGTTGGAAATATATAGTAGGAAGCTTATTCACATTAGCTTTTTTCACTTAGTAGTGCACATGTAAGTTTCCTCCATGTCTTTTCTTGGCTTAATAGCTCACTTCTTTTCAGTGCTGAATAATATTCTATTATCTGGATGTGTCACAATATGTTTATTTATTCACCTATTGAAGAATATGACTTCTAAGTTTTGTCCATTATGAAGAAAGATGCTATGAATATCCACGTGCAGGTTGGTGTGGACATAAGTTTTCAACTCCTTTGGGCAAATACCAAAGAATGTGATTGCTGTTGATCATATAGTAAGAGTATGTCTAGTTTTGTGAAATACTGCCAAGTGAATCCAAAATGAGGGTACCATTTTACACTTCCACAGCAACGAATGAGAGTTGCTGTTGTTCTTCATCCTCTCCTGAGTTTGATGTCAGTGCTCCAGATTCATAAAAGGAGAATCCATGAGTAAGTAAAAGTTTTGGATAGAAGAAATAAATTATAACTAATGATGAATGGACTGGAGAGAACATACATATTAAGACAAATAGAGATCATGATTCATTAGGGTAGGGTGTTCTAGACAAAATGGAAAACTGATGAGGAAATGATTGACTATGCTAAATATTATACCAGAACTACTGTTGCTCTACTTGAGTTACTTTGGTCTAGATTTCCTAATTCTACACAAAAACAGCTGAGAGAATTGTATACTTTTTCTAGTTCCTCAAGTATCTGTAAAGTGGACACATTAGACCTTTGGTAACTAAGTATGCTGCTACTGCATTCAAACCAAAAGGCTTAAATGGCAGATAATTCATTTCCCTCCTAAAGTTATATTCATCCATGCAACTAATGAATAGAAAATTGAAGAAGCAGGAGAAATGATTAAATATTCAATTTTTATCTCATTCAAGTTGATCCAACTAATTTATATTTATATTTATTAATTTATAGAAAGTTAACTAATGTCACATCAGTGATATTATTTCTCTCTGCTCCTATTCATTTCCCTGACTCACTTCATAATGTCACTCCTCTGCTTTATTTAGGAGATTGAAAAAGAAAAGCAAAATCTACTATCTGTAATCAAAACTTGTCTAGAGAGTAAACAGTTCCAGCTGTGTTTTTAAACTACACAGAAATACACTACTTTTATTTGATTTAGGGTTGCAAAGTTCTTGGTGGAAAAAAAGCTCAATTTACCCACTTTTATCTTGCTACTCATATGAACTATAGAATATTGAAAAGAAACATTTTGTGATACTTATTGAGATGTATTAGCTATCAAAATCTTTATATATTTCACTTCTAATTTATTCTTATGTTTGAAAAGGAAGAAAAATATATCCTGTGGATTTACAATGTTAGTCACTGAAGGTGAGGATGATATAATTCTAACCTTCAAAACAAAGGCTCAGAAAATATTCACTACAGATAATTATCATTCTTTTGTTTATTAATTCACTCAATAAATACTACCTGCCAAGGACTGAACTAGAGATGGAGATGTGATTCCACAAAACTACATACCTTCACAGAGTTTACATTCAAGTGGAAGAGACAGATAGTAAACATACATTTAAAAATCAAATGTAATATGTCAGTTATTAGTGTGAAGAAAAAAAAAAAAAGGTGCTAAAAGTAGGTCATTATAAAGAAGTGCCATTTAAACTGACACCTGAAGTGAGGGGATCTATGTATGCAGATAATTAGGAAAAATGACTCATAATGTTTTATATATTATCATCTAATTTAAATAAAATTTGCATCAAAAATTTACATCCAAATAGGAGGATGACTAAGAGGGTGACTGGAGAGGGAGAGGTATCCAATAGTTAGACCCATTTACTACAATCAATCATTTCTAAAGGGGTAGGTTCAGAAGTTTGGTATGTGTAGATAATTTACTTTTACCTAATAGTGTGAGTATAAATATTTCCTATTTTTTTAAATACTGCAGGTATTTTTAAATCTCTTAAGAGATTAAAAATCCATCATGAAATAGATTATAACAACCTAGAGGGAAATATTTCCCCTTATTGTTTACCATAGAGACTTCAACAAGTGATATAGTCTAAAAACAGTGCTTACATATAGTAGAAATGAACTAAATGTTTCTTGAAATTATGAATAAATTATTTGAGTGGTCATATGTATAAATCTCAGAAGATATTATCACCAGTATTAACATCATGTCTTCATCATTATTTGTTTCCTTATTGCGAGTTATTAAATTTAATCCATTATAAGTAGATATTTTCACAAATTGCAAGTTATGCTAATATAACAAACTGTGAAGTCTCATCGGTTTAACACTGAAATCTCAGTGATTTAATGAGTGTTTCTAACTTGTTATATGCCTTCTGTGGCTCTTCTGGTCAACCATCCATATTGCAGCAAGTCAGCAATTAGATGGAGGGAGGCTACACCATCCATTAGTGACACCAGCTGTAATTTATAACCACCTAGGTCTGCTCACTAGGAAAAGGCACATATTGAAAAAGAACCATATCACTCCTACCTCCATATCATTGAACACAGCAAGTGATACGGCTGGGATTTAACTACAAAGAAGGTATATAATTAGAAGGAGAAGAGACCCAGATATTGGGAAGGAAATGATATATATAAGGATATATATAAGGAAATAATATACCAAAATTACTCTGTTCCTTTTGACTAAGGAATGGGAAAAAACTATGCTGAGTCCATTTTGCAGATTAAGATAGCAGTTATAGGTAACAACAAAACATATTTGAATGTGCACAACCATAAATCTTATCTGAATTGCTCTAATTGGCTGCCGATAATTATTAATATTATTATTTTTAGTTGTGACACATTGAGTAAAAATTTAGCTAGTCATATATTTTCTTTTGAAATATAGGCAACATAACTACTAAAAATGTTTTGGGTACTGTAGAGAATGTAGAGTGTGATGGAGTCACTATTGTTTAGTTTATGGAATAATGAATATAAGAACAGTCATAAAATCTAAACTCAAAAGATGACCTTACAAGATCGCTCAGTTTGGCCCCTGTGAAATGGCCTCATCTATCACCGTTCTTTACTTTAAGATATACTTTCTAGCCATGATAAATTACTTGCAATTAACAGAATCTAGAATTTGCTCTTCCAAATAAAGCCTCCATATTTTTCCTTAATATTCCATCTTTCCTGCAATGATACTACAGTATTTCTTTATATGGCTGGCTCTTATTAAGCCTTTAGAACTTAAGTTATTCATCCAGGAAATCTTCTCTAACCTTAAAGATTCCTTTATTTCTACTTTTTTTTCTCACATTTAGGAACTTTGTGCTTCTCCCACTATAGAATTTTGATCTCTATTTTAATTGTATAATCACCTACCATTGACCTAACAGACCTCAACAGACTATTGACTATTTGAGAATTAATATCATTCTTAATTACATTTTTAGTCTCCACTTTCTACTACAATTCATATTCTAAAAACAAATTAATGTGGTAAGTATAACTGAGGTCTCTGACGGAACAGGGCAAGTCTCTCAAGGAGGTCCAAAATGATTAAAAAAAGCAAAGGACAGTGGGCCGGATTTTACTTGTACAGAGGATATGCCCAGCATAAGGGCTCATACAGGAAGGGGCTTGTATGATTTGAATACATAACTTGTGCTAGAGAAGGCGCACCCAGGAATTTTTATCACCCTGATCAGATGTGGTACATAAGAAGAAGAGGGAGGGATAAGGCTTAAAGTTGTCAGCAGTCAGACATCAAAAACTGGAGTCAGACTCCTCAATGAGTTTGTAAAATCTTAGGAATAAAGACAGGATAATTGAATTTTCTACTTGCCACTGGATACAGAAGGCATTACGATGAAAGCCCACTTGTCCTCTTTATTTTCATAGTAACTGTGTTTCTTTTTTGAGTTTGACTTTTAAGGCTAATACGTAATGTAGAAGATTACTAATGTTAGTCTTTTGGGTTAATATGAAATGTATCTTTGGACTTTTTCTCCAACGAAGACATACAGATGGCCAATAGGCACATGAAAAGATGCCCAATATTACTAATAATCAGAGAAAGGCAAATTAAAACTACAATGAGGTATCACCTCACACTGGTCAGAATAGCCATCATTCAAAAGTCCACAAATGATAAATGCTGGAGAGGCTGTGGAGTAAAGGGAACCCTCCTACACTGTTGGTGGGAATGTAATTTGGTACAGCTATTATGGAAAACAGTATGGAGATTCCCTAAAAAAACTAAAAATAGACTTACCATATGATCCAGCAATCCCACTCCTGGGCATATCTGGAGGAAACTCCAGTTTGAAAAGATACATGCACCCCAATGTTCATAGAAGTACTATTTACAATAGCCAAGACATATAAACAACATAAATAAATGTTCACTAAGACATGATTGGATAAAGAAGTTGTGGCTTTATATATATATATTTCATATATATATATATATATATATATATAATGGAATACTACTCAGCCATAAAAATGGAATTAAATAATGCCATTTGCAGAAGTAACATGGATGAACCTAGATTATCATACTAAATGAAGTAAGTCAGAAAGAGAAAGACAAGTATTATACGATTTCACTTATATGTGGAATCTAAAAAATCATACAAATGAATTTATTTACAAATCAGAAACAGACTCACCGACATAGACAACAAATTCATGGTTACCAAAGGGGAAAGGGTGGGGGAAGGATAAATTAGGAGTTTGGGATTAGCAAATAAATACTATTATATACATAAATTAGATAAACAACAAAGTCTTACTGTATAACACAGGAATATATATTCAATATATTGTAATAATTTTTAATGAAAAATAATATATATGTATAGCTGAATCACTATGCTGTATACCAGAAACTAACACAATTTTGTAAATCAAATATACTTCCATTTTTAAAAAATGTATCTTTGCAAGACTTGTATAACTTAAATAAGTACTACATTTCGTATGCCAGTTATTTGCAGTATAGATTTACTTGTCGATGGAGAAATTTGGCATTTATTAAGAAAAATAATTTAAAAGAAATTACAACTTTGTTTACAGATGAGTTTTTTTTTTTTTGTTGCCTATTATTCTGATTTATCCCTACTAAAATAATAGTGATAAAAATCTATTCCTTAAACCATGATCTATCAATATTTGTTTTCATTTTGGTTAAAAGGGCTAATGATTTTCTCAGATGAGTACCTATTTATATAAACATCTGTACTTTGATTTTAAAGTTATTAATATTTAAAAAAATCATCTTCATAAAAAATAACTCCAGTTGTGCATGTGTGACTAGAAATAATTAATAGATTCTTTTTGTTAACATTGTATAAAAATATCTGCATTTAAAGTTGCATAAAAACTTTATGATTAAGAATTCTTCAAGAAAATAAAAGTTTATTCGGGGAAATAAAAGAATGATGTTACAAAATTAATGTTTTTGAAGAAGATGTTCAAATTTTTCCTCATTTTTTCTATCATTCCTAATAAATTGGGATTTCAATGGTCTTAAAGTCTTGAGTAATTTTAAGGTTTCAGTGTCTTTAATAAAGTGAATTAATAAGTAATAACTTTAGCAATTATTGAAAGAATTAAATAAATGAGAGATTTTATATATTTAGAGATTAAGAGAGCTTCTATCTCCATGGCAAAATTCACCTCAGCTATTTGGCTAATTTCCTTAATACAGATGTAATGAAGTTGCTATCTTCTGAATAATTTGCTGTAATGCAAATTCACAACAAAAGAAAAATGGCAACAAAACAAGATGATGAAAAGCTGATCAACCTCTATAGAGACTTGTTAAAGATGCATAACCCATGATGAAAATAATTATAATGAGAATATTCTAATTCTTCCATATTTTAATATTTTAATAAAAAGTAGCATATTCCTTCTATATTTAATGATACTTTTCCTTTTCACATGAACATTTCTATGTATGTGAAATTTGACACCCCTTTCCTGTGAAAATGTAGCTACATATACATATAGCTCCTCAGTTTCCCTGTAGTTCACCCATTAGATGATGCTTTCTGCTATTTCTTCCTTGAAGCTACATTCTACCTCTCCCATTCCTCGTCAGTAATGGAGGGCCTTCCACAGAGAGGCATTGCTCACCAAAAAGGCATTCCTGTCTCAAGAGTTCTCTGCCATCCCCAATGCCATGTTCCACCTATTCACCTGCTGCACTCCTGCCCTCAAACCCAATCCCAAAGTGCTACTGATTTTTTTTAGAGTACTTCCTGTGTTGGATAAAGATCTTGAGACTTTAGCCAAGGACTCGCAAGTCAACTTCTCTTTGTGGGCCTGGGACTAGCAGCTATTAGGAGATTTCTAATTTCTGTACCTCACTTCAACTTTTTCCTCTACCTCTTACTTTAAGTCTTTGTCTTAATAGCGAGATGCTCAAAACTTCCTTCTTTGCTCATGTAGAAATCTTCACAACTGTTGTGCCTCAAATGCCTACACTTATATCTCTACTCTTCTAGTTACAGAATAATGTGCATGTTCAATTTATTGTCTGGTTGAATCCTTTATATGATTTTTATAGATTTAAAAAGGTGCTTGTTGTTACACGTAAATACTAGTTTGATAAAAATGAGTGGTATGACAAATTTTAATAGAAAGATCATCTAGTAAAGTCTTATTCTTCCATTTTTCTTTCACTTTTATTTAGTTTTATATTGAGTCATGCCTTCAGTTTACCCTAATTTGTACTGAATAATAAGATAATTTACAAGTCATTCACATCTCTTTTCTAACTTGATCCTCAGAGCATCCTTGTGAGGTAGGTAGTTGCATATTTTCGTCCTTAATTTAAATGAAATTGAGGCTAGAGCTTTAAAATATTTTCTGAGTATTGCACACTGTCAAGTGAAAGAAGTGTCACTAAATCTCATGTCTTTGCCTAGTCCTCTATGGGTTGTAATTTTACCTCACATTTGACTTTAAAATTTAAATAAATATATGAATTATTTTCTGAGGGAAAGCAGGATTTGACAACGTAATAGGGAGACCAAATCTTGCCAAGTGCATTCTAAATGTGAGCTCTGTGTTAGGGTGCTTTCTCTTTAAAAACATTACTCATTAGACACCCGTTTGCCCACCAAGGTAACTGAGCTTCAGAGTGTACTTACCTTCCCTATGGTCACACAGCAACAGAAGAGCAAGTCTGATACTCAAAATCAGGTCAACTGGCTACAAATAATATGTTCTTTCTACTATAACATTATTCTTCCATATTTAGGTCAATTAAAAAAAAACTGAACTTAACTCTTATGTAAAACAAAAAGGTAATCTTTTGCTTATCGCAAAGGTGTTTCTAGATATGTTCTGCATGTTACTTTTAGCTAACTCCCTCTCATGTGATTTCTTGTTTTTTCTTTACCTCTCCGACAGATTATACCAGCAATTTGGCTATTTTTTTAGATTACTCAGAAATACACAAATATTACTTTTGTATAAAGAATTTTGCTCATAAATTGTTTCCAACAAATACTATACAATCTGGAGGAATCACATTCATACATTACTTTTTCCATTTATTCAAAAGACAGTTGAGAGTTTGTTATTTGGCAAATACTGTAATTGGCTATAGAGCTGTAATCACTGAGTTACACAAGCCCTGTGGTGACATTTGGGTGTGATAGAGAATAGAATAAAATGGCAAAAATCACAATTAAGGAAGGCCACCAAAATTGGGGTGGGTGGGTTGGCAGTGACTGGGGTAATAGAACTGTAGTTACATGAAAATGGGGTGATGAACAGATACCAAAGAAATGATGTATACTCCATGAAAGTAGAAAGGGTAGATTATCCCTAAAGAAAAGTCCTTAAGCATTTTTTCTTTGCCAGCTTATCAGTTTTTTCTCCCCATGTCTTATTTTAGTAGAAGAGGTGAATTATATTCTTGAGCATTTTTTGGTGGTGGTGGTAACAATTCTATTTCTCAGAATTGTTAAACTTGATGTAATTTAAGTGACATTGGCTGATTTATTAACATTTATTTAAAAAATTAAATATATGTATTTGAACACAATTTTTTATGTCCCAATGTGATAAGTCACTGTATTTTCATGAAATTACATTTTTAAGTCAACATTCAACTTCGTCCCCATTCTGGAAAACAACTGTGTAGAAAGAAGAATGCTGTTGTTTGTCATCCACAGTTAAATGCTAAATCTTTTGTTCATTTCCTCTGGAGTTATCATTTCTTTAGGGAGAATTGTTTAGGGATTTGTAATTTATCGATTTTCTTCAACAAAACGTCTGATTTTTTACAAAAACATCATCTGGTCTTAATATTTGCAATAAGAAAAAAAACATAGTTAAGATGTTCAGTCCCTTGGAATCTGTAATTTTTAGTATTATTTAATGAGAAAATTACAATTAAATTCAAATAATTCTGAGTAGAGTTGTATATTCTAGAACAGTATTTTAACTAAAATAAGTATAATTAGATCTTTCTGTGATTGAGATACTGTAAGTATGTGTGTGTGTGTGTGTGTGTGTGTGTGCACATGTGTGTGTTTGTGTTTAAAGAATGTAAATGCTGGGTAGGGATGCAGGTATTTGGATTTTGCTAGACTTAAATGAATCTCTCTACATCAGTGGAAGAGTGTCCCTTGTTTACCATTTATCTTGTTTGATTTAACTAAAATCAGATAATTTTATTTCTGTTCTAATTTTACTTTGACTCTTGCGAACATCCCCACTGGCAAGGTTTAATTAGCCCTTGTTACCCTTTATTAGCCAAGAGAGCCTAACTGTCTTCTGTGCATTTTCTTTTGGCAATATTCATTTACTATTTTCTTGGCTGGTTATTTAGAGCATTCTGTAATTCAGCAAATCCTATTTAATAAAACTGCCACAAATTCCTCACTACCATATGTCGTGTGAATATTTAACTATTATGCACACACACACACACAATATCCAAGTAAATGAGTAATCGCAGGTACATAAATACATTTAATAAAAGAATATATATTCATGTAAAGAGCACTTAAGTTAGAAGTGAGCATCTCAGTAGAAAAAAAATTCTTTGAAGGTGTTTACATTTAGAAATGATTAATGTGTAACCTGAAGACATGTTACATATGTAACATTTAACATGTCACTAAAGGTGAAAATTCTAGTCAATATCAATATACACTTTTCCAGACTTTAAAATCACAGAATAACATATTTAGGATAAATATTAAGAATGAAATGAACCTAGTATGTGGCTTATAGTTTCTTGGTTTTTCTCATCCATTTCTATCACAATGCTAGCAAAACCAAGCAGTTTAAGAATACAGAGGATCATTCACAAATTGTGGCAGGCATTCAACCTGCAAATCTCAGAGCTGTCAAGGTTGAGTGTTTCAATCAATCCTGACATCTCCTGCCATTTCCTCTCATATTCTAGCTTCTATAAATAATATCATTTATTAGGTGTCATTTTAGGTTCGAAGGCTTGTTTCTCCCCCTAACATAAAAAAGGTTGTATCTTTTAGCATGTCTTTTCTTTTCTATACTTAGTCTGAAAAAATACATGTGGTATATGAAATGAGCTATCTGAGTCTGCAATGCTGCATTGAAAAGAAATGTACTGGTAAGCGATGCATTACTAACAACATATTATTTAGCACGTGTGAAAAAAGATTTCTTATGAAGATTTTAAAATATTTTAAGAACTTACAATAAACACTACAATAAATTAGCATGCCTTTAGAAATGCTTTCTAAAGATTACCAATGATTTCCTTATGTATATAAATACCCAAGAGTAACTACTGAAACATCCACATTGTTATATTTTTTATACCAAATACTCTATTTTGAACAAAGTTGTTTCTTCCAGGATCGAACTCTAGCTTGACTTAATTTTCACAGTATAAGAAGGATCTCCTTATAAAGTGCTTTCACTATTGAAAAAAAAATTCTCATAAGAAAGATTAGAGGGAAAGCTTGAAGAAAAATGTTTCATATTTGTCACAATAAAGTTATTTGTATAATTACCACTTTGGTGTGATGTCTTCAGACATATTTCATATATGTAAATATATTTCATATATTTCATATATTTACATGAAATATAATCATGTCATGCAAAATTAGTAGGTTTGAGATACAAAAACTCTGGTGATCCTTTTATGGAGAGTTCTTTAGGCTAAAAAACTTGATCCAGAAAAATAAAGTGATTTTTTTTTCCCAGAATCACAAAAAGACTTAATGGCAGAGCTAGAAATATGAACACAAAGCTCTCACTTGTAATACAATAAATATATCCTCTGTATGACTCCATTTTGATGCCAAAGAGCACTAAGCTTCAAGTGTGCTTCAAGGACTCCTATCTTTGCACATCCTGAGGGATTCCACTGCTATGTACCTGGCACTTTTATAATCTGATACTTTTAGGTGAGTGTGCACATTGCTGTCAGTGGTTTGTTCAATCATGAACTCTCCAATCTTCCACACATTTGATTACAGATATGCTCACTCTCCATGTGTACTTGTCAAGGAAGATGTGATAATGTGTTTCTGGGGTCGACATTACTAGTCATCACCAACACCTGGTTCCCTTCTCCTTCCTAAGCACACTTACCAGCCCCCTTACAAACCCTGCATGGCTTTTTACCTCTCCTCCTTGTCACCACTTCCAGTAACCCACTTGTTGAAATGATGGGATCACATGAGAGATGCCTACAGGATCACTGAATTCTCCTCATGGTCCATCAGGGTCAGAGCAGATTTTGAGAGAGTGAAATAAACAATGTCATTGTGTTAAACATGGTAGCCTTAACTAATCAATTCTGATCAATGTATTTATTATGAGAATACAGTCTATGTATGTATGTAAATAATCTTTCCTTGAAACTATATATTTAAAACATTTTAGAAATATTGAGCCTGAATTGCTACAGGGCAATTAGCTGAGTTCTTAATGTACATTTCTAACAGGCTAGTATGTTTCTTCACTGTTTTTTTTTTTAATATGCCCAATAACCAGCAATTTTCAGGCTATATATAGAAGTTTATTTCTGTCCTTAATATATAAAAACCACAAATGTTTAACATTTGTGTTGTTTTCTTAAAGCATTTTTCTTTCCTTTTTTTTTTTTTCACTTTCAGCTCAAGTGCTGTTTTTTCTCTAAAATTTTCCAAACTGCCTTCTCTGCTGCCTGCTTATTTTTGCATATGGTATTATTTGTACATTGCAAGGTTTTGTCTTATAGTATAGCCATTTATGTATTTCTTTCTTCCCCTGTTGCCCTGTAAACTCATTACTGGAAGAACTATAAAGCATACCAGGCAAAATTTGCTTTGATTGGTTGAATAGCCATTCTAATTACTTGGTGCCCATAACATAGTACGCATCTCTGGTACAGACCGTATCTGTCTTAGAATTTCTGTAGGACTTGAAATGTGCAGTACTTATACTCAATGGTAAAAAATGGTCAGGAATTAAATGAATGAACAGAATTTTTATTTGGAGATACGGTAAAGAGAAGCGTTCTTATATTTGATGTTAGATTGTTTTTTTCCATAGAAAGCTAAGATTCAATACAGCTGGAGAATTATGACTACTTAGTCAGATCTCTCTCTTAACCAAGGAGTTGAAACTAGCATGAATGACAAGGAAGATATTCTATTATTTTGGCATTAAAAGTGACAAAACTAAACAAAGGAAGAAAAAGATTCTTCTCCTGTTTCTGGAAACAATACCCAGTGGCCTCACTTATTTTGTCAAGCTCTCTTGTCAACTAATCTACTAATTTAAAAAATGGCCTTTGATTACATTGTAATTTGTGGACAAGAAGTAGAACAAGATTAATGGGTCTAAAAATTAGATAAATCATGTGTCTAGTAAGATATTTTCTTCCTATTGGAAGAATATTTGTATCGTAATACCGTGATATTATAATGTTAGAAAGACAAACAACCAAGAAGGCTTATGAGGTTGGCTGGTAGGTGGGGTGTTAAAAATTTAAGGATACATATTTTTTCTTTGCAGTAGGTTTGGAGGAATTTGTGCTCTTTATATAAAAATAGATAATAAAGATTTCTAATTGTCCACTGTGAATACTAAACATACACCTTGACATAGAGTTTTTGTTTTCTAAAACAAACTGTATTTTAAGAACAAGTTTAGGTTTAGAGTAAAAATGAGTGAAAATTCAGAGTTATCTTTACCTCCTGTTCCCAAGCATGCACACTCTCTCTCACTATTGACATCCTGCACCAGAATGGTGTATCTGTTACAAAGAATGGGTCTGCATTCACATATCATCACGTAAAGTCCATAGTCTACATTAGGGTTCAGTCTTGATATTACATGTTCTCTGTGCTTTGACAAATGTAAGATAACATACATCCACCATCACAGTCTCGTACAGATGAGTTTCACTGCCCTGAAAATCCTTGTTGTGCCTCTTCTCTATGTTTCCATCCATGTTTTCCCAGTAAACTTAGCATGGATATTTACATTTATTTGAAATTTATTTAATTGCTTATTTAAATGTATCCCCACTCCATTAGAACAAAACTTTATTGATGGGTCAGTGTATTTATTGTTAGTTGTTGTTTGATTTTCAAATATATATATATTTTTACATTGCCTGTTAGAGGCACTCAATCAAGTCTTCTTAAAGATGTCAAAATTATGTTACCTTGTGTGTACTCCCCTCAAATAAATAAAAAAGGAAAGTACAAGCATTTAGGAAAATGAATCAATTATCTTGTAGGAGTGTTCCCGTTGTCTCCTAAAAGGTTTTACATTTAAGATGTGCCTCTTTAAGGACAAAAAGAATTCACATTAAATCTTCTTGAGTTTGACTATTCAGGTAAAAATACCCTGTCCTAGGGTACAATTAATTGGCTTTGATCCATGAAGTATTTTTAGTTTTTTCACCTTAATGGTTTAAGAGAAAAACAAAAAGTCTATCAGCCATGAAAGCTTCATGAAATTGGTTGTTAGATGTCTACCAACACAACTGACGTGTCAAAAATGTAAAACCTGTTCTTTGAAACAGACTAGGAACAATCCATGCTTTTCACATTGCAAACTTCAAACTGGTGCATTATTAAAGATGAGTACTGCTTTTATCTAGAGATTGTTTAGGCTTAAAAATGATATTCTTTGTGATCACTAAGTTTTTACTAGGTGCTCTTCCCAGAAGTAGTAACATTTGATAGATAATTTTATTTAATTATCATACCAATCCTTTGAGACAGACATTACAATTATTGTCTCCATCTTACAGATTTAATATCTGAGCACAGGAGAGGTTAAGAACTTGCTTAAGATAACACCTCTGGTGTATTATAAAGCAGAGATCAAAAAGAAGCAATCTGACTAATAACTGTTTATATTCTTTACCATGTTTCCATAATATCCCAGCCACAAAATTTCAAAAAACAATAAAAATTAAAAAGACAAAGTTATTGTTTTACCTATGTAATCACTTAAAGTATATTTGGTTTGTATTACATGTGAAGTAAAATTCCCAGACTGTATCTTCATCTTAGAAATCCTGAACATTTTAATTGTAATGAGATAGAGTTTTTAATTCCACTTTTCTTCTCTTTAAGACTTCACTCTGTCTCCTCCATCATATTTTTATTTTTGCACATTCTAAAGTGAAGAAAACATTTATATTAAGAAATTTGAGTACTACTATTTGAGCAAATACTGAAAATTTGGCAAATTTTTTTCAGATATTAATGTGAAGATATGCATTTTTCTAAATATATAATAGATATTTTTATATTTACAAAGTGATTATTGGTACATAAAATGAAGATCTCCCCAATAATGTCCACATCCTAATCCCCAGAATTTGTGAATATGTTAGGGTCCATGGCAAAGGAAGATTAAGATTGCTAGTTAGCTTATCTTAAAATAAGAAGATTATCCTGGATTATCTGGGTAGAAATAATGACATCACAAGGGATCTTAAAAATGGTAGGGGGAGGTGGAGGGGAGAGTCAGAAGATGTGACTATGGGAGGAAGGTTCAGAGAGATGCATCTTTGCTGAATTTGCAGATGGAGGAAGGAGGCTGTGAGCCAAGGAATGTGGGCATCCTCTAGGAGCTGGAAACAGCAAAAACAAAACAAAGTAAAACACACTCTCCCCCAGAGCCACCCAAAAGGAGTGCAGCCCTTGATTTTAGCCCAGTGTGACCCTTGTCAGACTCCTGACCTACAGAATAGCAAAATAATAACTTGGAAGTGTTTGAAGCTCCTAAGTTTGCAGCAATTTGCTGTATAGTAGCAATAGAAAACTAATTCAATTATAAATTAAACGACGACTTTTAAAATGTTAAACAGGGAAATACTTAGTTTTTGTCATTTTGTTTGCTATTTTAAAAGATGAGACAAATATTAACAGAGTGCCTTGAGCTAAGTTCTTGAGATGATATTGCAGTTTGTAAATATTTGTTCTGTGTTAGTACACATCACATATGCAAGCATATACCTAAAATATAGCAGGGGATATTTCAAATCAATCCTTCCTACAGTAATAGGAGTGGGTCACCAGAATGTGTCAGTAGAGGGTGCTCATGTATAGGGCAACACTGCTATAACCACAAACATCATCGGATGGGAAAGGGTTCTCCAGAGGTACCAACTCTGACTATACACACATTTGAAGAATAACTCAGAACCTATGACTGAAAATATGCCTTTCAGGAGGATCATTATTCTGCATTTGTTCTTGGATATTTATTCCATATATGAATAAATAATTCTTAAAGAGAGACAACCTTAATTTTAATATATTAAATTTGTTGCCATATTTTTGTTGATAGTATTTAACGGAATGCATTGTGATCATACCAAGTTTGGAGGTAGAAGACAACATTGTAGCTCATTTGCTACAAATTTGGCATAGAATTCCAGATATTTATGGTGCAATTATACAGAATGGAGGTGTTTTATCATCATTACCAGAATTTGTTTTCAAACAAATTTGCCGTTTCAGAGACCTCCTCTATATTTCATGATCATGTAGTCATTGATTAAACATTTTTGAACTTTTACCTTGGAATTTCCTAAGCAGTAATTCATGAAATTCCCAGAATATTAAGCTTAAGTATTTTTTATTTCTCTTCCTCTGTCACATCATCTTTCTCTACCATTTTTGTTTTATATTTATTCACAAAGAGAGTTACGTGGCTTTATGATTCACATTGTTGACGGAATTTGTTTCAGAAATTGAATTTATTTATGTGAAATAAAGTTTTGTCCTATTCTAGGTTGTTCAAGCAATCAGTGGATAGCAGTTGTATAAAGCAATTCCAAGAGAAAATGTGCACACACACACAAAGGTAAAGAGTGGTTTACTATAAATGGAATAAATGCAGTTCTTCTGTGCCAAAAGCTTACTTTGATGCCTGCCACAGTCCCTACACATTACAGGAGTGAGGCTGCAGAAACCACATCAAAGGTCCAAACCTAAGCTAGCCCCAGGGACCAAGTAAACCAACTGATTTGTCTGCTGCTCTTGCCGCTGATTTAAACTTATTCCATGATTCCCATACAATAAGAAATATTTCTCTTCGTTGAAACCAGCTCTCTGAGTTATACCCATTTTAGTAACCTGTTATTGACTGCTTCCCACATTTCAGCTTGTCCATCTTTCCCCTATCCAATCACTCTGTCCAGGACAAAGTTGTTATCTTTTTAAAACATGGTCCTCCTACTCAAGTCATGACCTTCAACTATCACCCAGACAGATAGGCTTAAGTAACCCTCAGCTACATGCTGTTTAATACTTCTCATCAACCCAGGAAAAAGCTGGTAACCTATAGATAGAAGACTGACATTGATAGCTTGCTATTCTAGACTATCTTATATTTGCTGCTGCTGAAATCTTTCCTGCCAAAGAGAACAGCTCTATTGGACAGGTCCATCCAAGCCCAGACTTACTTCTCTGTAAACGGAATCCCAAGGTAACTTTTATTAGAAAGCCTTGCATTCATTTGGTTGTGTTTATGTTTCTTAAACAAAGGAGTATACACAAATATTATCTGTAGCCATTGAAAATGGATTCTACGGAGACTTTAAGTAAAAGTGAGATGTTTGTAGGTAACACAGCCATTTGCAGAGAAGTGTATCAGCTCATTCAAACTCACCAGGGCATTGGCTAATATTTAGATAAGCAGAAAAACAAATTAATGCTCAATCAAATCTAGTTTTGTTATTGTCAGGCAGTGGGAACTTGTTTTTAATGAGTTGATAATTCTTAGAATGTCTCCCAAGTACAAACTAATAGGCTGCACTTTTTCATTTGTTCTGCTTGTCACAAGTGTGGCTAACTTCATATTTGCTTCAATGATGGAATTCTTTCAGAGTGTTTTGACCTTTTAGTCAATTTGGAATGCTTTTTACTGCTTTGCCACAGTTAGGAAAGATTGATCAGTTACTATATAAGCCTTCTGCATTCTAGGAGGCTCCTTTATACCATCTGGGTCAAGACAGTTCACAAACAGCTGAACACATATTTTATTGGTTTAATATTGCAGGTGGTTATATCACTTTCATAAAAGAGCTTTTACTTTCTTTAATTTCAATGTAGAGTCTGGCAAGTGAACTGATAATCAATCACATTTGTTCAGTTGCTTTTTAAAAGCCTAATGCTTCACAGCAAAAAGATGCCACTGAGCAGACACAGTGGGATTTCATAAGGGTTTTTATTAGACAGACCCTATGCTAGCTTAAAAAATGATTTAATTTGCAGTGTGCATATACCACAGATATTACCATTGCAGAAGAACCTATGGGGTATGAAATATCAATTTACATTTTTTTCAAGATCCAATCATTTTAAATAGGTGTTATGTCTCTGGGCCAATTCGCAAGGGAGATAGGAAATGGAATGATGAAACAACAAGCAGGTGCAGCAAGTGAATTCATCTTTACTGGATATTTGAAATCATGAAATTCAAGTAGCATTTACTGTTCTCTTTTATTCCTACAGCTGCAAGACGTAATGGAAAGTGCACCTCGCTGGGACTCGGGAGTCCTGGATTCTGTAGTTGGTTCTATGCCTAAAGAATTAGAAACTAAATTAGGTTCTCTGATACCAGGCCAGTGCAAGTAAGGCGATCACAATTAAAATGACTCCGTTAACCAAAAGCATTCAGCAGGACTTTTGGGTTACTCCCAGAATGTTTGAGCCAGTCCTCTCTACAATTGGTAAGATCTGTCTCTCTTTCTGAGGGGTATCATTAACTTTTTGGGTGACTCTTAGCAAAGTACTCTTTCTATAGTAGGCATTCAATAAATGTTCACTCACATTGTTTTATCTTGATGGACTTTGTTCATTTTAAGGGATGCAGGCTGTTAGTCTAGGCTGCCATCCTTGAATCCCTTCTCAAACATCTCCTGCTTCTTTTACTTTCCTGTGTGGTGGAGGTTGAGAGGGATGACGTGTAGGAGGTGTTCCTGAGCTGATCTGAGCAAGCTCATTGTTATAATACTGAGGAATAATTAAAATTGATAATATTTACTTAGTGCCTACTTTCTTCTGAGAACTGTCATGGAAACATTCTTACTTTAAGCTTCAAAATAGCTCTGAGATGTAAATACTATTGTATCTATAAAGGCAAAACTGAGCTGAGAGGGTCTAAGGAGATTCATTAATTTCACACAAGCAGTGATCAGTGGAACTGGATACAAATGCATCTGTATCCATTTCCAATGTACTTGAATGTGAGCACTTCAGTAATCAATTCTAGGCTGGACCTGGCAAGATTTGGTTTCATTCTCAATATTTTTAGTAATCCAGCAGCATTAGTCTTCAATAAAAATGTGTCAAAATTTCCAAGAAGATATATTGTGATTAAAAAGTGGAAATATTAGCAGATTTAATGTATAGCAGATATTTGCTATAGATCTATTAAGTAGATAAGCTATTTTATGCATCTACTAATTAAATGCAAGTTCATATTTGTATCTTCAATTAAAATCTGGTAAGATTTGTCTCTCTAAAACATATAAAGAAAGTAGCTGCTTATAGGAACACTGAATGATTTAATGACAACTTCTCACATTAGAATGTTAGATCCTAAAGAACCTGAAAAGGTTGGGAAAGGTGGTCCCTGAAGATTCACATATATGGTTAATAAGTCATATGTCAGAAAGAAGTTAAATATTTATATCTTGAGGCCCTTCTCATTGCAATATATGCAGACACACAAAAGGGATTGTTGAAAAAAAGCAAGCAGGCAAACAAACAAAAACCCAATTCTTTGGATCAAGGATCCATTAACTACACTCTACATCAAACCGAAACGTCATTTTCAGAACAGTTGGGATTCAGTCTTCCTGAAGAATAAGACTTCTAGACTCAAGAGCAGAAAGCGGTAGAGCCCTCCGTTAACCACTGGACAGAAATGGTAAGAGAGAGCAAACCTTATTCAGTTTCCCTTTTTCTGCTGAAGAGATGTGGAACCATGCATCATTATAGATCCTCTAATCTGAATACTTGAATAACTAGGATCATCAGAGTCCTTCCTGCCAATAGCTTTGCACTTGGAAAGGACATGTGGGTAAAAATAATCTCTTTTGGTTTGAAGCCACTGATATTTTGGATGTTTGGTTTGCTCCGCAGTATAACTTAGCAACCAGGTCTTGATGGTACAGAACAGTGGTACAGTGTTCTCATGGACGGGGAGTGCTCCTTTTCCTGATTTTTTAAAATAATGTTATCCTTGCAGTAGAGATCTGCTATTTATCCTTGTCTGTTGGTTTAGACAGCGCCAAATGGGAAGTAAGTTTATAGTGAGACTCATGGATTAGCACACAAATCAGTGTTGAAATGCTCTCTTAAAATGTCCTGCCACTTGAATCCTTATGTTCATATTTTATAGCTTTATATCTTCTCCGACCGTTTGTTGATGAATAGAATGAAAGGTTGAGGCTCCCAGTGAATTATTTACTCAACTTCCCTGACCTGCAGTCACCATCAAGAAAGGCTTTACTGCTGAAAGTGCCATGTTTACAGAGGTGACACGAGGAGATACCCTGCAGGAGAGAAACATCAGAATTCCATAGCAGATAAACTTAAGACTCCCTTTTCTTGTTCCAGGAAAAGTTTGTAGTGCTTTAACATCTTGTTTGTCTTAGAGACCAGAAGTCTACATCTTCAAGTGATTTTCTGAATATTTGAGTAAATAGACTAGGTTGGGGGGCTTAATATTTTTTATATAGGTAAAGTATCCATATCAATTAAGTTGTATGGGTGAAGAGGTGAAGAGTTTATTGCGTTAAGATGCCTTTTCTGCTTTCATCTTGCTGCTGCTGCAGAAAGTGTTTCCAGGTAGCTGTGTTCTTGGTAGTTGTGGCAGTTTTGTGATGGCTTATTAGGGAAAACACTACCCTGCACCCTACCCCCCCCCCCAAGTAAATAGATTTTTTTTTACGAGTAGTTTTAGGTTCACAGCAAAATTGAGCATAAAGTACACAGAATTCCTGTGTACCCCCTGTGCATGCGTGCACACACCAACACACACAGCCACACACGCCTCTCTGATTCTTAACATCTCTCACCAGAGTGGTACATTTGATACAACTGATGAGTCTACGTTGACACATCATAAACACTCAAATTCTATTGTTTACATTAGGGTTCACGCTTGCTGTTATATACTCTATGGGTTTGGACAAATGCATAATGACATATCCACCTTTATAGAGTTATACAGAAGAGAATCACTCTCCTAAAAATCCTCTGTGTTCTGTCTATTCATCCCTGCTTTTCCCTTATCATCTGGAAACCACTATCTTTTTATTGTCTCCATAGTTTTACCTTTTCCAGAATGTCATAGAGTTGGCATCACACAGCATGTAGCCATTTCTGATTGGCTTCTTTCATTTAGTAATGTACATTTAAGGTCCTCCACGTCTTTCTAGGGCTTGATAGCTCATTTCTTTTCAGTGCTAGATAATATTCTATTGTCTGGATCTACCACAATTATTTATCCATTCCTCTGCTGAAGGACATCTTTGCTGCTTCCAAGTTTTGACAATTATGAATAAAGCTGCTATAAATATCTATGTGCAAGTTGTTTCAATAGGCCTAAGATTTCCACTCATTTGGGTAAATGCCAAGAAGCTTGATTGCTGGATAACGCGGTAATGATAATTTCTGTTGTTTCATATCCTCATCAACATTTGATGTTGTCACTTGATCATTTTAATAGGTGTGTAGTGGTATTTTATAATTTTAATTTGCACTTCCCTCATGACATACGATGTGGAACACCTTTTCATGTGCTTCTTTTCTGTCTATATAGCTCCTTCGATGAGGTATCTGTTTAAGTCTTTTGTCCATTTTTGGCCAGGTTGTTCACTTTCTTGTTGAGAGTTTTTATGGATATACTTTGTTTCATAAATTTATAATAAGTGTTCTTTACATATTTTGGATCTCTTTTGCAAACACTTTCTCCTAGTTTGTGGCCTATTTTTTCATTCTCTTGGCAGTGTCTTTTGTAGAGCAGAAGTTTTTAATTTTAATGAAGTCCAACTAATTAATTATTTCTTTCATGACTCATGCCTTTGCTGTTATATCTAAAAAGTCATCAACATACCCAAGGTCATCTAGATTTTCTCCTACATTATTTCTGGGAGTTTATCAAGTACTGGCCTCTCCATTAGTCTGATGAATTAATAGCTATTTTTTATTACACTAAATTATTAATTAATAAAGGGAAATACAGAATATTGGGGTAAGATAGTATGTTGCTTCTCTTACTTTTATTAAACAACTGTTTGTCTCAAGAGAAAAAAAAGTCCTTGTGATGTAATAATCACCTTACTCCACCTTTTGTTTTTCAGAAGAAATAAAAAGAAACTTTAATGATCCTGAAATGACAAATAAAAATGTAGCATCTAAAGTAAAATAATAAATAGGAATAAAATCAAATTAACAAATATCTTGAACATATTCTCTCTGTATTATGTGTACGTGTGTGTGTGTGTGAATGGAAATAACCTACGGAAATACAGAATTTTATTTAATAGAACACCTCAAGTTAAGTCCTCATTCTGCCTCCCATGGGAAGTGCTTACTGTTTGCTTCCTTTCTGTTGCCTGCTTGCTATGTAATTTAAGACGGATACCTCCCTGTGGGAAACAAAACCTGATCAGAGAACAGGTTGCATTGCTTTCTAAAGAAATTATGCCTTAGTGACTGCTGATACGGGCTCTGTCATAATGGAAATGTATAATTAATGCCTTTGCTTCAACAGTTTTGGAAATAAAACTATCTGAAACTGATTCAAAAAGAAGGATTTAATAGTGAATCCTCTCCCTGTCTAACCATTAATGCATTGGATTGTAGGGACCACAGCATACTAAAAATGGCATGATTGGATTTTTGATACCTGGATTGGTTATTGTGGCTATAGCTGAAATACTAAATAATGGAAATCTGCCATGTTAAATAAAAGAGAATAAAAAGTCAGTTTCATATAGGTGAAATTCTTCTGTAAGTTGAAAAAAATCAAGCTAGTTCTATTTTTTTTTCTTACAGTGTTTTAGGTTTAATACACTTTTAAATTTCAGAGTTGCATCTGCTTATGAGATGGAGTTCTGAATTGTATTTTTAAAATGTATGGTGACCTCAATTTTTCTAATTAACCATCTTTTTTTTTTTTGTTTTTGAATTCACAGTAGAGGCTGAACATCTGGTAATATGATTCAAATGTCCTCCATCTTCTCACCCTTGAGATTCAGTTTGACTATCTACTATTTATATTTTGATTCAAATTTTCAAATGCCTACTTTATTCTGCTGCAATATGTACTAAGGGATTTGAAATGGATGTATCTAATACATCCTTCAAGATAGATAGTTCTCCCAACACTAAAATATTAGTGCTAAGTAGAGCAGTACTTTTCAAAGAAAAAAAAAAGTGTAACAATGACTTTGCTAACCAAACATTGTTATAAGTTATAGACGAATGCAATCCAACAAAAGAATAATTGTTAAAATGAGAATACTACTTTAGTAACTGTAATAATCAAGGATGACAACTGGCTGCAAAGGAGAAGTCAGTATGTTAGAGGGAAATATCCATGAAAAATAATTAAATATGTATTTTGTTAATTGCTGCAGTTTGAGAATACTACTCAAAATCTTCACCAGACATTGGATCCATTATGCATGGACAGTTTGCCTGACTTTACAACCTTAACCTACCACTTCTAACTAGGCAATCCTAGATCATTTATATGTAACTTTTTATGGTGGAGTGCTGGCACCAACTAATATCAGAGTGTGTGAGTTGATTATAAAATATTTGAAATTTTGTGAGCCAGCTGATGTCACATTTGTAGCTCAAAATCAGCCGTGGTAGGAATGTTTGCATCATGGAAATAGGCAAACACTACAAACAAGGCTTTTTTTTTTTGTTTTTCAACATATTTGTTCTACAACACTTAGCAGCACAAAGTTCTCTCTATACCTTGGTTTCTCTATTTCTAAAATGTGAATAATAGTTGTATTTACCTCCAATATTTAAAATTTTTAATCACATAAATTGATTTTTTAATTGAGGTATAGTTGATTTACAGTGTTATATTAGTTTCAGGCATACAACATTGTTATTCAATGTTTTTATAGATTATACTTCATTTAAAGTTACGAAATATTGGCTAAAATGGAAGTCACCCAATCAGAACTGCAAAAAGAAAAACAAATTTTAAAAAGGAGAATAGTTTAAGGGATCTTTGAGACAACAGAAAGCATACCAACATACACATTATAGGAGTCCAGAAGAAGAGAAAGAGGAAGGAACTGAAAATGTATTTGATGAAATTATGGCTGAAAAGTTCCCAAACCTAAAGAAGGAAAGAGATATTCAGGTACAGAAAACACACAGGGTCCCAAACAAGATAAACCTAAACAGACCCACACCAAGACATATCATGATTAAAATGCCAAAAGTTAAAGGATGCATTGTACAGCACAAACTGGTATTTTGAAAGGTGTAGAGTCATGACAGATGCATGATAAGCTCCACATAAGCGCTTTTATCTAGGAAAACTAATGCAAGCAAACTCGGATGTGTTCTAAATGTATTTACTGAGTACCTCATGGTGAGTGCTAGGCTCTTGGCTCAAATCAGTGACAAAACAAAGATCCATGGCCTCTCAGAGCTTGCACTCAAGCTGAGAAATGCAAGTACATCATCATTTATTACATTATATAATCCCGAACTTTTGATGGTACCCATTATGAAAAAGAAAAGAATAGGATAAGGAAATGATAAGACATTTTAAATAGTGTGATCAGAGTAGACATCATATGAGAATTATAAAACTAATTGTGGAAAAAAAAAACCCAAATACAATCACAAATTCCATACTAAACTTTTTTTTAAAAAGCATTAAAAGAATAATTAAACAGAATAATTCTGACTCTATGTCCAATGCTCCAAACTAATTCCATCTCTGCCAGTCTGATCTCTACTTGACCAATAGATATTAATCCAAGTTTTGGATAGATATCTTTAGAACAACCAGTCCTAAAGCAGGTAGGATTTGAATACAGTAGATATTCTAAATAATATAAAGGCATGCATTACCAGTAACGGAGTTACATAATATTTGTGGATGGCCAGTAAGGGGCGCCCAATGGAAATGAAATACGTTCCCAGTAGCTAAATTAAAGGCCTAGGGAATACAGTAGAAATACGCTGTGGGACTTGTCCTCTCACTTCTCATTAGTATTCGCATTTCACTGTTAGCTGCTATGCAACTGATTAAACCGCAGTAGTAGAAACGGTTATCACAGCTTAAAAAGAAGGAACGCCCTTTCCTCTTTTCCTTCTAAGCCAAGAAAGGTTGTCCATTTTGTCTATCTTAAATTCAAATAATAGCTTCATTTTTTAAATGTAGGGAGCATGGAGTTGCAAGAAGACACAAAAACTGAGCTAGAAGGAAGGAAGCTGATGGAGAAATATTGTCCATAAAATTATTTTAGAATTTCTGTCATTTCTCTAGAAAAGTAATGGATACCTGTTTTCTAATGGGATTACTAAGTCACACAAAGGGCATAATTCATTAATTCTTTTGTAACATCTGAAGAGAGCTAACAAAAAGAGTCCTAGTATGAAACAAAATTTATAAATATAAATATAATTCCCTTCAACAGCGGAGGCTTTCTGGCCCCACACCACAACACACCACAGGCCTCTTTGATTCTACTTCTCTGCTTCAAAGTAACAGTTAACGGAAATTTTGGTTTTAAAAATATTTCTCTCATATCTTACCAGATATGGTTCACTGATCGTCAGTTGCCCTTCTTACTATGACTTATATGATAAGATTTTAGATCAGAACCTTAGGAGTAGAAGACTCAGTTCTGCTCTTTTCTTTATTGTGCACTTGTTTGTATTTGCAGTATTTTGTTATATTTGATGTGTATTTATTTTCCAGAGCCCTATTAAGACCTTTGGAGAAAGTCTTATAGTGATTAATTCAAGTAACCCTAAATAATAAAATTCTAATATATATACACTGAGTAAAGACCCCATAGCTAATTTGTATATTTTCTGGATTGAAAATAATATAACATTGGAAGTTCTTATATTTTCTTCCAAAGGAATGATATCCTCCAGGATACAGATATCGTAGTTTGGATCCTGAGTCAAAAGGAGTTTTACAGGTTAACATCCATACACATGAAGGTCTGCATATGTGTAAGTGTAGGTCAAATAGTAGAATTAGTGTGGGTTGTCTACTGTCAGCATTAACAGTCACTGTTTTTATGGACTGTACATTAAGTAAGCCACAAAAACATTCAAGATGAATGGTAAAAAATTAACTAAGTGTTTTGAGCTCTGTGATAACCCTAAATACACCTGACTACCTATATTTGTTTAACCTCTTTTTGTAACAGTTTTTGTTTGCTAATCTAAACTGAAGAGAATGAAAATGAGTCCCTCAAACCCATCACTTCAGGCACACTGCATGCAAGAATTCCTTTGAGGTTCTCTCAGTGCAGTAAACAGATCTCCCTACATTCACTTGCCTCACAAATAGCTATTTTTAATCATCTCTTTAGTTTTAAGGCACCGGGGGAATAATTTAATTTTAATTGTTTTGTTTTCAGGTCTGATGAGTGTAGATTTAAAGCCAGAATTCTTTTCATGCCTCTGTACATGAAGCCGTTCTGAAATGATGCACCGCTCAGTGAAATGTAACGAAAAATAATTCTGGCCTCCTCACTTAACATGTTGATGTGCTGAACAAATTTAAAATCATAGTTCAATAAGTCATAAAATATGAAAGTACCACACCAGACGTCTTGTCAGCGATCTTAAGATACGAGTCCTATAACCCAATATATATATATCAAAGCTACAGGACGCCAAAAACACAAGAAGGAAGCATTATGGTACATTTATCATTTATACTGCATGTAAGGTTAGGACCTCTAGCTTTCTTATGATGGTTCCACTTGAGTGGTATAGGAATAAATGTATCTCAGTGCTCCTTCCCCTTCACAGTTATGCATTGCAGGGTAACAGATTTTCCAGCGAGAAACACTTTTCATACAGGCAAAAACGAAATATGTGGGACATAACAACACTGTGCCTCTTACATAATACGCTTCCTTAAACTATGCATAGTGTGCAGGTGATCCTTTATATAACATATAAACAATCATTTCACATGCTTTCAGAGGTCCCCCTAGTCTCATTAATATTTGTAGAAACTCTCGAGTTGACTTCATGAAATACATCAGACTAAAGTCAGGGAGCATTCAGTATGATTGCTGGATTTGGGAATTATTATGAACTATTAGCAATGACTCAGAGACTGTAAATGTGGTCAAAGGAGCCATAGGGAACAAGTAAGCATTTTTCCTTGAGAACTGCTGCAAGAAAACAATTTCCATTGTTTCCATCTTTGGTATGAGCTGCTGATTCCTTCTGGTTTCCCCAGGCAGTGCTTTCCACAGAAGCCCCAGGGGTCATGGGGAACCCTTGCACAGAATGCCTGCGTCAGGTTGCTAAGAGCACTTTCCACCTCACTATTCCCCTAAGAATGGGAGTCCCCACACCGTGGCTTATAAGGAAGTTTCTCCACACAAGGTTCATCCTCATTACATTTGCAGTCTCTTGGTGTATGTATTATGTCTTCCATTTGATTCATGGGAAATAGGTATGTAAATATCATTGTAAATACCATCCCTATTGTTGCTGTGGGAAATGAAAGGACTGATTCTTCTTTAATTATTTGAAATATGTGCCTCGTTTAAAAGTATTAATGAGACTGGAAGAAAAGATATAAGCTGGGGGAAATGATCTTTCATCAGCACAATCTTCTAAAAACTACCAAAGAGATTTTTTTCAGTTATAATTATGGAGGGTGGAGGAGAAGGGAATCTCAAGGTTTTAAATATACCATAAAGACTTTACTAGGACACTTCTAGGAAAGCATAGAAATCTGGTTCAGTTTTTACTGATCTTACTGACCATGCAGCAGAAACAGTTCCTTTATCTGACAAGCACAAATTTCCCTTTTTTTTTTTTTTTGGTTTGTTTCACAATTGTAGACAAATGCCTGTATTACAGAGCATTGGCAGTATTTTTTGATATCTTTTGGCTGCACAATGCACATGGCCTTTTGTGCAAGAATCTTAAAATAAAATTTATTTTGTCTGTTTTAAAGCATTTTAACTCATTAGCTCTTCAGCTTTCTCTCCTCTTTTTTTTTTTTATATGTAACGAGATCAATAAGAATGATATCTGGAATATCATCTAAATGCCGTACACCATCCATAATGTCGGTGCATTCACCACAGGTCTTCTGATAACATTTACAAGTTTCCTATTATTTCCTGCCAATAAACTTCTTGAGCCATCTGAAACTAAGAGACTGATTTCCAATAAATGTTTATTTGTAGCCATTTTCAATTTTTGTATATGCAGAATTTAAATGACATTATGTTAGATATGTAATCTTTGACAAAAATTCTACTTAATGAAGTTTATTCCCTTAAAAGGAATCCACTTCAGAGAGTGACTTCAGTGAAAAATCTGTGAAATTAATTGACAGAAATGTATTCAATTAACTGACAAATCTTTTATAATGTCAATCCATCGTTTTTGTACATCCATCTTTTGGTACATTTGATATAAACTTACAGTTTAACAGGTACTTAAGAACCACCCATGTTTCTGAAAGTGAATTGGAATATATTAAAAACTATGGGCAACGTTGAGAAAAATACATAAGTACAACTCAGGGGTGGCTAACAGGTATTTGCTCTTAACCACTTATTAAATCATATTTCATGTTTTGTGCACTTTGGGACATGAGAGTTTTATTTCACAGTAATAGCTTCAAAATTATATAAGGATATTAAAGATGTATTTTTCTTCAAATTTGTCCAGGTCATCCTCATCATAACCTCCTAAAGTGACTGTATTCTATCTTGTCTAGGCACCCTAAGCCTGGCACAAAACCCTTCTTCTCACTGATTTTCATCAATGCACATCAAAAAAATAGTTTTTGAATATTTTTATACACCAGTACTGGAATCATGTGCAGAAAGTGATGATTAACACTGATATGGCTCTGTTCTAATGAGCTTACATTCTGGTATCTTTGAGACATTTGTACATCTTATGAAAATAACCTCTAAAATTCTTTATTGATGATAGACTCAAACACTAATTTTGGGGAAACTGGCTAGTAAAGAATTATTTTCTACGTTATTTTCAGATCTTTTAAAATCTTTTCAGAAGTTTCATATGACAAACATCTGAATATGAATTATGTAGTCATAAAGATAATTTCTTTGCAACATTATTCTATTATTTTTTTTAAAAATTCTAAACATCTAAGTCTTTTCCCAATGCTATGATTTTTCCTTATTAATCCAAGTGCTAATGTGACTTCCACTACACAGTTTTTATTTAGGTTGGTCTGCCCATTGCCCTAGAGATGACCCACTGGGTTCCTGACACTACCCTCTTTTCTCATTCTGTACTGAAACTCACTTAGAAGGTCCTTGAGATGAGTCAAAGAAAAATTCCATCTAGCATATTAAACATGTAAGGAAGATTTTACTCAAGACACTGGCAGTGAGGGTCAAAACAACTCATCGCCACTGAAACAGAAACAAGAGAGTTTTTAAGTCTGGGGTTAGCTAGTAGAAAAGTATTCAAGGATATTACCTGGGAAGTTCCCTAATGAAATTCAGCCATTTATGTTTGCTAATTGTACTTATCCAAGTTAGGCTCCTAGCTTTCCATAGAGATCGGGAGACAGAGAAACTATCTTTCTTTGTGCCTTTTCTTTTCCTTTTTTAAAAAAAAAAATTATTGAGGTATATTTGGCATACAGTATTGTATTAGTTTCAGATGTACAACATAGTGGTTCAATATTTTTACAGATTAAACACCACACAACGTTATTATAAAACATTGACTATATTCCCTGTGGTGTACATTACATCCCTGTGACTTATTTTATAACAGTGGTTTGTACTTCTTAATCCCCTTCACCTGTTTTGCTCCTCCCCTCACTCCCTCACCTCCAGTAACCACTAGTTTGTTCTCTGCGTCTGGTGAGTCTGTATCTGTTTTGTTATATTTGCTTGTTTGTTTTATTTTTCCACACAAGTATTCCACACATAAGTGAACATACAGTATTTGTTTTTCTTTGTCTGACCTATACCCTCCAGGCCCATTCATGTTGTTGCAAATGGCAAGATTTCATTATTTTTTATGGCTGAGTAATATTCCATTACACATATATACCACATCTTCTTTATCCATTTTTCTGTTGATGGACACAGAAGTTGTTTCCATATCTTGATTATTATAAATAGTGCTGCTGTGAACACTGGGGTGCATGTATCTTTACAAATTTGTGTCTTCATTTATATAGATAAATACCCAGACTGGAACTACTGGATTGTATGATAGTTCTACTTCTACTTTTTTGAGACACTATCCTTCTTAATGACTACATTTCAAAGGGATAGCTTCTAGATCTTTGAGAAAGATATTCCTGGGTTATAAAACTGGTCAGAGTCTGGGAGAAGGTTTGTATTTCAAAACAGCAGTAAAAGTATTTAAAATTGCAAGTTTTCTAAAGGAAATGCTCTACAAGAGTGAAGATCAAGGTCTACAGTCAGAAAGATACTGTCTAAAGTGTAGTCAAGCTGAGGGGAACCTTAAGGCAAACTTGTCAGATTCCATCATGGATTATATCATAACTGTAGAAGTATCCTTCCACAATGTTAAACATTTCCTTCTCTGTCTGCTTTTAAGAGTCAGAGGAAGGTCAAATTAGGATTAAAATTTTTAAATAAAGAAAAAAAAATCAATGTTTCAAAAATGATACCATTTGATCCTATTTGGAATAATCTTCTCATAGATAATAATAATTATAAAGAAATTAGCTATTAACTCCTCAATAATTCTACCTTATGATTAAAACTGAATGTTATGTTCCTTTTACATTATAGCATGACATTTAATTGAAGGAAACCTACTATAACAAATTGCTTTTCTTCTTTTGAGAAAAAAATGATTATTCTCTAAATGTATAGGAATTGGTAAGCCATTTTTCAAATCCTCATCTTCTATGTCTGAGCCTTTAAGAGAAAGAAGTTTCAATCCAGCTACATAGGTCATCAGAATTAGAATGTCAATCAGAAGGCACTTCAAAGGGAGGAGACTGAAAATCCAGCGAAGGTGAAGAAAGGTATCTAATAAAAGAAATACAGGTTACTGAAAGGAAAATATGTGCATTTTGACAGAGCAGTCCATTCTCTTCAGGGAACTGAATTTGGAAAGTAAGAAATTAGTACTTATTATATACTAGGGAACTCAGAGGCCTACTTTATATCTCTAAGCTAACTAGGCCAGTACTGAATAATTAATATATATTGAACATTGGTTGATTTTTCTTCTCATTAGAATAATACAAGGCTAGCTGAATTGGTAAAGACAAACGTTCATATGAAAGTGATTTGGGGAAAAACACCAGTTTCTATTATGGAGATATGACACACAAAAGAGGTCACACATTTCTACAAGGTAAACGTATATTGTTATAACCTTATAGGGTCAAGAGAATAATAACTTTATGTCTTTGCTACTGTGCCAAGTAAATCATTTTCTTAAATCTCACAACAAAACATCATATTACAAATTCATAGATGAGATAATTGAGGTAAAGGAAAACTAACTAACTTACTAGTAGTCACAACACTACTATATTTGTATTAGTTATCCAAAGTCGAAATGAACTTTGGCTATGACACTGAATACATTGCTTCTTTGCATGTGTTCTGCATTGCAGAACATTTATCTTGAGGCAGAAACAAATCTGAATAGTGTTAACATTAGACACTGAAGCCTCTGACCTTTCTTTCATATTTTACAAACACTTCATCAAAAGTCTTTCTTGACTCTTATAGACAAAGCATATTCAAAATCCAAATTACTTTGCACTACCTTTTTGCTACTGTACTGTTCAGACCACCATCACCTCATTGTAGACTAGCATACTTGCTTCTCCCCTCGCCTCTAGGGCTGGTTACCTAATTTCTGAGTCCCAGTGCAAAATAAAGATATTTTTATAAAGGAGGGAGGAAGCTCCCTCAGTGTCCCCAGCTAAGCCAGCTCCCTGTCAATGATGCAGTCACATCAATGAACTCAGACGATACCAGAAGAATGGCGTAGCCAACACACAAATTTGTGAGAAACAATAGATTCTTATTGTTATAAGCGATTCAATTTTGGGTGTGTGTTTTTATGCACCAATAGACAACACAGGGTTTCAATAGCTTTTTTTCTATAAGAAATTAAAAAAAAATCCTTTCATAAAAGGAATTTCTTGTCACATCTTTAGAATTTGTTTTCCTGTATTATATCTTTTTCTAACAAATTGCAATCATTTAAAAGAAAACTGGTGAGAGGAATTATAGAGTAGCTTAGTGTATGAAATCCTATGTGTCTTCTGTTTCATTTTATTTCTACAAGTCTGGAAGAAGTTTCACAGCAACTTTTGTAACTTAACCCAAGCTTCTCTCCTTCCTTTTGATGTCCCCAAGCTGAGTCTATTGAGAACTGAAATTTGAATTTAATTGTTTCATTGTCAGTGAGGATTGTCTCTGTATCAGGAGGAAAGGTTTGAGATACAAAATTCTCAGCCTATTTGAAAAATTGTTTTCTCAAAGGGCCTGTATCTCTTCTAAAGCAAACAATGTGACCAACATTTAAAAAGAAAAGTTAACAAGGTTTTTAAACAGAGTAAAAGTGATTTTACTGCAAACATATTTTTCCTCAATTTGAAAGAGAGTCAATTGGTGACTGTTACGATCAGCCCTAGACAGCATTCCTTATTGTTCTTTAATTTCCATGATAATTGACAGGTATTAAAGGAAGCTTGATAAATCTTTTCTTTAAAACATTTCAAATGCTAAAAGAGGGAGTTATTTTGGGCAGACGGGTTATGGCATTTCTTTTAAACTGACTGGAAAACATGTTAGCTTTTCCTGGAGCATTTAATACTATTTATTTTATTTTAACTTAAAAATAGTTCCTTAATGTATTAGAAACATTTTTTACATTCATTATTAATGTTAATTTTTATTAGACATAATGTGCTTACATTTAGCAATAAATTTTCAATCTCTAGTTTACAAAGTGGTGTGACTATAAACAGGAAAGTGATAAATCTGTCAAAAAAAATATCTTCAGTAAGATGTATATACTTACCTTAGATAAAAGAAATAATTTTAATTAAAAATATAGGTAACAGACATTTAAAGATTGTTTACTTCTATGAAGCAAACATTCTTTTACTTGCAAGATGGATGTTCTACTAAAAAGAGAGTAAGGCTGAGGTCAGGAAAACTGGGTTTCAGAAATGGCTTGGCTACCAACAAATTGTGTAACATGAACAAAGTTGCTTTATCTCTGTACAACAGTTTCCTAACTTATTTTATTTTTTGTTTGTTTTTTGTTTTTGTTTTGTTTTGGGGGGCTGGTTATTAGGTTTATTTATTTATTTTTTAATGGAAGTACTGGGGATTGAAGCCAGGACCTCATGCATACTAAGCACGTGCTCTATCGCTAAGCTATACCCTCCCTCCCAGTTTCCTAATTTTTAAATGAAGGTGTATATAATGAGAGTTTCCTGGCAATCAGATTAGTTGAAAGTTTATTAGAAAGCTTATAAAAATAAATTGAGGGGCAAGCGAGTTTTCCTCACATAGCTTCTTTTGAGACAGGGAGTTATGGTAATTGTTCCTCACCTAAATGCAGTGAAACACAGGTGGCCGAAGCTATGGACACAAATGCCTTAGTAGGGACATTTTTCTTCTGTACTAAAAGAGCATGAAACCACACATATTATCGTGCCAGAGGTGGCTGTTGAAACCTAAAGGAGCTCACAGTCCTTGCAGATGTAGGCAGATGAATTATAAGAAGATCGAGCCAGTAAGGGTGGTCACGCTTGTCTACTCTACTGTTTCAGTTGAAGAGAACCAACTGTGAGTCAACTGGAGCCTGGAGGATTCTGCAGAAAGATCATGGCATTTTCAGGTTTTACTTCCTTCTCATCAGAGCCCTTACCCTACTTAAATCACATATGACAGGTAAAACCCGCATTTAATGTAATTTGGGTTAAGTCTAAGGCACCTGTGCCATTCCAAGAACTGTTGGTCTGAGAGGAGAGACGGAGCCAGGGATAACTTTCAGTGTGTACATGGCACTTGGTCAAGGTTCTGTGAATAATTGGAGAGGCAGCAATCACTGCTTCAGGTGAACAGATGCAGGTGCTTGCCTCGACAATTGGACTTTTGTAGGTGTTGGCGCACATCATCCCTGCTAATAATACATTGGCACCTTCTGACTAATCCTGGGCAGTATGATATGTCATAATGTGTTTTCTAATTTTCCACAGACTGAGGATTTTACACTTGGGTAACACAACCACCTGAGTGGGGGCATCTGCCAATACTGTGAATTCCAAATGTGGCCGCTGACACAAGTGGTATAAAGCCTAGATCGGCTGAAACAAGGGCTGTAAATTATGCTCCAGAATCTCCCAGTAAGACTGACAAACACTGAAAACTGTAGTATTCTTCATTTTTTTTTTTCTTAGAGTAGTTTAAAAATGGACATTTGTCATGCCCCAGTTCACAGATAATGAAGTTAAAGTCCAGTGATGGCTGATGACAATTTTTCTTTTGAGTACAAAAGAGGAAGTTACAAAACATCAATTGTTCTTATATTATCAAATAATATGATGTATGCTAATGCATATTTATAAAATTCAAATATTGAGCAATGTTAGAATTATCTTAATCTGCCCTTGGACACTAATGTTAATTATGGAGGCATCAGGAACTTTGTCAAAGGGCTAATTAGCCCTATTGTATGGAGTCCTACTTCCAAGTGAGAAAGGCAGTTGATATTCATGTTTTAGTGGTGCCCCAGCTTATATATCCTTCCATTCAGTACACAGGAAGCAAGAGTGTGGAATTACAGATATCTACACTGTGTAATGCATTTGGACATAAGGTTAAATAATTGATGGCTTGAATCTCAATCTAAGCGAAATTATATGTCCCAAATGTGGAGAAAAATTCATCAAAATAAAATTTCAGCACTTCTTCACTTTTCAAAAATATCTAATAATACACTCTATATTCATGTATATAGCATTTATTTGTGATATGTGTATATTTATGACTAATGGTTACAGAGGACCAAGAAAAAGTGTAAATAGACATTTTCTTTGGGGACGGGATTACTAGTAACTTTTTTCTTTTTACAATAAGACTATTTAAAATAACTAATTGTTATTCTAAAACACCATGAAGGAGAACACAGAACATGGGCATGAAATGGGACACAGATTTATTCCCTTTGAATTTGACCTGTATCTTTAGTAGTAATTTATGACTGCAGGATTTATTTATTTTTCCCAAGTTTCTGTTTGTTTGCTTATTTTTAAGTCTGTGAATGGTTCTCTCTTGCTTACTCCCTTAAAATAAATAAAGGAAATGTGTCTTAAAGTTCTCAGGCCACTATACCCCTAGACCTAACCATTCTGTTTTCAAGTTTTTAACAGGACAGTCTCAGTCAGGTGAGGGCAGCAAAGCACTGAAAAAAGAAAAAGAGGCTTCTCTGTCCCTTGGGCAGAGTAACTAGGGACTTTTTGAGGCAGGACAGGGCTTGACATGGGTCACCAGCTCAGAGCAGGGATTGGTGCAGGCATGGATCATACCAGGGTTTTCATCTCATGAGGATTTTTGCATCTCAAGCAAAGTTTTAGGAAGAACAGAATGAGCGGCAACATGCAGATTGAGGGAAGCGTGAAAGTTACTGTTCGCAGAGTTTTCAGGCATCAGAAAGCAAGGCCAGATAAGCAAGGTAAGTTAAACAAGGCATTCAGACACTGAATTTAATTCCAAGAGCTGGCTTATTTTATTGATGATCCTTCAGAGTCAGTCAATTCTTGTAGATAGTTAAGTCCAGCTATATAGCACAGCCTTATGCAATCAAAGGAAAGGAAAATGAACACCAAATAGGACCCCGCTGTCCCAGCTCTCAACACACTGCCCCCTTAAAGCCACACAAGTTGCCTTGAGAGTTTCAAATTAATCAGAATTGCTTTCAGAACCTGGAAAATAGAGAAATGAGAGGCTCCTACCTATGATTCTAAATAGATCTATATCTATAAACATATTCTTTGTCTTTCCTCTTTGTTGGGAGAAAACAAAAAGAAAAAAAAACTAGAACGTTTGAGAGGCACTAATTTTTAGTCACAGTATGAGATACATAGCTTTCACAGAGAAAGCAAACGGATTGCTGAAGTTACGATCTTAATTTAGAGAACCAATCTAGGGTTCTGTTCAGATGATTACTTTATATTTGTGGATATTAATTATTCTCAAACCCTAAAGAGAGGAGAAGAGGTAACATTCTTTTATGGGGAAATGTTTTAATCATTTTGAGGGCATATTAAAAAAAATCACACACGCACGGACACACACGCACGGACACACACGCACACGAATATTATTCAGTCATAGAAAAGAAGGAAATCTTATCTTTTGTGAGAATATGGATGGACCTTGAGGGCACTATGCTAAGTGAAATAATTCAGACAAAGACAAATATTATATGATCTCACTTACATGTGGGATCTAGAAAAAATGAATCCATTGAAAGAGAGAAATGATCGATGGTTGCCAGAGATGGGTGGTGGGTGGGGTGGTGAGGGGCTGTGGGAAATAGGTGGAGGTGGTCAAAAGGTACAAACTTCCAGTTAGAGAATTTAATTGTGAATATATAATAGACCACACGGTGACTATAGTTAACAATATTGTATTGTATACTGAATGTTGCTAAAAGATTAAAAAAAATTTTTACCACAAGAAAAGTAAAGGCGTTGGATGTATTAACTAAACTAGTTTGGTAATTACTTCACAATATATGTATATATCAAATCATTATGTTGTACATCTTAAACTTATACAATGTAACATCAATTACATCTTCATAAAGCTGGGGGACAAAAAAGAATAAGGATTCCTTTCTGGAAAAAAACGGTGATAAAATACTCCATACTTCTCTGGAAAGGATAACTTCTCAGAGTTCATCATAAAGAAAATAGAATATTAACAAGAGAGTTGAACTGCATATCTCATTGGTCTTTATTTTATAAATACAATTTTTTTCTATATGCAGTCATTTACCAATGATGTCATAGTCAGTCATTCTCATCGGTTGAATATTTGGGGAATTCAGCTCAATGTCTCCTTCCCAAATTCCATTCAAAATTAAACTTCCCAAAAGTTATGCCATTTATATTCTATACTTTTACCCACACCATTTACTCTGCAGATTAAACTGGTATTCACCCTAGCAAATTTTCACAATGGTTTCAGGACACAGAGCAAATTTTTAGCAGAACTTTCAAAGCCCTTCATGACCGATTTGGTCCTTGCATTTCTCTTCAGCCACTCTGTAGACAATTTGCCATTCTCTCTGCTTTCTGCCTCAGCTTTACTGACTTGTATTCAGCTCTGTGACAGCACATAACAGCATTTTAGTGCAGGGTTCTCACTCTCCTGGGAATGGTTTCCCTTCCTCTGACACAGTCACCTGCCACCCGGCTACCTCCTAATTATTATTTATGTCTAAACTCACATGTTATTTTCTTTCAACTCCTTCTATAAGCCTTTCTAGCCTAAGTCAGTTGCTTTTTCTCCCTGTTCTTTGAGTAACAATTGCATATCACTGTCATAATTCTGTCTCACTTATTAAATTACTTTTTCACATGCCTATCTCTCTTGATAGGTTGTGCATTCTTTACAGCTATGTGTTATTTTATTTACCAATATATTCCTGTTCACATTTAATCTGATTTCACAACACGTGTATACAACCAATTATCACATGTGTATATGAACATGTGTTCATATGTACAAAGAGAAATAAGTAAGAACAGCTTCTGCATATTGAGTCCCTTGTTATACATCATGTAACTCTGTAAGCTTTTTAATATACATCCTCCAGTCTTTTAGACAGACCATGAGTTCTCTCTTTGCATTTTTATTTACAGATTAGTAAGCTGAGATAGTGAGATGCTGGGAGCTTGACCCATGACACATGGACATTTGGGATATAACCCAGGTTTGTATCTAACTGCCTGGCATCAAAATCCAAGGATAGTGAACCAGTATAAGATATGTTTTTCATCAATAAACCAGTGACTCATTCAGATTACTGAGATCAGAAGGCACGCAATGATGAAACTCTACCATTGTCATAGCTATCACTTCAGACACGTTTGCCTTGACTTTACATTCTTTGTTCTTGGTGCTTCAATCAGGAATAAATATGAGTGTTAGAGACAGCTAGTTAATGGCTTAATAAAAGAAACAAAGTTTTGTACATTAATGACCAGACTTGGACAATCAGTGTTTTTCACAAAACTTTCAGGGACCCAGATGTCTTCTCTAGATTATTTTGTCTTGATTTATTTGGTTTTTATGTTCATTTTTCATGTTCTGTATTCTCAAGTTCACCTCCCTTATTAAAGCTGCTCTAGGTCCAGTGGTGTGGAGCAAATTGTATGTTAGCTGTTACATTCTTGGAAGGTACAATGTCACTTCTTTACCGTGTTCATAACCCAGTGTAACAGGGAAATCTTATATTTTGAGAAAACTTGCGGTGGTCTCTGCCTCACATGGTTTTATATGTTTTTACCTCCAAGATTTTACCTATAATTAGTAATATTAATGGCCCCAAAGTGGCTTTTGGAGACTCATAATAGTTAACTCACATAATTTTTTTATGCATCAGCCCTTGAAAAATACTATAGCGTGTGGTGTTAGAATGAGGATGAGTAAAACATGCTCCCTTTGCTCAAAGAATTTCTAATTTTGCAAAACAAAAAGTTGAAAAATGGTAAATAAATCAAGCCATATATCAAATAAGTGATAGTGAAATAAGTGCTAAGTAGCATAACACAGGAAAACTGGATAGAATGTTTAACTTTTCCCACTCAGTCATGTTAGGTGATTCCTCATGAGTAAATCATTCTGTTTTCTATTCTCTCTTAGCCTATGCCTTTGGGAATGCTCTTCAAGCACAATAACCACACCCTGGTACACTATATACCTTGCTGAGCATGGTTTTACTTGCTGATTCCCATCATTGAGGGCAGACGGTACACACACTTAGTCTCACTATTCTGACGTTTGTGTTCATCCATTGGCACATGTCCCATTAGCTTTGCATCATAGAGCTGATCACAGAGCTCTATGAGGTTGTTTTTTCCTTCGTGTTCTCTTCCTTGATACTCACATCCACGTCAATACAGACTCAATCTAAACTGCAGCACTTTAGATCTAGAAAGGATTATAAAATGTCGTTTTTTTCCTCAGCTCCTTATTTTACAAATTAGGAAACAGAGACCCAGGGATTTATCCAGAAATCTAAATTAACTTTCATACTCCGAACGCAGTGTATTTTCACATTCTCCGAAAGAGTCTATTTTCTGCCTTATCTGATCTATGAACTCAAAACCTGAATTTCCAAGTATATTTAGAAAAGCTACAAATGAAGAAAGTGTAATGCACATTACATTTATGCCTTTCTTCCATATTTGAAAGATAATTGAAATGATAATTTCAGTGCTTATAAAATTTTATTAAATGATAGATCTCTTTAAATAGAACTTATTCCTGATAAAAAAAAAAGTGCTATTTTAGAATTCTGCAAAAAAAAGTTTGCTGGATATTCATTTATTAGGATGGACATGCTAAACTGGACAACTCTTTCAGCAGATTTCTGGGTAGAGAAATAAGAGATAGCTGAAATTCTTATGTATGCTTAAGTTAGTTTTTTTTTTTTTTTTTTAACTTAATCTTTCAGTCCTGGGACCAACTGTGATAATATCACCTCCAATGTCTGAGTCACTTATAGAAAACTAGATCTCAGAGAGAAAATAAATTCGGATTCATTTAACATAAAACTAAATGTTCTAAAGATTTAATGATATAATTTTTATATCTATTTATTCAGCTATATTATTACTCACTATGCAAAAGTTGGCAACTGAATATTAGCAAAGTGAGAAACTGAATATCAGCAAATTATATGTGTACATATATATATATATATAATTTTTCTGAAGGATTTAGTTTGAGAAAGGAGATAAAGTATTGGAATGGGGTTTAGGAATCCTTGAGTCTAGTACTTTCTGTAATTAACTAAATTGTCTTGGCCCACTAATGTCAACTCTATGGATATCATTTTCCTTATTTGATAATTAACTGGCCTGAACAACTTTTCAGAGGTGCTCTGACCATGTATAACCATGATCTGTAAATGTCTACAAACTGTAATAAGGTAGATTCTAGAAGAGGAATGAATCCTGCCCCTGTCGTTTAAGGTCTGTTACTGCTGCAGATGAAAGAGGAAGAACTATCACACCTGGAGGCACACTGACCCCCCAGACATTGCTTCACAAGCTGGCAGCCATATTTCAGGGTTTGGTAATAAGCACTGGATGTCCAGAAGTTCAGTTTCATCAGCACACCTGCAGATAACAAGTCTCCTGGGAGTCTGATCTACTAATAAAACTCACACAAAATTGATGCATGAATCAAAGGGGTGATCTATTCATCTAGAGCAAACATATAACCAATAAATTAACAATCGTATTTAGTCTAATTGGCCTATCCAATTTTTTTCTATTGAGTTTACATGAAAAACCAAATTATTATCCAAGGCCGCTTGTTGAGTATGTAAGCAGAGCAATAAAATGTGGCAGGTTTAAAAAGGTATACAATTACAGAGTGGAGCAAAATAGCTTCATGAGTTTGTACTTCGCAAAATATCTTTGTTGTCAGCTATGGGGGGAGATGAGAAGCCTGTGCCAGAATATAAATTGAAATCTCAGCTAACCAAAGTAATATGGTCTAGTTGATTTAAATTATAACACAAGCTTTTGTTATTATGGTGATCCAGTGACATACTTTGCTGCCCAAACTTTAAATGGCACTAGAATAGAAGACCATCTCCCATGAAGCAACCGAGACACAATGATTATAATTTCCAATGTTATATCTGATTTTCCAGCTTTCCCTCTTCAAACCCTTTATCTGGTAACGTGGTCTTTCATTAAATGAAGTGCTTGGAAATTATTAGTAACATTGTTTTTATTATTATAGTCATATTCCAAGACATACTTTCCCAGAGCAACACCAAATTAATGTAACTTAATAAAGATATTTCCTAATTTCTTCACCCTCAGTAGCAGCTGCATTAGTGTCCTTCCATCCCCTCTTAGTACTTAAAAGTTTTCGCAAAGGCTTCCCCCAAAGCCAACTGCCAGCATCACCACAGCGTTTTACCTCAGAGTCTTGTGTGTCCACACCAGCTCTCTCTGCCCATGCACACTGAAGAGAGGTGCTGCGTGGAAGGGCTGGAAATTAATACCCTTTGGGAACTGGCTTCAACTAATGACAGACATGAGTTGGGGGAAATTTTCATCCCATCCCTTGTTTTGATGTCATGGGTCTGTGTTTTAAATCATTTCCCTGAATTCTTCACAAGGACTGAGCTCTGTTTGCTCACAGTGCTATCTTGTTTACCAATTTTGTTAGCTCCTTCCCTTCCTGTTTCATTTCCCTGTGCTCCCATCAGTGTTCATGAATTTCTTCCCAAATAGTCCATCTGGAGTTTATCGTTAGTCTCGCTCTTCCTCTGGGAGAACCAATATTAGAAAACATGAAACCCACTTAACTCACAAATAACCCACTGAGTTATTTCTATCAGTGAATAATTTAAGACATTTTTTTTTTCCTAACTTAAAAAAACAGGAATCTTCATAATGTTGTCTATGTGCTGGCTTTAAAATCTTGTTCAGGTATAGCACATAAAGTACGAAATGACAGTTCCACATAGGATTTAGATAATCATGTTTTAGATACTCAAAGGGTAAGATCACTAGAAACAGGTGATGGAAAAACAGAGACGTTACAGACAAATTGGGACTTGATCAAGGTTTGAGCATACAAATATTTATACATACACAGTCATTTGGGAGCTGACAGACAGTTTTGATTGCAGTAAGTAGTTTGAGGAGTTTGTAGATTTGAAAAGTGAAGAAAGTACATTGCAAGAGCTATAAACAACAGACCTAGGAATAAAGCAATTTGTAAACAACACAGTACTAGGGATAGATGTTTCAATAAAGAAATTACATGTTTTAAACAATTCTGCAGTCTAGGCAGATAATTCTAGTAGCAGCATATAGCATAGGCATGACTGTGAGTAAGAAGGGAAGCTGGGTAAGACTTTATTGTCAAAACTATCGAATGGAAACATTTTTTCAAGTTACCCAGTACCTAGGCATGTCACATCCGGAGCTCAGGTACCTTTTAGGAGGCACTGATTGTGTTGGGAAAAACAGATCAGACAGACTGGGAAGTTAAGCAAAGATTACCTTCAAGCAAAAAGACATTAAGTAGGTACTAAACAGATCCAACCGCGTGGGCATTACCCATCATCACATCTGAACAGAATACTCATAAGCTCTGAAAGTTGTTCTCATCCAGGTTAAAGGCAAAAAATAAGGAATCAGCCATGAAGGTGGTTTTGACATGTCAGGATTAAATTAGAAAAACAGAACATAATTCCAGAAGACCAGCTGTGTGAGAAAGGTAACCACCCAGGAACTCAGGCACAGGAAAGCAGACTTGCAGTAGAAGCAAGGAGATAAACGCACAACGAGACATACATGTTCACTTTAACCAGAAGAAAAGTTGAGAGCAATAGCAGAAATTTAGAAATGTAGTCCAAGATAGAGGTCAGGGATGAAAATATAATTAAATTTTATATACATGTCATTTTAAGTAAAATACATATATGTGGTTAATTGCAATATTTTATTCACTCAACAGACTTATAAAGCAGTCTGTCCCCTCCAGGGAGAGTATTATATTTTAAAGGTGAGACAGATATAAAAAATACATCATTATACCATTTTGATAGTACTTAGCAAAGAGTTAGTAGAAGAAATGTGTTGAGTGATTTAAAGCTCATGCAAGAGACAAACTGTCTGGGTTTAATTCTTAGCTTTGCCAGTAGGGAAAGTTGTTACAAGTCTCTAAGCCTCTAATACTTATTTGATAACTATGGCTATTAATAGTACATGTCTAATGGGGTTTGGGGGATTTAAATAAAACAATCTACGCAAAGTTCTTAGCATAAAGCCTAATATGTATCCCCACCAGCCAGAGACCACAAGGAATCACCTATAGTGAAAGAAAGTTGGGTGTATTAGCTTACTACAGCAGGGAGAAGGGTACCATGGGGAACCATGAGGCATCTCAGTAGGAGGGTTTAGAAGAGGCTTGTTAGAGGGTTTTAGTTTAGCAAGGGTTTAAATAAGTGAGGAGTTGTTCTAGATTGTTTGCTCCCAGGGGTGAGGTCAATTTCATGGTTGAATGTCCTAAAAATTTTTATCTAGGGGGCAAGAGGAACTAAACACATAGTTTTAGGTAATGGGATTCATTTATGCCTGGGTTTAACATAGGTAACATAGGTAGCCCAATGCATAGGAAAAGTATAGATAAAGAAGCAGCAGTGATACATGCCAGTCAAGAGAGGGGCATACATTTTCTGATTGTATTGTATCCTCCTCTTTGTGTTCAGACATGATTATTGAGTGGATCTGCTTTTGTCTTATTGCATCATAGCCACAGAGTGGCTCTACCAATTAATCTGGATTTCTTGTAAAAATTCTTTACCTTCAGTATTGTGGAAGGTGGGCTTCTAAGATCATTGCAAAGGATCCATGCTTCCTGCTATACATGCCCTTGGGTAATTCCCTTCCTTTGATGTGAGCTGGACCTTTAAATGAACATAATGAACTTGCCTCAAACGAATATAAATATGGCAAAAATGATGGGTTATTGCTTTTGTCGACTGAAATAAATGCGCAGCCTAAAAGTTGAGAGTTATGTTTTATTTGCTGGGAGGATTTGAGCCGGGATGACTGCCTCTCAGATCGCTCTGAGGGACGGCTCCCAAGAGGTAGGGGAGGAACTAGGATATATAGGAGCTTTACAACAAAGACCAGGTAGTTGAAACAATAAAAGATTGCTTGTTATCTAAAGAAAACCAGGCATCTCAAGTTAAAGAATTTAGTGCTTTTCTATGTATGGGAGGAAGCAAACATTTGGGCTCATTGAATTCATTCCTTTGACAAGCCCCTAGCTATCTAGGGCCAGTATCCTGTCCTTTATTATTCTGTTTCCCCTCAGGGTGTACCATTGTGAGTGGCTGCAGAGGCTGGGCTGCAGGCTTGTCTTCGGGGGGCGGGGGTGGGCGGCAGCCGCTGATGACTTAATGGCTTCAACATTCTTTGTTTACTGATATGGTTTGCAGTATTTTTCGTTCACACTTTCAATATTAGATTATACAGACTATGACTTTCATCTTGCTAGCACCCTTTCTCTTGTTGGCACTCTCTTGCCTTTCTTGGCTTGTTCTCTTTCAGGAAGCAAGCTATCATGTTGGAGAGGCTTGCATGGCAAGGAACTGAGGACTGTCCCTTGCCAACAGCAGGTGAGGAATTGAAGCTCTCATTCCAAGAGCCCGCAAGGAAATGAATCTTTCCCACACCCACAAGAGTGAACTTGGAAGTGTACCCTTCCCCAGTGGACGCTGAGATGATTACATCTCTCACCAACATTTTGCTGCCTGTGAGAGACTCTGAAACAGAAGACCCAGGTGATCTGCACCTGCATTCTTGACCCACAGCAACTGTGAGGTAATAAATATTGTTGTGTCACGCCACTGAGTTTTGGGGTAACTGATTCCTATATAGAAACGAATTAATTCAGCAGGCCTGGGTAGTTCAAATCTGGCATTTCCAAGAAAGGCCTGCCTTTAGGACTAGCCCTTGGCCAGCCCTGGAGACATGAACCCTGAGCCTTAGGAACAGTCTACTGATAAGACTGGTTTTGTATGCCTGAGGCAGTGAACTACCCAGTACCAATATGATCATACAGGTGATGCTAACAATGTGATTTAGGATGAATACCTGATTTTCCACTTGTGGATCTGGAGTCTAGGTAGCTGAGGTCATTCATGCAGATGCTACATGCCTTGGCTAATTTTAGTCTATATTTTTCACCATATTTGTGAGAATAACATCTTTTTTGAGTCCTGGGAGACCTTCTAGCAAACCATTGAGCCCGAACCGAAGGTGGTCTTGGGACCCTCAGTACAGTTGCAGAGCAAAGCCTAGCTGGCTTTTGCCAGATGTCCTCACTTAAAAAAAATCCAAGTTTATGTAATAAATGAACAATAAATGTTAGCATGATTTTTTTGCAGGCCCAGGAGAAAACTGCCTTAAGATCCTGAAGGAGAACCTCCCTTTCCTGGCTATGACAGTCTCAGCTGATTTTCTTTCTCTCCTAACTTTACCATTTCCCTTTTATCAACAAAATATAAACACTGATTTTCAACACTGATACCTAATGTTCTTTTAGTTACCACTAATATTTTTATAATTAGAAAATATTTCAATACCCCTTCTATCATTTTAATCCTGTGAATAAAATTTATGACTGCAAAATAGATCATTAGAACTCATTATTATTTCAGCTAGTACAATGATCTTTTCACTCTCAAAATTATTCACTGCTTGCCCATTTTAAATTTAATTTTTTTTTAACTGATGAACATAATTCTAACTTTTGCATTGATGAATATGATGGTGCCACAGATTTGTTATAAAATCACTATTTTTTAATCTTTTATTTATAAAACAAAATGAACCAAAAATTGAAGCTTTGAGCTTGCCTTTATGAAATTAGATTTAATTACTGTTGTATGTATTTATGTAAATTGATAGATAGTTGCATTTTAAAGGGAATTCTGATATATTTCACTATCCCTACTCTATTCTTGAATAAGATTACCTTAAGACTGGGTTTTTCTAGTACTATCCTGGGCACTTCTAGTACTATCTTTAAAGATGTTAAAATCTTGTATCCTAAAAATAGCAGATGTTACACGTGTTTTCTTTAGTGGGTTTTTAATTTTTTAAAAACCTCTTTAACATGCTCTCTTTTACTGACTCCTTTGAAAGACCTATTTAATTTTCATGTGGTAACTATTAAAATGCATTCAGCATTATTGGCATAAATGAATCCCATTCCCTAGTATCTAAATAGACTCATAGAATTTGAAAATATTAAAATGTAAAGAAATTTACATTTTTTTTTTCACTGAAAGAGACTTACAGGAATAAGTTACTGTTAAAATATTTTTGAAACTTATTTTATGGTAAGAAAGGAACTAAATAGATTATTTTCTTTTGCAAATGATGTTAATTTGGCTTTCTTTTGTTTGGTCTTTGATTTAAATATTTTATTCCAAAAATTTTAACTTTATTTCATATTTTCTGTCTTTCTGTCTCTCTCTTTCTGTGTCTTTCTCTCTTACTCTCTTTCTGATTTTTGAAAATTTCTTTGCAATTTATAAAACTCTATCAATTTTATTTTCTGAAAAATTCCAGCTTCGTTGTTTGATGCATATTGCAAATAACATGGACATTATTATATGTGATATTATAATACTTAAAATAATTATGAAAGAATTAGTAAAATTTATTGGATATTATAGAAAATGATAAACATGACAGTATAATTAAATGAGAAAAATGCACCTCTCTGAAATGTATGATATTAATATATATTCCTATTTCAGCTAAAGTAGAAAAAATGTAATAGCATAGTGTATCTAACTAATAATGGATGGTAAAAAAAAAGCTCCCAGCAAAGGTAAAATGTATCCTCATGGTAAGCTAAATAAACAACATTTCAGAAAAAGAACACATATGTGTATATACACATGTAAGTGTATAAATAAATACATAGACAACAAATATACATAGAAATATATATTTTTAAAGATTAGAGATATGTCAAAAGAAGTATCAAAATCATTGGGTCTTTTATATGGGATTTAGAGGTCACACAATGTTTTTATTAGGTTAGCTGCCTCTTCACCTAATTCCCTAGCACCCCCATTAGTAAAACTAGGTCTAGGCAGAAAGCTCTGATGGTCAGTAAGCTCCTTTGTTTCTGTCACTACATGTTATATCACTGCTGAACACAGAGCAAACAATCTACTAATTTCAAAGAAGTAATTATATACTTGCCAAAACCAGATTAGCCAGAAACTAATATGACAGCAAGATTCAATTCCACATGGATTATTTATTAACCTTGTTCAAGATTTTATGGTCATGGACAGGACCTTGTATTTACTGGAAGAGACAGTGTATTCACCACAGTGACTAAAGTGCTCAGGTGTGGGCTATAAGATATAAAATCCACAGGTGACCTGGGATCCTCAGAGATTCAGGGGAGTGTGGAACTTAAAATATGTTAGATACAAATGAAATATATATTCCTCTTGACAGCTCCTATAATTGAAGTTTGGAATCTTCAATATATAATGTAGCTATTTTTTTCTCTTAAATTTAAGTATGCTAGTTTTTTAAAATATATTAAATGTATTTGTTAATAAGCTTTACTTATTAACACACATGTGAAACAGACTTTAATAATTCTTTCCTATCTTTGAGAGATACGCACTCTAATATCTTTAAAGAGAAGTTAAACATTAAATAATTTATTTTATAACATAGTTATTTTTTAGCTGCCATGGAAACTGCCTGAAGATTTTCTAAGTAAACTATGTATCACACAGCCTGTGTATCTGACTTTCAGCCCATCTCCATTGGCCCCTTACCACATTAAAAAACAAACAAACAAACAAACAAGAAGTCTTATTGAAGTAATTAATACCAAAAGATCCTTATACAAATAAATATAATAAAAAATGAAATGCCTGTAGAAGCTGGATCTATTTCCACTATTTTATACAGAGACAAATATTGTACAAACTAAGTAACTGTTCTAAGCACAAGGACATTTGCATATCTGGTCTTATAAAATGTCAGAAATAATCAAAGAGGTACGGTCTTGAGATCATTCATCAAAGAATCAGTCTTGATATGAGGAAGGAAAAAAAGAAGTTTCGGTAACATTTCTAAAGGCCTTAATCTAACTCTCCTTTTTCATGTTCCTAAACTGAAAATAAATTCAAGCATGTATTGATTATTTCCTGATGAGAACTTCAGTTTATTATTTTAAGATACATGTAACCATTTTATAATAAGGTTGAATTATTTTCCAAAATTATATTTATTTATTTATCATTAATAAACTGTATAATTTAATGAGGACAAGAAAGCATAGATTGGTGTGATTACATTACCTAAACTGTATAATTTATAAATCATTTTCTTCAACATTGTATGGGTGATAAAATAGTATATATATATAGTGTGTGTGTTTATATGTATATAACTTCTTTTTAGATATTGTATTGCTAATATCTTTGTGTCTAAAATATTATTTGAGTTACATAAGTGTGTTTCACAAATATAATCCATCCTCCCCAAGAAATATCTCTTTGAAATATCTTTTTATATCACCATCTGAATAAAATATGATTTTTTAATTTTAAACCTGATACTTTTTGTACCAGATCCCACCAAAAATCCCAATTATACTTCTGCAAATCAGTTTCCTGAAATGCAATGATGATTTTTTCATGTGTGTATCTCTTAATCCAGTACAATAATTATTCATTAATCTTCATGCATATCAATACTATTTTAATTATGTAAATTCATATTGATAAATAAGGCAATTAAATAAAATTCACCAGTGATATTTTATTAAGCTTTGATAATGGAAAGTCTAGAACAATTTTGCTTATGCCAGGCACTGTTTTTGGTGCCCTAAGGTAGAGAAATAAACAGGGCAAAGTCTCTGTCCTCTACGTTGATGTTAAGAGTATGACTTAGTCCATGGCTTACCTAGTTGATTTAAGATATTTGAGATTTGTCTTGTTTTATGATATTATTAGTGTTAGTCTACTGTACTCAGGAAAACAGAAGCTACTCTGTGTAATCCAAGAATGGATGTGTTATTATAGGAATTCAGGGCTTACACAATTATTGAAAGACTGGGAAAGGAAAAAGTCATAGAAATGCTCACTAAAGCTCAGGTAAAAACAGGGACGATTTCACGCTGAAACTCCAAAGAACTCACGAGGATGCATCTGTGAGCCTCATGTCCATCCACACATCTGGCAGCAACTGCCTGCAGAGAATTCTAACTTTTCTGTTCCACTGAACCCCCTGGCAAGGCTGCCATTTAAAATGGCAAACTGAGAATTCAATGGAAAAATGGATTGGGGCAAATACAAGTTTTGGCATCCCAGGAATAATGCAGAGGAGGTTTTTAAAAGTGGTGGCAGGATGTCAAGTTAACAACAGACAATTAGGGCACCTAATTCACCTGTGCTCCACCATGGGATTGGTATTTCTCTCTTACAGAAGTAGAAGCAGAGATCCAAAGACATTGTATACTTGCCTACCTCCACCAGATATTAAGTAACAGAGCTGGATTTGAACCCAGCTCTGCCTGACTGTCATAGCTCTGCCTTGTTTCAGCCACTGAGCATATACTTTAATGCAGGTGCCATGCCTAAACTGTAGCATAAAAAAATAATTTAAAAATCTTCAACAATTTTTTTCACTTCCATTTTGAAAATACAGAAAATTGGTGTAGAACGCATAAAATTACTTAATCACAGTACATTTAAAATTGTGTGTGTGTTTTCTAATGGTGGGCAATTGAAAGTGAAGGGTGCTTGAAACTTCAGGTAATTCAAGTTTGTGCTGAACAAAGGAATGTAGTTGCTAGAAAAGATGAATTCAACCCTGTATAATTTAAAACTGAATACGTCCAGCCAGTGCACATTAACATCCGAGGGCTGAACTTGAGGAGCCATACAATGTGGTATTTACAATTAAAATAGTGATGAAGGCAATTGACCTTTAATAATTATATGTAACATACTCTAGCTTATTAACTGAAATAATGTACCGCAGATGAATGTAAAAAATGGACGTAAAATTCTTAGAGCCCCTGAAACTGTCTTTAAACTTTTAAATCACACACTGAAAAGGAATCTGGCTGAATCACTAACTTTATTCTGTCTTCAAGGTGTGCACCCACTTTGTATGCAGAGAACCTTTTCAGAAGGAAGTTGTTCAAGAGGTAGTCAGTATGTAAATTTACTAATTAGATTATTGCAAACACCAATAACACATCCTGTTGTTGCTTCCTTAAGAAGACAGAATAATCTCCACAATGTATTCACTATAATGTAAACCAAATATTTGCCTGACTGCAGAATAGAATTACTGTTACAACAATCAGTAATAACATAAATCCTGATGGTATAAGAGTTTTGCATAGCCACTTATCTTACTACATGAGTCATGATCTCAGGGATGTCCAAAACTTTTCCAAACACATGAGAGCTAGTGGTTGTGTGGAAAAACTGAAGATTTCAGCTGAACAAATAGTTATTTAAAATGCCAGTTTGGGCTGAAATATCTTCAACAACATTTTTAAAAGAGCAGTTTTTAAATTGTTTTTTTGCATGTAAAACCACTATAGGAGACATTTACACACCTAAGATCTGAATCACACATTTTAAAATCTGCAAAATATTATTACTGAGATAAAAAATTGTTACTAAGAAAGGAGGATCGTAATATTGAGTATTATTACTGGGGGTTTGGGGGGTAAGTCTCAACCTCAGATTTCTTACTTCTGTAATAAGGAGGTTGGGATGCTTTCTAAGGGCCATAAAATTCTATCTTCCTCTGATAAATATTTCCATTTTCACAATTCTTGCCATGCTATCAAGCCAATGTTGCCATTGCATGTGAATATCATATGCATGAAAATCATAGTTTTCCTCTCTCAGAACAGAATTTCCTTTCAGGCTTACTCTCATAAGTTGTTGTCAATTGCACTTATTTTGGAATTTCTGCTGAAATCACCACACACCAATTTTTCCTTTCTCTTTAACAATACCTCAGAACTTTAGAATCTTAGGATACTAGTTGTGTGCACGGATTTAAGGGATCATTCAGGCTGGTGTTTCTTTTCAGAAGCACTATTGGCATTTGATGGGGATAACTCTTTAAGTGCCTTGTAACCTCCTCTCCGTGGTGCCTTTAGTATCCCTCAAGCCCTGGTCCTAGACTCCAGTAGTAGCTACAGCCCTCGCTCCACAGGTCATTGTGATAAAATCTTGCCCTATATTTCCACTTGCACTGTGCCATAGTTGGGTAATAAAATAAGCCTATTAACTGTCACAGGAGAATATGATGTCACAGGAGCTTAACTTTTTCTACCCAAGTGAAAGACAAGTGTGAGCAGATGCTAGAAACTAAAATAAGGACATCTTTTTTTTTTTTTTTTTAATCACAACTGAGAATCTCTTTCAAATATAAGAATGTTTCTTTGTAGCTATAGCTTAATCATTCATTTTTTTTCTTCCTAAAATTATTATTGGAATAAAATACTTTGCCCTTTTGGATAATTTTCAAAAGTAGAAATTGCTTTGCTTTCTTTTTCCTCACCTGTTTCTCTTATACTGACTCTCCCAGACTGGAAATTTATAATTGCTGTAAATAGCACTTTGTTGAAAAGTTCCTTGATATTCCATGGAAACTGGAGATTATTCTATTTTCTGCGGTGTCTCTATCTCCAGTTTTGAGGTTATTTGCTCTTGCTTTTGTCCACTTTGCCAGCTTCTTTGATACATTCTATTGGAAGGCTTTTTAAACTATTTTTTCTTGCGTTAGTCTTTTTCTTAATTACTTTTATTCCAAAGTACACCTTGAATTTCTACATAGAGTATAAAGTATAAAGCTTGACTCATTTTTGTGTTATTCTTATTCTTGAAATACAGAGATTCTTAAGCTATAATCTATCCACGCAAGCTTGTCTAATTGGAGTGATAGATCAATACATAACAAAAAACACTTCTTCTGGAACTGCTCTTTGTTTCCTTTCGCCAAACAGGATTTTATTAGTTTGCATATGACTATGCTTTGGAGTAATAGTTGTAGAAATTATTTGTCATGCTTGTATCTTACCTTTTTGGTCTGCTTTTTCCCCAACATGAGGACACCACCAGAAAGATCTCCCTGACTAGAGTGTCGGCAGTAGTCCCGAAGGCTGTGTGAGTGTACAACCCCAGGCAAATCTGAAGTGTTCAGGCTCTCCTGCCACTGTCAGCAGCTGGGCACTTTCAACGAATCCCTGGCCAAAAAAAAAAAAAAAGTTATGAAAGCATCTAACTAGGTGTAAGACAAGTGCTGATTTGTTTTAAAATGCCTCAAAGGAGAATTTAGTGGGTATTATTGGACTCCCCCTGAGTTCTCTAGTGTCAAGTATTCAGAGTGAGTTATATCAACTGTTTGAGTTTATTTGTTACATGATTTCTGTACTCGTACCACCCACATTTGCTTTCCTATTTTTTCATATTTTATCAGGGAATTGATTTGGCTAAGTTTTAGAAATAAGAAGGATTGCCATTTGAGACTTCGTGAAGGTAAATTTCTCAGAATTTGGGGGAGAGGGGGAGAGGGAGAGAGGGAGCTTCAGACAGGTCTTTTTGAAAGATGGTAACAAACCATCCTGGTATGAGGTATTGACTATGGAAGTATGGACCAGTATATTTCCTGTTATGTGCACTTACCACTCAGCTCCCCTTTTGAGTATATATATATATATATATATATATATATATATATATATATATATATGTCTTTTGTCAAATAGCTTTAACTTCTTTACTCATGTCATGTTGATGAAAAATATTTTGAAGAGATCTGGTTCCTTTGTTTTGTAAGGTTCAAATATTGCCAAATATGAATAAATGGCATAGAATTTTTTAAAGTAGAGAAAAAATTCATTACAATATAGCAGATTACTGGGACTAGGCACTGTAGCAAATGGAGAGTTGTGTAAGACAGTATTTGCCTTCAAGCATCATCATCTATTGAGATAAAAGGGATTAAAAAATATCAACAAAACATACTACTAATGCTATGGGCATTCAAAGGACGGAGATTCACATAATATTGAAAATCAGAAAATACATGAGTAGAATGCTGAATTATAGTGATCTTGATAATGATTAAGAATATTAATAATTATTAAACAAATACGCAGTAATGTATATAGTACATTAGGCCATATGGTATAGTAGCGGACAAAAAAATAGATGTTTTCTATTGTGATCAGAATAGAATCCAACATGTCTCAAGATAAATTAATTTTATGTTTTTTGTTTAGTTGTGGTGACAGAATGCCAGCATCCAGTTATGAGGTATATTTCTCTATTTTGCATTGTTTTGGAATCAATATATCATTGGGGAATCAGGCAAACAAATACAAACATAACTCAGGTAGTTAGAACTGATGACCTCAGACCAACCAACCTCATCAGCAGGCTGTGTTTCTTTGGAAAAAGTATTTGGTCTCTCCAGGCATCATTTTTCCCATATAGGAATCTATATAGTATACAGTAAAGATCTAATGAAATAACTTACATAAAACATTTAGCATTGTCCTACACATCATAAGTGGTTAATGTTTACTGATTTTTGCTACTTTAAACAATTGATATTACACAAGGGACTATGTGTGTTCAGCTGAGATGATCTACTTCTTCATTGGTCTGGAATGATTTATTTATGATGTTTTCTAAGGACAGATGTTTGTATGGAATGATCTTTAAAGACATTATTTTCTCAATTTTACTAGGATAATAGAAATATATGTATCATAAATAATAGTACCATTATGAACTTAGGTTTTTTCAATTTATGTAAACTGAATAAAGATACATATATATCAAGTAAATATATTCTGGTTATTTTTGTACAGAATGACAGTACATTGACTCAAACTTGCTTATGTTTACATTCTATCTTTATGAATATTTGAGTTGACTCAATCTGTGAATGGAAAGGCTAGATCCTCAATTCTATGGAACTTCATTCATATAGTCTCAAAGCTACTTCTCTTTTTAACTAGAGGATGAAGTATTCTGTGCATTCATATAATAAAGCCTATTACTGAGTCACATTGTCAAAGTTGCATATACTGACATACTGTGATTTTATTATATTTTAATTTTAACCTCTCACTTGTTTCATTAATAGCTCTCAAGAACCACTGAAAATATGCAAAATGATAAGAGATAAATACACTTGGATTTTTTTTTCTTTTCCTTTTTTGGAAGATTGGGATATTGGGTCATTAACTCATTGCGTCACCTATGTGACACTAAAAACAAAGAGAAAGAATCAGGATACACAGTAAAGCATGGATGAACACTAATATATATACACAAGTACAAGACAATCATTCGTTAATACAAATCAACTACTGTTATTGCTTTATCAAGTATAAGCAAGTAAGAAAAAATGTAAATTTCTGCCCAATGTATTCAAAGTTGTTCAGAAATTTCCTGTATAATTTAAATTCTAGCAAAGGACTTTGGCATCTGTTTTGGAGGTCTGTTATTTTCAGTTACTTTAAGTGATTGTGAAACAAAACGTAAAAAATAGATTTTCAAAATACATGGCCTAGGATGATATTTACTTGGCCTTTAGCAGTGAGATATCAGCTTAATGAGGTAGGAGCAAATGTTTGGCATGTGTGGAACCAATCTGTTTTTCAAACATTGTTAGCCTTGTCTGTTTCAATAAATGCTCTGTGTGAACTGAAATATTTCACTTCCACTCCCGGTAACAATCAGATAGGTGGGTGATGTTTTCTCAACAGGGGCATTATTCAGTATGAATGAAAATCACTTGTTCCTAAATGACAGGATCAAGGTGAAGACAGGACTACAGACAAAACCCTGACATCCCAATATCTTGACCTTTGTTGTTTCTAGGCCCTCCTTGTCCTCCTCCAGGCTGAACAAGAAAACCACAGCATACTCATCTTGATAAACATCCACTGACCACATATTGAGAACTTGTACACACTGTGTATCTATTACACTTCTGGCATAAAACAAAATGTCTGTATCAGTGTTATCAATTTTCTGCATAATGATTGAAAAGAACAGGTCATAGTCAATCTACTTTAGCAGTCCAATTACAAGAACAAAGTAACTCCAATGTTCTTACACTAGTTATGAATAATAATAACATTAATTATAAAATAAGATAGCCTCCTTTCTACTCATTTATATGAGTGCATTTTTCCTAGATTCTATCTGTATATTTAATGTGCTAATATTTTTAGGATTTTTAAATTTATTTTTTATGTTAAGTTATAATAGAAGCTGATAGAATGCCTATAAATTCATGAAGATTCAAAATGAACTGCTACCACAGCTACATACAGACATATCTGCTCTCACAAGAGTATACTCTTGGCATATATTAAATTTATTATAAAGTTTTCAAACCATTTCCCCCCTGCACATAATAAATTTTAAAAAGCAATTTAGAAATTACTCATAGAAAAGTGAATTGCCTAGCAATCCCATGAGTTAAAATTATGTCCTTGAGAAATCATTTAAAATAAAACAGACTTCATTAAATGAGAAAAATAAATCCCTCTTTTAACATAGCACCCAAACTCTAACAATACAAAGTAACAAATTGCTCGAGGCCTCAAATCATAGGATTCTAACCAAGGTTAATTTCTTTAATATTTTGAACACTGAGAAATTGTAGTCTAGAAGAAAGAATATATCAACTCACTAAGTTATCAAAATACCATGGGAAAATAATAGATTTAAGTTTTTACTATCCTTTCAATAAGCCCCCCTTGAGTTGGCAATAAATGCCTAAGTTGAGGAAGAATACCTGGTATATAGGTTTGAAAATCTTTGGGGGTATAATAATTAAATCCCTGCAGTCTTTTTCTTAAAGACAGAGAGTAGCCATTCATCCAAAGCTTTTAGGACTTTTTTTTCTCATACAGAAGTGATTCTTTCTATTGCTCTTTGAAGAGTGTATAATGGATGCTAAATAATTTATTTCCAAATGGAAATGCATCTTCAGAAAAATTCATATTAATCTAACTTTAATTTACTTCAAGTCAACAAATATTTATGACATACTTATAATATGCAAAATTCTATGCTATAAATTCCTAAGGGATATATAAAGATGAGTTAGACATATTCTTGTTTGGGGAAGTAAATACAGGAAGGAATGCCTAATTAACAAGGGAGTTAAACACATCTGAGCTGGATCTTGAGGACACAGGATGGTGTGAACAAGCAAAAATACGTGGGAGATACTCAGACAGAAAGCTGCACAAGAAATATAAAAAGACAGGAGGAGCTAAAAAAACTGATATGAAATTAAAACCTGTTAACTCATCTTTTCATAGGAGATGTATATTTCCTCAAGTATAGACACACTGTCCTCAGAGCAACCCAGTTATATACACAGGACAGGTGTCATGCATGTGTGTGTGTGTGTGTGTTACAGATAAGAAAATAGTGGCTTTTCAGTTCCACTATGCCAATTAATCACAAAATTAGAAAAGAATCCTGTCCTTTGGCTACTAGAGCAGTTCTCTTCCCACTACACGATGCCACCTTTGCCACCTTTCACATCACTTTGGATTATATTGAAGGAGCACTACTCCCTAAACAGAATATAAACTAGGAAGTTGAACACTGCGGACATAGATGAAACACCATAGCTCAAGAAATTTTCATGAAACTATCCAGTTAACAAATAACTAGAACATTGCCCCCAGTTAGGTCTCAGCTACATGCAGTCATACTGAATAAATACAGGATGAAGAAGGCAAACAGAAGTCAAATTGCAAGGCCCCTGAGAAAACCTTCAACAAAGATGAGGAAGAATTCCGGAATGTGGGGGCCAAACTTGGTCATGGGACCTAAATGTGGTGAGGGAATTGTGATATGGATTTTTGAAGAAATAGTCTTTCAATTTATTCCTATGTCCTTGTGAGGAGACCCTCAGCTAAAAGAAATTAGAAGAAACTAAGAAAA